>NW_017728951.1:17908864-17966850 GCF_001723895.1 Crocodylus porosus
GCAGTACTCCAGCTGCGGCCTGACCAGTGCCGCATAGAGGGGGAGGAACACCTCCTTGGACCTGCCCAAGATGCATCTGTGGATGCATGACCGCGTCCCCACGCTGCTGGCCCATGTTCATCTTGGCATCAATGACGACTCCAAGATCCTTTTCTGCCTCTGCACTGATGAGAATGGAGTTCCCCAGCCTGTAGGTATGCTGCTGGTTCTCCTTGCAATTCAAAAATAAAGTCAGATTTTGAAAAATTTTAACCATACCTAGAAATGATCAAAAACCCAAGAATAAAAGTATGAAATCTATTCTGAATCTTCTCTTTCATGTTTTAAATCAGAAATGAAAATTTCAACCAGATCTAAGTTTCAGCCAAGTTTCTTTGTGTAGATAAACACATACATATATCAAAATAACAGATCTGATTCCTGTTGCTTGTACTGGATCAAAGATCAGATCAAAGCTTTGTAATTTGTAATCAGAGGAGAAGGTGGACCCCATTTCATGCATGAAGCAGTACTGGTTTCTGTAGGGCTCTGTCACAGGGATCTTTTTGGTTCATATTCAAGTACTGCAGGTGACATATATATGAATCCCATTGAGTTAGCTAGATGAGGTAAGAAAATGAAGGCATGCTGGATCCTAGGATTGTAAAGCAAATGCAAACCAGCGTTCGCAGTTACTACCACTGAATATATAGCAACAAATCAAAGCTAGTGCTGGCTCTCACAGTTTGTTAAATCATTCTTATAAAGGCACATAGTACATTTCATACTACGTCAGCAAGCAAGACATTCTCCATTTAAAGCATCCATGAGACCTGAACTTGAACCAAAGTTGAAACAAACACCATCACAGATACTGCCCCAAGATTAGACAATGTTTTGAAATAGAGTTTAACGTAAGTCTTCTTTCCTCTGAGGAGTAAGTTCTCAACAGTTTTGCAAACAGAAGAGAATATCATACATTTCCCAGAGTATAAAGGACTCCACTTACACAATATCAAGCCAAAATCAGAGTGATCTGTGTGCCCTGTTTACTTTAGTTGTCTCTCTCAGGCTAATTAAGTAATCACTTTTGCTCTGGGCCAAAGGATAATATTTATGAAGGTTCAGACCACCAAGTGGTTATGATTTTCATACATACATGCATCATGCCCATGCACAAACACATATAGAAGTCTGAATGTTTCTCCCTTTGAGGATTAGATGAAATTGAAGAGTACTGACGGGCAATTACAGTTTGAATACTTTGAAACATATTTGGCTTGTAGGCAAATCTGCCATTTAACAACAACACACATTGAGCACTTGGACAAAATTTTACCAGAGGTTATGCCACCTCCAAATACCCTAGAAATACTCAAGTAAGGAGAACATAGCAGCTATTTAATAATGGGCAGAGACACCACCTAAGAATTCTAGGAAAACCTACTAGCTTGTAGGTAAAGTAACTGTTATAAAGAAGACATATTTCATTTGCCAAGGCTAGTGGTATCACCCATCTTTTTTTTTATTTTCCATCCTAATTTTAAAACATTTCAACAGTTGACAAATAAAATTGAAACTTGCTTCATATTCTTGTAAATAATTTAAAGCCCAGCTGTCTGTAAATTCAAGGAGACTGAAGCTTCTCTCACAATGAATAAACCGTGAAAAGCATTTTTAAAAGATTTCTTAAAATGATTTGTTTTTACTGTATTTGTAGATACATATCATTTTGAAGCTGCCTCGTTTTTAGCCTTGCCAACAAAACCATAGTTTGTGTAATAACATAAAATGGTTATCAATCTGCTGTAACATGGTTTAACAATCAGATAAAACACTCGCATATTTAATTGTTAAACACACAAGTTCCTTTGCTGATTGTTAAAGCAAAGTTTGTTATGCAGGATTCATATGTCTTGATATTCCAACCAGGGCTGTTTATCAATGATCTGGGTGCCACTTGCTGCAGGTCCAGAAATACCAGTTGCAATGAGACGTAATGAGTTGCTTTTTTTCAGATACTTAGTTTTATTTCATCATTTGTTTCTGGTTTTCTACCATCTCCTGAACTCTCAAAAATGGGTAGTTATAAGAGCAAGCCAAAAATTGCTATTATATTTCAAGCCTGATTGGAACAAGGGGCTAGATTATGATTTTTAGGGATGCTCTGGAGCAAGGATGGTGAATAATTCCAAATCTAGAATCATCCTCAAGAAGCCATAGACATACCCTTGCGTCTCCTTCTTCCTAAGAGTCATAACTTACTGATGACACCCCTCAGCACTAAATTAATATTAAATTAACATAATTAATTTAGCATGAACATATTTAATATTAAATTAAAATGTTAATTTAATGTTAACATTAAATATGTAACATAGGCTGCATCCAGACATTCAGGGGCATGCAGTTTGTGGCACTGCAAACTTCTTTGTGGTGCCACAAGCCACATGTGGTGAATGTTAAAATGTGTCCTGCACTGGAAACATGCCCTGTGCTGCTGGCCAGGTCTCTGTGCGGTCTGACCTGTGCCCCCGCTGTTCCAGACCGCCAGGTAAGACTGCTGGGACCAGCACCAGCGCTAGCCCCAGCCTCTAGTTTTCCTTGGCTGAAGAGCCAGAGGGAGCAGGGCAAGGGCAGTTTGTCCATTGTGGGACAATTTGTCCCACAATGAAGTGCATGTTCACCAATTTGTGCACACTCCTGCATGTCTGGATGTAGCATGTCTCCTCTGTAAGGTTGTTCATTGCAAGTGACACCTTAACCCTGAGAAAGTATTTCAAAAACATGCATTTTTATATGACGCTTTTACAGTCATAACTTATACACAAATTGCAAAGGTCAGCTGTTCAAAAGACCTCATATCTGAGTAAGTGCATGCAAATTGGGCAGTTCTTTGCATCTACCAGCTGATTAATGATAACTGTAAATGCACATATGTAAATCAGTATTTGCATTTATGGTCACCTGTTTTGCAAGTACAAATGTTCAAATTGGGTGTAAAAAGTAGATAGACTTACAAGTTTTGTCATAATAATTAAGGGAGCAACACACACACACACAATTTTGTATCTTATTACATTTACCTTTGCCTATGTGCAGAAATGTATGTATGCCTCTGACTGACATGTCTTTTGACTAGCAGAAAGACACCAGCACAGACTCTGCCTGTGGCTGGAGTCCCTCCTCTATGGTGAGATTTGCCATGCGTGCGCCTTGTAAACCCCTTCAGATGAGACTCTAATTGGGCTCAGTTCACAGGCAGCGCAGTACCTCTACCAGATAACACAAATGTGAAACAGTATGTGACAATGTTAAGCTCTTCCTGGTGGAAGCTAGTTTTTGTATATTATTGCATTAGCTGGATCTTCCTGCTGTTCTTTCATTGAGAGATCTCCTCGGTGAAGAAATAGACACCAGTGAACTGTAAAACCACCTAGTTCTTATCACATTTTGAGGAAAAGCAGTTACTTGCTTGGCTGATTCTCAAGAATCTTTCCTGAATGACTCAACTTTTCAGAAGTTCACGAACGCAGACAGATTGACAAAGATTGTAGGAAGTACCTACTGACAACAATTTTTCAGGTCCATTCAACATTTCTTCTAGTTCTTCATAAGTTATTTGATTTTAAATACATTATTTTGCATTTTCAGTGTTATTTAACTGAGCTAGGTAGACAATATCCATGTAGCAGGCAAACAGACAAAGCATTTTGTAGCTGTGAAAGCAATGTACTAGCAGCAGGAATTCAAATGTGTACTGTTGCTCTGGCTACTGGAATAGCAAATACTCTGAAAAGATGGTTTTAGTCAGATGAAGGCAAAGACAATTTGATTTAATCTCATAAATGTTTCACGCCAAATGCTGTCTGATACTAATAACCCTTTGAAAGGCAACATACCCAACAGGCCATCTTACAAATGTGCCTACTGGACTACAATAGGTCCAGAGAGATTCTTAAAGAGGCAGCATCTTCACTCCCTTGTGTTGGGGGATGCAGAGTTACACTCCCATGTGACTTGGAATCCTCTAAACAGCTCCAGTGTCTACTAGTAAAGAGGGGGCAAAAAGTGCCTGATTTTTCTAATACTATTAAATGGAAAGCCACTCTCTCCAGTTTCATCCCTACAGGTTACGAAAACCAGAAAAAACTTTAAATCAGTCCGTATGCAATAATAGAGGAAAGGCAAGGGAAAAGCATGGGTTCAAATTAAAGGTGCCATCTATGCATACAAGCATCTGCAAAAAATAGGGTTATGTATACACCAATGTTTGCCATGCTGTTTGGAGACATTCCTAAACCGGGTCACCATGTCCATACATGGACTTCTTTCTTGGCACAACCATTCATGCACTGTGTTGGCTTCTTAACGTCTAAGCAGGTTGCACAGTTGTTTCCTTTACCGATTTTCAGAATACCCTGCGGTCTTATACACCCTAATGCCAATTAGGCTGCACTGCCCCTTCAAAGCAAGAGCAAAACCTAGTAACCTACTGACCTGCTGTGGAACACGTGGTCCTATAACATAGCAACGCCAAACAAAGCATGTAACTGCTCTATCTCTACAAAAGTAGATAGTAAGTATGCTAACCCCAATGACTCGAATGGGTGTGGTAGAAAAACATATAAAACCCATTTCAAATTAGAGCAGAATAATTGACAAAGAGTGATCATAACTCTAACGAAGACTGTTCCACTCATTCCTTTTTTTCCTAAACCATCCACTTCTCTGTGCTTGGAAAACAGTTGTTCAATTTGCTTAGTAAAATATTCTAGAATTTGCTATTAAATGCTAGTAAAACATGGCATTCATAGCTTTAGGGAACAAATCTTGTAGAAGGCAGGTAACATTCCTGACCTGTCTTCCCCCATCCAGTACTTCACGTCATCCTGTCCCTCTGATATTGCTTCCTGGATATCTCATTGGCCACCCAGAAAGGAGCACAGGTAAGAGTGGAAAGGAGATGTCTGTGATTATGTCATATGGTAAAGTATTTGGTGGTTTCAAAGTCATTAAAAGGGGAAAGACTGTAGTAGGTCAGGGTAGCTAAAGACTTCTAGGACATAAGTCTGAATCTTACTCTGTTTCCTTGTGACTTAGTTATTTTTATTTGACATCTATTAATTGGTCTTGGTAAAATTAATCTACTGAATTCAGTCTAATTTTTAATGGGCATGTCACAGAATGTATCATCATAAATGACACCCTGGTTGACGGCTCCAGCAGGGAATGGAATAAGCAGGGAGACTGAACTCCCATTTTTCTGGTAGAAATGATCCTTCTGAAGACAAACTTGCTACACAGAACAAGAAAGCTTTGTCTACTACTGTCAAATGCATCTATTCTGCCTATAAACAGAGGGCTTGTGCCTCCCTGGCAGTTAATCCATCACTTCTCCACTAGCTACATTCAACTAATTTCCTTTTTCAAAAGATAGCCCATTGGGAGTGCTAGTCTGAATTTGCATGTCTAGCAGGGAGACACACCTAGTGATGGCACATCCCTTCTTGAACATTTACACGTGCAGTGCCCACAAAGGACCTAAAATATGTTTGCAAGATCAAATTAGCATCACTTCTGCCTTTACTTTAAGACTGAAGTTGGAAAGAAAATACAACTAATTTCTGGGGGAACTTGAGAAGGAGAGGAAGAAAGTAGGGCATGGTGCAATCAGGGACAAGTGCCAGGTAAAATTGTGATAAATAATAAACCTGATGAAAAATGGAGTTTGGGGGATAGAAGGGGAGAGGAATGGGGGCTCTGAAGCCTGCTGGCACAGGGAGGCAGGAATAGCCCCAGGGTCCCAGGCCAGAAGCTCCTGCTAGGCAGAGGCTTCCAGCGGTGGCGGGGCGTGGTGGGCCTTGCTACTGCGGCTGCTTAGTCCTGCTGCCAGCTCCCCCTGGGTCCTACTGCCACTGGTTTCTGTTATCTCTGACAGGCAGCCAAGGGCAGATAAATATTAATTTTCTAAATTTTTTAGCGTCCCTGTGGGCCAGATAAAATGGCTTGGTGGACTGGATTCAGCCCATGAGCCATATTTTGGGAAATCTTTCTTCTATTTTTTCTCTGGAAAAAAATGGAAGAAAGATTTTAAAAGTTTTCCAACATTTCTTTTCAACATTTCCTCAGTGAAATGCTTTGCTTCATTTTGGAAAGGCTGAAACATTTTTATTTTTACAGTTTCAATATGAAACTGTTCAACTTTTTTTTTTAAATGGCCTTTTTTTGTTTAAAAACAGACTGGGTTAAAAAAGGGGCAAAAACAGTTAAATTACCTAAAAATTATGCTAAGGGATTCTGGTGGGGTTATTTTTACGCTACTGATACACTTAAAATATATTTCTGTTTCTTTCCAACCCACAGAGAGATTTTTTATGGATGCATTGGTTCAGCTGCTGAACCAAAAAAATCCTTTATTCTGCCAGCTCTGGGCTGAATAAGAGCCTAATGGCAGTAACACCCACCACCAGAGGAATGGAGGAGAAAGCATGAAAAAGGGAGCAGGGAGAAAGGACAGCAACTGTCCCTTTTACAGCTTCAGGGCAGAAACATGCACTCACCACCTACATACAGTACATTAGCCAAAGGGCTTGGACAGATGCTGTTGATGTGTGTCAGTGGCAGCAAAGGCAGATAGGAATAGCGCAGCAGTGGGAAGTGTGCCAGCAGGAGCTGCTTTATCTTCTCCAACTCTTCTCTTCCCACAACCCAGGAACTAATCAACTCAGAGAGCAGGGAATAACTTGAGTTACCTTCCCCCACTCCTCCACAGACAACTGAAACACCCTCTGTCTTTGTGAGCCTGCCTTTCATTTTCATAATTCTAAGATCATAGAGTCTATATTTCAGCAGCACACAAATGGACTAGGCATTATTAGGTAGCCATTAGAGCTCTGAACTCCATATGAAATATAGTACTACATTCTTCCGCTGGCATGAAGCATTTCTCTAAGACAGGGGCAGGCAAAATACGGCTCATGGGCTGAATCCAGTCCACCAGGCAATTCTATCTGGCCCACGGGGACCCTAAAAAATTTAGAAAAGTAATATTTATCTTCCCTTGGCTGCCTGCAGAAGATAACAGGAACCAGTGGCAGTAGGACCCAGGGGGAGCTGCTGGCAGGACTAACTAGCCACAGCAGCAAGGCCCGCCACACCCCCTCACCGCTGGAAGCTTCTGCTTAGCAGGGGTTTCTGGCCTGGGACCCTGGGGCTATTCCTGCCTCGCTGTGCCAGCAGGAAACCTCAGATAAGAACGAAGGGGGGAGGCAGGCAGGGAAGGGCCATGGGTGATCGTCCCAGTCCTCAGGGCCGGGCCAGCTCCCGTGGTTCCAGCACTTTAGCTGGGCACACAGCCAGAGGGTGGGGGGGTAGGGAATGGGACAGGGAAATGGCTGTGGAAAGTGGGGGGAAGGGGCAGTGAGTGCAGGAACAGCTGGGCGGGAGTGTGGGGCCCATGCTGGTGCACCAGGGCCAGCACTGGTGGGGCCCACAGCGGGGCAGCAGGAGCACGGGACTGGGCTGGCAGGGGGTCTATGGAGCCAAGCTGGCTCCCCCAACTCCCTGCTGGAGAAGCTCAGTCTGGTTCCATAGAGTTTCTACTGGCCTGCACCCTACCCTGGGCCCGATGCTCCTGTCCAGCTGTTACTGAGCTCCGTGCACCTGCTCACTGCCAGTGAGAGGGGATGGGGAAGCAGCATGAGAAGGGTAGCAGTGGCAGACAGGATGGGGAAGTGGTGGTGAGCGGGAGCACAGGGTCTGTGCCAGTGCCCCAGGGCCAGGACCAGCAGGAGTGTGGAGCACAGGCTTGGAGGAGCACTGGCAGGGTCTCTGCCTACCATGGGAAGGGAGAGGAGGGGTGGCGATCTTCCAGTCCCAAGATGGCGACCAGGGGCCACCTGTTGAGGGGTGGGGCTACCCTTGCAGCCTTTGATGGCTTGCCAAAACTCAGCAAGTGGCCCTCCACCCAAAATAAATTGCCCACCCCTGCTCTAAGATCTAACTCTCATGCATTTGGATAAATGGACTTGTACAGATCATTTGCAACAATGCCATATACTCACTCCCAATAATATAATCATACTAGTTACCACCTAATTAGCCCATGACATGCTTTAAGCACTGTATGGACATTAAATAACTAAACCTCCCATCAGTCCTGTGAGTACGTATATCTGTACTACAGAGGAAAACTGAGGGAGAGAGCAAAGCAACTTGGCTCAGCAGACCTGAAGTCAGTCATCTGAGAGTTCAGGTAAATTCTGTGGATCTCTTAAAGCACACTACATCATTAAATGAGTAGACATAAATCTTACATTCAATTCAATGGATAGCATCCCCTAGAGAAGTATTTTCCCTGCCACCATCCTAGGGCACTGGGATGCCATCTATTGAATCATTCTACCATTTCCTGCACCACCCATTGCTCCATGGAAAGTCCTGACAAAGCACACAGGAATATAGGATTAGAAAAGACCTCCTGGGTCATCAAGTCCCATCTCCTACTATCATAGACCTCTATATCATATAACCATATTCATAACCTCATCAAGCTGCATCTTTATTCTAAGTACATTTCTTGCCCCTCCATGGAACAGAATCACACTGCTCTTATGGCAAGAAGTCATCTCCCAATGTCCAGCCTGCATTCTTTCGTGACCATTTGATGCCCAAGAAAGATGCTCGAAAAGCTCAGCTTGTGAAATCGGTGGGTCACAAAAAAGGCATCAATGTTTGTACTCTGTAATACTCTTGAGACCTTTTGCTGCCCATAGGCTTGTGCCTAACTTGTGTAACTCATTATCAGGTAGAATTCAGATACTGAATGGAGCTGACCTGTCAGAGTCCTTGGCTCTGTGCAATTACTGAACAATACAACCTACCAGGAGCAGAGAGATCCAAGAAACTATTGCTTCTATGGGGGAAATTAAATCATAGTGCGCTGAACAGTTTGTAGTTACTTGACATTAAGATTTTTCTCCAGTTGAAACAAACTGTCTCTCTTAATTCATGTCTCTTTTATTGAGAAATACATTTTCATTTTATCCTGGAACAAGAGACAGCTTGAAATGGATCTCTAAATCCCAACAGCTCTAAATTTTTATGGCAGCAGATTGAAAATCCAGACTCAGATCCAGATATCAAATCCATGAACATGTCTAGCTTCTCCAGTGGGCCAAACTGAAACTTAAAACTGCCAAACAATTTGGGAGTGTTTGAAATCTGACCCGAAGTGTGCCACTTTTCTCAAAATGGGTTTGAACAGAACAGTGCAAACTTTGCTGAAGAAATTGTAATCCCTTTTATTTTTTCAACTTTTGTGCTTTACGGAAGGTGTGTGAAGAAACAAGGTTAATCAATCACATTATTTTCAGTGACAGTTGAGAATCCATTTGAAACACATGATGAAGACTACTTGGGGATGAGCTGAAACAATAAGTAACACAGGACATTCACATAAAGAGTTTGAACCTGAAGGCATCAAGGTTTGGTTTCTGAAAAACCAGAACTCAGTCAATCTCCAGGTGAAGTCTAGAAGATTACCATTGTGCTGCTTTATGTTGTGGTAGGAAGTGCCCAATCCAGGAGCGATTTTTGCTCAGATAAAGGGCAAGATCCTCAGTGAATATAAATCAGCATTATTTGACTGGAATCAATATAGGTGAGCTGATTAACTCCAGCTGGGTCTTGGCCCAATCTCTAATGTTCATGCTATTGGATACAGCTGTCTCAGGAGATCAATTGTCCATTCATTGCCTCTGCCTTCTGCTTTGCGAGGAAATGAAGGTTTCTGTCTTTTGCCAGGAATTTGTCAGGAATCATGGAGATTATAACACATTGTTATGTATGCGTGACAGATTAATTTTATTGTCCCCTTCCCCCCACTATGATACAGGAGGATTCAAATGAAGAACAGAGAGCAGGTTGACTGCAGTCTGCATCCCTGCCAGTCTTTAGATTCTGCATTAAACATTTTATCTTGTGTCAAAAGAGGCATTGTGGAAACAGTGGAGACAAACTGTTCTTGCTGTCCTGTCCCTAGCTCTTCTGTGAACAGACAGCTTCTTTATGCACCTACAGTGTATTGCTTAGTTTAGAACAGCATCATACTATCCTGGATGCTTAAGTTTAGCAGGACATTAAATCACTGTTACTGAGCTGAACCCAAACAAGCCATTTTCCTGGCTAAGCATTCCTGCCAGCAGGTTAACTAATCCTTGTCTTAGCTGTTCAACTCCTGGCAATTCCCCCTAACTGGGGGAACCTATAGGAGGCTGATTTAGCTCACAAATTCAAAAAGCAGAAAGCACAAACTGAAGTTAAGCAGCAGTCAGACAGTAGTCAATAGATGTAGCCCTCTGAAAACCATATTTAACAGACATTCATTATGGGTCTAGGAAATAAGCTTTTAACCATCTAAGTTTGAAAGTGATGCTACTGCTTATAATCAATACTATATACTGCCGGCTCAAACTGGGAAGAAAGGTCTTGATGGTAGTGGCATTTCATCCACCATTTCACGCTGTATCCACCACAATGGATTTAGTAGGTGTTTCTACTAAGAAGTGCAACAGCAAAACAATCATCAAGGCTGATCTGTGAATTCTCATTCCAGTGTACCATTGTGGTGTAGATAACATACAGTTACTAGATATCTCTCACATGTGCAAAACCAGAAGCACAACACACCTACATCTGCTCAAACAACATAAACCTTTATCACATAACCAAAACAAGACCTATGTGAGACTTCAGTAGGTAGCAGTGGTAGGTTTCTAGTCTCTGGCCAGCTTACCATTCACAGACACATGAACACACTGTCAAAATGTGAAGCCAGTCTATTACAACTTGGCTTCAGTATTAAGACCTCACTGAGATGAAGAGGCCAAGTTCATGGTTTTCGAAGCTAGTCTGCTCCTGGTATAATTCTGCAGAAGCCATATCAGGAATTAATTCATCCCAGTACATCTACCTAGCTGCAGATTCAAGCAGAAAGTACTGTATTGCTTTGCTCTTGCAAGGTTTCCTTTCCAGCCCAAAAAGGCAGAAAAAATAAAATTGATCAGGCACTCTAGAAACCAGTCAAGCCACCAGAGATATACTGGTACAGAGTAGCACCACTTTAATCACATATGAATCACCGATCAAAAGTTTGAACTCACTTTTAAAAGAACATTCAGAGTGAATACTAGAAATTTCAACATTCATAACAATTTGACTGCTAAAGAAATCGTCAGACTGAATAGAACTGTCATGTAACACAGCAACTGCTAATGCACTTCATCGCCCACAGCCAGGAAATTGTGTATGCTGTCTAATCCATGTACCTGTCACGTACAGACTTATCTGGGTCCCTTGATCAAAGACAATAGATATTTTTAGAGCCCATTATTCCCTTCCCATAATCTTCGTTTTCAGGTTTGTGGCAATTGTAACTGACCGCCTAATGTTCAAATGTGAAGGAGGTATTAACAGGCTGTAGCAGGTTGTACTCCTGGGAAATTCTGGCTTGATTGTTTTAAAATATATGTGGAGAGATTGCAGTGCCAGCCTAATTAGCATGAGAACATATGGCATATCAGAGTACTTAGATGGAACAAATAATGAATGGAAAGATGACATGGCATTTCAAAAGGATTTCAATTCTGTTGGTGCTGGTTTGCATACAGAAAAAAAAAATTGTTTAGGTAATTAGGCTCGTCTCTAGCTTACCAGAGTATAGCAATTTTATTTCTTTTCTTTTAAATATACATTATTTGGAATGCCTTTGATTCTGGCTAATAGTGCTAGATCTATATATAGTTCAAGAGAACTAAGTCCCTTATTTATTCACAGAACATTGCATCTACTGCAGTCTTATTCATGGTCGTTCATCAACTAGTACCCATCCTCCGTGGAAATACTATGGTTAGAGCAGTGATTCACAACCAGGGTGCCAGGGCACCCTCTAAATCCTTTACAGGATACCACAAGGTGTGAGGAGATAAGGAAGGTATGAGGAAATAAGCGGATAAGCTAAGCAGATAGACCAGGCTCAGGCTTGTCCCTGCCTGGCTGACCCCCAACCTCTCCTGCCCAACTCCTGTGTAAGGATATAAACACACTGTCTGTGTGTGTGTGTGTGTGTGTGTGTGTGTGTGTGTGATTGAAACTACGTGCCATTCAATTCACAAAAGTTATGGTGGGATGCCTCAAGTCCAAAATATACTCCCTTGTTGTAGCAACACGCTCCCTCGTTATAGCATGTTGCTATGGCAACATAGCACCTAAAAATATGCATGCACTGGTGGCACAGCACAGTATGGGCTGTTACTGCACCGTCATTTAGTACTTCCAAAGTAATTCCCTTTGGAAGTACTAAATGACGGTGCAGTAACAATGGTGCCTTGGGGGCATATGTAGATACATCCAGAGATCTTTGAAATTAGCTGTGGAGGGCAACAAATGCAATATAGCATTAGGCTACCTAGAACCTAAGGGTGCCTACACATGTGCTTGGGGAAGGGGAAGGTGTTTTAATTAGAGCAGTTCTGGAGAGCCACTCCAATTAAGATGCTACAGTGTCACGTGTATTAAGGCCCCACACACATTTAAAAATGACAGTGGAATGCTTTCAGTGAGCTTCAGTTAAAGTGTCCCAGTGGTCATTTTCCCAGGGGGCTTATACGCATGACAGTGCAGCAAGGCTAGAGCATTGTAATTACAATGCATTGGAGCACTTGTATAGGCACCCTAACAGGTCAGAAGGCTTCTCATTTCTTCACTTTGAATAACCAATAAAGGTAGAAGGCTAATAATGTGAAGACAGTAAGATCCATTCACTCCAGTTGGCCCTTTATAAAAGAACAAAGGGCTCCTGCTATCACTTTGTAATGCTAGACCTTCATTCTTTCTGTGACTCAACTTCAACATTTCAAACCTGGTGATACAGGGGGTCATCTTTATCACACATCCTTTGAGAGTCTCAGATTAAAGACTTTATAGTTTATGGATCAGATCTCCATCTGGTATAAATCAAACTTGACTTCAAAGGTGTTTTGCCAATTAACCTTAGCTGGGCATCAGGCCATACAAATTTAAAGTTTAATCATAACTATCTCCTCCCCAGTACTGTCTAATTTAAGTTTATCTTAGCTTCTCTTCCCCCATCAAGAAGATCTGCTCCACTATTTACAGGGATACACAGTACAATGCAGCATATAAATAGGGTTAACTTCTCAGAATGGATTTAGAAGCTCTAGGACTTTTTTGTTGTCAGCCAAAAAAACTTTAAAATATATATATATATATCAAAAGCTTTAAACATAATATTGTTCGTTTTAAAGCAAAATATAATGAAACATGTAGTGCAGAACAATAGGTGCAGACAACTAGATGCACACAAGTATGCCACTAGGCTAGTGATTCTCAACCGGGGTCCTGCAGGGTGCCACACAATATTAGAACCGTTAGGTGTACAAATACTTACATATGATTCACAAGATAAACCCAGGGATTTTTTAAAAAAATCCATAGCATCAAAAACATTCTGAGCTGTTGTGGCCTTTCTGAGTTCTTTGCAACAGAAGAGTTGCTGTGTTATTTTCCCACGATCAAAAAATGAGTGAAATTAGTTTTTTGAACAGGGATGATGCTTAATTTAGAAAAATTATGGATAGTTGCCTTAGGTCTAAAAAAGAACCACTGCACGGGCACATATGCACACAGGCACACAAAACGCATTTCCAACGCAAGGAAAGAAGAACTGAGTTTTCTGTTTGTACACATGCAACTGCATGGTCTTTGACAATACAGCATGCTAGAAAAGAAGGGAAGGCAACGGAACTGCTCAGGGTGTAAGACGCTGCTCACCATGACTAATGGGGGAAAATCACACTTTCCAGCCAGACTCTGCTGTCACTCACATCAGTGTCACGGGAACACCTGCACTGAAATTAATGGATTTGCACCTGCTTGACTGAGAGCAGACTTTAATACTCAATCTATAATTTAGAGGAGGGCTGTTGGATACTTGCTTATTTTCCACCTTTCCAATTGCTATAAAATAGATTCTGAATCTTTAATGTACATCCTGACTTTATGGAAAAGGCACCATCATTAAACTAATCTGCTCAGGACAATTCATTCTAACTGAAAGTTTCCATAACTAAGTAAAGAAAATAAAGCGAAGCAAAGACTGTTGGGATGAGCAGATGAAGGGGACTTGAAAACCAGGGATTTACTTTATCCATGTTCTAAATTAAAGTACTGAGATAAAATGTCAGCTTTCCATTTCAAGCATGTAGGGCTAAGGCCATAGAACAGCTGGCCGGTAACAATATGACGTGTGGCTTTTGTTCTACATTGACTGTATTGTCTTGTAGAAATGTTAGAGTCATTAGAGAGTGTGTGTGTGTGTGTGTAAATTATTAAAAGTGGCCTGGGAGAATACCAGATACAAGTGACTGAAACACTAAGTAAATGACAGAACCTCAGGCTGCCAAATGCTGTGAGATGAGAGTTATCGCTACCTTTACATGTAAGCAAGCTTAATTATCATTAATTTTCAAATGCAGACCACAAAGGTTAATCAAACGATGCAGCTTTTAATTTTCCCTTTTTAAATTTCTGTGCTTGCAAATTGACATTTCATTCATAGCATTGTGTCAGCAGGGGATGTTGATGTATAACTGGAGATTATGGCAGGCAGCAAGTTATTTAATTCTTGTTTTCCCATTTCAAACTCTGAACTATTCAAACAAGAAGATACACAGCAAGAATGCCATGTTAGAAATGAATCTGGAGCTGCTGAAGGTGTCTTACTAAGAACACTAGAAACCACGATCTTGTATTCACTCATAGAACAAACAGAACATGCTAAACAGCATAAGCTCTCAGACACCTCCCTAGTAATGCACCTGTAACTATTTTAAAGGGACATCTTTAGGGGATGACAGAGGGTACTTCAGTCCTTGATTGACACCCGTGTCTTTCCTGATCTCTTCTGGTAAGACATGATCTTTTTTTTTTTTTATCGGGTGTCTACACTTGAGGGACCAGAAGTCTCTTCCAGTCCTATCCCTGCACGTTCATTCAGTCACTGCCATTTCCATCATGAAGACCATGCCAAGATCAATAGTATAAAGCAGAAATTGCTTCTAAATGCTAGTTTTTCTTTACATCTTGTAGTGAGAGACTTTCTTATGACCCTTGGTGCCTGTTCTCAGGTCAGTTCAACAAAGGAAGTGTTATACAGGATCAGATTCATGGTACATATACTATAGTCTAGAATCCTATCTTTGACACTGGCCAGATGCTGTAGAAGAAGGTACAAAAACTCCTGCATTAAGCAGTTGTAAGAAAAATCTCTGCCACCAGGAAGGTCCTGCCCTAATCCCTAAAATCTAGGGGACAGTTTAAATCTGGAAACATGAAGTCTTATACTCCTTCCAAAAGTTAGATTAGTATTAACCATTGTAATGACGGAAAATCTGTTAGCCATATAAATAAGTGTTCCTTCTCTCTTATGAAAGTCCTTGGCTTTTTCAACATCAGTGCCAAAATCTTTTCATTATAGCATATTGTGTAGAGTAAGTATTGATATCCAGAGGTAAACAGAGCTAAAATAAAAAAAGATATTTCTCCTAACAGGAAATAATACAAAAATAAGGAATCCTACATAAACAAGTAGGATCTGAGATGCAGGTCTGTATATGGGGGTAGATCAGGGTCTGTCACTGTTCAGTGGCTCACAACCATTGGCAAAGCTCTGCTAATGAATAGCCCTCACTTTGCATAGTGCAGCTTTGCAGCACTACCCCTTAAAAACTACAGAAAATAAGATCAGTCCAGATATGAAGTGAGAATGTATTTTTTGTAGTTCTTTTGCCCCAAAGAGAAAGGAGGCTTTAAATTAAGGCAGAGACTGGGGGAAAGGATAACAGAGTTCTATTCCCCGTTCTCCTGCACATTTGCTGTATGAGCAAGTCATATTATTTCCCTGTACCTCAGTTTCCTCAACTGTAATTTGTAGATACCTTAGAAGTTACATTAATGCATAATGAGAAGCTTGTATGGAGATGCAGGATGATACTGTACTAGAATCACAATCACTTGAGCAGTTCTGACATTAATCTGGAAGAAGGGGGAAGAGGGACAAATGAAACATCAATATCACCCCATATTTTAATACCTAGTTAATTTGCCAAAAGCAAATTAAATAGATCTACCAAAGTAATAAGATTAGGTAAAGAGTGGACCAAATTCTACTCTTGCTTCCTGCAAGCCCATTGACTTCCATGGGGTTTCTTCAAAATGAGAGAAATGTTTAAAGGAGATCAACATCCCCATTCGATTCAGAAATAGCTGTAAACAGAAGGGTCCAACAGTATAGAGCAGTGATTCTTAACCAAGGTACCATAGGGTTTTTTTTTTTTAAGGGGGCTGCACAATATTAGCAACATTTGGTGTGCAAACACCTACACGATTCACAAGATAAACCCAGATTTTTTCAAATAGGAATCCATAATGTCAAAAACATTGTGGCCTGTTGTGGGCTGAGTTCTTTATACCAAAATAACAGTCAGATCTAAGAGCTGCCATTTTCCAAGCAGTACCTTGAGTCTAATACATTGAGGACCACTGAGAGATATCCATGCCTCTGGGTTAGCGCAGCTCCTAGGAGATGTTAATATAACTGTGAGCCAAAGAATGCAAAAACTTGCTTCTCTTACTAAGTGGTCAGGAGTAAGTGTTAGAAATCATTTTCTTACAGGCTTATTTTGAAGGTCATCCACAGCATCTATCAGAAGGTTATTGCTGCTCTTGAGGCATAAAATTATGAAAAATACACTGCTAAACAAACTACTGGTTGTTTATTAAGGTGGCTTTAGGTCTCTTTTCCAAAAAAAAAAAGTATCCAGCTTGTTTTTTGTTTTCTTTCATTATAAGTATTGGAAAAAATTTGGGAAGAAGAAATAGGAAAGAACCGCCAGAAAAGCCAAAGGAATCTTCCTGTCTCTGATGGAGAACCTCAGCCTCTTTTGAAGAGTCACGTAGCCTGAGAAACAGCTTGCAGAGAATAGGGAAAAGGTAGCAATTTCTTGACAACATTTTTCTCAGGCAGCAGAATAAAGTGGCAGCTCAGGTAACGTTGTCATGTGACAGCTCCTCAGAGGATGGCAATGACCTCTAGGATGCTGAAGTGCTGATATTTCAAATCAAACAAGCAAGCAGAGAACAATAAAATGCTGAGTCTATTATTATGCATAGTAAAGGAGAGGCAAAGGGCTCATGCTGGCATCTTAATGTATTTTGCTTGACAGTTTTGAACAATGCAATACGTTAACACTGTGGAAAGGAGTTTCCAAGGTTGCATATTGATAACGCTGTGCATTCCTAAACATGTTGCATTATTCAGAGTTTGAATTAAGAGACTACTTGAGGACAACTGGGTTTCATAGATCCTAGTGTCACAAAACTCAGAAATAGAAAAGACCAATTAAATCATTCAGGGCATATCCCTGCCCCTCTAAGATTGTTGCTACTGTACATTTACCAATGTTTTGTTTGATCTAGTCTGAGCTAAGTGAATTTCCTGGTGTATAAGCTATTCAACATAGCTCAGTTCAAAAACCAAGCACGGAAGAAAAAAGCATTCATGTGACCCACACAAAGAAAATTGGCAGTTAAATTGACAACGTTTTATGGGTCTTAGACTTTTAAGGCAGAAAGGCTAGATTAGGCAAGCTATTAAAATGATGCTTTCCCTAGCTATTGTAATGAAAAGCACATTTACAGCACTGAAACAAAAAAAAAAAAAATTGAAAAGACCTATTAGCCAAATAGTGATCACAAATCTATAACGGAGTTGGCAAAGTGGCATGCCAAGTTTCAGCTAAGGACACTGAATTTCATCCGACAGATTCATCTAATTTACTGCTTTGTTTTGGACGTCAGGTTAAATACTTTAAAGAAAAGTTGAACCAACACAGCTAAATACTGAGTTTTCCAAGTGTGATGAGCAAAACCTGGAAAAGGCCTGGGTATATAATCCCACTGTGCAAAACATTCTTATTTTTTAAAAGACGATTCATCGTTGTATCTTATCAGTAGAAAATACATTCAAGGCAAAGACTGAAAAATCCAAAAAGGATTTATTTATACAAGAGGGAAACGTGGCCTGGGACTCAAGAGAAGTTAATACAATTTAAGCACATACTTAAAGTTAAACACATGCTTTGCATAAAAGGGAATCTTAAACATGTATTTAGATGCTAGACTGAATTTGGGCCTTCATTTGTCTGTGTCTCTGTTTCTCATCTATAAAATAGTATGTTTCCTTTCTTTTGACTAATCAAACTTCTAAGTTCTTTGGAGGCCAGGAATACTTCTTTATCTTTGCATGTATGTTCCAGTCTCTGGCAGCTATCGTAGTACTCTCAGTAATCTAGTTACCACCCTTCTTTCAGGTGAGAGACAGATTGACAAATTCTGATCACCTACAGACATTTAAGTCCCCCAAATGTTTTTGAAAAGGAGTATCATGACTAAACTCCAGTTAAGGTAATCATGTTCACATTAAAATCATATGCAAAAAATGTAGGTAACTATTTTTATTTTCTATTCCATGCCATTATATACTATTTCTGTATGCTTGTATATAGGTGCCAGATTTCAATCTGGGGACAGTGACTTTTATATCTCTGGTACCCAGTCTGTTAAATGCCCAGTAAACCACTTGAAGGACCCTATGCCAATGTAAGGTAAACATACTTCTTTCAGAAAAGTCGCTGGTCTGAGGAATGCTTAGCCCTTCTTTATACTGTGACATGTTAAAACAGCATCTCCCCCATGAAATGAAAATTTCAAAATGTAAAAAAAAAAAAAAAAAAAAAAAAAAAGTTAAATCTCTTCTGTTGTATAATGCTTCTTAAAATCAGGATCACAGGTTCATAAACCTTTGCTGACACACACTACTGCTCATTCCTTATCATGCCCGTTTCAAATTATGGGCATAAGGTGCAGTGGTCTGCAGGGCCACCCAGCCTATGGGGACACTCCACAGTGAGTTCTCTCTGAAATTCATTTTTAGGGTCCTATGTTGGAGTCTAAGAGCAGGTCACAAGTGCAAACGGGTTTGGTTGTCCAATTATATTCCCTTGTGGAGGTTTGTTCATGTTACAAAAAACAGGCAAACCAAACCTAAACGTTTAGGAATGACGCGGCCTCATCTCTGTAGATATTGAGCGATAGAACAGCACGTTGCAGATGATGACTTAGCTGACCTGGCAGAGGAGCATGAAACCCTTGCACACCATCAGCAAGCCATTTTAAATCCTTTTAATTTATTAAAATCATCTAGTAAACTTGTTCTCCATTTTACCTTTCCAACGTAAATAAAACCTTTTGCATGTTGGCTTTGCAGCTCGTCTTTCTGTACACTCAAATGATTCTAATATTGGTTTGGGAATAAAATGATAATCCTCCTATTCACAGAACAGGCATGCTGCTGGCAGCAGCTGTGGAGGCTTACCTACATCTGTGGAGAAGTGTGGTGTAAATACTGCTGTTATTTTCACCCTGGCAACGTGCATCCAGTCTGTTCTGAAGGAACCTCTCTAAGGTACTTCTTTCTCTAAGTTGGTTCACCCCCCTGCCTATCCACTGAGCTAGCCCAGAATACCAGTGGTTACAGCATCTTTTTTGGCTACTGGGATTAGACTGAAACTGTCAATGCAGGTTGAATCTGAAGTGGTCCAATGAATGAAAGTTTAAGTATCCTCTTACCAGCCACCAGAATCTAAATAGGTGCTTTATTTAAATCCTTAGATTTAAAGATTTTCACACTTCCTCCAGGGCTGTTCTGTTCCATTTAATGAGCACTAATTTTGCATGGGAAAACAAAGCAAATAAGTCAAAGGAATATTTGAGAAATATGTGGCATTTTCAGAGCGCTAGATCATGTTTATCCAGGGCTCTTTGATTGTACAGAAGAATGGAGTTGAATTGCTCTTTGCAGCTCAAAAGGGAAAACTGGAGAAAGGATCTTCCATTGTGATATTTCAGAATTATACTGGCTCACCCAGTTGTTCTGTTCTACTCTGTCCACTGCTATTATTTATTTTACAGTGATATCTAAGGGTATCAAGGTAGGTACTCTGAATACACAGAGGACACTCCTGGCCATTGAAAGTTTCAATCTAAATAGAAAGGCCAGGCAAACATGGTCACTGCAACAAAGCCATGAAATCAGTGGCAGAATCAGGGGTAGAAACCAGAAGTCAATGACTGACTTGAGCAGGGCCAGGATTTCACCCCAGACCTCCTGACCTTCATTCATTAGGATCCATTAGGCCACTCTGCTTTCTCCCTAAAATGCTTTTCTAAAGACATGTAAATAAAGAGTATCTTCTATATTAACTTAAAAAAGACTATGAAGCTACATAATCTCCCACAATAAACTGTGATATCTTGGACAACATGCCACTGAAATGATTAAAAGCAAATTTTAAGCCTTAATAATCACTATAAATAAAGCTGCTTCTAGTACCATGGTAGGCTCATGATACAGGGCCTTGTTAACATGGTAATTTTTGGCTCCTGGAGCTCTTAACCCCTGGATTATCTACACATCAACACCTTAAAATAGTTTTAAATATTCATTATGCAATTCAAAGTTATATCCAGGTCCTGTTCCGTTAAGGTGTGGCCACTCCTCACAGATGCGCTGCCCAAATGGAAGTCCTCCAGTACCCCAGGAGTCTCACACCCCTGGCTGTAGAGCGGGGTAGACGCCTGGCCTGCCCTGGCTCACCAGCCCTGTAGTGGCGACTCACAGCTACAGCCCCATGTCCTGTCCCTGCTCGCCAGGCCTCTAGTGGCAAGTCACGGCTGCGCAAGTGGGGGACAGTCAGAGATTTCTAGACTAAGGATCTGACTGCTCCAACCCTGAAGCTAGCACTAACACCGATTAACAGTTGTGTGGTTCACAGTGTAAAGTCCACAGTGTTGTTAATTCCCATGGTTTAATTGTGAGTTTTACTTAAGTCCTATTTTAAAATAGTAACTCAGTGACACAGATGTTTTTGAATATTTTACTCATAGGCATTTGCATCCCGTTTTCAAAAGTGACTTAGGTGCCCACAAGCCTTGGTCTTACTGTTTTTCTTAAAGCACCAACTTTTGGAGCCATAACTGTATAAGAATCTCAGCCCTTATTTAAAAAAAACCCCTCATGAACATCTAGCACTCAGTGTTTTATTCTCTAGCAGAGAAAAGTATGAAAACAAACACTAAAGTTTCAAAAACCAGAAGGGAAATCAAATTACCCCAAATGTATTATTTTTAAAAACCTCATGATTTTTAAATGTTTACCATATTTTCCAAGCACTTGAAGTTGGCAATATCGATTATATTAGTGCTCATTATTAATGCCATTACCTGCTCCCTCCCTGCTTAACTCTGAACTGCTTCTTCCAGCTTCAGGTTGCCAGCCCTCCTTTTCCTTCTTCTCAGCCATAATTAGCCTTTCTTAAATAAATACTTCATATAAATCATTACACGGAATGGGAATAAAATCCATAGTAAAACATTAATGCCCTTGACCTACAAATTCTACTGCTTAACACCAGCTCCATCTGCTTAACACTGCTCCATCTGCTGCTCCTGCTAAATGCTGCTTTTATTTGTCTCCCAGGACTCTGAATCAGTTTAACAAGGAGGCAAGCATGAACGTCTCTACAAAACCAGTGGTTCGGCAGCCTCCAGCATGACACTAGTATGTATTTTCCTTTGAGTTTCAGAGGAATTCTTTCATAGCTGGATGCTGCAATTTGTTTGTTTTGGGGTTTTTGAGGGAGAGTTTTGTTGGTCGCATCATAACAGGGTTGCTCTTTGGTAAAAAAGCAGCAGAGGTCCAGCTTCAGCTGGACAGGGGAGATGGCAGCTGCCAGACACATTGTTCTGTGGTGCTCACTGTTGCCAGGCTCACAAAGGAGGTAAAGTGAAAAAACATGAGGAAGTCAAAATCGTTCTTGGGACCCAAAGCTGTGATAACCACAAGGTAAGAGTTGCAATGGATAAAATTCTCAAGAATGCCCAAGTGACTGTGGCATGTAGACTAAGGCTGACCTAGGAGCTTTCAGGTAAAATATTAAAAGCACCCCTTAGTCTTATGGACATTTGAAAATTTAACTTAATGGAACAGATTACAGACTGAACAGTCTATAAATAGATCAACAAAGAGTCAAAGATATGAAGAAAATTAGACCATTTTAATTCTTATTTAGGTACAAAACAGGCCCAATTTTCACTCAGCAGCACTCTTTGAACTCATCACCTTTGAAAATCAGGGCTGGAAACCTGGGTCTACTGACACAGAGCCATTCATTTTGCCATTGTCAAGCTCCCTTTACTGAAGTCAAATGTTCACCCCATCTTCCCTCTTTAGTGCCATGATTTCCACACGTTCCTGGCTTTAGCCTGAGCCAGCACTCATGGGGTCGGTAGTGAAAGTAGAGACTTCAGTGGGGGTAAAGTTAGGCCAGTTCTGAGTGCTCTAGAAATCCTACCATCAATGCTTAAATATGGACACGGAGCATCTAACTATCAGCATCTATTCCTGATGACTTGACCTGAGTTATTATGTAACCTGCATATGAAAAGATTTTAATAATGGCATTACTGGAACTCTTCCAGTATTTCTGTCATTCCAGATGGCCTGGTATCTCTGGCTGCTGTTCTAATAATATGTCATTTTCTTTTTGTCTGTGGCATATATTTCATAACAACAACAACAACAGATCCAGTCAAGCTTAACAGCTCATCAGGCTAGCATGTTTGTTTCTGTAGCCAATGGCACACAATAGAGTGACAATGGCTAGCACCTGGCCTAGTCACCTTCACTTCCCAGCCTGAATGACCAGTTACTTATTTATAGATAGTCTGACTGGAGTAGTCTTCGGCTTGCATCTGGAGCAAGGCTAGGACTCTGTATATCACAGCAAGATGTCTTTATCACTCTGCCACCATGCCTTGGCAAATACTACATAGAGACATAAGAAAGGCACCTTCTCATTTGAAAGCAGGGGAAGGCACAGACTTTCAGATTGCTGCAATGTTCACAGTAGTTTTCAGTTAAAACACAACACACACAAAAGCTACAGCAGGCACTGGTCTAAACTCTAAAATGCAACAATCGGCTTCTGTTGCCTCTGTTTTTTTGATGCCTGACTGAAAAAAACCTAATTTGCAGAAAGCGCCAAATGCCTGTCCCCTGGAAAGTATCAGTATTCTTTCCTAAGATTGGGCACCAAAATTGAAGGCACTAAAAATCACAAGCTTTACCCACAATCACAAAACCCACAATAGTTTAAAAAGCTGAGGCCAGAGAGCTTACTTTGCAATTCAGGAATTTGCTAGCTCTCCCAGGTTTTGCAATGGTGAGAGAGACTTTTTTGCAGGAAAACAACATTCCTATTTCATATAATTTCATGATCAAGTTTTAATTTTTAGAGCATGTTTTAAATCATGGTAATAACTATATTTGCAGCTTTGCAGGAAAGTGTTCCTCATCTCAAAACTAAAGAAAATAGAGGGATTCCAGAAGATTAAAGATAAGAGTTAGTATTCATTCTTTGGAAGAAAGATTATAGCACGTTTTACAGGCAGAAAATGACTTACTGTAGGATAGTGAATCCCTACTGGATCAGTGTTCATAAAAACCTTGACAATAGATGTTAGCCACCTGGCCACAGCACTGGTTGTTTTATGAAGCTGTGTAAATAAACTTTGATATAGGAAAAGTTTGCATAATAACACGTTCTTATCATGTCTAGAGCTGCCGAGTTAGAATAACAGAAGACCAGAGATCTGCAACAGGAGCCCTTCAGTCTGTGTTTTGATTTGAGCAGGATATTTTTCCCACCACAGCAAACTCTTGTTTATCTATTTTACATTTATTTATTTATTTCCCATATTAATGCTAAAAGATCATCCGAAGGCCAGATCCACATGGCAGGTGGCTTTCATTAAAACTACAGACCCTCCAATGCAACATTTCAAATTCCACGCTAACAAAAAAAAGAGAAAAAGATGGAAAAAACTTTTTATGACGGGACTATTTAAATATAATCACATTTCTGTCATCAAACATGCCTGCTTATAATGGATTATCAGTTCACCTGTTGTGAGGGTGGCCTGTAGTGAAAGTTTTAAATAAGTAAGAGTGTAGGATTTTTAAAAAACTTCATAATGGGCATGCAAGTAGGAATCCACAATTACCATAGATTATTTCTATTAAATAGCATATTTAGAGCCCCAAATTAGAATGGGCGTATTAGAATGGGGAATTAGAATAGTGTTAGGCACTTGATAAACCTGGACCCAGATTTCTTATGCATGTATTTTATTGAACTACCATGAACAGGCTCATTGATTTCAACAAGATCACTCATAGTAGCACATTTAAGCAGGTGCAGAACTGTAGGGCTATATAATCATATCTCAACTTCCTGTGCCATGGATCTTACTTTGACAGTGTTGTTGTGACAGCTGATAATGTATTTGGAATTGACGTTTTCCCCACTGGGAAAGCGTGCAGGACTGAGGTTCCTGAAGGCAGCCTAGAAAGATCATGCTCCCAAAAAAATCCAGGTACCTTAAGAGATCTGCCTATATAGGATATTTAGTCAGAGCATGGTTAGAGGAGGGAGAGCCCCCCAATTTTTGCTCTGCAACAGATTAGATGTCAGGTGTTTTGTGAGTTTTATCAAGCTAATCTTCTTCCATTCATTTTTAAAATGTGATCTTTCTCTTTGTTCTACATTCACTTTTCTTGAATTATGCCATAGGCTTTTGAGTACACAAACTGCTTCTTTATGTTATATTTGTCCTGGGCTTAGGCTGGTCCTCTAGTTGTAATACTACACCTTTATTCTATTCAACAGATCAACTGGAACAGACCAGTGAACTAAGTTTTCATCTCATGGGAAATTCTGACATTTTGAAATTGAAAGTTGAAAAATTAAAGAAATTTCCCAGAATGAAAGTTTTTGAATAGGTTTGAATTGGAAGTGACTCAACATTTCAAAACTAAAGCATGTCAACATCTTCAGTCAAAGTGAAATGTTTTTGACATTCTTAAACAAAAAAAAAAAATCATTCATTTCAAAATGTTAACTCAAAACAAAATATATTTTTTTAGATCCTCCCAAATGGAATTGAAAATGTCATTGAGGCTGACATCTGATGAAACGTTTCCCAGTGGGGGAAACTTTAATGCCAAATATGTTGGTCAGCTGTAATAACAACACTGTCAAAGTAAGGTCCATGGCAAAGAAAGTTGAGATATGATTAAACAACCCTACAAAGCACCCTCAACTCGCATTGAAAGACCAGGATCAGACTCAGCTGGATAATTGCCACTTTTGTTTGTCTTTTGTTTGTGTTTAAAGAGATGTTTGGTTGTATAATCAAGTTGTAAGAACTCTTAACGATTGCAAATTAGCTTAAATATTAAATTAGTTGCAGAACTGGGTATCATTAATGGCATTTGAAAAAATACATCCACGCACTGGGACATTTTAGGACGTGGGCTGGGACATTAATCAAACAGTCAGGAAATCTGAAAGATCATGTCTTTAAGATTCCTATGTGCAGCTTAACCAAAAAAAGGTCATAAAAATCTTTCTGGGTCTGGAATGCTTAATTCCTCATCTCAGTGTTACCAAATACATGCGTTACCATTTAAAGTCCCTCTATCTTCAGGAAAAGGAAGAGTGCAGAGCCATTCTTTTACAGGGTTTTCTACTGGTTTGGTATTATCTTAAAAGGGAAAAAAATATCACCCAGGAAACCTTGAAAGAGTTGGAAGCAGATTTTAATAAAACACTGGACTCTGGATCCCACACATACTGGAATGAAGCTTTATGTGTTACGCCCAATAAAACAAGCGGAACTGAGGACAGGACGTCATAGAGAAATTCTTAAGGATTAAAGGTAAGAACAAAGCAAGCCAACCAGACAAAGATTTATAAATGTCTGCAGAAGTCCCAGTGACCAAAGGCTTCCTGAAATGTAGGCATTTACACTGGAGCTGGAATGCTCCTAGATTCCTCCCTGACACTAAGCTCTTGCACAGCCCCATCTATGAGTAATATTTCTGCCATCTTCGGTTGGCTAGGAGACTGCTATCCTAGCCAACAACCTGGCATTTATTATATATGCTTTTTGTTACCTCCTGTCCGGACTACAGCAATGCAACACTGGACAGGAATTCAACAAGTGCCTACGAAAGTCAAACTAGACCAGAATGCTGTAGCAGGTCTCCTCAGCAGCAGCCCTCTATGCTTCTTCCCCGTAGCACAGCAAGTTGATGCTCTTAATCCTGATCTTTATGGTGCTTAGTGGCCTGGATCCCATCTTATGTTAAATCTGACCTGACATTTCAGAATAAAGATGGACACTGGCCAACAACACTGCACCCTCAGACACACTGGAACTCACTACCGTGAATGTAAAGCTCATCTGGGCAGTAAACAGCTTTCTCAGGGTCAGCCCAGACCCTGCAATGAGCTCCACAGGAACTAAGAACCACCACAAACCTTATCACCATCTGCTTCAAGTGCCGGTGCAAAAAGCACTACTCACAGACGGGGTGGTGTGAGAGCTTTGCATCAGTGAGGAACCTAGGAGCATCCTGAAGTGTAACTGCCTGGATGAACAGATAGATCAGGAAGCTTTCGGTGAGTGGGGCTTCAGCAGACATTTATAAATCTTTGCTTTGTTCTTACCTTTAATATAAATACTGAACAGCGTGTATACATCTAGATGTCCCATTTCAAAACCTAAAACCACTCTACTGCTCACACAATTCTCCTGCTGGGGAAAACATGACTGAAAGAACAAACTGCATGATAGCTGTTGATCATATTTAATGCACAATTGGCAAGTACAGTGGTGGGAACTGTGGTGCTCAACCTTTTGGTCCTGTAGGTTCAATGAGTAGCACAGGGCCAGTCTGTGAGCCAGACTGGGCTTTGCACAGCCTTGGCCACCCCATTTGCCTGCACTGGGCCCTGTGCTGCCTTGGGCTCCTAATCAAGTGCACAGGGCCAGTGCAGGACAACCACTCCCCTTATGACCAAATTTTCAGACTCATGGGGAAACCCACAGGCCAGATGACACAGCTCTGGGGGTCAGATCTGGCCCACAGGCCAAAGGTTGAGTACCCCTATGCTAGAATAACCACTACGATACATGAGCCTCTTATAAATTCTTGAGCCCCTTATGGGTGGCATATGGACAGATTATACAACCTTCTCTCAGTACAGGCCTGATATGTACACAGAAAGGGTCCTGTAGGCAGCGACTCAAACCTTTGGCTGTAGACACAGCTCACACTTAAGTGCAAAGCTTGCCTTCGTGCTCACCAAAATCATCAGCAACTGGGTTTGTGCCGTTCCCCGAAGTATGATCCCCTAGTGGATTTTCCTATACCAAGGGAGTCCTCCCATGACAAGCTTACTTGGCTTTTTGTCCAGGATTAACTAGTAGTGCAGTTTAGCTGTACAAGGATAGAAATGTGCTGTTTTGTTTCCCATCCAGTTCTAACCTGCCAATTTATCTCCTTATTCCCTGGGAAAGAACTGAAAAAAACCCCAACTAGTTAACATGCTAGCACTGCTGCATCTGTGGCCAAACTCAACATTTTTCTTGCATGTGCTCAAACATCAGTATTAAAGGCAAGATAAAATCTCTAGACCCTTTACAGGCCAAACCTGGAAAGACAATCAGTTCATTTGAACTCCCCACACCCTTCCGGAATTCCTGGGCTAATGATTTAATCCCACCAGTTCAGGAAGGATTTTTTTGTTGCTGTTGTTTGTTTATTTTGGGCATCGCTGAAACTTTAGGCAGAACAATGGCATTTTTGTACATTCGTAGATGGGAGGGAACAGCCTACGAGAAGATGGAAGCAAAGTTAAGATTTCACAGAATCAATTTCTTTTTCTGGCTTCTTAATCTCTTTTTCAAGCCATTTTATTGAAGTTATCCACTGCTCTGGAAATAGACTACGCTGACTACTATTATTTACGTTACTGTAGTGTCTAAGAGATCTAGTCACAGATTTCCAATGGATCTCCTTGTGCTAGGCACAATGCAAACACAACAAAAAGAGGGTCCCTGTCCTTAGGGACTCACAGTATAAGACAGGAGACAACAGCTGAAGGAATATAAGGAAACAACGGTGACACTGGTTGGCCTGACAGAGGGTGGCCTCAGCACACCGACACGTCCCAAGTATTGTTAAGCTTTCTGTAGGAAGAAATCATTAGAGACTTCACTGAGAACAGTTTCAGTGGAGTGCAAGGGGTAGAAAAGGTAACCATTGGCTGAGGTCCCAGAATTGCAGACAGATTAATGAAAATACCTTACAATCTACCATATGTTCCGTTGGGACACGACAACTGCAGAGCAATAGAGTAATGTTGATTTATACCAGCTAAGGATTTGACTCCAACAGAGTCCCAACAGCTGGGTTGTTGTCCTCTTCCCTATGCGAGTAGATTTCTGTAGATATTTGTGCTGACCAGTAATATTTTAAATACCATCAAAATAAAAAAATCCAAAGGACCACCCAAACGGAGGCGAGCAGGTTAAGGCACATCAACTCCTGGAGCATAAAGCACATGAGGGAATTATTAGTCTGTGAGGGGGCTGCTATCATATCCAGCCCCTTTGATGAGCCAGCCCAAATGATCAAGTACCCATTTATTCCTGGACTGGCTGGGGATGGCCTGTGATGCAAATCCAGAACATGGCTCAAATTTACACCTCTGGATCTTTACTAAAATACTTTAAATTGCTCTGCTTTTGCAGTCCTAAATACTATACAGCCACATACAAAATATAAGCCTAACACTGATCTCCCCCCCAGTATTAGTTTTCTTTATTTTGCCCAGAAAGGATAAGACTTCTTTCAGCACAAAAAACCCACAAAACTACTGTTAACTACAACTCCTCTTGCATATCACAGCACTGCAAACACACTGCCAAATTGACAGGTCAGTATTGCTGTGGAATAACTTAATTGCTTATTTTCTGTCTGAAGAATCTGCTACATTGCCAGAAGTTAAACACTTCTCATTAGTTAAAAATAAACAAGTATATTAAACTAACAGAATGTAAATGTGTATCTTCTTTATTAAAACAATACCTCCTGGGTTTCTGGGAATTGCAGGAGCCCTAATACTTTCCAAGGTCCGATTTGCTGAGGTTCTGAGCAGCATCAACGAAGTTTAGAGGTGGTGCTCTGCATGGCAGCTTGCAAGAGTGGGTCCTAGTCATGACTGCTTCACAATCTGTGAGTAGAGCTAACTGTTGCTTTCCAGAGGAAAAGAATCCTGGCCATCATTTGTTTGTCTGCTGTAATACCAACATGGCCTTAATGGTCTTGAGAGGTGATGATGTATTTTCATTATATACACAGAGGGTGTGTCCACACGTGCACTTTACTGCGCAGTAACCTATTTTACTGCACATTAAAGTGTCATGTCAAAAACCATGCTCATACATGAATGTGCAGTTAAAATAGGCTACTGCATATTAAGCTTCACTAAAAAAGCATCTGCTTTTGCTACTGTGCATTAGGGCAGCCAAACATGCATTTATTATCTCACATGAGAGGTACTAAATTTAATGCGCAGTAGCAAAAACGCATTGACTGTGTAGATGATCCCAGTGTTCTTACCTTATTTTGTAGTTAAAACTACATCATCTGAACTCGAATCTTCTAGGAAGCTGAAGAAATGTCTGTCTTAGTATCTGAAGCAGCAATAGGCTAAATCAGCATGTCATTACTGTGATAATATACCTTAATGTCATTGAAAATGGAAGAGAACTAGAACTGAGCCTATGTAGAGGCAGAACCATAGCCTTGTAAAAGGGGACGTATTTACAGAGGACCAGAAATGAGTGCGAGTGTTGCTAAGATTTCTAACCATCAGCATTCAAAAATACATTTCTCTAATCTTAAAAAAACATATACACATTACAGAAGGGTAGTTACAGATCTATACAAAAAATAAATGCCATTTTTTAATCTGTTCATTCTCTTAGTTAAAATACTATTTCCCAAATACTGCACATTCCAAAACTTATTGTAAGTCCCTTAGCAGTATTGTGCCCTGGGTCTAAAAGAAATCAAATTTCATTTTTTTTGAAACCTCAACTGCTATCACTGTACTGTATCTCAGCAGACTCCTCACACGAAAAAACAAATGCTCTCACATACACAGGAATTGCAATCTTGCCACTTTCTCCTCTGCTCCTTTTAGCAGCTTATTACAGAAACAGAGAAACTACATATTCTCTTCAACTTTCTCATTGATATTCCAGATGTGGTCTCAGCTGGGTTTTATATAGTACCAACATGTACGCTGCTGTTTATATACCTCCCTCAATACGAGCCAACAATAATAGCTAACACTTTATAGTTCCTTAATTGCTCCCAGCACAGTAGAAGTGCTAATTAAATACATCTTTACTTCTGCTGCGTATAGGATGGAAAATGTAAGTGTTGGTGCTTGCAATAGCCTCTGGCAAATTTTCCTCAGTTCTACTAAGTAATTCAGTGTCATTTAAACTTGGATATTCCTACTTATCATTTTACATGTAGATTTAAATGTTGTATACTTTTGGCTGATCCTATTTGCTTAGTACATGAAGACTGTAAAACAGCTAGGGCACTCCTAATGACTCCCTGTTTTACCAGATACAAATATAATGATCAGTAAAACAGTACAGCTTTGTTCAATTCACTCGTTTATAGAGTAGACCCTAACCGAGCAAATTACTTACTCGTGCTTGCAGAAAAGAACGTTGACCGTATTATGATGTGCTCCATGTTTACATGATGTCATCCCTCATTTAAATTTCAGATCTTTACTGTGGCAACAATGTACCTTTCAGCCCCTGGGATATAAATAAGACAGTAAACCTGATTTGCCCTTTCTTTAGTCTTTCATACAAAGCAGGCACCCAAGAATGAGATGCAGTTCATAAAAAGTATGTCAGTTTTCAAGTGAACTGTTATTACAGCTTAAGTTTCAAAGACACAAAATAATCCTGTACTTCTGTTATAGTAGTTTACATGGGGCGCATACAAGATTTCCCTGTTGCAACCTGTTAATTGCCATCTGATTGCCCTCATTTTATGGGGTTGGATCGCTCTAGGAAAACATGCATCCACCATTTATGGTCTATTGGTAGGCTAGTGGAATGTGAATGATCCCATGTGGTCCAGTTAATTCAACACTTGGAAATACTTGCAGTAACAGAAAGTGACTGAATCAAGGGATACAACTTTCCAATATATTTTGCCTAAAATAAAAGAAAAAATATTTTGTGCTGTAGAACTAAATATATAATGCTGTTCCATAACACACAAGGGAATCCCTTGAATCCCTGGATAAATGGCTCAAAGGGTGTAAATGGCCCCTAGAAGGGTGTCAGTGGTATTTTAAAGCCCCCGACACCTCTCCACCTGAGAGTCCTTCTTAGAAGTACAGTCCAGAATGCCTTCCAACGCCATGAAAATGCTCTGTTGTTGGAAAGATTCATTGACAAAGTCCCCCACCTCTGCAAAGGGACAGCAGTAATCTCTTATGGTAGTGGTTTTCAAACTTCCTAAAGCCCTAGAGCCCTTTCATATCAGCTCCTGCTGTGGTGGAATCCCTACCATGTGGATGCCAGGCAATTTGGGCTGGCAGTGGTGGTGCACCACTTCCCAGCCTGCTCTGCCATTACCCTCAATATCTTCATGGGACCCCGATGATGCATCGTGGAACTCCAAGGTGCTAGGGAACACGTTTTGAAAACCACTGTCTTACGTGAAATGGCATTTATAAGCATATGCATCTGCAGTGAGTCTTTCTCTTTTGGGAATTCCAAGAGTCACAATAGCAACCTTTTCTTGCACATTAGTTAAAACAGAGTTTGCATATATTGAGCACACATGTACATGTGTGCTCATTAAAAAGTGTGGACCTTCAAGTCCTCTGAAGCTGTTTCAGCAGTTTGTGACTAAAAAAAAGTGTATAGTTTCAGAAGCAAAAATGACTGAATATGGCAAAAGTGTTACTGGCTACTATGGCTTAACCACAAACTACTTAGTAACCAATCGCTAGCTACTAAGTAGGATGGCAAGCGATCATAAGACTGCCACGGTCAGGTGAGGTAATGTTTGGCACTCCTAGACAACACAAGAGCTGGGTGAGGGTACAAACAGCCCCAAAAGGTATTTCATGTACTTCACAATAAAATGGAGAACTTGTAAATTAATTTAGTTTATCCTGAGATCTGGCCCATCTCAAGACACCAGATTGAACTCAAAATATTAAAACTGGACCAAAGTCAGGTTGTCCTCAGGTTTTTCAATAGTATTTATAAAATTTAATAATATCTGAGGAGACACAAGGGCCAAAATTCTCAGCAGGTATAAATTAACGTGGACAAAAGATATGGTTTATGAATGGCTAATATGAATCTTTAAATAAACTATGTTACAATTTATACACTGGACATAAAAGACTCTTATTAAAAATCAAATTCAGCAGTGGCAGTGATTGCTTATGTTCAAGGTTGATCACTTCTACGGGTTAAGTAAAGGGCTGTAGATGAGTCCATTGATGGCTCAGAAGGCTGATCCTAGAGCCGCAGACTCTGGCAAACACCATGAGTGGTTAAAAGGGAGGGCTGGACCACAGATTTCTCGGTCTTGTTTCCTTTCCATCCATTTCGGTCATTTTTCCGCCTGTAGGGTGACATGGTTTTCCTTAAAGTAAGATGTACCTTCTCTCACAAGGTGTTGCCATTTATCCCTGTCCCCAGCTAATTTTTCCCAAATTTATGGCGTCAATGCCACACTTCTTAATGTTCATTTTGAGGCTGTCCTTGAAGCATTTCCTCTGGCCCCCCTGTGTCGTTTGTCCCTGGCTGAGTTGTTTTGGTAAACATACAGTCAGGCATCCACACAGTGTCCCGTCTACCACAACTGACGTTATCAATGCTTCCATACTGGTGATGTTAGCATTGGTGAGGGCGTTGGCATGTGTGTGATGATCCTCCCACTTTATGCCAAGGATCTTCCAGAGGTAGTGTTGGTGATGGCATTCCAGGCTTTTCAGGTAGCCTCTGCAAGTCAGCCAAGCTTCACAGCCATGGAGAAGAGTTGAGATTACCGCAGCCTTATATAGTAGGAGCAATGTCCTGATCCTTGAACACATGATGATTCAGTCTTCTGAAGGCAGAGCTGGCACATTGGATCCTATACTGGATCTCCTTGTTGATGTTGGTCTTGGAAAGATGGTATGCAAATTGTTCAACGTTCTCCAGCTTCTGTTCATCAGTGAGGATCTTTGCTGGAAAGGTTGCAGGCTGGTGAAGCACCGTTGTTTTTCTAATGTTAAGGGTCAATCCCAGGCACTGGTACACTTGCGAGAAGCAGTTAAAGGGCCATTTGTAGGTCCTCCTCAATATATACAACAACAGCACAATCATCAGTGTACTGAAGTTCCACCATTGAGGCCAAAATTACTTTGGTTTTGGCAGAGAGACAGGAGAGAATGAAAAGGTTACTGTCCATCCTTATGCTGAATGATGATGCCATGTAGCAGAGTCAAGGATGAGCATCTTGATGACCATAAGAAAGATAGAAAACAGAATTGGTGCAATCATGCAGCTCTGCTTGATGCCAGTTTGAATGGTAAAGGTCTCCGTAACGGAGCCAGTACATGGGATGGAGGCAGTCATCTAGGCATGAAGGAGTCTCAGGATGGTGATAAATTTCCATGGGCAGACAAACTTCAGTAAGATCTTCCATAGAGCCTCAGGGTTAACACAGCTGAAGGCTTAGGTCAAATCAATAAAGAACATATACAATTCCTGGTGTTCTCAGCATTTTTCCTGGATCTGCTGGCCTGCAAAAATCATATCCATAGTGTCTTCTTGGTGGTCTGAAGCAGCATTGAGACTTGGAAAGGATTTCCTTGGCAAGAGGCAGCAGTCTGTTCAGTGGAATTCAAGCAAGGATCTTCCCAGCGATGGAGAGGAGGGCAATACCTGGATACTTTCCAAAGTCAGACTTATCTCCCTTTTAAAAAATGGTGACAATATTGGCATTCCTTAGATCAGTAGGAATTTCCTCAGTATTCCAGATTTTGAAGAAAGTGGACATGTCTCCACAAGACACTAGACATACAGTACACTAATTCTACTGCGCATTAGTGCCATGGGAATGAACAGAAATATTCTACTGTGCATTAGTGTTACGTAAAAGTAGTGCGTTGGTGCTACTGTGCAGTCATGCCAATTACGGCACATTAATACACACAGTGTATTAATACACACACAGCTCGTTGGTCATAGTTCCCCCCCCCCAGCTTTGAAGACCTCAGCTGGTATGCCATCAGGGCTAGATGCTTTGTTGTTCTTTATCTGTCTTATCACCTGGTAGACTTTTTCAGAGGACTGGCAAGTGCTTCCCTTACTGGATGATGCAGGATAGATTTGATGGGTTCACATTACTGTTGATTCTTGGTTCAGCTTTTGGTAGAGTCTCTTCTAGTGGTTTTTGAAGGACTTGGTGTCTTGAAGGAGTGTACTGCTGTTTTTAGATCAAGTGGGGTGAATCCACAAGAGCTTGGTCTGTACACAGCCTTGATTACACTGAAGAAGTTCCAAATGTCATGATTGTCAACAGACTGCTGGATTTCTTAAATTTTCTTTTCCCACCATTTGCTTTTGACTTCTCAGATCTTTCTCTGGGCTTCAGCTTTAAGCTGTCAAAATGTTCCCTGATGCTGACTGGATATAGTACAGTTTTGCCAGTCACAGAAAGCTTTTATTGGCATCTTCCACTTGAGAAATATCACAGCATTGTTCTTGTCACCCCAGTCCTGATGGCATCAGGTGATAAAGCCAATTGAGTCTCTACAAGCCTCATGGATGGCCTCCTTTAGATCTTACCAATTTCCCTCAATACCAGTGTTATCATTTTCAATACCAAGGTCGGCAAATTACTTGCTGAGATTATGTTTGGAGGGCTTCACAGTGCCTAGGGGTCTAAAGGCATTTGATGTACTGTTTTTGGACTGCTTTGGGTTGCTTTCTATGATTCAATGCAACCCTAATGGACATGATTGATCTCACTAAGCAATGACCGATCCAGCAGCCATTGGCGCCTCTAATAATATGCAATATGAATGTCTTTTAGATGACGCACTTTTACGATAACATAATGAAGGAGATGCTATTGTTTTGAGTAAGGGTGCTGCCACATTGTTTTGTACCTGTTGTGTTGTCCGAAGATAATGTTAGTCATGCTCTCCGCATTTAGTGAGTAAAAGGATGCTGTTGGAATTGACCTCGATCGCTCCTTCCTTCCCAATGGTTCCCTTCCGCATGTTAAAGCTCTGGCCAACTCTTGCATTGAAATCTCCAAGGAGGATGATCTTATCCTCTTTCGGGGTGATGGGCAGGATTTCACCAAGATCAGCATATGCTATCCTTGACTATCAAATTATCACGTAGGTTAGAATGTAGTAAAGGGCATGTAGGGGGGAAATGTAGTAATGGGTCATCAATGTTTGCAGGTTTTCTAGTATCCGTATCAACTGTAACTTTAGGCCTGTAAAATATCACAGATTTTCACTGTGCTATTAACAGAAATGTATTCAAGATTCCAAGACTGTTATTCAAGTAAAACACATTTAATTTCTCTGTATTTTATGACTGTGAATTTTGTTTGTTTTCTACCAGATATTGTGATGAAGCATTTGACTGAAAGCAGCTGATATTTATTGCAATTAATAGGAAAATAAGCATTTTCTTCTAGGTAGGGTGAAACTGATGAGCTTGATGCTAATGGGGACAGACTTTATTTTAACTACCTCTGGGTGGAAGAGGAGCAGTGCTCAAGTACATAATTAGGGGTACATTTACATATTGAACTTATAACAACATAATTTAACCCCCTCTCCTCAAATCTAGATTTGAGACACTGGATAGGGAGATGAGAAGTTGTGTACATAGAAGCAGTACACTGCAGACTTCAGCATGGCATAAAGATATCCAATCTAGTTTGGACACCAGAACCAGTGCGGTCACGGTAGCATGGAGATTCTTGACAAGCTCAATTCGTGCAACTGTATAGACTGTCTCACACATCATGTACCTTTGCACACCTCATTTCTCTTACCTCCTATGTGAAGGAAGAGAATGGGTTAGGCCTCCAGCTTCCATAGGGACTCTGACCCAGCCTAAAGGTGAAGAAGGCACATTGCCCTCATTAGCTGACCCAGTTTTGCAGACCCTACAGTCTCTGGTACCCAGATAAAACTCACATTGAAATAACCCTGTTGGACAGGTTGGAGATGAGGGGCAGGAAGAAATGGGACCCCTGAGTTACAAACTTTGGATTTAAGCATACTATGGCATATACATTGCTGCATCAATTAGAGAAGCACCAAACAAGCTACGTTTGAGAGAGAAAATATTGTAGTATTTTATTTTTTTTCCATGAAAAAGTTTTACAAAACTTTAGAAGAGGAGTTAGATCTTATTAAGAACAGGTACTTTCCTGCTGGTCTTTCATCATTAATTTATTTGAACTAATATAATTTCTTCTAAAACATATTTCTGTTCTCTGAGGATATTACAGTACCTTTGCTTTTATTAAAAAGGTTAACATTTTTTGTGATTCCAATCCTAAAATGATGTTAATAGGAAAAAGTAAATTTAACTGTATGAAATAAAAGGATACAACAAAAATGTGGCATTTTAACACCAACAACCAGAAAGAAATTGCAAACTTCTATGCTCAGAGAAACAAACAAGAAAAACATGTATCAAGGTGTTTGGGTGTTCAAATCTGACCTCCTTCAACACTGCTTTCTCTAATTCCTATGGCCAGGTCCAAAATGAAGTTACTATTTTTCTTCTTTTGAAGATCTGGCTCTTCCTAGGTCTATCCCATCTATCCTACATCTTATATATGCAATGCTTTCATTTAAAAAAAAAAAATCGCCACTATTTATATGTAGACTAAAAAACCTTTTCCTTGCTGATGTCAGATGAGCTTTGCCATAAATTTTAATGGGGACAGAATCTCAGGCAGGGGTTGGACTCGTCAGAAAATGTGTATTTGAGTGTTTGTATAGCACAGAAAATTATTCCTAGACATGTGCTCAAGTGACTGAATAAAGGTGTTTTGTAAGATGATACCTCTAAAAAGAAACCACACTACTATCAATTTCGTTCAAAAGATGAGGTACGAAGAGAATCCCATACCAAATCTAAATGAATGGCTGGGGAATTGGCTCCGTGGTCGGACCCAGAGGGTGGTGATTGACGAAGTCAATCATCGTGGTGCTCTGTGACCATACGGGTCCCTCAAAGCTCTGTCCTTGGGCCTATACTATTCAATATTTTCATTAATGATGTGGACATTGGTATTAGAAGTGGACTGGCCAAATTCACCTATGACACCAAACTTTGGGGCAAAACATCCTCACCACAAGACAGGAGGGCGATCCAGGCTGACCTTGACAGGCTTAGGAAATGGGCAGATGAGAGCCTGATGGTGTTTAACACCGAAAAATGCAAGGTTCTCCACCTTGGGAAGAAAAACCTGCATCATCCTTATAGGCTCAGCAGTGCTACGCTGGCTAGCACTACAGAAGAAAGAGACTTGGGGGTCATCATTGACCACAAGATGAACATGAGCCTGCAATGCGATGCTGCGGCTAGTAAAGTGACTAAAATGCTGGTGTGCATCCATAGATGCTTCTCGAGCAAATCCCGGGACGTCATTCTCCCCTCGTACTCGGCCTTGGTGAGGCCGCAGCTGGAGTACTGTGTCCAGTTTTGGGCTCCACAATTCAAAAAGGATGTGGAGAAGCTTGAGAGGGTGCAAAGTAGAGCCATATGCATGATCAGAGGCCAGGAAAATAGACCTTATGAAGAGAAGCTGAGCACCATGGGACTCTTCAGCCTGGAAAAGCACAGGCTCAGGGGTAATCTGGTGGCCACTTGTAAGTTTAATCAGGGGGGTCACCAGGATCTGGGGGAACATCTGTTCACCAAAGCGCCCCAAGGGATGACGAGTTCGAACGGTCACAAACTCCTCCATGACCATTTCAGGCTGGGCATAAGGAAGAACTTCTTTACTGTTCGAGCCCCCAAGGTCTGGAATAGACTGCCATCGGAAGTGGTTCAAGCACCTATTTTGAACGCCTCCAAGAGACATTTGGATGTTTATCTTGCTGGGATCCTATGACCCCTGCTGACTTCCTGCCCCTGGGGCTGGACTCGATCTTCTGAGGTCCCTTCCAGCCCCAATGTTTATGAATCCAAAGTTCACAAAAAAAGCATACAAACAATGAAGGGTAAACAAAAAAACCCTAGCAAAGAACACTTGAAAGTGTCTTTCTGAAGCTATCCAGTCAGATTTAAGCAAGGCACTAATCTCTTTTTCAGTCACTGCCATGAAAAGAAAATGCATTATAGTCATTAGGATGAAACCCTAGCCCAAAGAAACTGATGGGAGCTTATGACTGGCTTGAAAAGAGTCAGGAATTCACCCATGAGTGTTTCTGTATGAAAAGATCCAAACCAGAGCTTTAAATCAGCATACATCTGTTGGCTTCAAAGGAACCATGCTGATTTACACATGACAAGTCTCTGGCTGATAATATCTGTATATGTTTAGGCTAAAACCAGCCACATCAACATAGGTAGCAATTCTGCTACCTCTACTTGCCTATACTTAGATAACATTTTAATTTGTAAACCACTTATCTGACACCACCTAGTTTAGGTCTTAAAACAGAAGACTCTTATCCTTGTGGTTGAAAGCCACACGTTGCTTAAAATTAAAAAAACTCAAAGAATTCATTCTCCGATTCTTTAAAGCTTAAATATTCCACACTCAATTTTCTACCACCTTTTTTTATTGGCCACCACCAGGTTTCATAAAAAGACTGGAGTTAAAACATACTAAACTGAAACATGAAAAACACTGCATAAAAAGATCATTTTTTTCATATAGATTAAGTACAGCACATTATAATGAGGTGGACTGGGGAGTATTTTTACAAGCATTTCTTTTCTTTAGATCACCATCATCAACACTGTAAGAAAAGTAGGCAGGATCTGGAAATGCTTCTAATTCCTTTACTTAGTGCTGGGCCTGCCAGCGGACAAAACATTCTCTGGTATGCTTGAGTGTGGCATGCCAGCAAAGAAGAGGTACACCAAACAACGAGTAACTAGAGCTCTGTCAACGTTCTCCAACTCAGATCCAGGCTTTTTAACTTTTCAACTGTGCCACTGGAGTGTCAACCTTTGACAATAATTAAACCAAACCAGCAACAAGATAGCAAATGGGTATATTCTGCATAACAACTGACTTGTGTTTATTTTAAACTCCAGGTTTCCTGAAACTATCTAATAGCTACTAAAATCTCAGCATAAACTATTCCCACTTGTTGGGACGCTATTGCGTGAAGCTGAAGTTTGGAAGCAACTGTGGGGATCCTGCCAGAAGGAAAAGAGGCAATATGAATTGTATATTCATTCCAGATTAGTCACGTAACTAAGATCGGAATGAAGTCGGACGTCTAGTCTTTGGGGCAAAATAAATGCCAATTATAGTGACAGATGCACATTAATTACAGCTGGTTTACAAGGAGCCTAAGTTACAGCTGGGGCAGTAATTTGTTTTCCCATGGTCAGAGATGCAAAGGTGATGGGGTGTGTGTGTAAGGGGCGGGGGGGAATGGGATGGATTCATGAGGACTGCAAGAAGACAGTCTCCCACTTTGATACTCCTAAAGGAGAGGACAGATTTATGACAAAGAAATATAGGTGCAAAACAGCAAAAAAAGTTAAGGAAAATGTACAGGCAGACAAGTTTCTTTGCGTGAATCTGATATCTTTTATTAGACCAACTTAAATAGTTGGAAAACAATTATTAAGCAAGCTTTTGGGTTCAAAAACCTGTCGTCAGGCTAAGGAAGTTTCAGCAGTTGGTAGCCTTAGCCTGACGAAGGGTTTCTGAACCCAAAAGCTTGCTTAATAATTGTTTTCCAACTATTTAAGTTGGTCTAATAAAAGATATCAGATTCACGCAAAGAAACTTGTCTGCCTGTGTCCTTAGACCAACACAGCTACAACCTACACCCAGGAAAATGTATTGCTCTTGATGAGCATATATAAATTGTAAGAGTTAGAGGAATTATTTATGCTTGAGACCAGAAATATTCAGAATCTTGAAAAGCCATGCTAATGCCATACAACTACACACTGACATAAGTGCTTAGTTTTATTCAAGTGCTGTCTATAGATGCCAAAACAAAACTGGATTTAGATTTGCTTTTAATGTGCTGGTATTTTGTTGTCTCATGATGAAGAGCAATATTGATTTAATTGGCTTAGGGTTTCTGAAGGACACAAAGGCGATGTTTCTGACTTGTGTCTGAATTGAGAGCAAAACAGGCAATACCAAGGGGAGGAGCAGAAATAGGAAATAAGCACCGGTGACATGACTAGAGTAGGGGGCAACTGTCCTGGGTGCTGATGGGGGTTGGTGCGAAAGAGACTGGCTTTTGCTGCAGTCATACAATTGTCATTACAGTGGCAGCAACAGCTGGAATTTGCCATTGCCCCTGCATGCAGCTGCCACTTAAGGTGGCCACCATGTTCTTATGCTGCTAATGGGCACCAGAGCTACAACCCAGGCACTGAGGCCTGACAGCGGACAGGGGAGCTGAGGCCAACAGAGCTGCGTGGCCACCCCTGAAAGCCATGCCAGCACTGGACCTAAACAAAAGCTGGCTGGGATGGGGAGAGAAGGCACAGTGGGGGAAAGTGGCCCTGTTCCAAAGCAGCAAGGGGGGGTTAGGGGAGGCCAGCCCCAAACTGGGGTGCTGGCATGGCAGCAGGGGGTTTGCTCGCCCCTACCAACAGAGGCAAAGTGAGAAAAGACCAGACAGTGGCAGCATGGGACATTGCATGGCACTCCATCCAATAACTCTTTTATTTTTCAGCCGGAAGAGTTTTATTCTTATCTGTTTATGCTAGTACATATATGGCACTCATCAGTTTAATATCTGAGTACCTCATTAACAGTAGATTGATTTCATCCTCACAGCTTCTCCCTTCCCTCAAGGGTTTGCAAAGTAGTGAATCCACTTGTAAAAAGGCACAAAAGGCAGGTGAAGCATCCAAAATCATAAAAAAAAGTTTGAAGTCTTGAGTCCCAGGTCAGTACTCTTTCTGCCACATCACCCAAGTCCGGGGTGCCCCACCCCACAGGCCATATCAGACCCACAGAGCCATACTATCTGTACCACAGGGCCCCCATGGGTCTGAAAATTTGGCAGTGGGAGAGCAGTGGCATTTAACTGCCTCTCCCATGCTGTCAAATTCCTGGACCTGGAAGGAGCCCCACAGGCTGGAGAAGATGGCTTGCATGTTGGATTGAGCATGCAGGGTCAACAGGGGCAGCACAGGGTGGTGGAAAGCTGAGTGGGGCCAATTGGGCGGTATGGGACAATGCAGAGTTGAGCAGGGCCAAATGAGGCAAGGGAGGGCAGTGCAGGTCTGAGCAGAGCAACACGGGCCTGATACCAACACAGGGTTTCAGTCTGGCCTGTGAACTGGCCCTATGCTAGTTATCCAGCTTGCAGGGCCAAATTTTGAGAACCACTGCCCTAATCTTGTGACTACTGTAAGCAAAATTTCTACTGTACTATGAGCACTGTGAGCATCCAAAATATGTACTGCTACAATGAACGTGAACACAAATGTTTGTGAGCTACAAATGGAACTGAAGAGGGGATTACGGGAATTGTGTGCTATTCTCTGCATACAATTGGCAGTATTTTCTAAAACAATTACGTTTTTCCTTACAAATAATAGGTGTTAAGTGATGTTTGATAGAGCATGCAGAGGGTCACATCTGCATCAAGGCAACCTGTTTTCTGTTTTTAGCAGGAAGCCATCTCAATGTTGTGGGTAAGGACATTTTCAGGCTTTTTGGAAAGCGAAACAATGGAATGAATACAGTACATTTACACAGATCATTTAGGAAATGCAATGAAGTGAACAGTGAGCAGTCATTAAATTTGATGAAAAAAAGGCACTTGACACTGACCTGCCATACCATGAACTACTTTGAAATCCCATTCCCTATGATTAGTATTGGATTCTACTCACTACTTCCAACATAAAGAAAAAGGATAAACTGGCTCAAACAAAAGGTTTACTCTAAGCCTATGCTGCTGAAATATAAGCTGCTTTCCCAAAACAGGATAAACATAATTAGCTACAATTAAAGCATTTAAAGGTCTATTATGCCATGATCTACAACTGTGTTAGTTTATTAACATCTCTTCCCAATAATTTTTTACTGAAGAAGGAAAAGTAAAAGCATCAATACCATAGTAGTTTAGTTAGGGAGGATCCTGCACCAAGCTAGATGACCTCCTGAAATTCCTTCCAGCCCTACTTTTCTATGGTTCTATGTAACAAGGAAGATGAAATATTACAAAAAACCCCACAGAATATATGCCTCTTAAATATGTTTATATAGACCCATTTACATAAAAGTAAAATAGCTGTAATGTTACATTTAAAGTGATGATGTATATTAAACAGTACACTTAATAAAACAGACCCCACCCCTTTTTTAAAACAAAACTCCCATCATCTAGTTCTTTTCTTTTTTTTTTTTAAATATAGAAAACTGATCAAGTCAAATTTTTATCATCTTGTCCAAATGGAATGGACAAAAACCAATCAACTATTTTAAAAGTTTGAACAGTTTCATCTGGCTGAGCAATATATTTAAGAGTACAGAAAGAGTCTGAAACCTCACTTGTAACTACTGAGGCTCATGCTTGATTTTCTTTTATGGTAAGTAACAGAAAATGTATGAGTTAGCTTGAAGTCGAATACTAGTTTCCTGACTACAGTCTAGAATTAAAAAACATTTCAAATAAGTATAACAAAAGCTGTCCTCTAAGTAAAAGAATAGTAAATACTCTGATCAATATCTTCTTAACCCTGCAAATTGCATTTACAAACAGCAAACAGACATGGCAACATAACTTCCTGTTTATTTCAAATGCCGAAGTGAAATGTATATATGGATTGTTTTTCCCTCAAAAACTGAAAAGGAAGATTATAAAGGTTGCGTAAAAAGCTAATATTCAACTTTTTGCATGGCTAATGAATGACAATATTATTTCTAACAATAAATAGAATGCTTGCAGATATGCTGGCATTTGATTTCAAGAGGGAAGGAAAAGCCACACCAGTCCATATGGTTCCCTTAAAACAAAAAAGCCTCCTGGGTTCAGGAGCAATACTTCACTTAGTTTCAGAGCAGGAAAGACCTGCAACAAATCCTCTCAGCTGCTTACTGACAGGTACCATGAACTATTATGGTTAGTTTAGGGAAAGCTAATATAAATGTTTTAATTTTTATAAACTCAAATATACTTTATCATGGTATCTATTTAAAAAAAACATGAATAATCGCATGTCAGGAGTAGTTTTTCTCCCCTCAGAACTGTGTCATAAAATTGGGCCCAAATACCCGCAAAGTCAGTGGAAGTTTTCCAATACAAATTTAAAAATACCCCTACTCTCCTGCCGTTTATAATGACATTTGACACTAGGAAAAAAAAATGAAAAAGAAGAGATTTTGTTGAAAGGACAAAGCTTGCCTAGAACAAGCAGACGTTTGAAAAGCTGTGCCAAAATGTCTTGCTGGAAAAAAAAATTAAAAACCTATCGCAGATTGTAAGTGAAGGCTTGGACACTCCAAACCTGTATCTGAGTTAGTTACCATGTAAACAGACATACTGAACACAAAGCCTTGATGCAAAGCCCACTGAAATCAAAGGACAGACCCCACCTGACTTCAAGGGACTATGAACCAGGAACCAAATATATAATGTTACTCACAATCACCAGTGTTTGCAAGTTTCTTGTGAGAGACTTTCAAGTTTTGCACAGAATTTGTAAAATAGTGAAGGGGAAAAAAACAAATCATGTGATTGAAATGTTTGACATTTAATTATTGCAAGTCAGTGTCTCAAGTATTCCTGCCTATACTTCACTGTAAAACATGAGTAGATATACACAAATGAGAAAAATGCCAGCACATTGCTTCTGCATGGGCACAATCTCTGTTTGACATCATTATGTAACATTGTCTATATGAACACAAACATTTCCTTTAAAGAAAATTGTCCCCATGACATTGTGCTCTTTAAATAAGGCATAAATATTTAGTTTGATTTAAAATACGTGATTTGCATAAGAATAAATAGTACTGCACCCATTTCAGGATTTTTTTCCCCAAAATATAAGTTTTGTCTCGAGAGCCTTCATTGTAAAATAAGATAAGTAATCCTTTTGTAAACTGGAAAAAACAGATTTTTTTTTAATATTCTATTAAAAATGGAAGGCATAAAAAGGACTATGCAGTTGGTCAGCCCCAAGTTATCTAGGTATTCCAAATATGCAGTGCAAGAGAACTTATTACAGTAATATCACAACGTAATACTGGCTCTTCCAGGATGGACCCTTAAAATTGCTTCTTGCTGGTTAAAAGTTGCCTAGGTCCAATCAATTCACAACTGTCAGCAGACTTTAGAGCATTAGGGCATTATTGCTCATACAGTAACGAAAAAAAGAAATAAAACCAACATGATTTCATTATCATTATTCATGTTACATCAAAAAGCATTCCTACTTTATCTACCTAGCATATTATGCTTTAGAATTCTTCATATGCTATAAGATGAGGAATGGGGTGGGGTGGGGTGGGGAGGGACGCTATTTGTATGTTTTCTGTAAAAATATTAAGCTGAAAAGTTGCATCACAAGTCTATTGGGTTTTTGGTTTAGTTAGTTAAAATGCATATGTCAACTCTACTTGCACTGTGCTACCTTGGTTTGTGCTAGCTATCTGTAAAGGCTGATTGAAGGAGATTCCTTTCATCATACAGGCACTGCTTTCTTTGCTACAGTAATAGAGGCATGCTCTGATAGACAGTACAGCTTCAGATGACTGGCAGCTACTGGGTAACTGCAAGTGGATGAGAGGTGGATTGAAAACATCCTTAATTTCTCCAGATGAAGTCTGTCCTCGTAGCAACCACTCATTACCTGAAAAGAGAAAAAACCCCAGACAGACATGCTTTATCACTGGCTTTTAAACAGGGAGTTAAATATCTGATAGGATTGCATTGATTTGGACATTAATTTCACTTCCCGATTACAACAGTTTTGTCCTATGCGCAGCATTAGGGGAATTTCATCTGATTCACTCACTCAAGATGAAACTGAAATAGAATTCAAACACTTTTTAATAGCAAGTGTCAGGTCATGCAGTTACACAACATAAGCTTGAATTTATGTAAGGGGGCACTTTAAGGTGCCTGTGTAAAGGATGTGCTAAGTATATGCAATATGCTTTGTAAGCTACGTCAAATTTTACCCTCAGCTATTCAAGTGCAATTTTGTTGAATTAACTGGAAGTAAGGCATGTACATCATCAAGATAACATGACTTGAGCCAAAAGTACATACAACTGTAGACTGATGACACATTTTCAAATAGGAGTGTTGGTTTGCTGTAATTTAACAAAGTTTGAATTGGTCGTTACAAGGAGAACTGGAAATTCCTATTTGTTTAAATATTTAAGAGTTAATGACCCAACAATTTAACTATATAAAACATGCAAAAACAAGGTGGCAAACTTGCTATTGTACCCTGTGTCTCGCCATAAAGCAAGACAGATGAAGTGTTCTTTCTGGTGATTTTCATAATTTGTCAGCTTCAAAATAAAAAGAAAAAGAAAAAGAAAGAAAAATCCTGTAGGACTTAAAAGGTTACAATGAATTGCAAGCCTACATTGCTTACATTTTGCATTTTTACTAATCCTGAAAAACATGACAGGTATCTTGACCTTAACTGTATTTGGAGAGTTCATAGGCCAGAAAAAGGATGCTGACTCCGCTATACAAAAGTGGTTATCCATTTTCCAAAAGCATAAGTTGGGATGAGAAACTTCCTCAATTTGCAGGTGTCCAAATAAATTGTCAGTGCCAACAAAGCATTTGGAGCTTGCTCACAATAGTGACTATTACAATTAAGCCACCACACAGATAAAAAGGCATTTTAGAAGCCAGCCAACAAAAGCCTGTCCCAAAGATAAAGATGCTTCATTTTTATCTTATTTTAATTTAAGCTAAGAGTGTTGTCTAACTATTAGAAATAAGAACCTAGGACAGTGTTGTTCGTTCCAATTTTATTGACTGGCAACTGAGGTGCACCAAGACTACCGTATTTATTTGAACCTAAGATAATCCTGAACATGAGAGCCCCTCCCCCGCTTCCAACAATTAGATTTCATACATGGAAAAATTTATAAAATTTGTTATAATTTTCCATGTATAGAATCTAATTATTGGAGGGTTGTCTTTAATTCTTTCCTCTTCTCACTGAAGTGGGGCAGGCATGGGGAGGTCAAGCAGCGTGTCCCCTGCTTGAGCCTGCCACCTCCAGTCTCTGCTCCCTGCTTCTGCCTTCAGCTTCTGCTCCATGCCAGCAGGCTCTATCCCAGCCTAGCATCTGTAGTAATAGTAGCTGCGTGCCACTGTTATGGGGCTGGGCTGGGGCCATGCTCAGTACCCCAGGCTGCACTGTGTATAAAACCTGCCACTACAGAGCAACAGTAAGGAACAAAAGGAAGAGTGGCAGCAGGCAGGGGAGTAGAGGCTGTTTGGGTGGGGGAAAGGAGATAGGGAGGAGAGGCTGCAGGGGGGAGATGGCGGGGTGCGGGGAAAAGAGGAGGGACAGGTAGCAGATGCAACTATGGCCCTGACCCTGGGTAGGGACTAGAGCCTGAGCCACAGCAGCCAACTGCCTCCCTCCTTGCCCCCTATACTCAATTCTAAGACAAGGGCCTCCCCCAATGTTAAATGGGGGGGGGGGGGAACCCTGTCTTAGGAGTCAAGTAAATACAGTAAAAGAACTGCCCGAGGGAATACAGGAAATTATCAGAAGTCAGAAATAAACTCCAGTTTTCCCTGTTTCCAGGCTTTGATGACTACAATCTGTTCTCTCATGTAACTCGATGTGCCTCACTGCGTTCACTTACTTAAGATTAAAAATATATACACACACACACACACGATAGTGAGTTAGGGTCAAATTTTGGTTAACGCAAATTTTGTTTAAACAAAATTTACAAGGAAAAATGTAATACCCTTTACTGGAATACTTCAGCTTTCACGCTAAATTCTGACTGGATCTAGCTGTTGGTTGCCTGAAAGAGATGAGGAGGGTAGGGCAGCCTACCTCCCAAAGCTTGGGGCTGAGCTAAAGGTGGAGGGGAAGCATCTGAAAAGCAAAAGGAGGCCAAGTATATATTGTTGTGGGAATCACAACTCTGAAAGTCCTCACTGACAGATGCTGGAAGTTTCAATCAACGCTCTGACCTGTTTTTTAACACTGAATTTTTCTACAGCAACCATAAATAGAATATGGACAGAAAATGAAAAATTAGAAAAAAACAACAGGTTGGGAGAAAGAAAAGTTCTCCCCCATTTCCAAGTGTTAACAGACTACTTCAAGTCTAAAATATGTTCTCCTGGTATTACACGTGGTATTTACAGTGGTTAGAGCAACACTGCTCCTACTTTAGGAGCCTAAATGTTTCTAAAAGGTTCACATGGAGATTTTTTTTTTTACTGTATTCAGTTAGGGAAATGGAAAGAAAGAGACTTTTGACCTATTCTTGATCACGTTTAGGAATATTACGATTTTAGTTATATTAAATACCATAAAACCTCAGAAGAAAGCACCTTACAAACAATACATAAGCATGTCACAATTTTTAACTCATCTTCACAGGATGCCTATGATGTAGAGAAATTCTATTATCCCATTTTACAGATAAGGAAACAAACACAAGGCAAAACCTACCTAGACCAACTAGGCATCTTAATGAGATTTAGGGGTTTTTTTTGGCATTTAAATTTGCAATAAGCAAGCCAGAATACCCCTGCCCCACAAACCAGAAACCTCAGTAAAGTGCCCAACTAACACACACCACCACCGTTCCAGTGCAAAATATGGCAGCCACAGCTGCTTTCCTTTAACAACATAAGACCATAAGAAATGGATGCTGCAATGGGAAAGGAGCAGAAGGTAGAAGACTGGCTATGCCCTGTTCACCTTCCCCTTCAGTGTCCATGCTTTGCCAGGATACTGGGCTAGATGGGCCTATCGTCTGATTTAGTAAATACGATTTCTTATGTTTTATGGTGGTGCTCTGATGGTCCAAGGTGGACAACTCATGTATAGCCCTAAGTTAGGCAGCTGAGTTCCAGAGAAGGGCTGGACTTTAGACAGCCCTGTACTTAGGATCTCTTATTGGGTAGTACTAAGATGCTTCCTTCTTGGTGTCTGGGCTCCTTGAATCACCTGTCAGAACTCTCCCCACTGACTATCTGCTGGGAGCTTAGATACCCAACTCTGCTTTCTTTTAAATCATCCTCCTGAGGGCAGCTGCCTATTTTTGTTTGACCTATAAGCAAAAACCAGATTGGCCCCTCAGAAGCCAAAATCCATATCCTCAGCAATGTTTCAACTACTACCTCTCATCAAAAACAACAGCATTTAGGAATCTAAACATCTTTTAGGACTTTAAAAGGAAATATAAAGCAAGTCTGTGGCAGATCATGGGCTCCAGGTAGACAGTCTCAGGCTACTGTTCTGACCAGTAGCACATGCATCCTTTCATCACATCCAATTGTACCTGAAGAAATTTATATTTGAACAGAACTTCTGAATGGTGAAAAACAGATCTTAATTACAATTATGAACCTTACAGGCCTGGTAACAGCTGCCATGTAAAACTAACTAGCCTAGACAAAAACTATTTTCTTACTATACCTGTAATGATAGACACAATAATCTAAAACTTAAGATTTTACTTGTTTGTCAAAACACACTATACGCCTCATATACAAGTGTGTGCGTTATACAAGTATATAAACAGTATATTTGATCTAATAACAATGACTCTTCACCTTCTGCTGTGAGAAACCATGAATTGGGTGCTTCCTCATTCAGCTTTGAATCTTCAGGAAGGCTTAACTGTAATAAAAACTGAAGTGTCTGCCCAGGAGATACAGTCAATGAAGGAAGTTGAATGTTTGGTGCAGATTTAGGCAGCTTTGGGAGGCCTGCCATGTTAGGCTTTTGTGCAAGTGGATGATCTACAACATCAAAGGCTTCAGTGGTCAGGATAGGCAGCTATCAATGAAACAAACAAAAAAATTAATAAGTTCGTATTTGAAAGCGTGTTCCCCGATACACAACTCTGCAGAGCATGATGCAATTTATATTCATAGTACACACCTATGCAGCTAATGTGAATGAATACGGCTTACTGATCTTAAGGTGTTTACTCTGCAATGTATTAATTGCAGTGAGTACACCTGCCAGAATACAGAAATGATGCAATGATTGGAAAGCGTAAAAGAAAGACCCAGAAAAGCTTTTGCTTTTAAACTGTAAAAGATCTGCCCATGTTATTTTTTCTTTCCTTATTTAAATTTTAAACTACATCACCTTTCAATTTTGCCCATTGGCTCTTACTGTTAACTTAATAATTGCTGTAATCTCAGAAAACAAAACTTTTGGTCTTTGAGCATGCAGATTATTTTACTGGATTTGGAAAATAATTCAATTTTGTAACCAATGCAGAAATAGTAAGCAAATACATTTATGGGTAATCTTTAAAAAAAAAAAAAAAATTTATATATATAAGGAACAGCTACCCATTTTGCTTTCCATATGACAGCCATATGAAGTAAACCAGCATCATACCATTCTCTTAATTCCTTTGCCACAAGTGAACTTTGCTGCTTTCCTACCATTCCATATTTCATGGATTTATTTTTAAAAAATCTGGCAACTGTAGAAGTACAGAGAATGGCAAATGCATGTGTAAGATCTGGTAAAAATACCATACAGAAGTGGCTGATCTCATATAATTGGTTGGGACTTGATCCACAGAGTTGCTGAGCCATTAATTCCAGTGGGAATTTTGGGTGCTCATAAGTAGGACCCTAGTGCATTCATAGCAGAAGTGGGGTGTGCTGTAGCTCCTTTTAATCTTGCGGGTTCCCCTGCACACCTCCCTGCCTCTGACTGGTGGAGGGGCTTCACTTGTGGCTTGGTCCCGAACAGCAGGGAAGCGAGAACCACGGTTTTAAACACAGAGCTGTTTTTGCCTCCCTGCTGGTGACCAGCAAGCAGCAGGACCACTGGGGCCCCTCAGTCAATCAGTGGCAGGAGGCCATATTTAAAACCACAGTTTTTACTTCCCTGACGATTAAAAGCAAGCCGCAAGAGAGGCTCCTCCACTAATCAGCCTGGAGCTAAATCAGCCAGGTGGAAGGTGTGCAGGAAAATCTGCAAGATTAAAAGGACCTGAAATGTACCCCACTTCCACCATGAATTTGGTGCGGCCCAACTCATATGGCAGTCTTCATCTTGCAAGACTGTTCTAATGGAGACTAACTTAAGTCTCTGTAGTCACACTCTTATAAAGGCTCATCAACTTATTTTCTTTGTACCAGTATCCTTCCCATACTTTAGGCACAAAATGAGTATTTATTTTAAGCCTAAAAGGATATCCTTAGAGTTTGTCATTTGTCAGATCACTGCATAACATTATGGGAAGACATTTAATGCACTGGATTCATCAGCTGTGCTATTTCATACCATCCAAACAAAATCTGCTATCATTTAAGAAAATTCCATATTACTAATTACACCAAGAAACAAAATGTTGCATCAAAACCATTCATAAATAGGACTTGCCATGGAAACAATTTTTGTTTCTAAATCCAGGACTTTAATTTGATGATTATTAGTATCTGCAACGTAGAGAAGGCGGCCATTCCCTTCAACACACAAACCTCCTGGTTCATTGAAAGTTGATTCTGTAAAGCTGGAGCCACTAACATTACTTGCATCTCCTGTACCTGCCAGTGTAGCACAGTTCTTCATTTTGGGATCTACAACCTTAATCTAAGGAAAACAAAATGAACAACAACAAAAGCCCTGTAAATGTATCAGAATTAAAAGCAAACATATTCTGTGTGCACTTGTGGTCACCCTTTTCAGAAGTGACTAGTGATCCTGGGTTCTTTAGTTACCCAGTGCCCAACCTGACACATCGTCATGTGGCAAGAACTTCTGACCATCAATTCTCAGTATTTTTTTAAAATCAAATGGTAGTAAGGTAGCAATTTTAGGTTCACTGCACAATTTTATGAACGTGACCAGCTGTCCCAAACCTGAAACTAATAATCCTGAGTACAGCATCTTCTTCCCTGATCACAAATACCCAGCCAAGACATAAGAATGGCAAATACATTAATCTCAGTTTCTTTAACATAGACAATCTAATGAATATTTAAAATAGCCAAACCCTGATCTTCATTCTTGTGTATGACTTTATTATTGTGGCTTAATTACAGCAATCACTGGTAAGCATGTGCATAGCTACAGGAACTTGAGGGAAGTGTCTGCTTATGAATAATATTTAAGAAACAGATCTCTAATCTATGTTCTTGAAACCTCACATATTTCTTACTAAGCAGCTTCATAACAATTTTAAACCAACTTTTAAACCAATTCAGTACAGCACAACTTGGAAAGTTTTTTTTTTTTTTTTAAAACGGTGATGTGCAAATGAGTATAGTTCATAAATAAACACACTTACAATTTGCTAAAACTATAAACCTTTGTTTTACCTCCCTTCCTTTTCCTCATGTTTCATGTGACATTTACCTTCTTCAACCTCAATCCTCTACAACATTTGCAAAGACTTGAATCTTACATGCTATGAGTAGTTCCACTGATATCAGAAAGATGTTTCACAAAGCATAAAGTTAATCCACACTTAAGTATGAGTGTAAAATCACTACCTCTGGGTGCTAGTGTAACTGAAATAAGAATACATATATACATTATTATTGCATGTTGTATGTATAAAGTGCCTGATCAGATGAAACCCAGGATCAAAAACAAGTGAAAAAATGTCTTTCTGCTTGGTTGTGCAAAATACAATTTTTACATGACTGAATCTGAGAGACCCTTTCCCTACAATATTTGAATCAGATTTTTGCGATGAAAAAAGTGACAAATACAGTTGGGTACAATATATCATACAAACTCACCTTATGGTTGTAGGAATCTGCTACATAAAGTAGCTTTCTTTTCTTGTCCCAGGTTACTCCTAAGGGGTGCTGCAGTTTTGCATTTATTCCTGCTCCATCCACATCACCAAAGGCAAACAAATTCTAAAAAAGTGTATTATTTAGTACACAATTAGCTGGCTATTCAGAGTTGACGTATGACAGCATTAATTACCACAATTAAAATGGAGATTAGCTGGCTCACTTTTAAAAGATACAAAAAACTTAGGGGCTGGGAACTTAAGGAACTGAGTATGGATATGGAGGCTCACCTCTAGGTCATCAGCCAACTTCAGTAGTTGTGACACAAGGCAGTTTATTTTGTGAAGGAGTTGGTCAGTCAAATTTTTAGCGACCAACAATCTGCATTACAGAAATAAATGCCACAACCAGCACTTGCATTTATAATCTAAATAGTGAAATTAAGACACAACTGGGCATGGAGACTGAATTACCCTCTCCAGACTAACAGTTATTCCTCCCAGCTGAGAGAGATTAGTAGGGTAGTGTGGAGAAGTCTGAAGTGACTGAAGTTATTACCAGTGGGTCTCGCTCTCCTCCTACAAGGTGTTTCACTGCTCCGTCTTTCAGTGAGACCATTCGCACAGTACTACTCTCACTGTCTGCTACAAAAAGGCAGTTCCAGGGTTCTTCAGAAGCCAGAGAAAGACCTGAGGGTTGGGCAAATCCTGCTTTATGGGGATATGCATTGTTTCGATTCTCTTCGTTCCCACTGCCGGCAAATCGAAGGCAAGTTCCTTTCTTTAAATCACTAAGGGAAAGCAAGTATCCAGGTTCAAAGATAAGCTTGAAACAGTTCAGGCAAAAACAAGTTTCTTTCAGTTTGGGAAATCTATTCAGTATATGTACGTTATCAACTTAATGGGGCTATAAAGCACAGGCAATTATTTGAACCACCTCTATTCTAACTGGTATTTTTAATTGTAAATTCTAAATAAAGTTAACAGCATAGCATAAATACAATGTAAAATTGCATTTAATGATATATCTATGGAAGTACATCCTATGAAAAAGCATTTAAGTCACAATATGGGCTCACCTTCCTTTTGGTAGCTTTCCACATTCTAACATGAGTGCCCAGATTTGATGAGTACCTGCCATGGCTACCCATAGAACAGCATCTTCCTGGGTCCCTGAAACTTCATCAAAAAGAAAAGAACAGAATGAAGGTGGGTCCCATTATTTATAAAAGGGAACACTTATCAAAGAACTGTATTCCCTTCACATACCAAGAGCTTCACAGCTCTTCTTCTATAGCTTTAGCAGGTGAGAAAGTTGTGCTTCTAGAACCTCTGATAAAAATGGTATTTTGAATGGGAAATGCAGTCGGCATTAGGTACAAGTATTACCACATATTCTCACATTCATACTGGGTAACAAATACATCAGATCTTGGCAAGATATTTAAGACCCAAACTAGTGACAAAATTGAAGTTCTCACTGAATACTGTTAAGAATTTGCAGGATAAAAGGGATCTAGTGAACAGCACTACTACTTACTTACCACATACTCACTTTGAATTAATTTAGGCTATGTTCAGAGAGTAAACTTACTGTCCTAGTGGCAGTACTCTCAAACATGTGGAGCTGCCCAAGTAAACTGCCTCTTAAAAGTTAAGAAGTATAGCTGTCCCTGTGCAGTACTTGGGGTGGGCAAGCATATCCCAGCTGACTAAGGGCCACTTGGTCTGGTACCAACCTGACTGGCCTGCCTGCTCAGCTATGCCTACACTGCTTCCCATTGAGGCGGCAGCCTACCTGGAGCAATGCAGCATGCCCGTGGATGTCCTGACTTCCTGTTTATAACTGCATAGACAGTCTTACCCTGCCTTACAATATTAAGTTTTGTGGGCAGAACTGGAAATCTACCTGCAAACATTAAGTGTGAGCACACTCAAAATTTCTTTGTGGTGGCAGAACCCTCCACTCATTTGGCAGAGTTGATCCATCTCTGCTGAGCGGAGTGAAGCTTGTACCAGCAGCCAGCCGTAAGAGCAGCCAATGCCCTCCCAAGGGCATATAGTAGCAGAGCTGCGTGGAGCAAGTCAAATAGTTGTGTACACGCATGTACTGCCAGAACTTCTTACGGCGGGGTTAGCCTAGTGCTGCCACCGCATTAGTTTTTAAATCCAAGGCTCTGATCTGGCAAGTAAACTCTGTTCTTAACTCTGCTCCCCTGAACAGTCTCACTGAAATTAAATGGCAGCAAAGTTAAAGGAGGGGCATAAGCATTTTCCTTAGTGGGAGTCAAGTGAAGCTGGTGCTCATGGAAGGTATACTCTGATACGTTGGAGACTGATGTTTGGTATTTACTTGAAGACTAATCCCAGCTTATACTGTCACTACCCTAAATTTTCTCCTGCTCCTATGGTGCCTTATTCCTCATTTATATGCAATAAAGCAGTTGCTTGCTCTTAAGTTAACCATGGCTATGGTTTGCTGATTTTTTTTTAAAAATTTACTTTTTTCAAATGGATGATTTTTACAAACAGTGACTTACTATATAAAGCTTCTGATAATTAATAAACTTAGACAACTTTGTCCAGATGTTATTTACTTTCCAGTAAAATAACACAGACATAAATATAAAGATAGACTATGTACAATATGAGCCTTTTTTGGGATGGGCAGAATATAAATTGCATAAACAAACAAAACAAACTACATTTTCAAAGCAAAGTCAATAAAGAAAAGGTCAAATAAATACGACTAATTAAAAAGGCCTACAGGCATTTTTACATGCATTTCCGACGTGGTACTGGGTGCTTTTAATTAATGAGCTGTGCTAGTTAAAAGCTCCTGCATGTCACATGCATCAGCAGCACAATGTGACTGCACTGAGGAAACAGCAGCAGTACACTTTGAACTAAAGCACACCTAATGTATTTTAGTTCAAAGTGTACTACTGCCATTTTCTCCGTGTGGAGGCATGCTGCACCGCTGATACACGTGACACGTGAACATGTCAGAAAGTGTCTATTTATGTGCTCCAGATGACTCAATTAATTGAGCCTGCTCTGACACGCTGGATTTCCAACGCATTGGAGCAGGCTCCCCGCATGCATGTAAGTGGCCTATGGAAACAAAGAAAATTATTGCTTAAAATTAAGACTTGTCACAGAAAGTATAAGTTAAAAGAACAAAAGTTTTCATAGTATAAGGAACAGTGGATTAACACAGATATTTGTTATTCTTCTAACAGTTAACAGTGTAGTTATTTGTTATCTTCTTTATTCCACCAAAGGCAAAGGGGTCTATTGACATGCATGTTACTCGTATGTTGTTTAGACACAGAAAGCACTAACAACTTTCATTTTACTAGGAACTTTTTCAAAACCAATACATCAGATATTGAAGCATCATAAACATAATAGTTCAGCTATTCAAATAGTTATGTTAAAACAAATGCATGATTTTATTTTTAGAAGTCTCATATTTGTGTCAAAGTTTGTTACTACTGATATGAACTCACAAAGTAACACTAGATTCATTCCTGCAAGGCCCTTAATAGCACCCAGTGTTATCAAACCTTTTCTAACCTCAAAGTTCAAAGACTTTGTTACTGACATTTCAAAGTGCCTAGAAAGAAAAGGACACGTTCAAGTTCTACGAGCTTGACAAGATCAACCTTCCCAAAGCAAAAATGAAACCCCCCAAAATCTAGGCAATATTTTGAAGCAGCAACCACAAATTGCCCTTCTAGAGCCAAACCCATTTTTATTAATAGAGGAACTCCTATGAAGCTTGGGTTACTCTTGCAGCCTAAGGAAAAAATAATATTTTTCCACATTCAGAAACAGTTTTCTGACTCTGATGAGCTATTTTAAGAATATGCATAGCCGCTACCAAATGCAGAAAGTAACGCATTTTAAACGCTATTCATCCTCGCTATGCTTTTCCAAGACTAATCAAATACAACTATACGAATCCTTCTTCTCCTCCACATATTCAACACTGCTATTGAAGCAGAAGTTTTAGTAATAAAGTTTAACATTCACAGCATCTATAAACTTCTGGTGATTTGGAGGATCCAAAGATGAGTTTAAAAAAAAAAAAAATTCCAAAAATAAACATTTGATAAACCAGAGGTTTCACCAAAGCACTGAGTATTCATTCTTCCTAGTTCATCACTGCTACTGCTGACCATAGCTTGTTTCAACTGAATTAATTTTTAAGTGATAGAAGAACATATTATAATTATCCTAGCACATGTAGACATATTTAAGTAATTTCTACTCCTACTCCATCTGGCAAGGTTAGCCAGGGAAAGAACAGTATCAAATTAAACAACTGTTATTTCATTAAAAAAAAGGCTGGTTATTGCATTTTATAACATCCAAGTTCCTGGTTGTATTACAGTCTTTAATCAAATTCTAGTATGGACAAGAATACTGTAAAGTGTTCACAGCTACAAGGAAAGAAAATGGCCTCTTAGGATCATTATGACCTGCTGCTGTGCTGGCTCAGCTGTAGTGGCTGATGCATTGAGGAGGGAAGATAGCTAAGGTTTTGCCCCTTCCCATACTCCTCTGCTGGTGAGTGCCAGTCAGGTAAAGAATATCCATATAGTCCTGCATGCCTCCACCTGAGGCCCAAGGAACCTGCATCATATTGTAAAGGAGTCTCTGCCCCAGGTTTGTGTGTGAAGTCCAAATCAAAGCTTAATAACTGGTAAATATTTAAATCATTTGTCAAATTCATAAAACTGGAGGACAGACAAAAAAGTTAAGAGGACAACAGAGATTTTTCTTCAGATAAGGATAATGAGCATGCAACATACAGTACGTGGTTATAATCTTCCCTTTATGATACTGGCAGGTCTAGAGTAGCTCTGATTTTGGAAGAGAGATTTGTTTAAAGCTGAAGCATGTACATGCATTTATATTCCCTCATTCTGCACCCACAGGTATTCACTCTAATCAGAATATATTAGGTTGAATCAGAATATATTAAAGTTGCACAAAGAGACAGTTAATATCTATCAGTAATACACCTAATGTTAAGCACTTTTTGAAATAGTCCCAAATAGCAGCTTCTTTTGTGTATTTTAAAAAGTTGTTGGAAATTTCATATGGTTTGGAAAGAAACCCAGGAAAGTCTTTTTCAGAGTCCATTAGTTGTCACTGCAACTGCATTCCATCTCAGAATGGAACAAATACACTAGCAACTTAGATGAGAATCTCTGATGTGCTAATTAGTACACGTGCAACCTCACAGGAATTGGCTAGATTCCTATTCTGTATATTGAAGCTTTAAAACATGAAAGTAATCCAAAATGCTTCAAGATGGAAATTAAGCAAGCAACCACTTGTGAAAATTTAGGTCTTCGCACCTTAAATGTAAACTGTATTGTATATCATAAAGGATCCACAAAGCTCTTCAAGTTATCAATATATCTAATTTATCCACCAATGAAATATAGCAAGTAGGGCCATACAAAGCTTCGGTCCCCGATTCAATTTGGCAGAGATTCCGCCTGATTTGGTGGCCAAATCTCCAAATCTGAATTGAATCAGGAAACCCTTTAATCTCTCTGAATTGAATCAGAACCCTTCGAATTGATTCAGAGAGATTTGGTAATTTGGATGCAGACACAGCTTTAAATGTTTTTTCTACATATGTCAAAGTACCAGGAGGCTCACAAAT
>NW_017728951.1:17966950-17977555 GCF_001723895.1 Crocodylus porosus
GGTGGAGCATCCCGCAGGGGCAGCATGCTAGGCAGTTTGCTCAGAGTGATTGGAAGCAGACCAGAAGCACTTCTGGTTCACCAGGGAGTGCACAGGGCCCCCCCCTTACGCCCTGCCTCGGTGTCCCCAGGGTCTGGGGGGGCACCCAGGGTCCCCCCATGGCTGATCTTTGAGCTAGAGGGACACAGGGGGAGAGGGGCCCCCCTGCAGATCCGGAAATAGACTGGAAGTATATCTGGTCCACTTCTGGGTTTGCCGCCAAGCATGCAGGGGGCCCCCCTGTGCTCCTGTGGGATGCTCTATCTGCCCCAGCATCGCAGTGTTCATGAGCCATGCCTGCTACCTCAAGGTATGTAGAAAAAAACGTTAAAGTTGTGTCTATGTCGGAGAATCAGCACTGAGTATTCAGATTCTGATTCCGTTGAATTGGGGACAGTGATCCGAATCAACAAATCGAATCACTGTCCCTGATTCAGGCCAAATCTGAATCGAATATGGCCCATTTCACACACCCCTAATAGCAAGCTCTAGGGCAGGAAGTGCCAGGTGGGCTATATGAATGAAATTAAAACCATTTTGGGAAGGCATTATAACTCTCCTTACCTAACTGGAAACTTACTGTTAACTAGAACAGAATTTAGTCCTGAATCTTACATTACCAGGCCAACCTTTGCTCAAAATGTCACAGTTTAGAATCTACAATTTCATCAAAAACAAAGACCTCCAACATCACAGAGGACACTGGTACAGAAATCCAATTTCATTACTGCTTAAGGGTAGTTATGCTGGCTTCTCACTATAAGAATTTCTAGCTCCCGAGAACCAGAAATGGACAAAAAGATAATAAAATTTATTTTCATATGTGCCTAAAAATATATATATTAAATATGTAGGAGGAAAAAAAAAAAAAAGCATTAGCACTGATGTTAGGTTTTATTGAGTACATGAAAAATTAGAAGAGAAACACCTTTCTCCAGCTAAAGAACAGAGACAGAAGAGCCATGAAAAAGCACTTAGCAACGGCAGTAATTTCTAGTACAAGGGAACTACTTATTTTTGGAGAACTAATAGAATAATTAGAATAAGAAAAAGACATAGGAACATAGGAACAGAACAAATACATGATATTGCTAAAACTGAAGAAGCTTCACATTTATCATTGGGGAGGTCAAGGTGGAAAGAAAAACAGTATCTCTGGCTGCACATCACAGGATATTTAAACAGCAAGTCGCATCAATTGTCACATAATGTTCCTCATGACAGATGCATTGCAAGAAGTCTATTCTTCTTACATAAATGACAGAAAGAAAGGAAATTTGTCCTTTTTTTTTTTTTTTTTTTTAAAAGTGGAGGCAATTTAGGAAAGAATACCAGAGACTGTGGAAAGACCATACTGATAAAAGGAGGGAAGAAACCAGAAGGCTGAACAAGTCTTTACTCTCATTGTAGTTGATATGACATTACAGTGTATTCCTTATAATCCTTGTATGGAGAGGATTTATTTTCAAAGAATTTATTAAAGAATAACATAAAAAGAACAAAGTGATTCTTTTATATTTACACAATTAAACACTACATTCCAATCTTGGGAGTTTCTCCTTATTTGGGTATGTATGTTCTTATCTCTAGTGTTGCTTGTATCAAAGCAAGTTCTGCTTGTAAATGTGATAGAGTTGTGTTATAAGAATTCACTAAAAAAAAAAAAAAGAGCTTTTGCTGTATTATTGTTTCATATAGAAGAACTGTTTTTGTGCAAAAAGAGAGAAAATTACATAAACATAGTTCAAAAGTACACTTCTCCTCAGGCTGTTCTATACTGCTGGAGTTTCTGGATTTCATCCATTTTCTTCTGCTTCATTTCAACACACAAGACACTGACTTATTCTTGCAAACACTGTTGAAGCATATCAGAAGTATTGTTGACTTCAGTGGCACTATTCGTCTGAGTCAAGTTAAGCACTTGCATAAGTAAATGCAGAATCAGGGCCATTATCATAGGCTTTTTTTTTCTTTTCCCAGCAAGGAGGAGAAGAAAGGGGATTCACTTTAGTAATAGGGAACAAAAATATTTGGAGTCTCGTTCCCAGGAATCAGGCAAAACCTTCAGCTTCCACTGTCCTGGGACTGCAGAACTACTTCAGTCTGGGGATTTAAAGTCTGGGAATAGAAGTCATGTCTCCTGGACAGTAGCACTGACACTTTCCAAATACACTGAAGATTGAAAATATTTTTCCCCATCTACTAATTTTATCGTAAAGAAAAGAAAAAAAAAGAAGAAATCTGTCAGCGCATATATCATCTGCCAATGTACAAGAAGCAAGACAAGAATAACTTTCATGCGATAGACCACACTTGTGTTTTAGGACATGTAGCGAGGCAAAACAGGTGAAAAATTTTTAACTTCATTAAAGTAACTGGGAAATTTTCTTTTGACATTGATTGGGCCAGGATTTCATCCAAAATATATAAATTACTGGTTTATCTCTGTGAAGGGAAAAAAAAAGATCTTTGAATCATATCCTCAGCTATATTCAGACCCAGACAGAGTCAAATAAAAAAAACCCTGCTATAGGATGATATGAAAAGGCGTCCCTATGAATATGTCTGAATTCTGTAATTTTCAATTTTTTCAGGGTGTTAACCTTCATGCACTTTTCGTTTTGCAAGCTGCAGGATAAAACCATTTACAAGGTGCTTTTTCAGGCAAAAACCTCCTCCTCATCTGTGAAACAAAGTAACTTTTGAAATATTATTTATTTGTTGACTTGGCTGCAGAAGGAACCCTGCCTATTCCCCCCCCCCTCCCCCGGATATAAAAAATATAAAAACTCCTTTTCTTAAAATATGTCACAACAAAGTATTATTTACTTATCTTCAAAGGTGTGCACAACATTTTTAGGGGGCAAATATTTAAGACAAGCCCATTCTAGCTTGAGGCTGTTCTATATTTAAATGTCTTTAGCTTAGCTGTGTTGGCCAGGAATGTGAGGGGAAAAAAATTAAAGTAACTCTTCTAACCAACATGATTAGAGCTCTGTTGATGAGCCTGTAATACAGATGCAGTTTTTGTTTGTTTGTTTGGTTTTTTTTTTTTACCAGAGAGCAAATACTTAGCCAGCAAGCAAGCAGTCGGATTAGTGGGATGGCTTGTAAACTATACCAGCAAGTCCTTACAAATAACAGCCAGGGAGAGAGAAGAGGCCTGAAAGAATGAAGGAGCTTAGTAACAAAAATTAATATATTCTTCTTCAAATTTGCATCAAACCTTTTCCAACCATAATCAAAGTAACAAACAAACATGGCATTACTTCCTGAAACCTTAATAGGGTAAGGAGTAGACATCTTGATAAAGGACACATTTAGGAGTTAAAATTTAAGTCTTCATTGCTCTAACTCTTCATTGCTCTAGTACCATAGTGATGGAAGGTACAGCAGAATCAAAGATAAAAAGCTAGTCTACGCAGGTATCTCATTAGTTTAATTCTTTTAATGTACTATATTAAATGATTGTGCATAAATAGTGCTTTTCCCTGAAAGGACATGCTTAGTATTCCAAAGGACTTTTGCCATCAAATTAGAACAATTAAGAACTGTCTCTAATTTTGACACTAGAACACTTGACAAATCTCTTTAGGAGTTGTCAAGCATGTTTATTTTCAGTGGTGGTGCATCTGGCATTTCACAGTAAGTGTCCGTCCCCCCCTAGTATCTGAAACAGAATTTAGGAAACTGATTTGGAATAAAATTAATGCTCGCAGTTTAGGTTTCTTAATTACAGAGTATAAATTGAATTAATAGAGCAGACAAAGATACAGATTCTGAAATACAGAGAATTAAGCAAACATAGTTCTATATGCAACTTGTACATTGTATTTACAGATTGGGAAATGTTAGAAAATTTGCCTTCTGTTAAGCTGGCTCTGCTAGTCACAATGTTTCATGTTATGATCAGAAACAATCACCTTCCATTTTGTCAAGATCTAGAAATCTAAATTACTGAGAATTACACCTGTCAAATTAAGTTCCTTACATCTGTCACTGGAAATTCAGTCTATAACATTCATTACCCTCTTTATAAAAGGAATAAAATGTTTTCATGAGGTTTTTTTTTTTAAACTTTTAACAGCTCCCTCCCCTTTTAACATATTTTTATCTTGCATTTAAATTATTAACTGAGCCTATAGTATTTTAGTAATAGCTTTAACACTAATAATGTTATACTCACAAATCTCTAGTTGGTTTGGAATACTGCAGTAAATAAAACCATTTAGTCAGAAGCTTAATTGGTTTGGTAGACAGCTAAATACATGATTATACAAAACGTTTACCAAGTCCGTGAAATTTATCTTCAGATGCTAGGTGGGATACCCAATTTAGGAATTGTGAACAGTAGCAGGGTAGGAGTAGGAAAACAAAAGTCCAAGTTGTTTTAGGACATATAAAGACTTCCATTAGATTTACTTGTCCTTTCCTCTGATAATTGTGTAAGCAAGGCTGCTGATGATTGTACTATATTTTTGGACAATATGGATACAATGGAGTCTTCCAAAACTGAACATTTCTTGGCTACACTACTCGTTCAGGGTATGACCTTTTCCTGCAACGTTTGTCATACTTCTAAACTGACCTTTTTTCTTTAAATAATTTTGATATGGGAAATAAAGTCCCAGCATAATTCTTAAAAGTTTCATTTGTCCAGCTCTAACCAATACACTACTGACATACTTTGCATTTTGCTATCTGGAGTACTTGAAGGACAGTCCCTATTATTTTTATTTACGTCTCTGGGAACCTGAGGATGTCATTCACAAAGACATATCTAGCCACTCCTGGTACACTCTAATTATGTTCCTATAATAAGTTTGTCTGTGAACTGGAATATAAATCAGGTAACAAGGACCTCAGATACATATCTGGAGAGCCTAAGAACATCATGCTTTGTGTAGTAACAAAGAATCAAAAAGGTCTGCTGATCCCCAAAATCTAGGATCATTGGAAGACAGGACTGCGGGAAGGGAGAATACCTATCACAAGCTACAGCTATAGCCCCAGAGTGGAGGCAAAAGTGATGCGCAGAAGAAAGAAAACAAAAGCTACTTTCAATACATAGAAAGTTTGGTTGGACACTATTTCATCTTTGTCAACCTGTGGAATTTTGAAGGAGATATTAGGAACAATTTGGAAAAAAATACAGCATCTCAGCCTGTTGGAATGCAATTTTTGAACATGACCTCTTAGAAAGTAAAAGAAAAACTTCTCCATTTTTCTGCTAAAGGTTATGAAATTGGTACTTGTGTGATAAAATATTGAGCTTTCATTTAAATTAGCCATGCATAAAACCAACCTAAAATGGTTTGGAGAAAAAAAAAAAAAAAAAGTGAAAACTAGTTGAAAAGTTGGTACAAAATGTGGTCAGAACTCTACTTGGTGCTTCTAAAAATAGATGAAAAATTGTGCCGTGCAAGTCTGGATTTTGGAATCTAAAGTGCACAGTTATGTGACTAAGCCTGGGTCATAGTTCTGTGCCTCCCAGCAAGAATGCAGCTATCAAGAACATTTCACACTTAGATCAACTGTGCATTTAAGCATCACTTGCTTTCAACAGCCACTGAATAAAAATAGATGAGGACAAGAGAGAAACCAAAAAAGTACACCATGCTTAATACATTTTAAAGTCATCCTCTCCCCGCCCCACACACACCCTGCAGCCATAAGACAACAAATTGGGTTAGGATTTCATCCTAAGGGAATTTTGCCAAAGACTTCAGCGAGGCTGGGATTTATAAAATCCATGATGTTCATTCAAAAATTATTATGCTTACAAGACAACATTTTAAATGGATAGGGTGACGAAATTCAAATTAAAAAAGGATTTTATCCAATATTAAAATTCAACCATGTGCTTTACCTGCATAAACTCCCTACCTTTAAAAGATATTTCAATTTTCTTATGGTGGCTCAGCAGTCCCTTAATCTCTTTGCCTTAGTTTTCGCCACCTGTAAAATGGGGATAACAAAAAACTTACTATCCTCACAGGGATGCTGGAAGGCCTAATCAAAAGGATACTGAGATCCTTGATGACAAGTGTTCTAATAACAGTGGTTTGTTTTTTCAGGAACATTTCTTTCCTGGTACTTGCAGTTTCCAACTGTGTATAAACGCAGCCTCCATCCAGGTTATGCCTAGATCCATCAAGTCTCAATCTTTACATGGAGACATGGAGGATATTTTGTTAAAGTTGGAAAAATAACCATCGGTATAGAAGAATCAATTTTGCTTGTCTGATTATATGAACATCTTGTCCCTGTACAGAAAGCATATGCAATTCAAGGACGTTCACCCCTTTAAAGACCTCATAGCACAAGACTGAATTGAATACAGATTGTAGAAGTCTAACTCCTGATACAGTATAACCTCACTAAAATGAACCTCCATGAGACTGGCAGAAAATTCATTAAAAGGTGTTCACTATAATAGGGAGAGTCAAATTTGCTGCTTCAGCATAATGGGAAAAATCAGTTTCTGCTGCTGGGATTCTTAGAAGTGGGGGTTGTTGAAATAAGGTTTTACTCTATATTGGGTAAAAGAACAACAGCAAGTACATCGCTGTTTAAGAAGTTTGTTCAGATGTTTTGCAAAAAACTATACTCAAAAATCCTTTAGGACAGGGAGTGGTAACCTACAGCTTGCAGGTCACACTTGATCCATGAAGCCACTGGATCCAGCCTGCAGATGTGAAGCTTTGGTGGTGTTTGACAGCAGGGGGCTTTAGCTATGGTCACTCTCCCCATTCTGAGCAAACCCTCCCCTCGCCGTTATAGAGAGAAGTGGAGGCAGTGGCTGGGTACTATTACCACCCTTCCTCTCTTCTGACTTGAGCTGGCCTGAAGCCTGACAAGGCTGCCCACCACTGCTTTCACATAATTCACCTGGCGTTGATGTATTTGACACACATTGCTATTCCTGAATTGTCAAGCTACCAGCCATAGAAGCACAGGCCTAATCTGAAACTCAGTGAAGTTCAATGATTTCAATGGGCTTTGGATCCGCTCCTTTTTATAAAACACAATGTAACATAACAGCTACACGCAACCATAAACTTAATATATTAGAAGCAAAACATGCTAAAGAGGTACTGATTACCAAATTTTCTCATGAAATAAAATGGCTTGTGCCAGCATAAAGAAACAATTCAGCTTTTAGAAATAATACAAAGGATTAAAGCTTGTGTCTTGAATGAAACATATTCAATAAAAAGAAAACACTTATAAAAGTCTTATCGTACTAATGCACACTATAAAATTTATGTAGCAGGATTAATCTTTTAAGACACATGACTGATATGGAAAAGAAGGTTAATTTGTAAAATGTAACCTCTCTCATAAAGGCTTTGAAAAAGGTCAGCATAAGCTGTTTAATGCTGCGAGTGTCTAGTACAGTACATAAAGAACTTAAGTATTTAAGCCTCTTTTCTCCTGCCTTTCATGTCTTGAGTATCATGACTTTTGGCATGAAAAGGGGGAGGCTCACAAGAAGTGTCTCTAGTTTAAAACTACGAAGCCTGCATATCTATGCTCTGATAAAAATCCCTTTGTGCATCTGGGCCCAAGATTCAGAACAACTTAAACTGTAATTGGATCTAATTGTAATTAGTAAAAGATGAAGTCTCATGCAGGAAAATGAGAAAATGGTCTGCAGGTGTCCTCCTTTCTATGTGCTAAGCCAGCTGACATGATGAATCAATGTGTATATTGTGAACCTTTATTTGCTCATGTGTAAACCCAGAGTTGTATGAAGACACTTCCTGCTTGTGCAAATCAGAGACCCCATGACATGGACAAAAGTAACTTCCAAAACTTTACTTTCCCAACCAAATTCACTAAATGGACATTAATGCATTAATTCCCAATGCATTATGAACAACAGATCTTAAGACAGCACTGTAAAAATTAACCAACAAGAGAACTGGATCTTTGCCTGAAAGTGGGATCTGCTTCTTTGGTTGGGATCCTGAAGGCTTCCTACAGACTAGCTGAATAATGAATACATATTTTGACATATCAAATGGGTATTTTGCTACTATTAAGATGAAGCATTTTAAAATAAACACTGTGCTACCATGAAATCTCTAGCATGATATATTTAGTCTTATTACTGAATTAAAAATATTATAAGAAAGATTTCTGAAGTGACATTACACTAGATTCCCTACTGGAAGAGGCCAAACAGTTATAGGAATAAAAATTGACGCAATCATGGAAAAGTAGGACTGGAAGGGACCGCCATAGGTCATCTTGTCCAACCCCTGCCTGAGGCAGGATCAGCCCTATCCAAACCATTCTAATACAAATCCATTGTCTAAGCTACGGGCTGGCAACCTTTGTAGGTTGTGGGCTGGATTCACGCAGCTTGTGTCAGAGGCAGGCATGCAGGGAGGACAGGTACTAGGAAACAGCTACCACTGCTGCCATTTCCCCAGAGAAGGTAGTAGCAGCTGGGTCTTAGCAACTGCCCACTGTACCTGCCTGCCTCTCACCCGGACTGAGCGCACCTGCCTGTTGAAGCACCATGTCTGTGGGCCAGATTAAACTGTTTCACTGGCCAGATCTGTCCAATGGATTGTAGGTAAAAGGTACACCATGATGAGGGTCTTGATATGCACCCCCCCACACCATATCCCTTGCTCCCCCCAAAAGATTTACTAGCCAGATGGTGCTCTCCAAGCTGCTGGGTTTGCATACTGGCAATCAGATCAGTATTGGCCGATATGGCTCATTAATAATCAGCCATTGGTATCAGCCCAAAAAAATCTTTAAAAATCAGTGCACCCCTAATTGTAGGCTTCTGATCCCTGGTCTAACTTATTAACAAAACTACACAGTCAATCCTGACAACACCGTAATTTGCCACAGATAAAGCAGGGTTGGCACCATCTTAATGCTGCAAAAGTTGTTAAAAGAAACACAAGAGATACCAGGAAGAGGGCAATGCTTCCCACTACAGTGGAAGGCAAAATGCCCCACAGACCGTACCAATCTGACCATAGGGTAAAATTTCTTCCTGATCTCAAAATAGAGTAATCAGTCCAATCCTGAGCAGAGGGGTAAGAACCCTTTAGCCAGGAATCTCCAGGATTAATTCCCAACAGGTGCACTGGCACAACCCAGTCAAAAAGTCCAGCCTTGGTTGCAGCTGACACCCATGCTTCTGAGGAATGCTTAAAAAAACCCTTTAAGAGGGTTAGAACAGGAAGGAAAAAATGCCCCCCTGGCTCCATGTGGCAACCAGCAAAGCCCAGAAGCATGGGAAATACCCATACAGAACACTGGCATAGCTACACCCAGACCAGCCTTGACCAATGCCTGTCCTACCTCTTCTTGAAGATCTCCAGTGACTCAGAGTCCTCAGTTTCCCTAGGCAGACTATTCCACTGTCTCACTGTTGTAACACTCTAGAATTATTCTAGAATACTCTAGATATTTCTCTATGTCCTGCAAATGATAAAAGCAACATTAATTTGTGACAAGATTATAATGTAGACTGGCATCTAAATTTGTAAACATATTCAAGATTATTAGAACTTCCTGGTAATCCCAAATTACAGGATGTCAGTCAATAAGAACTGAAGTCATACGCACAACAGTAAACAAGTGGTGTAATTAGTAAGCCTCTGGCCTCAGAGGCTGGATCTGGCCCTGAAATGACTGAACTGAGCACATGGCCCAAGGGATCAGTGGTAAGCAGCTCAGCCCTATGCATCCTTTTCCCTGCCTTGCACCATACACTGTTCCCCTCTGCAGCTATCTCTGCTCTCTCTCCTCCCCTCCCCTACAGCAAACACTTCTTACTTTCTCCCTTCCCTTTCCATAGGCAGGAGCTACTTCCTTCTCCCTCCCCTCCTTTGACACTGGCAGACTTCCTTCTTTCTTCCTTTCTCCCCGCCCTCCTCCTGTATTGGACGGTGCAAGTATTCAGACTGCTGCTCTGAAGGTTGAATTTGACTCGTCCAATTCAACACCAATTAAGAAGGGTGAGGGGTGCTAGACTCAGAACACAGACAGCTCTTCTTTGGGTCTTTGCAGCACCTGGGCCAGTTCTGAAAAATCACCATTACAACTGGCACCATTAAATTCAGAAACAGCAAAGGATTAGACAGGCTTGAAGACTGAACCAATCTCTAACAAACAGATATTGACCCAGGCTAGAACTGTTTCATCAAAACAGCTAAAATTGTCAACACAGTTTCAGTCATCCTCAAACTCTATCCAAATTAGACCCAAAGCTGTCAAATATTTTTAGCTAAAGTGGTAGATGATGTCCCTATTCTCATCCAGTAGCTCAGTGGTTAAAATTAGAGGTACACCAATACATTGGCCCGATATCGGATTGGTACAGATATAAAGCAAATTGGCTGTATTGGAAATTGGTCTAATGGGGCTGATAAATGCCCATGCTGTACGCAGTCGTAGCGCAGCACTCAGGCAGCGAGAAGCAGAGCCAGCAGCGTGGAGAGCTGCCTCCAGCTGATAAGTCTGGTGTGGTAGAAGGGAAGGGGAGAGACGAAGCCGTGGCTTGTGGGGGTGGAGATGGGGTGGCTCCTGTTC
>NW_017728951.1:17977655-18003094 GCF_001723895.1 Crocodylus porosus
GGAGATGGGGTGGCTCCTGTTCCTGCTTGCAGCCTGGGAGGGCGGGCGGGCTTGTGCTCCTGGCAGGGCGATGAGCCATGAGCTGCAGCTCTGTCCCATGCCTGCCTCACCCAGGAAGCGCCTGCCCCCTCCCTCACTGCGGGAGGCATTGATCTGCGCCGCCCCACCATGCCTCTTCCAACGCGTGGACTTACCAGCTGGAGACAGCTGTATTGAAAAATCAGATCAGTATTGGCCAATGTGCCTCCTTAAATACCAGGTATCGGTATCAGCTCCCAAAATCTCTATTGGTGCACCCCTAGTTAGAATATTCATGAAGCATGAGACAGCTAGGCTCAGCTGCCTTTTCTGACTGGGGGTTTTGAACCCCCTTTCCCCTCATGTCCTATTTACTAGGAGGAATCCATAGCCTACAAGGTTACAGGATACATTCTGAGACAATGACACTCTCAAACCTTCCTGCTGATGCCATTTCATTTCTCATAATAACTAAATTTCACAGCAGCAGGGAACAGAACCCAAGTGTGCCAAGTCCCTAGTCAGTCTCCCATTACAGAGATGGCAAGGGAATCAGTTTCTCATTCTTGCTCTGCCTCTTTGACTGCATAAGTATTTTATACAAAGTGAAAAGAGTTAGAGAGCTTAATGGGCCTACCTTAGAAAGACTGAAACAAGTGAAACCCAAGTTCGAGACTGATTTCTGCTTGGATAAGAGCTAGGATATGAGCCCATGCTTCTGCCTTAAGGACAGTGTCCTATGCATGAGCTTATTGGTTGTTAAACAGACAAAAGCAAGGTAAATACTGTGTGGACTCCGATTCTCCCTTTGCCTTGCGTGTTGTGCAGCCTGTTATACTTGTGCAGAGGTAGACTAAAATAGTACTAAATCAGAAGGTGGAAGGGTACAGAGAAAAAAGTATTATATTTTCAATGTGTGGCAGAGACACCTAGGTTCCCACAGTTAATGCCTCACATAACAAGAATGTCTACCTTTTAAAAACAAAACAGAAACAGATTTTTTGGGCGACTGACAGAAACTAAGGGAAGCATTATAAAAGAAGTGCTAATCAAAATACATACTTGCAGAGCTGGATACTTTGCACAACTCTGCTAAGCAGCTTAAGTCCACAGAACATCAAGGCAGTACCTCTGCTAACCTAAGGAAAACAAGGTTTATTTAATAATCTGCTGTTCAGAGTCTCAAAAAGGGCATAACGTTGCACACGGGCCCTATCTCTGCAGGCTCTAGTTCAAGAAGTCCAAGCCTTAAAAAAAAGTTGCATTTATCATAATAGAAAGCCTTTTGTTCCTGGACTGTACAGAGGTACACGTCTACTGTCTTGAATCAAGGTGATCTGAAATAAGCTGGATCAACAGGACTACCGCTTTTTCCCCAGGACATCCTGTTGTATGTTTCTACTGTCACTGTGGTTCATTCCAGACACAAGCTGGTCAGGCTGTTTGCTCTTGCTTGCCACCCACTGGCAAAGCAGCAGCAACACAGCTTGGAAGGGAGGTGTGTATAAATGACTGTGCTCCTCCTGTTTTGGTGTGCAGGACAAGCAATTAACTGCAGGTTAAAGGAGACATCTTTTTGTACCACCCCCCCGAATCCCAAGGATTCTACCGAGGTCCAGAACTCTGATTACAGCAGTCAGCTAACGTCTATATAACCTTCTAGAATTAGACTAAAATGGCATAAGCCAGTCCGGACAATTCACGGCAATGCTCAGAGATCCATGCCTCTCTCTACTCTATCCTGCATCATGTAAAGCTATTTTTAAGTATTCTTTTTCTATAAACATGCGTTACTTTGACCTGGCTCTGCAGCATCTTTTAGCTGCAGCTGATTCAATCAGCTTTTACATAAAAGTGCCAAGAAAGTTCCACTAAAGTGCTCAATACATAGAGATGTTGGGAAATCCAAGTCCAATTAACAGGATGCCTCTTCTGGGCTTTGCTGGGCTTGCACCAAGTTTAAAATGCCACTTCCGCCCCCTGCTCTGCATCTGCAAGCAATGTTTGAGTATAGTGACAGCTCTCAGACCAGGTAGGAAAAGAACTGCAGAAAAGGCTGTTACACGTACAATATATACACTATGTACCGGCATATATATGGGTAAAACTATTTTTTCATTCCTCGAAGTCCACTGTACCTCTTAGATCTGTGCAAGCATTTTTGGCAGCAAAATATAAAGATAACCACATTACAAAACAGCAGCTGTTTTGTAATATACCCAACAATGCAACTGGTTCAGTAAAGTATCACCCCCCACAAAATCTTTATTTTTAAATTGATCATTCAAGATGGTTTCTCTGATAGCTGAGCCAAGATTAGTGGTTGTAGAAAACTTTTCTATACCAAAGATATTTATATTGATATTGCCAAAGTACTTGTAATTTAGATGAATCAGACTTAAATCATGAGAATCACATAGTGCTATTGTTGCCATACATCTTCAAATTCCAACATTTCAGAGGCTTAAAAAATGCTAGAGCTGGATGCCTATTATTTATACCAATAAGGTAGTATAAGGCTTGGTTTCTAGTTGTTATAGACCTTGAAATCACAACGTGTGAATCATGTTGGAAGAAAACTTATGAGACAGCACAAAATACTAAATCACAGTTATGTGATGTCGGGTTCAGAGGTGCATAAAAAGAAATAAAAGGTTTATATCCTTAGAAAACTAATATTTATGACTTCACAGTTATATACAGATTTAATATTTAGCCCAGATGATTCATAAAATATCAGGCTCTCCTAGTCTGCAAAAAAAAAAAAAAAAAAAAATCCTTTAGCTCAGAGGTTTGTGCCTTGGTTGCTGAAAATCCTGGATTTGATCCCAATTGAAAACCAAGGGGCATGCCCAGATGAACACATGTAGTCCGAGGTGCCACAAACCACATGCGGTACACATGCAACAATGCTGCACAATTTGGAGGTTCTAGTGTTTAAAAAATTGCCGCAAAAAAGTGTTGCAGCATATACTCCAGAAGCATGAACTGGCAGAAACAGACACTGGGTCTAAAGCATCTCCCAATCTCTAGCTATCTGTCAGCTCCTCCATCACGTCAGGAGCTGGGAGGAGCATGGAAATGGCCATTCCCCTGAAGCGGGGCATTTTGCCCTGCACCAAACCCCATATGCAGGGGCATGCACAGTGGCACAAATGTGTGCCACTGCTATTTTTGGCGTAGCAAACATACGCCCCTTCATGCATGCATTCACGTGGACACGCCCATAGTGTCAGTCAGTTTTGAAACCATAAATTATCTGGATTGGTTATAAATTAGGTCATGCACATTTAAACATGTAAAGTTTAAGCTCATTTGATACATACCTGAATTTCCAAAGACCACATCCCATGGTGAACTTATAGGCTGCTCTTCTCCTTTTGTTCCACCCTCCTTGTCCATGCCTTGTACTCCAATACCTGCTACAGTGGTCACTACCTTTAATTCTAGGTCAATCTATGAGAAATATAATAGCATATGCAATGATCTTGCAGGTGGTGATTTTGGTTTTTAACTCAGCCAGGTCAGATGTTTAGATACAGGCGTACGTCTATACATACAGAGGAACTAAAATCACAATCAGATAACTACTAAACTTGTTGAAAAACCTTGAATGGCTCTTCAATCTAAACAAAAACAGAAAACTGAGCTTTCCGTCATGGTTAGGACAAATCTTCTGGAGAAATGACAAACTTTACAGATGACTAATGGGGAAATTTTAAAAACACACTTCTAACAGTGTGTGCTATACAAATGATATACTATACAAACGTTTCCCAATAATACCATGTATCGTAATCTGTACACAGCAAATCATTTTATGCAATTTATTTAATAAGATTTGCAACTAATTCATGTCATAGTATACCATTTCATTTCTGCCCTGCTGATTTAATCAGGAAATGTCTTCCTCTAATTAATTAAGTCTTGATTGTGTTAAAAGAAAAAGAAAAGAAAAAACTTTTCTATGCAATACTGCATTATTTCTGTACCAATAATTCCCCTTTTCTTTTAGACTTGTTTCCTCGCAGGAAACCATAAGCAAACTGGAAGCAGACAAAAACAGCTGTTGGATTACTTCAAACCTTTAATAATTGCTACTGCGGTGTCCCTTTAGATCAAGGAAAACAGTTAATGACTTAGCAAGAGCTTCAGATCCTCTGAAGGTATTTAGGTGGACACCTAATTTCCACGGATTTCAATGAAAGTTAGGCACACCTACATACCTTTGGGGGTTGTAGGGATTTTAACAATTTTATATTTAATGCTTCCATGAACAGAATCTCTTTACTTTTGCAGCTCAGTCACTAAAGGAAGATTCTATTTATAATGGAACAGCCCTTCATATTACAATCTTGGGGAGAACTGAATCCAAAACATTCACATATCAAAAATCCTCAAAAAAAGATGATTATTGTCACTTTAACTGGCTGCAGAGCACTGCAAGTTACAAAATGAGGGGATCACACTTTCTTACAAAAGTCTGATATACTTTTTCTTCAAGTTACAAACTCATTTCCATGCTCATGGCAAAAATACTAGAGAAGTCACTGGACGTGTAAAGATTAATAATGCATACAGGAAAGCCTTGCTAACCACAGGTTCCGCATTCACGGTTTCAAATATTCGTGAATGCTGAACCCGCATTTTAAATACACTTTATACGCTTACAGGAGCTCAAGAGCTCTGTGCTTGCTCCTTCTGCATTCCTGCCGTCACCATGCTCTGCCCTGCCCTGCCCCCAGCCACCAGCGCGCTGTGTTCATGAACGTAGTGCCTTATTTGTGGATTTTGCAGATTGCGGGGGATATGAGAACGTATTCCCTGCAAATGGGCGAGGGTTGCCTGTACTATTATTTTAGCTTAGCAAGGCCACAGCATAGAAAATTTTCATTAATAATACAATTGGTTTCCATTAGAAGAATATTAAATAATGGTCATTAGGAGTTTAAAAACATAAATGCAGCAAAAAAGTGGACATAATTCCTTTAAGGACAAATTGAACAACATTTTTCTGTGCAGTTATTTTAAATACTGGACCAAATTCCACTTTCCATGAGACAGCATGACAGAATAATTTTTTCTGTCAATTTTCATGGTGTAATTGAGCAAAGAAGAACCCAACATGTAGAGAAAAGAAGAAACCTCAGGAAAATCCTGCATTCAGGACCGTCAGGTATGAACTTCAGGTGTGATAAATGCAAAAGGGGCAGCGCCATTTAACAATTTGGCTCTACAGCCATACTCGCAGATGTTCAACAAGCTGATGCCTCACTCAACAAAAATCTGTGGTCTCAAGGGACAGACAGATACGTATGTGTACTGATTAGAAAGAAATGTTGGGTAGTTATCCTTTATTAGTTGGTTTTTAAAAAAAAAAAAAGTGTACCTTTCTAATCAGATGATTTTCTGTATCAGCTACATAAATACTATTGTTCTTTATAGCCACTCCCTGTGGTGAACTGAATGCTGCTTCTGAAAATCTTCCATCTCTCCTTCCCCTGTTTGGACCTAAACACACAGAGAAACAGACAATCAGGGAAATAATGTTTCACACAAGAATCAACGAAGACAGTGAAAACAATTACTGTGTGGTAAAGAAGGTACAGTATTGTACAAAAAGAGAAAGTTAAACAGCATTTTTGAAGAGGCATTAATTTTAAAAACAAAGTTGCTACCTTTGCTGCACACTATTTTAGTACGAATATTTAAAACATCCACTTTTCTCTTCACTACTGATGCAATTTGTTTACTGTCTGTATTTTAGGCTTGGGTAGCTGTAGTGTCACACCAGGAAGGTGTTCTGGTCTAGAAACACAAGTTTTAGCCTCATTGGACTTGTACTGATAGCTTCTCCCCAATCTACTGAGCAGCAAATGGCTCACCAGCTTAGGTACCAAGGGTGACCAGACACTTGGCTAGTCAAATTCCTCACTCATGGGCTGTTGGCTACACACTGACAAGCCTTAGCAATACTATCCAGATAAGCAGTCTAGATTTCTATAGGACTTTAATGCTTTAAATTTCCTAGGTTTTGACAAGGAAGAATCAAAACAGTAGGTAATGTAGTCGGTCAATATAATGTCAGGTTCCAGTTTATAAGCGTGGTATTTTCATTACTGATACAACAGGAACCCATTTAAAATCTACTGTCATTTAAGAATGCTGACAGATCTTTAGTTAGTAATTGGCCCTGAGATCCAGCTAATAAAAAAAGATTTCCTCAGTACTGGCTTCTCAAGTGTTAGGGTCTCCCTTCACTTTCCTGACCCAGCTTCTCCTTTCCTATGCATCCCATCTTTGTGTTGTCTGGAAAGCAGGATAAAATACATGCTATGTCAATGTAATGAGTAATTTACTTTTCATGCCTTGTATTTTGACATCTGTGTTATGCAGTGGGCTTAAAAAAGCCAAGGTTTCCTCAATATTACACAAGCAGAAACTCAAGTTATTTCAAATAAGCATATTCGTCTCTCTCATGGGTTTATTTTAAAAGTTTGTTATTAAAACTGTTTGAAACAGGGTTTGAAGGGAAAATACTCCAAATACTTAAATTCTCTAAAATCACATGGCTTTGAAAAACTTACATAAACCTTACCTCCAATGGTGTGCATTATTTGCCCATTTTTCTGGACAACCAAAATCCTGTTATGTCCAGTATCTGCTATGACCACTCTGTCGCCTGAACTATCTACTGTCACTTTTCCAGGAAACAGCAATGGAGAAGGGGGGACAGAGTCTTTGTACAACTTTATTGCAATTTTATTATCTTTGATTTGTCCTTTTTCTTTGTAGAATCTCAGAGCTATAGATGCAAATAAAAATAATTTTTCTGTGTGTCCCTCTCCAACAAGAGAAAACAGCATATTTCCACGAGGCCCAAGTATAACCAGAGTTGGCCAGCAGGACACTTCCAGCTCATGCCAAAGTTTTCCATCTGAATCATTTACTATGGGGTGAGTAATATTATATCGAAGAACAGCACTTTTAATGTTATCCAGAACCTTTTCATTTGGGAACTTTGCTGAATGGACACCAACAATAAGAAGACCATCTGAAAGTAAAAATAAAAGAAAGTCTCGCATGAAAATATATTTGCACTCAACTAAAAGTTAAAAAACAAAAAACACTGCTCTCTCTCAGAACGTGACTAATAGCATTACAAAACTAAAAGAGGGTTCGAGTAAGTTAAATTAAAAGGAAGGACTGTAATTCACTATGGCAAGATGCATAAACCATCTATTAATACCAAATACTACAGTTCAGAAGATTTCAGTAGTATTAAGATCTTGTTTACCTTCCATGTTAGTTACAAAATAATACATCATAAAATGTTCTTGATTGCTGGGACCTCTGCATAGACAGAAGTCACATTTTGGAGATAGTAATTATGACCATGCTGCAGTGTCTTGTTTTAGAAAACAGGATCTTCTTCTGTAAACCTGGTACTCATTAAGACCTGCTACTAGTAAGTATAATTTAAATAATCCTTTCAATACTACCACAGAAATAACTAAAAATATATGGACTACTAAGATCATACTGCATTTCACGTGCAACCAATACTAGCAGTATTATGAAAAACTGTGGATATGATAAGCTAGATACAATTAGTAAGGATTAATACTTAGCCATCAGGGAGTGATGCCCTTTAACTCTTGCCCTCTTCAACTCAATCAATCAAGTATAGAAAACAGGTTTAAAAAAAGCCCATTTCCCCCTAAAGAAAGCCAGAAGGTAGGGCAGTTTGGCACCTTAGGCCACGTTCAGATGAATGCGGATGTTTGGTTCCCCAGGGACAGGTCGTAGCAGCCCGGCTCTCCTTCTCAGCAGCTCGTGCTGCCTGCGCACACACTGCTCCAGTTTCCACCCCCCACCCCCCCCCAACAGGTTTTCTGACCCCTGGATTTCCTGGACCCTTGCGGGGAAAAAAACCCAGAGCAGCGCATGCATGGGAAGCACGGCCTTGGAGTTCAGGGAACACTTGACTACTGTATGTGGCGCTACAGACGTAGCACATGGCTGTGTACATCTGGATGCAGCCTTAGAAAGTAACTTGTTGACAAAGGCACGAGCTACCATGGACAACTTACAGTCCACTGCCAGTATCTAATGAAGTAAGTTGTAGCCTATGAAAGTTCACGCCTCTCTGAAACAATCAGGTCTTCAAAAGGGCCATCTTTCCCCAACTTCTGCCTGTGTTCAGACTAGCCTGGCTAACTAACTCTATCCCCTTAACAAAAGTGAGGTTAGAGGTCTCTAAGGGAGTGCATACTAGTATGCTGGAAGTGTGCCACAAGATCTGTGTGAGTAGGTAAATGCTCCCCCTCCCCTATCTGGCACCCTGTCCCTGCTCCAGCTACTCCTGTGATCACTTTTAATAAAAAAGTCTTGCCACCATCTTAAAACTTGAGGGACCGAGTTCAGTGCAGGCATGAAAGATGCCAGGTCAGAGTTCAGTAGTGCAGATGCATCCCCCTGATTCCAGCTTCACTCACACCTACATAGTTGTACAAAACAACACATTGATTAAAAACCCCAAACTTTTATTATAATGGAAAGTCTTTGTTTAACATAATATGAACAGCAGTTGTCCAATTTCCCTCACTTTTCTGCTCTGGAATCCCCCCAAAAAATCACCTGGAGTCTTTCAACATAACCATCTAAGTTTTAAATTCTCAACTGATCTTGTGTATCCTTTAGGGATAAGATGGGCAAGGCAAGAAAGGAAAAAAGAAACATCCTTACAATTCATGCATTTCCATGTTAACTTTCTTTACTAGTTAAGAACTTTTGACACTTGCAAGATTGCTAATGTACATTATGGTATTTGTTTTTCCATCACACCAATAAAATTGCCTGGCATTTATATTGGCTTTTGTGTGATGAAAACCTAATAAAAACATCTCTTATTCTGTTTTCCACTACTGTGGTCTATAGGTGGATTCTTTGCAGTGCCTTATTATTTCAGTAACACAAGTTGCAATTACTTCAGCAACAAAAGGGAGCCAAGAAGTTAATACAGGAAACAAATGGAAAAGATATTAGTATCCAATCCTCAAATCCTTATTTCTTGGACTAGTACTATCAAAAGTTTCAAAAGAACTACTCTTTGCAGAATGGGGTTGCAGAATGTAGGTCTTACCTTACAAAAATGTACTTGCCATTTTAAATTTGTTCAAATGTCACTTTAAAAATAATTACATACTTACAACAATAGGCAGTGCCGTACCATAGAACTAAAGTGCAAGTTTAAATATAAGTGTAAGTCACAGAATTGAAAGTCACAGTTTGTTAATCTGACATGCACATTTGCAATGTGAATCTCTGGCACAAAGCAATTAGGGTCTATACATTTGTGCTGACTCACCTGGACAGGTATGGTTTATGAACTTCCATCCTGAATAAAACCAAGTGGGACCAGCTTTGCTGATAGGAAACTGGGATGTCTGTCAGGCAGTAAGTACTACAGAAACCCTACCACATTAACACCTCAATGTAACAAGGCTTTGCCAGGGAATAAGTTACATTTAATTATTTTGGTAACAGACACAGTAAAAGGCTAATGGATATTCTTATTCAAAGTAGCCTTTTGTTGCAGCAGACCGACTCCACCAGATTGCAGCAAATCTAATCAGAACAAAGCACAACTCTCTCTCCCCAATTAATTTTGAAAGCAGAAGATGAAGTCAAGAACTCTCTATTTCCTGCCCCGACTTCCGACTAGCAGTACTTTAAGGAATTTTTTCACTTTATTTTTCCCTCCTCTTCCTTGAAGCTACTGTGCTGCTTCTAGGGATCCTTTTGAAATAAGTCCCTCAAGAACGTTTTTCAGCAGATAGCATTTTGCTGTATTTTTCACATCTGAGAATTTCATCCATCTCTCTCTCTTTTATTTGTTTATTGCCATTCTAGCATTTCAAGTTGAATTCCTTGAGAGGGAATTGGCAAGAAATGTGAAGTTTGCATCTTTTCAAGATAAGATACCTTTCCTTTGTGCATTTCATTCATTGGGTGCACACACAAAAGCATTCAAAATCTTGAACTGCAATAGGCTCCAAAGTGGAGAAAGCATATTAATTTCAGTATGCATTATCAGATGCTTCTGGACAGCAAACTTGTTTATTAAATATTAGAAGCTTCAGCACTTACAAGAATGCAAACCAAAATGATGCCATATCTCCATCTATGTTCAGAACAGGGTGAGGTCAAAGAACCTTTCCTTACAGTAGGCAGGGTTTGTTAAGAAAGGTGCAACTGACTCATGGAGTAAAAAAAAAAAAAAAAAAAAAATCTTCAGATGGGAACGTCCTCAGGGAGATCATGGGCAAGGAGTCAAGCTGAAGGACATGGCTTTGGGTACAATCTGTGATGTTACTAGGTTCCCTTTAAAAAAGCTAAAGGGCAGAAAGGTGAGTTTGATGCTACGTAGATAGTGTGCATTATGTTTCAGTAGAGAGAAGACTCATAACTGAACTTGGTTCTGGCATGCCAGGATACTCTCCAGTTCAAGACCCATTTCTCACTGTATATCCCATCATAAAACACTGCTTTCTCATGCCTCCAGATACTGCATAGGGAGCACAGTCAGTAGGTGTTCTTAGGGCTCTCTTGGACTTGATCCTTGTTTCTTTTAAAAAAAAACACAACAGTTCTTAAGAAGTTCAATATCTCTATGCTGATCTTTCAGGTTTAAGCCTTCCTCTACCCACTATAAATAAGCACAGGAAAACAGGGCACTGGCAAGGGACACTGCTCTTTGGAACACAATTAGTAGCTTTTGTCCTGATGAATCCAGTCTCTCTGGTGAATTCCCTGTGATTCACCAAAATAAAAAGTGCCAATTTGAAGGACATGAGGAAGGGAAAGTGTGCAGGCCTCCTTTGGTACCAGAGTGGAAACAAGCTGGGGCCACCCGCATCCATTCTGTCCTCATTGCAGACTGCATAGCAATCCAGCATAAAGTCACAGTACATTTTTTTAAACCTCTATACAGCCGACAAATCACCAGACCACCCAAAGGCACACTAGCAACTAATGGAGCAACTCCAGGCCAAACAATTGAGTTATTAGCTTGCACACTCATCTTCTTTGAGTAATGGGGAAAAGTATTTTTCATTCCTGAAAATGGCTGAAACATTTTGGTTCATATTAAAGGAAAACCTGTTCAAATTTGGCAAGACAGAAAGTGTTATAAACAAGTGAACATAATCTCTTTAAATAGGAATGTTTATGCAAATTGAAAACAAATAGTATGTTGCTTCTTATGCTGCAAATAATGCAGTGGTGTTAAATCAGGTGGCGTAATAGAACAACATATTAAGTAATAAAACAACATATTAAGGTGGGGGAATAGCATTTACATATTCCTTTTTACACTTAAGTTTAGGTTTTTTTCTCACTAAGTGACTTCTTAATGGTGAGTGGGAAGAGAAAGTTTGCTGAATTTTACCGAGTTGCTTTCAAATTTTTCAGTTTCCAACTAAGTATCTCAGTTGGTCCCCAAGTCCTTTTCCTGCAATTGGATCTACACAAGCAGACCTCTTCAGCTGTATATAGCTGTGTTGAAGTCAGTGTTAGTCCATTTGGCTAGGGATCAAATTATGGACTCAGAGCCTCGGTCATCCGACTTGCCACTGAAGCTATTTCTTTCCAATTTTCTAGTATTTGTCCAGTCTTACATAATGTCTTGAACAATAAGATTCCCTTCATTTTCCATAAGGCTTTTCTGTACTAGAAATGAAGAATTTAAGAAAAACGAAGAACATAAGAATTCTTTCAGCATAGTTTTCTTTTGTTTTATCAACTCATTACTCTGCTGTACTTACTTCCCCGTCAACTGCACATACTCTTCAAGTATTCACAGACTACTATATTTCACGTTAAACTTTTCAGTGCAGTGTTAAATGTTCTCAGTACTAAGCCTAGAAAATCTTTACAATTATCTTGTGCATTATTCATGCAATCAGTTCTCTTATTTTCTCAAATATAAAGTGAATCTTTCCCCAAAAATCAGCCTCCCAAAACTGGGGTGCATTTTACATGGAAAAGCCGTTTTCTTCATTGAAAAAGCAACACTCCTGGTAACACTGTACAGGTGATGCAGCTGCCAAGATGGCTTCAATTTGTGTCTGCTCAGCAAACTGAAGTGGCAGTCTCATGTTAACCTTCTCATAGCCATAGCTATAGGCTGAACGCTGTAGCTGGTGCCTGATGCAACAAGCGAGCTGTTGGCGACATCTCAAGTCTTATCAAGGTGTTAAAACAACACTTTATTTACAGGAATTTCTATAAAGAACTACTTACACTATAGTAGTAACAGTCTTGCTACTGTCCTTTGCAAAGGCATGGGGCCTAGCTTTGCATGACACAGGGCAAGTCCTCCTGGGAACAGAGTATCACAGGAGAGTCTGCCACACCAGGAAGTTTCTGATGCCACACTTCCTGGATGCTATTTCATAGGCATTAGGGCTGGAAGGGACCTCAGAAGATAGAGTCTACCCCAGAATGACTTACTCCATGTCATGCAGTTGGCCACGACTCTGGAAAAGTCTCTTTCTACATTTTGCCTCCAAAAAACAAGGTGCGTGTTTTATTTGGAGTCATACTGTACGCAAAAACTATAGCATATGAGGGGGAAATAAAAGACATGCAAGAAGTTAAGCCATGCATTGAATCAAAGCCATTTACTGCAATAATATATGCAAAGATGAACCCTTGTATACTTGCTCACCTTTGTAAAAACAATTTTGGATAACCACAAATATAAATTTTAAGAGGTTTTACTGAACATTTATGGAAAAAAATATGGAAGTTTTTAAAAACCACTAAGCAAATAAGATTTTTACAGAGAACATCTGAAGCACAGAGTAGTGTATGTCCAAGGCACTGAAAGAAGCACGTTGAGGATTAAATCAATCTTCCCTTGTGAAAAACAAACTTAATTTATACTTTAAAATGACAGATTGATTTAAAAAAAAAAAAAAAAATTACACAAGTCATGCCAACCTTTCAGCACTTCACATGGAAAATTTCACAAGAATGTCTCCTTCCCCTTCTGCTATACAGTGTTGACAGAATATCACCAAAATGAGATGTGAGATACCCAGCACGCCTGGTGTTAATAAACTGAACTCTAAAACAAGATTTTAAAAGGAAGTGGCAGCTATCCCATTTTCCTTTCAGTCTAATTTTTGGAACACATTTCAGAGTCCTGCTCTCATGTAGAATGAGTTTTGAACTATTTTATATTTTAGATTGTGGTTAAATAGTAAATTCAAATAATCAATTCCCACTCAACCATTCTACAGTCTAAAAAAAAAAAAAAAAAAAAATCTATATGGTTGCTATAAATACTGCCCTCTCAATGGCTCCTTCCTTTTGACAAAAACCAAAATGACTTCATAGGAATAAGAAAATGTGGATGACCACAGGAGCCTTAAATGAAGTCCCAAAGCAGGAGGGTCAAAAATATGGCCCACTAGCTGGATCAAACTTGTGGAGCCATATGATCCAGCCCATAAATCACAGATAGATCTAGTATACAGAGCCAGTCTAGCTTGCAGGTTGGAATCAGCAGGCACTGGTCCAGATTGAACTTTACTGGAGCCAGTGCACAGAGCTAGTTCAGTGGGGCACCACTTGCAGTGTGCACCCTGTGCTGGCCTAACATGCTGCAGGCTGCTCATGGAGCTGGGCTGCCTGCATGCACTGCCCATGGCACAGGGTCTGCAACAGATGCCGAGTAGCTCCACCTGCCTGTGTGATCTTTCTTCTTAGAAGTCTTGCCACCATCTTACAAGGCCGAGTTCATTGCAGGCATGAAAGGGAGCCAGGGAGGATCCAGAGGGGATGCAGTGGTGTGGATGCATCCTACCTTTGATTCCAGCTCCACTTACTCAGCAGCTACGCTTAGGAAGCTTGACATGCCCAGCACTCTGTCAGGCTGGGCTGGGAGTTCTGATTGCAGAAGGCTGGAGAGAAAGGAATGAGACAGTAAAAAGGAGGCCCAAGGTCAAAGGTAGGTGGGTAACGCAAGGAGTGCAGAGCCCTGAGCTAGGCTCCCAGGAGCCAAGGTCCTGTGTTGCTCCAGAGGAAATCTCATCCTCTTTCCCCCTCACGTGTGCCAAGCCAGCACAGCTGCTTCCAGGCAGCAAACTGCTTGCACTAAAGCCAAGAGGGAATGAGGGTAAGCAGAGTGAGCCCCTAAGCAAGCTTCCTGGGATCCAGGGCACACGCTGCGCCCAGGGAAAGTCCCACCCTCTATTTCCTCCACCTGGCCAGCCCAGGTGCTGTAATGAGGGAACAAAACGCTGGCACCAGAGGCCACAAGGAATGAGCTAAGTTAAGAGCCTTAAGCTGGGCTTCTGCACCTGGCAGGACAGGTGGGTAAGTCCCTTCCTCGCCTCCCCTGCACGTGGCCAATGAATGCAGCTGCTGCAGTGAGGGTGCAAATTGCCCACTGAAGCCAGCAGGGAATGGAGTTAAAGCAGCATGTTATCCTGAGCCATGCTTTTCACAGTGTAGCTCTCCCATGTGCAGAGCCAGCTGGGCTCCACACCCAATCCTCCTGAAGTTGCACAAAAAACAGCAGTAGTGAAGACCCTGGCTTCTCTTTAAACCCAGCACTTTAACATGTCCCAGGGCCCTAGTTCTCTGCTGCTCTCTTCACTACACCCCTGCCATGCTTGCTGCAGTCCTACACCTTACTCAGTAATGTCTCTATACTATATCTGAGGCAGGGATTTTGTGCAATACCATTTATTAGATCAGTTGTATAGTTGGGAGAGCTGTCACCTTGTCCAACAAAATTCTACCGAAGGGAACAATTTCAATTCAATCAATGGGACTATAACATGTTATGCTAACACTAAGTCTGCCTAATGATGTCCAAAATGTGTTCGTGCTTCCCAAATTTACTCTTCTCCTTGCTTTAACAACTAGCTACACTGGACCACAGATGTGACTGATAGGAAGGACAGCAATCAATGATTGCCCTTCCCCTTGTTACAGGCTACATTCAGGGGTTTGCAAATTCAGCTATTGTCTTTTTCTACACTATATCAAAACTCCTTTCTGGTAAAATTAATAGTGCAAGCACCCATAATCTAACTGGCACTCTGCAACTTCTTTCCTTTGTAATTCCCTTCTGCTGTCCTTTCAAAACATAGCTCCCAGCATTTTCTTCCTCACCCACTGCACTGTAGTATTGTTTTGTGTTTTTATATAGGGGAAGTGTGTGAGCCAATCAATAAAGCGTTCAAATTGCTTCTCTTTGCTTTCACACTTTTCTAGTTCACAATGGTACTTACATCTGCATCTGTAACAATCTTGACAGACTCACAGCTGAATTGCCATCATAACCAAACACTTTTCCAAACAGCTGGAATGACAGTTAATATAAAGCATTCCAGCTATAAATAGTTATGTTGCCCTCTTTGTCTAGCTTGTTTTATACTATTGTGTAGTGTCAGTAGAGAGCATTTAGAGTGCAAAAGGTTTGAAGCATCTGTCTATTAAGCATTTAGCTCAGGTCACTCATTCAACAGTACCAAATTATGGTACCAAACAAGCAAAAATAAGAATGTAGATGCTCTCCTCTCTGCTGTGCTACAAAACGGTGAAGCATAAACAAGCTCATGAACCCAAAAAAAAAAACTCATTATAAAAGCTGTATTATGGTTTTTTCCACTTGAAGGAAGCTTTAATACATCGTCTAACTGCTGCCACTTGGTGAATTCCCTCTGTAGAAAAGGGTGGACAGCTAAGGTCCTCACTTGCACTACCAACGTGGTGCCTGTTTTTGTATTTTCATTTTAAATTATATAAATAGTTGATTTTGTGTAAAAACCCTACAACAGTTAGTTTTTTCAACAGTTCATTTTTCATATGCATATCAAATATATTATACACCTCTTGAGCAAGAGTGTTTTCTTTTTAACAACAAGCATCAAAAAGCAGATTTAAATCTAAATTACTTTGGCGTTTACTCAATCACACAAAGGAAAAAATTGTAGCCAGCATGGATTTCTTGAGAATAAGTCATGCCAAATAAACTCAGTATTCTTCTTTGACAGGGTAGTTAGTTTGGTAGACGAAGGGAATGCAGTGGACCTAATATTCTTGGACTTCAGTGAGGCTTTTGATAGTCCCACATGCCATTCTTAGAAGTGAACTGCAGAAATTTGGGCTGGACAGAATTGCTGTTAGGCAGATACATAATTGCCTGAATAAGGCAAGAGAAGAGTAACGGTAAATCAATCAATCAGTCAGAATGGCAGGAGTCTTCAAGTGGTGCCCTTTACCGGTTCTATTAATGACTTGGATGCCAGAAAACTTCCTGATCCAATGTTGCATATGACACAAAAATAGGAGGGACTGAAGACACTTTGGAGGATAGGAAGGGAATTAAAAAGCATCTTGATAAGCTTGAAGAACTGAACTAGAGACAACAAAATGAAATTCAGCAGACAAATGAAAGGGACCACACTTAGGGAAGAACACTCAAATGCAAATATGAGATAATTAGCTAGGCAGCAGCACTGCTGACAAAAAAAGATAAAGGGTTTGGGTAGCTAATGAACTCAAAATTAAGCAGCAATGTGATGGAGTCACCAAAAAGCAAACCCAATTTTGGATGCATTAATAGGAAGATTGTATGCAAGCCATGGGAGCTGACCGTACCAATTTACTTGGCGCTGGTCGGACCTCAACTAGAGAACTATGTGCAGGTCTGGGCGCTGCATTTTAGGAAGTATATAGAGAAACTGGGGAGGAACCAGAGATGAGCGACAAGGATGAGACATACAAGAAGATAAGGTATAGGAGGAGAGGCTGAGAAAACTAGGCATGTTTAATTTGGCACAAAAGAGATTAAGGGGGATAGGACAGCAGTTTACATATAACTGGAAAGCTGCCATAAAGAGGGAAAACAACTGTTCTCCCTTTGCTACAGAAGTGCTGATACAAAAGAATGGCTTTAAATTGCAGCAAAGCAGATTTAGACTAAATCTCAGAAACCTGTTCCTTATACTAGTAGAGCAATGGAACAAGCCACCTAGGGAAGTTTATAAAATCTTTCAGTTAAGGTTTTCAAGAAGCTGTATAAGTTTTCAACAAGGATGGTTTAGAAATAGTGCATCTTTTACTTATGCAGGCAGCTGGACTAGGTGACACCTGAGATCACCAGGGATCTAGGTTTTCCATTTCCCAGAGGAATACAGAAAAAGAGGTAGATATTCCCCACTACCTGAGGTTATGGGTGGGGCATAAGGAGTGTGGACCTGCATCTTAGTGAGCTAAAGGGCTCTGATTTTCCATGATAAAAAAAATCCAAAATCAAATACCAAAATGTTTAGGTACTTAGAATTTATTTTAGTATAGTAATTGAGGCAGTGCTAGGCTTCCAAAAGCAGGATCCCTGGAGATCACCTACTCCATGGCTATGTTTCTAATAATTTTGTCTCCTGCCTTCTAGCCAAGATCCCAGGAGAGCCCATGAACATCATCAGAGCACAAAGACATTTGAAGGAATGACAAATTTCAGTGCAGGACAGAAGAGTGTAGATTCAGTTGCAGAATTAAAAAAAACCTCAGTGAAAAGTTATAGCTCCCCAAGTATTGAACTTTAGACCATTTGTAACTGAAAAAACTGTATGCATTTATCTAAGTATTGTTTATAAACCCAAACTTAAATGAATACTACAACACTGCAACCCTGTTCAGTAAGCAACAATATGCCTCATCAAACATTATCGTTATGAAAGAGTCAGATGTAACAGCACATATTTGTGCTTCAAGAAAAGGGAGTAAGTTTGGGGAATTTCTTCACCACAAATGCACATGTAATAAAAATTAATTAATTAATTAATTAAAATCCTTAGTCTGAATTGGTCTATGCTTTGGCACTGTAATATACATCCAGTTTAAACACTTTGTTTGAAGTATTACACAGCACAGACTTGGACCTATGCCAAACTATTTCTGAATATTAAAATATACTTCCTCTTATAGAAGTACAGCAGATCATTTCTCAACAACTGATAACATGAGCTTGACTATGCACTGGAGTTTAAAATAACTTACTGAATGCCACATTGAAAACAGAAATAGAACTGTTACAGATAAGACAAAGAACAAATCAGATAAAGATGCTGGGTGGCATTCAGTTGTTTTTCAGACAAACCTACTGAAGTTTCAAGATAATAAAACAATGTGTGTGTACATACAGATACATTTGATGCTCCGAATTATCCTAAAACAGTATTGTGTTGTGCTCAGGCATCTCAAGTCACAGCAGCACGCTGCTGAAGTTCCATCATTCTGGTGGCGTGGCATGGCATTGAATACCAAGAGATATTTGCACTGAGCGAACATAAAACAAATATAAGGATATCAAAAAGCTACGCTGTAAAATAAATGAACAGCATATAATCAAAGGAAGATACTACATGTATTACATGCCCATTAATACATATTTTCAGTATGCTGTAAGCAAAGGGGTATAGGCAGCATGTCTTAATTTATGATTTGGATGTTTTAAGCCATAGGAATGAAATGAGTCAAGCACTTACGCATCACAATAAGGGATGGAACATATGCACATTTAACTTCTGTCTCTTACATTCCTGCAGGACCTCTGCCACCTTCACTATGACCTTGTCTATTGCTTCTATGGAAACAGCTCTCTTTTCCTTAACCCAGCCGCCCTAGCCATCACTGCCTTCCCCTCACACAGCAACTTTCAGGTTCCTAATTACTACTCCCTGAAAACTTCTTAAGCTGGGAGACTCCTGAGAATTAAACTTTTTCCCCATAACCTGCCTTTCTTCTGACACAAGTTGTGGCAAATGGCAGGGCAAATTACTTAAGCAAACCAAAAGAGGACGTTCTTAGCAAGACTAAAATTGGTTGTTTCTGTCTGAGGTCCAGCGAGATGAAGACCATTCCACTAACCCTGCAGCACTTTCTGAAGTCTCACCAAGTCCAGGAACAGGCTATCCCAGATGTTTTACAGTATTTCATGACTAGCAAGTAGCTTAAGAGTTAATGGCCCCATAAAACAAGTTTTGCAGCTTTTCATTATTGTTCCCAATTAAACCTTATTTACAAATTCAAATCTTCACAGACATTTCCAAATGGAGTTTTTAATCAAATAAGAGGTTGCTTTAGCATGTGATGAAAACTTTCCCTCCTCTTTCTATAGTGAAACCTGTTATCCATTATGCTGATATCCTTCAGCAATGCTGTATGAGCACAGACAATGCAGTTGATGCTATATCTACACAGATTTTCTCTTAAAACAAATTTGTATTATCTGCACCAATGTCTTTAGTTGTTTTAAAAAAATGTTCACATCCAAGACTAACTTTTTGTAACTGCCTAGACCCTTTCCTCAGTCCTTTATCCCTGAAGGCCCAGTTACTGCAAATCAACATTTTTTTGGTAGCAGTGAATCCTTAGACTTTCTAAAATTTATGCTGGAATAGTTCAACTCAAAAAACACCCAGTTCAGGCTCCTTGTGGAAAGATTACTTAATAGAAAGCAAAAAAAGCCAAAAGCACACATACCTGCTTGCCGAATTCAAAACATCTTTTGATCTTCAATTACTACAAGAAAAGTTTGAACTGAGGGCATTACCAACTTAACTCAGATTTTCTTAGTTTAAGCTGCCTAACTTGAGCTGGGAGCTGCGTGAATTAATTCGCTGATTGTTGGGAGAGGTGTGGGCAGCCAGAGGCAGAGTCAGGAGCAGGGGCACACCTAATGGTACATTATTTCAAAAACTCCCTGCACTTAAACTATTACATCTGCTTTCCTTTTTCTGGGACAAATTATAAACTCTTAAGGGAAGACAAGTGGCCTATTTATGTCTTCTTTAAAGTGTAGTGTTATTTACATACTGCAATAAACAAATGGTACTTTGGTCAAAACTATTATTATTCCACTGGAAGTAGACAATCACCTAAATGTAAAGATCTACAGATTAAACTCACAAAATAGGCCAGTGGGGGTCAAACACACTGTAAAATTCTCACACCTTACATTTTAAGGTGTTGAACAATATTATTTTCAATCCTTCTTATTTGCTTAGAAGAAATGCTTATCTAGCACTTCTTAAAATATTCATGCCTGGTTAGCAGATTCTAAGAAAAGAGATAAGACTATAATTCTTGTTTTGCAAGCCATCCTGATCACTATTTAAATCAGAAAGACAGGCAGGATTTATTATCTTGAACTAAAATTTGAGAAGGAGTTGAAATTAAATAGAGAACGAGAAAAAGGAAGAAAAGATGTTTTGCATGAAAAGAAGCAAGGGACAAGTCAGACTTGGGGGAAAAACCTTAGGGTAAAATTTCAGAGTGCAAACAGAGCTTAAGCATAGTATGCATATCCCTTTTCAGACTAGGCACGAACCCTCAAGCACTCACTCATTTTTAAATCTATCAAGTCTTGAAGACATTGTTTAGACATCTAGACACTTAGTACCCAAGTCAACCACTTCAATAGTGCATTATTCTGCAAACAGCTTTATTTACATAGATACTTGCTTTGGTTCTTAAATATTAATATGGCTTCTCTAAAGTTAGAAATACAACAGTTGCCAAATTTAACCCCTTTTAGAAGTGTTGTGGAGTAGATACAGTCCTCCATTTTTCAGGATAACAGATTAGAAGACACTTTTAGACACTACTGTAGTCTTGCCAAATGTTTAGCAACCAGCAACAAGTGACTCAGCTACTCCACCGCTGACACTGCCAGGAAATTCTATTCTAAGCAAACAAAAGCGTTGATACCTTTATCAGAATACTTGCGCTCTAATGCATGGAGGTCAGGCAGCAGGTGCATACAATTGATGCAGCAGTAAGTGAAGAAATCCAACACCACCACTTTTCCACAGAGGTCTTTGTACAGAGAAATGGGACCTTCAGTGTTTAGCCATTCCAGATCTGGAATTCAGAAAGCAGAAGCATCCAAATTAAAGGATAAAGGAGTGGGTTCTACAGCTAGTTTGTATACCAGTGTTTAACATTCCTGGTACATTTCATTAACAGTTTTAAAATATTACTTTTTATGAAGATAAGAAAACTAGCCACAATCTTACAGACAGCAAATGTGGCTTTGACCTACAATTCTTCATATTTAATTAGTCAAAATAAATACTATTGAGTTACACAGTTGTAATGTACAGTTGTAATGAACAGACTAACTCATAATAGGTTAATGTTAATTGAAAGCACAGGCAAACTTTACAAAAATTGTTTTCTGTTTAAGAATCATGATTTACAGTAATCAACCACATAATAATAACACATGGGTAAGACAGCTATATACATCAATGGAATAAACAGAAGTTATGTATGTATAAACCTTATTAATTTGTAGGAGTATTAATTCCTTTAAAAAAGCCATAATTTACCTCTTACTGAAAAAATGCCTCAACCATCTGTGCTACATTATAGAATTACTTTCAAGAGAGTATAAAAGCTATTAGATGATAAATATAAAATATTAATGATAATAATATGTACTGTCCCAATAACCATACTTGCAATAATAGACTATAGCACCTTTCACTGAATTATTTCCAACCACTTCCTTTATGAATCCATAGTATATGTCTGTTCTACAGACATACAAAGAAGAAGTCAGTAAAAAAAAGCTAAGGAATAGAAATCCTGGTTCTTTATCTGTATGTGCTAACTTCTAAAACAATGGAAGACAAACAAGTACACAGATAAGATAGAAAAAGGCTGCAATGAATTAAGTCCCACTTTGGAATGGGATATAGACTCATAAATCCCTTAGAAGATAAATTTAAATCCCACCTTGTGACCATCCCATAGAACTCAGGATAATCTCTCTATTAGTCAATAGAAGTTTTGTTTTTCTTCACTGGGAGAAAGTTGTGTGACACCCCCACAGGTGAGGTACCGGTAATATTAATAAAGACTTACTTATATAAGAAAACAAAAAAGCATGGCGGAAGAAGATCCGCCCAAAGTAACCCAAAATGGTCATGCACATTTGTGGCAGATCCAAGAATGAAACCCAGGAATCTAGGTAGCAGTAGTACACACCTGTTGTCTCACTTGCTACATATAAGATGTACTCATAATGGCAGATTTCTTTTTTAATCCACCACTGAATTTCTGAAATGTATACCTTCAGGTCTTAGTCCCTCAAATCTGTGTGGACAGACCTGTGTAACTCCAAAAGGCTTCAATCAGCAGACTGCAGTTGTTCCTCCTTACAGGCTTTAAGCTTTGATTCATATCATAGAGACATGAAAGTAGGCACAAATGCTCATAAGCCAATGAGGATGGCATTTCTGGTTTGTTTGAGGGAGCAATAACAGAAGGGACAACAGCAGACAAGTAGGAACCAAGCCCTGAAACTGAAGCAATGATATTGAGGACACTCAGAAGAACTCAACCAAGTCAGAGAGATATTAACAATGGCCAACAACAAAGAAGTTAAGGAATGAAGGCACAGAGGTTCTTTTTTGTTTGTTTGTTTGTTTTTTTAAATGGATTTGCTAGTAAGAATAAAAAAAATTAAGTTTTCTTCTTCTTTAGTAGCCAGGGTTCTGGATTCAGATTAAGAAAAGTCTGCACATATATTTCCTAATTATTTAATTATGTGGAAATGCGGAAGCTAAATAATAAACCTGAAAACTGGTCCTTAAAATATACAGGGAAGAATTCTCCTTTAAAAGCCAAACAGAAATTTTGTCTAACCTTTTTTTCCTATGAGAGCTCCCATTTATACCAGTGATATTCTGAGTGTCAAAGCATGACTTCTGTTTTGGTTTGGAACTATATACACCATCACAGAAATGTGGGTTTGTTTTTTTTAATATATATTGCATCTAAAAATTAAGAGCCAAAACAATGTTCCATTATCCTTTAGATTTTGGGATAAATCCTAAACAGCACTTTTGATTTTTTGACAAAACAATCAAAGCCACTTCATCTTTTTTCTAGCCAGGAAACGATATTGTTATGTGGCTATTACTATCATCTTGACTAAGCCAAATGACATTTTTGGGAATGTACTGGTAGTTTAGCAAAAACATTATGAAAAATTACTAGCCTTTACCAAAAATACGCTTACTAGTAACCACCAAAGGTATTTTCTCCATCCATTAAAATACATTTGTAACGAGCAGGAAACTGGAGAAATATTTTAAAGATTTGTTGTCTTGAAAACAACCCAGGCTTCAATTTGTCATTTTTAAACACAGTTTGAAAGCTGGGAAATGGCCTGAATGGTAACTGACAGAAGAGGGGTCATTTTACTATGGAGTGAGAGTTCAGAGTACCTAGAGAAAAAACAGTTTAGTATGTAAATGGTCTTTCTTGCTAGTATTCTCAAGAACACAACAACCCTATTAATATTTAGCTGGGATGATGTAGTTGGGGATGATCCTGCTTTGAGCAGCGTGTTGGACTAGTTGACCTCCTGAGGTCCCTTTCAACCCTAATTTTCTATGATTTGGAATGAAGAATCAACAACACGAAAACAAATGAAAACATATTCATTCCACATTTTTTCTTCTTTTCCTCTCCAAGAAAACTTGAATTGAAGAAGCAGAACATGTATTTGTATTTCTGAATTTGTGTCAAGTGATGAATGCAAAGACTTTAAAGATAAACCGCTACAGTTCTGTGCTCACTTACACAAGAGAATAATTATGGTGCCTACCTGCCTAGAGACTACCGTCAGCCTGCAAGACAACAGAACCAGCCGGCAGGAGGTGCATTATACTCACCTGAAGGAGCATATCACTTAACTTAATTACAGTTTGGATGCATAAAATGGACCAGATAACAGCCCCCTCCAAAGGTAAGAGGATTGGCTTAAAGTTCATTGAAGTGTGGGTTCTTTTTTCCCCTCTTGACCTACCGCCAGGGCCTCGAGAGTCACATTTTTGTGACCATGAGGATCTTATATTTACACATACCTGATGAGATATATAAATGAAAACTAAGGCCTTAAAACAGCAGCCATTCCAACAGGCAGGACTTTAACAAAAACATCCAACACTGGGAGATGTTTCATGAGGAAGTTGTGAGATTTAGCAATCCTGGAGTAGTGGGCTGTTTTCAGGCCAAGAGAGTAAGGTTTCTTCTCAACCCTGGGGAGTCTTGAGATCCATTCAAAGGTGCCACTGTTACAGGTGCACACAGGATTCCCAAGATCAAGCCAAAGGTTTCAAACAGGACTGCACGGTATTAAAACCAGGCAGCACACCCTGGGAATGAGCTCCAAGAACTACTCTGTCATCTTCCTCAGAGAACTAAGGGTGCACCTACACATGCACTTTAATGTGCATTAGTCTATTTTAATGCACATTAAAGCATCTCTAAAAAAGCGTTATTTAGTTAATGTGTTTAAAAATAGGCTAATTAACATATTAGAGCGTCACTTAAAAACCGTGGGCACATGACAGAGGTCTGATTAGCAGCACTGGAGCAGACTGAGTCTACTGGAGTGTGTTAATTTGTACACTACAGCACCTTCCGTGCCATGTGTATTCAGTGTCCCCATTAAAAATGGTGGCAGGGATGTTTCAGGCTAGACGTAAGGGAAAAACTTTTTTACAAGCTGAGTACCAAGGGTTTGGAACAGGCTTCCCCCAGAGGTGGTACAGCCATCCACCCTGCTGACCTTCATAAAACATCTTGACACCCATCTTGCTGGGGCTGTCTGGTCCCAGCCATCTTTCCTACCCAAGTGTGGGTGGGGCTGGACCCAATGATCCTACCCCAACATCTATGAAACTATAGCTCCTTGAATGCGCTTTAGTTAAATCACCCCTGTCACCATTTTGAAGCAGGGGGATGCCGAATACATTTTTTTTTTTTTTAAAAGAGAATTTTTCGTGTTCCAAGCCAAATTAGCCAAATCAAATTCCAAATCTGAGAGTCAGTCAAGAATCATAAGTGGCCCTATTACCTGCAAACATCCACCACCCCACCTGGGGCGTCAGATGTTCCCAAATCCTTTGGCAGGCATCCTACATGCAGGCCCAAGCCTAGAGGTTTGGATGCCCTTGCATTTTGCTTGCCCTTAGCCATACAGCTGCAGGAGCAAACAAGAGAGGAGTCTCCTATTTCCATAAAGTGGGCATAAAGCCAAGACAGCCCTACACAGGTACTATTCTATGCCCGCATAGCAGGCTTCCCTGGGTGCAACTAGGAAGCCACAGCGGCGATCACAGTATTTCCCCTAGATAAGCATAGGTTATGCTTGATCTGAGCCAAAATGCCAGGGATGTTGAATACAGGATATACTGTGTCTGATACATGACACACTGTTACTGCGCATTAAGACTACACATTTTCCCAGTACCTCACAATGGAGGAACTAGATTAAATGTGCATGTGTAGATGCTCTCTAAGAGTTGCCACTGGGG
>NW_017728951.1:18003194-18030924 GCF_001723895.1 Crocodylus porosus
GGGGGGGGGAGGGGGTACAGAGTCTAAACAAAGGTGGCAAACCACTGCCCTAACCCCCTCCTTTGGGGACAACCCTCGCTGGGGGTGGGGAGGCCCCTCCTGAGAGAAGGGGGTCTAAACTCAACTCTCTGTAGGTAATGGTGGGGCAGTCCAAACGTGTGTGTGAGTGAGTGAGTGAGGTGGGTGGTACCACCCCGCTGGGGGGGGGCAAAACCATTCCATGGGGGGAGGGCAGTACCACCCCGCTGGGGGATCCAAACCATTTGGGGGGTGGTACCACTCTGTTGGGGGTGGGAGGAACCATTCCATGTAGCGTGGGGGTGGTACCACTCAGCTGGGGGTCCAACCCATTCCGTGTGGGGATGGCAATATCACCCAGCTGGGAGGTCCAAACCATTCCATGGGGGGGTAGGGTTACCACACTGTGGGTCCAAACCGTTCCGTGTGGGGAGGACTTTAACACCCACCTTCTCCAAAGTCGGGCACCGCCAGGTCCCGCTCCCAGCCGTCCACCTTCCTCAGGTGCTGGTAGACCACGTTCTCCTTCTCTTGAGGGCTGACGGCGTCCAGCAGCGCATACTCCAGCTGCGTCTGGGCGGGCAGCAGCGCCGGGAGCCCGCCGGCCACCGCCATATTGCCTCCCTTCGTCCCCCCCCCTCGCGGTACTGTTTACTGACCTGCCTTTCCCGCGCCGCACATTCAACGCATCTTGTCTGCGCCGCCTGCTGAACTAACCCCCTCCTCCCCCCGCCCCGAGGCGGCGCGATGCTGATTTGAAAAACGCGTCACTTCTCACGTTCAAAAAAATCCGAAAACAACAATAAAATTATGATTCGCAGCAGCACATTCACCCAAAAAAACCACATCCCAACAACGGCCAGCGGTCAGTAGATTCGCCACCCGCATTTTTTTGTCTTTCGAGGGGGAGAGAGAAAGATACGCGGTTAGAGGGGAAGATGGTGAAAAGGAATGAAAGATGCTAATATTTGTAGGGCGCCAAGCGGGACGGGGGGGCGGGGTCGGTGGGTGTTGAAAGTGCGGGAACTGATCAGGGAACGGCTATCGGGCTCAAGGGCCTCCGCCGCCGGGTGAGGAGTGGGGCCGGGCGGGGGATGGGTGGGGATGGTGGGAGTAAGAATGGGGGAGGGGAGGATGGGGTGAGGTATGGGGAGGCAGGAAGGATCATCCAGCTGTAAATCATTGCAAATCTTTCTCCTGGCAGGCTGCCCCGCTTCAATGGAGCCACAGGGAAAAGAGAAACTGGGTTGGAGGGACGAGACCGGACCCCCAGATTGACTTAATGCTGCACATGGCCATGTCCCAGGGAGGCCCATTGGAAGAGGACATTTGGGAGTATAAATCCATTCGCAAACCAAAATGTGTGCCGCGGGGTCAGGATGTGGTGACCCCCTCCACCTGCCTGCTGCTGCCTCGCCCCCGCAAAGGAAATGGTGGGAAGAGGAGGAGGAAAAAAGCATTGGGGAAAAAGGCCAAGCCCGAGACCAGCGAGCAGGAGGCCCCGGGTCAAGCCCTTGGCAAAGAGGACCCAAGTGGGCAGGTGGAGGATGATGTCACTGCTCCCGCCAAGCTGAGCGGGAGCTGTGACAAAAAACAAACACCTCAAAAGGCCAGGCCAATTTATGAGGGCTACTGTCCAAGCTGCCAGATGCCCTTCTCTTTACTCGTAGTGCAGACCCCTCGGTGGCACGTTGCTGAATGTTTGGACGCTCCGAGCGCCACTGGAAAAGGTAAGGCAGACACCAAGAGAGAGGAGATGCCCAACAGGTTTTATATAGTCAAATGAAGTTGCTGTGTACTTAGGTTGTGTTTCACTTTGAATTGCACTGGTGAGGTATCCGAGGTGGTTTTTGTAGAAGAGCCATTTTGGTTTTGCATCATTTTGTCGGCATTCATTTCACAGCAGGGGTTGCACTCGGATGTCTGTTGTGGGACTTGGATAGACTGACTCTTGTTCGTTTGTGGCCAACCTGCAGCCCAAGGGCCACAAGCTGCAGGCACAGGCTCCAAACGTGTCGTGGGGAAGATCATGGGGAGGACAGGTGGTACGGGCAGAACGAAGAGTGACAGATTGGGCAGGGAGCAGAAAGCAGGGTGGCAGTTCAGGCAGGGGGTGGAAAGGAGAGTGGCAGATTGGGCAGGGAGCAGAAAACTGCAGCAGATTGGGTGGGCAACAGGGATTTCATGGCACTCAGAGAGGGGGCGGGGCTAATTGGTGGCACGCCAGCCAAAAAGATTGGCCAGGGCATGGCCTAGCCCTGGGGTGGGGGGAGTGGTGAGGCCTGGCCCTGATCCAGCTGGGTAGGGAGGGGGTATAGCCTAGCCCCATGGGGAGAAGAGGGTGTGGCTCTTTCCCAACCTGGCTGCACAAGGTAAGGGGGTGTAGCCCAGCTCTGCTCTGTCTGTGTAGAAGAAGGGGACATGGCCTGCCTCTGATCTGCTGCAAGGGGTTTGGGAATTTGGCACCAAGTTGAGGTGACGGTGTTAATTGCGACTGGTCCCCTGCCACCAAATTCCCAGACTCATAGGGAGCCCTGCAAGCCAGATGGGTTTACTGTGAGTTGGATTTGGCCCATGAGCTGGAGGTTGAGTACCCCTGTGCTAGCACGTATGCAGTATTTCACAAACTATGCCGACATTTAGGCCATAATCCTGAATTCTTTGCCTTAAAAACCTTCTATTAATTAAAATATCACTTCTGTTTGTCACTGAGTTTTTCTTTGCTTAGACAACTAATTCTATGATCCCTGGTCCAAATTGCTCTTCAGATCTTTGAGGAAAGGATGTGGAAGCAAAAATGAAGTCTGGGGTGCTGAGTCCAACCAATGAAACGCTAGTGCTGATATATTAGGCTTCAGATCTTGCATGGGACGCTGTAGAAATACCATCTAGAATGAGTCTGCTATGAAAGTGTGAACCTAAAAGTAGACTTGTTTTCATTTCCAGATAGGAGTGGGAGCAAGAGATCTGGGACCTTCTAAAATAGTGTTATGTGCTACCATCTTTTAGGGGTCCGTGACAAACTTATAAATCATTCAGGATCTTTTGTAGTTTTTTTAAAATTGGAAGTATACAGCCACAAAACTTTAAACTTAAAGGATGCTGCATTAAGTAACCACTTCTCTTTTCTTGTTATAATGTTGTAGCTTTTCTTGAAGGGCCTTTGAAGTCATTGTAGAATAACAGAAAGGGGAGGTTTTAACTTGTAGTTTTTTCTGTATCCTTAACCTTAGGCCAACATGTCTTCCAACATACTTTCAGCTTTGAAGTAACCCATGTAGAACCTTGCTTTTTGGCACTGAACCCAAAAATTCTCAAAGGAGTTTAAGTTCGGCTATGTAGGCTGTGGCATTTGTGACTATTAGGGGAAAAGTGCATGCATGCCTGAGTTCATGTTTGGGATGGAAAGCCATTGATTATTTATTAAGGTCCAAAGCATAAAATGCATGTGGCCATGAGTATCATAGAAGTCGGGTCGGAAGGGACCTTGTAGATCTTCAAGTCCGACCCCCTGCCTGGGCAGGAGAAAAAAACTGGGCTCAAATGACTCCAGCCAGGTAGGCATCAAGGCTCTTCTTAAAGACCCCCAGGGTAGGAGCCAGCACCACCTCCCTTGGAAGCTGGTTCCAGATCCTAGCCACCCTAACTGTAAAGTAGTTCTTATGGCTGTCTAATCTAAACCTACTCTCCAACAACTTGTGGCCGTTATTCGGTGTTATGCGGTGGGGCGCTAGGGGAAACAAGGTCTCTCCCAAACCCTTCTGGTCTCCCCTAGTGAGTTTATAGACAGTCACCAGGTCCTGAACAGGTTCAGGTCCTGCAGTCTCTCATTGTAGGGTCTGCCCTGTTGTCCCCAGATCATGTGGGTGGCCTTCCTCTGGACCCTCTCCATGTTGTCCACATCCCTCCTGAAGTGGGGCACACAGAACTGGACACAGTACTCCAGCTTTGGCCTGACCACTGTCGTGTAGAGGGGGAGGATCACCTCCTTGGCTCTACTTGAGATGCATCTGTGGATGCATGACAAGGTGCGGTTAGCCCTGCCAACCGTGACCTTGCATTGTCGGCCCATGTTCATCTGGGTTCAATAATGACTCCAAGACCCCTTTCTGCCTCCATGCTTTCAAGAAGGGAGTTTCCCATCTTATAAGTGAGCTGCTGGTTACTACTGCCCAAGTGCATCATCCTGCTTGTCAGTATTGAAATGTATCCTGTTTTTGTTAGCCCACCCCTGCAACCTATCCAGGTCTTGCTGCAGTCTTTCCCTCCCTACTAGCATGCTCACCTCGCCCCAAATTTTGGTATCATCAGCAAATTTAAACAGGTTGCTTTTCATCCCGTCATCCAAATAGCTGATAAAGAGATTGAACAGCATGGGCCCGAGGACCAAGTCCTGGGGGACTCTGCTGCCCAGTTCTCCCCAGGTCGAATGTGACCCGTCCACCACCACCCTCTGAGTATGACCCTTGAGCCAATCTAAAATCCATCTGACTGTGTAGGCATCAATGCCACAGTCGCCTAGTTTTTTAATGGGGATGGGGTGGGAGTAGTTGCTTTAGCATTTTTAAAAAATTATATGTAGCCCAACTGACAATTTTGAGGTAGGATTTCATGTTAATGTGACTGAAGCAGCTCTGGTCTGTCTCTGCCTTTTGGTTCCAGCAACTATTTACAGGGAAAAGCCTTTATACAGTGATTTTTCACAATATTATAACAAGGCTAATATAGTCATACAAACCAGGGGTGGCAAACATGGCACATGTGCTAAAAGTGATGTGAACACCCCCTGTGTATGGCATGTGGCAGATCAGGGAGGGAGCATGTAGCACAGCAGCATATAGGACAGGAAGCGGAAAACAGAACAGATCAGGCAGGGAGCAGAGCAGATTGAAGAAGGGAAAAGAGATTAGAGTGGCACTTGGGGAGGACAGGGGATTAATTTGTGGCATGTCTGCCAAAAAAGTTGTCCCCTACTGATCTAAGTGATCAATTGTTTTACTCTGTTTAACTTTTTTCTCAGAATGTCCTGATGGTTTACTGTGCAATTCTACTATTCCATCGCATTACAAGCGCTATACACATTTTTTTCTTGCTGCTAGTAGAGCAGGAGATTATCTTGTAGACTCTTCAGCACAAACCCCAGAGAACAAGTTCACACATCCTGTTGCTGCTAAGTCAAGCTGCTTTCCCGGCCTCTTGGATGAAATCTCACAGAGTGAGAAACAGACCAAGAATGTAAGAAATGCCCCAAATGATGATAATACATTCACGGTACAGATTCCAATACAAGCAAAATCTCCAAGTATAAGCAATGTAAATGCCTCCTTTTCCATGAATGTTAAAAAGCCCGAGCAGAATCTTTCGTTCACAAACATAGCAGATAATGATTGCCAAGTTCAGTTTTTTGATTTTCCATTTTCTCAAGAAAGTGAAGTTGGGAGAGACCTGGACAGTCAGAATGCCTCGGATCAATTAAACCCGTTACTACCAGAAGGTGATGTCAGTGACTGTGAAATTTCCTACTCCCCGCTTAGGAGTGGTGTAGAAAGTGTTGAAGAAACGGAGGATGAAGAGAATGAAGAAGAGAAGGAAATAAAATCACGAAAGCAATTATTTCATATTCAAAACTTTGATGAAGAGAACCCTGAAAAGGAGGAATCTAGCTGCATGCTGTATAACCAGTTTGATGATTCTCCATTTCAGCCTGAACTTGGATATGTCAACATTAAAACGGAAGGTTTTATAATACAAAATGCACCTTGTAGAGAAGTGAATGCCCAAGGCCATTTGGATGGTTGTGTTAGGCCAATTTCTCAGGGTCAGACAAACAGCTCTAATTTAGTACGTGCTGCTAATCAGTTAAAATGCCCACAAGGGGCCCCAGTTGCAGAATTCTCTCTCTCTCTTAATCATGACACAACTAGGAAGGAATTTGACTTGCCAAAATACAGTAGCTCGGCTTCTAATACCGGTAATTGGAAGCTAAAAGATTTTCATGGTTGGAGCTGGGATTCTGTAGACTTGGCTATGAATGCTGAATCCTTTTCTTTGAAGGTCAAAGAAGAAGGTGGCAGTCCTCCTATGTCAGGGCAAAGTGTTGTTTTGAAGGAATCAGGTGGCTTCTTAGTTGATAAAGGTGAAATGGATACTAACACAGATCAAATATTAAGTCAACAGAGTTTGCAGTCAGAGAGAAAAGGAAGCCTTCCTCATACAGCTAGTATACCCTTTCCAAGTGCAATCTCTAACGTGTTGCCATCTGCTTTTGCTGCAAATATCAACACCAAAGAATTTAAACAAATGGACATTGGTGTTTTCTTTGGATTAAAACCCAAAGCAATGGAAGAGAGCAAAGGAGAGAAGCATCCCGGTGAAGGAACACAACCCTCAATTTTACCAACTCCCAATGGAAAGAGGCCTAAGCGACAAAAGAGGAAAGCTGAAGGGTCTGTAGGAGACCTGGATACAGTACCAGTGAATTCAAATACAAATGGAGTTTGTGTAGGCCCAGCTTCTGGTACACAACGAAGGTGGAGAAAAAAATTTAGAGAATCCTCTTATACAGAAGATGGAACGAGAAAAAAATATTGTCCTTTCTACAAAAAAATACCAGGTGAGATTTTTTCATTAACTGGAGAGGTTAAATATAGAGATGTTCAGGCTGGATATGACATTTTCCAGACTTCTTTATTTTGTTTTGTTGCACTAACCATTTAGATGCCAAATCTTTCAAGAGTTCTCTTTATGCAGACCTCTGTAGAAATCGGTAGGATTCTGCTTAAGTGCATGTGCCTAAAAGAAGCTGATTGAAAGACTGGGGACTTAAACCATTTGAAGATTATCACTGATAAAACAAGTGTGTAGCATATAGATCTCTTTGTGAAGATATTTCTGTGAAAATAACAGATTTATTGACTCTTGGTATATGTTCTGAAAAGTATGATTTGATGGGAAGAGTTAAAAGCAGGCCAGGGATTTAGAGTTGGGTATTATTGAAGCTCAATTAAGACCCATGCTACTAAACACTTGGTGCTTGTGAAATCTGTCCACTTAATATTTGCTTTTTCTAATTCATTAGCTATAGCTTTATTTTTAAGAGATGGCCAACAGCCAATTATGGTCAGAATGTTATTTTTGTAATTATGTAGCAAATTTAATGGGTTTAAAAAAAAAGATGTTTCTTTTTTTGCAGAGAACAAATTCCATGTTATAATAATCTTTACTGTAACTTATGTAAACTCAGTTAAAGTATAAAAGTACCCAATATGTCATGTTTTACCACTGACAGATGTATTCAAAGAACAAAGGTCAGTTATCTTCTGATTAACTGGTAATAACATTTAACAGTAATACTAAGTGGCTAGATGGAAATAGAGGGCTAACTGCATTGTCAGAGCTGAGTGGGGAATCTTTTGTTACAGTTATCTCATCTCCTGTGTGTGTTTTAAGTTTTGGGTACTAGATCTTACGTGTGTGTGTGTGTGTGTGTGTCACACACACACAGAGCTACATGAATATTTTACAAATAACACTTTCTCACTTGACGAACTGTACTTGAAACCATTGGCAGACATCTATTAGTACTTGTATTTGGAGCTCATGTAATCTTTATTTAAATCGGTAAAAGCTTTGTCCTTCCATACTGTTAACATGCAGCTCATGGTTGTAAACCACAATCATTTTCAGGTTGAATACAATATTAATGGCTTTTCTGCTACAAAATGAAGATCTAACCATCTGTACGGTACTCTCTGCATTTTATTTGACTTACTTTCATTGTATTTATTTTTGTAGGAACTGGATTCACAGTTGATGCCTTCCAGTATGGAGAAATTGAGGGCTGTACAGCCTATTTCCTCACTCATTTCCATTCTGATCATTTTTGCGGTCTAACAAAAAACTTTACATTTCCAGTCTATTGCAACAAGGTGAGTTTTGGTGTTTATTTGATTTTTAACCAAATTGTGAATAAAAATGAAAAACCCAGACACAGGGCTAGATTGTCTGCTATGACTGAGGTGTATTTGGCACAGCTGAGGTAGATAGGAACCCTTTGGCTCCTCCTGGTGCCACTTGGTTATTTGATCAGCAACCTGCAAGCTACTTGCAGCTACGTCAGCTGCTGACAGTCCCAAAAAAATGTTATAGTCATTAGAGAATAGAAAGATGAAAGGGATCCATTGCTGTATTTTCTTTCCTATGGCCACTTTGCCTGGTTCAGTTGTAAGAGTATGGCGTAGGAGTCTCCATTATCAAGGGAGACTTTCCGGAACTCAGCTATTTAAATTGCTTTGCAGCAGTTAAGTAGCACAAAGAAGTGGGAGCCATGAACATTCATAATGTACCTGTAATTTGTAGCTTACAGATCCTTCTTTCAATTTTGTTTTTCTTTGTCTTTTTCCTTCAGCTATTAATAAAAGTATGTGAGACTGACCTGCCTTTTTACTATTCTGTTCTCTCAATTCTCAATGTCTTTGTGTTTTGTAGATAACTGGCAACTTGGTGAAGAGCAAACTTCAAGTGCAGGAGCAGTACATCCATATATTGCCAATGGATAAGGAGTGTATGGTGAATGGGATCAGAGTGGTATTGCTTGATGCCAATCAGTATGTACCTTTGCAGCTGATGTGTAGATTTTGCAAATCTTGTAGGTCAAAGACAAAATATTTTCTAGCTAAGGAAAATTATTTTTAGAATAGCTTAGGTGACTGAGAAGCATAGGTTTCACTTTAAGTGATTTGGATATTTAGGAGCCCAAATGTCAATGGGACTTTGGTTTCTAAGTATTGAAGTCTATTTAAAGGGTTTAACCCTAAATTTATTGTGTGTATTTGAAACAAGTTCATTGCCAGGATACCTAACAATCCCCCCGGGTTGCAATTTATTAAGTCTTATCACGAATAAACCAGTTGATTCTCTAGAGCAATTTTGGTAGTATTGTCAAAAGAAAAAGGTTAAAAAGCAGTGAGAAACAACTTTCTAAAGTAGTCCAAAGAATGCTTGCTTCAATCTGTAACGCCTAATTTGAAACATTTGTGAGCACGTGTGTTGGAAACCTACAGCTTCTACTAAGGTAATGGAAGCTTCTGGCTGTGAAAATAAGGCCTTTGATCTCTTAAGCTGGGTATTAACATGTAATTAATGCTACTGAAATCAAGCTCTAAAAAGACCTGATTCCATGGTCATTTAAATTGGCTGCAAAACTTCTGTTAAATTCTGTAGTGTAGTTAGACTTGCTTGCTCAAGGCCATATAAATAGTATGTGGTGCTGTCAAGATTAAAGTTCGGTATCTTTTGCTTCCAGTCTTGTGCTCATGCCATATGCCTTGCGGCACCTTATTTGGCTGTGTATTGGAATAAAACTTTCTTTTTATGTGTATAAATATGAATTCGCTATTGTGTCACAGCTGGCTTGAATATTACTTATCTTAGGACTTGTTTATACTTTGAGTGATAAGATTCCTTGGAAGTCCTTTGAGAACCCTTTCTGGGAATGGGAGAAAACTGTTGATTATATTGTTTGGACGCTCTTCTCTTTTGCTTTCCCCTTCAATACAAAAAGAATATAAACTTTAGGTACAGAGTTCAAGTTTTTGGAGCACTTATCTACTGTGGCCTTTAAGCTGTGATCTCTACCCAGTGCTTCCCTTTTGAGATTTTTGTTTACCTTTTTCTATAGATGATTAATTTCCAAAATAGTCTCATTTTGGCTTCCCATTTTAAGTGTTTGCCTTTCAAGGCAGACGGCTGCATGGAAAAGGCGCACTAATAGCAATTGATTCACAACAGTCGTAATAAAGAGAGAAGAATGGTTCCTACCAGCAGTCGGTTTTGAATGTAGGTGAATGCTTAAAATCTGTAAAGGGAACTTAAAAGCAAATATTATACTGAGTGGTTCACAGCAGTGAAGATGGCAGTTACAGTTATGAAATATCTATTTTTAGAAATACATAAAAATGACTCTCTTCCCTGCTGTCCATTAGACCATTAATTCTTAACCAGGTTGCCTTGAGATCCTCTTAAGGTCCTTATAAGCTGCCTCACAATGTTAGCATTGTTACGTGTGCAAGCATGATGTACAAGATATAGAGATTTTTAAATAGGACTTCAGTGTCAAAACCACTCTGACCTGTTAAGGTCTATCTGAGGTCCTTGCAGCAAGAAGAATTGCTTTATTTTCTATTTTTATTCTTTTACAGAAAAATAAGGGGAAAAACTAAGAGTTTGCACTTTCTGAAGGGTACCTTAGTCTGAGGGGTGTCTTGAGTCTAAAAAGTTGAGAACTACTGTATTAGACCATCAAGAAAACTACACATAATGCAAGGTCAGCCTGGAGCTGGCGACATACCTAACACAACGCTGAACAACTCAAAAGATAGCTCATGCTTGATTTAGGTTTTTAAGTATTTCATTCACTTCTCATCTAACCTGAGAACTATAGCCTATTGATAGGACTTAAACAGGGTTTATGTTTTTTAGTTTTACTGGAATTGGAAAACAAATGAAATGTAGCCCTTAACTAGCATTTTGTAGACCTAATATTCTGTGTTACTAATCTCACAGCAGCACTGTGGGCAGGTAATCTATATTTTATGGATAAGAGAACTGGGGCAAAGTTTAATTAAGAGTGGCTTGTCAGTGGCTACAGACAAGTCAGCATCAGAACTCGCATTTGACAGCAGGAGTTCCTTGCCCAAACTTCTGTGATTTAAAAAATTTTATCCGTACTGCTGGTTGGAAGCAATACGGTTTTGGAGTAATGTATAAAATATGTATATAGAAATAATAAGGGGTATGTGTGTGTGTTTTCTTCCAGTTGTCCAGGTGCCACAATGATCCTTTTTTGTCTTCCCAATGGTACTGTTATACTTCACACAGGGGACTTCAGGGCAGATCCTTCTATGGAGCGTTATCTTCCCCTGATTGGTCGAAAAGTCCACACCCTTTACTTGGATACCACGTAAGTTACTTTGACCTGTGCTAGTAACACATGTATGACTGGTAACAGCTTGTACTTTATATTTAAAATTGAAGTATAATATGACTTATTTCTGGCTAATATTATATAATCTCTTTTCCCACCCCCCGTCCAAAAACAACAAAGGTGTATGGGATAAAGATTTCTAAAGTAGTTCAGATGGGCCCATCACTTATAAGTTATAGGTATAAATTGCTCACCTATAAAAGCAGAAACTTTATGAAGTTGAAACTGGCCCTATGTGATCAAGTCGTTATAGAAGAAGAGAATAATCAAGTAGTGAAAGGCTGCTAAATGTTGGAGTCAGTGGTTTGTAAGTTTTCATTAGACCTTTCTGTCATCACACAACATTGTTTCTGTCCCATGTGTTAATAGGAGTTATCCTTTTTGTTTTGGTTTGGGTTTTTTTTACAGTTTTTATATGACCGACAAAAATAAAGGACATAAGGATATTATTAATATTTGGTACAACGCCCAACTTTTTGGGAGGATTTGATACTTCAGAGTTTTCCTCCTTTCTATTTATAGGGTCAGTTGTTTAGATAAACGAATACTGGCAATGGCCTTTATAAACACTTATACAGAGAAAATAAATATGCATATTATATGATGATTGGGTCTAGAATTTCATTTTAAAATGCTTTATTCCACAATGATTTCATATAAGCGAATTGCTAATAGACTGAATCAATATTGATGAATAACTTGACTTTTTTCTTCTGCTGTTGTATATGTGCAAGTCTGACAGCCTGCTTAATAAAGTAAGATTTTTATGTTCTCTTATGCTCTCTTATGTTCATATTGTCTATTACATATATGTATCCTGTTTCCATTTCTTAGATATTGCAGTCCTGAATACACCTTTCCTTCGCAACAAGAGGTTATCCAGTTTGCTGTCAATACCGCCTTTGAGACAGTAACATTAAATCCACGTACTCTGGTTGTCTGTGGCAGCTATTCCATTGGGAAAGAGAAGATTTTTTTAGGTGAATGAGTATATTAGATCAAAGTATCTATATACATCAATATAAAGTAAACTTTTTCCCCAAAGATAGCAAAGCCTTAGCGTAGATATTCTGTATAGAAAGAGAAAATTTGCTTATTTTCCCTTTTCATTTTTAGTTAAGTATTTATACTGTGTTAAGATGGAATTGGCTCAGGTGAGAACTTCTTTTCTTGGACCCACTTCAGTTTACAAATAGTAATGTTTTAAGAAATACTCAGAAAATCATTATTAGATAATCCTAATTTATCACCAAGGCTAAGTATGGACAGTCAAAAAATCCAAGGCTGAATTGATTCAATCTTCGCAAATTAGGTGGAACTGATAAGCAAGTGAAGACATTGACTTCTGATTCTGGAAATGCAGCCAAATTCCTGCAGTGGACCAGGCCAGAAGCTGGGGATCACACCTCCCTGCTTGGCTAGAGCAGACAGCTTGGGCCAAGCCTACCCTGCCTATCCTGCTGGGGAGGGGTTGTGGGAGAAGGTGCAAAGCATCCTGGGATGCTGGGTGATTGTGAGTTAACTTGAATTAACTGGAGGGGACTTGGGATAAGAGTTCAGTAATCTGATTTAACCTCAATCAATTAGGTCTGATACTACATCCATCCAGGTTATCTTAAGCCAGTTTTGGTCATTTTGAAGGCGGTTTATGTTTACTGAACTTCTGTTGTGTTACAGATTTGATACAGATAAGTCATCAAACTGGTTATGTGTGATTTCTGTCCCTTGCCGAAAAGCTTCTATACGGTTATGGTAACATCAGAAAACCTTTGTAACAAGTACAGTTAATCAGATAGTTCAAGCAGTGATAAGGCATGACTCCTCCAGAGTGCCAGAATGAACATCAGCTCAGACCCCAATCTCAAAGTAACATCCTGTTTATGCTATTTTATTCCATTACTTTAGCTACTTGGCATACAATGTTATGTCTGACAGTATTTATTGAGTGTTGAACTATGGGGGACACAACTTCTATCAGCTGTCCAAAAAAATTACTGTTTGCATCTGAAGCTGAAATGTATCATGACTAAGTCTTCAGCTGTCTGTGTTTTTCAAAGATGCCCAACAGTATTTCTGAACTCCTAATGTCCTGAAACCTATGTCATATTTGTTTCACATGACACTGGTTATTTAATAATGTTTTGGCTTCTCGATTTCCAATTAGAGGACTAGTTATTGTAGCTCTTTAACCTCACCCAAATATATATTCTATTAGTTTTTCCAAGTTTGTTTTTTAAATAATGTTGGGAATCCTTAATATTGATTTTTTTTTTTCTTTCCTAAAATAATTTAGATTCACTTCCTGAACATCCATTTTGTACCTTCTCTGGGTTTACCTATAATGCATAGAACTTTTGAAGTAAATATGTTTCTATTAGAAATTAAAAATAATCCACATCAGTCTATTCAATAAACCAAACTATTTTCTGGTTTTTGTGCCCTACACTTCAATCAATTATAATGTAGAAAGAAAAATAAATATAGGTTTCTAAAGCAGGCAGCCCATGCAGCATCTGTGTTTTTTAAATTTTAGACATGGTGGCCTTATCTCACTGAATTCAGACCAGCCTTAAACTCTCAAGCCCTCCCTTTCCCCCTTTTCAAACACTGCATGAGGTTCCAGCTTTTTGGAATGAAATATCAGTGTATTTTCTGGAAAATCAACTTTGCTAAAGTATTATTTTATTTCATTATTTGTTTTATTCTTTCTCTTCACCTCTCCCAGAAGATGACGCAGTTATTCCAAATCCAGTCTCCAAAATCAGCATTTACTAATAGTTATCATGGTTTTCCCCTATCTTTTTTACAATATGAATGAACTATTGTATCTTTTGGTAACGGTGGAGATTTATTTAATCTATGATAACCACTTAACAGTAGTCTATATCTTTAATGGTAACTACTGAGCTAGTAAGATGATCAGGAACATCTCAGAAGCAGCAGAGGAAATCTTTATTACTTGCCAAGCTATATTTTGTTTATTTTTCCCTCCCTTTGTCTACAGCAATTGCTGAAGTTCTTGGTTCTAAAGCAAGTATGTCTCGTGATAAATACAAAACCCTTTGTTGCTTGGAGTCAGCAGCTGTTAATTCCATGATTACCATGAATTGGAATGATACTTTGCTTCACGTTCTTCCCATGATGCAAATTAATTTTAAGGTATGTTTAGAAGGTATCATCTCTGTGTGTCTGGCTAATTTGGGGGATTAGATGACATAACAGTAATGTTTTGTCTGGTGTTTTTAAGCATCTGTCAAATCGTATTAATCTAGTGATGTTTTGATATATAGCAACACATTGAAAAGGAAACACAATTAAACATTAATAAGTGGCTTCAAACCTGATGCACAAGAAGTGTAATTTGACGCTAATGCAGAGTGCATGCAGGATAGATAAGATAAGATGAGACTTGTTCAAAGGCTTGCTGTTAGTAGTGAGCTTTTTTGAAGTAGATTTAATGTAATGATTGCAGGATCTCTCCTACTAACAATTAATATACCATGACACACTGTCCCTGCTTTCTGTTTTTCTGTGGGTTTTTTGCTAACTTGCATGATGTAAAAGATGAGTGGAAGAGTTTTCAGTCTGAGACTTCTTTTCTAGAATGGACGCTTTCACCTATAATCTAGCCTTTAAAAAAACAAACAAAACAAAAAGCGGTATTTAAAAGTAGTAGAAGTCCCTGAATCCCAGGGCTAACTTTTGGGTTTAAATGAGGAAAATGTAATTGTACAGATGATTTTCTTTTCTTTGTTGCTGTGCTGAAGATCAGCACAAACCACAGAGGAAAATATGAGGAGAACAGTGAAAGCGGTGTACAGTGGGATTAAATGTATATCGTGTGCACTTTTTTCCTTAATCCCTTAGTGTTTCATTTAACTAGACTCTAAGTTGCTTGTAGTAACATTAAGTTTAACCCCCCTTTTAAAAGAAGAGCGCTCTATGGTTTGTTCGTTTGTTTTTTATTTTTTTTCTTTTCTTCTTAAAGTTGACTTTAAAGTGCAAGTTTAATTCAAGGTAATTGCCACACTGACTGATTTCCAAAGAGAAATTTGGTGATTGTTCTGTGTATGCTTGTGAATTTTGTAGTGATAGTGCTAGATCAGTAGCTTAGAGGATGTTCCTTATTCACAGCACCGCTACAATACAGTGTACTTTTCTGTATACTGTATAGACTATTGAGAGAGAGAGAGAGATGAAGTTCACTTTCCTTACTGATTCAGCTCATTTGTGTTTAGTCTGTTCTGAAACTGCCAACAATAGCACCAGGTTTAGGGATGGTTTTTATGATCTAAACCCAGAAACTTCATTATAGAAGATGTTGGAAGAGAGCGAAGTGTTTTGTTTTAGTTTAAAGGAAAAAAATACAAGTTAATTCATTTTCTCTTTTTTTATTTGTTGATAGATGAAGGTTAAGATTTTGGAGGATTAGATCAACAATGTATAATCAGCACAGCAGGAAGAGACTGTCTATTTTGTTATATGCCAAGTAAAACAATTAACACTTCTAAATACAGGAGAAGATGTAATGTAGAATCTACCAATTTAATTTTGGTGTGTTTGGTATTCATCTATGCCCTGAATGAAGCACGTTTCAGTCATTAATGACCCACGAAGGCATCTAGTTTGTTTGTTTTTAATTGACCAGTCTTGCAAAAAAACCCATAAACCCCACACATGCAGAACATGGAGTATGGCAAGTCGAACCAAATTAGTTTGGTTTAATAAGTTGTAAAAAGACATAATAGAGATGGGAGGACTTGTGTAGGCATTAGTGTTAACCTGAGACTCTCCATTCTTGTGTTCTAGTTCCTTACCATACCTACACATAATGGTTTGCCACAATCTTCTAGTGTCATGTTGGGCAAGTTGCTTAATCTCTCTTGCGTCACTTCAGCTTTTGGTTTAGGGAGGGCAAATTGCAGGAACAAAGAAACCCAGGTTTTTGATGGTGGGCTTTAAAAAGTGGGGAATCGGGTGGGTCCAGAAAGACTTCTAGAGCCATACAGGAAATGTTAAGATGGGGCAAGAAGAGAAGAACAGTTTTGTAAGAAAAGTAGGCCTTCTTTAACTACAGTACTAGCTATGTGACCTGAGGGGAGGGGGAAACAGCGGTGCCGTGATTTTGGAGGATAAGCTATTCACTGCAGAAGAAACCTGGGATTCCATATGACTTTAACCAAATCTCAAATAATTGTCCACCCTGATGAAGAAAATAGGGCAGAAAAGCTAATGTAAAGGTTGCTACGGTGTATGTGTGTCTTTTGTGCTAAGTAAGAAGCCTGGGCGTTTGAGCCACATCATGTGATGCCATTCCTCCACCGTGTGTCCATGAAAAGTGAATCTGAATCCAGGGGGCCCATGCAGTTGGAATTCTTGGACTGCATATGCTTAAACTTCTGGACAATCTAAGCCGGCGGTTATCAACCGGGGTATGCATAGCCCCAGGGGTACTTGAGAAGCCCTTGGCAGATATGCACGGGCAGGTGGGGACAGAGCACTGCCACACCATTCTGTGATGCCATGTAGGTGCTGCCTGCCCGCCTGCCTGGCCACCTGGAGTACACAGACCAGGGGTTTTTTCAGCCTTTTGGGATCAAAGCCATTAGCCCTAGTCCCAGTGGCTAGGCAGTGAAGTCATAGGAATTTCAGCTCTTAAAAGGGTGTAAAAGACAGATCTACATCTGAGAGTGCCTAAAGACCTTGAGAGAGTGGGTGAACCCTATTGTGTTTCAGAGAATCTTAGAAGCACATAGGTCCTACAGATTGCAACCTAACACAGAGGGCACTAGGTATGGGGCATCACCAGGGATGCAATATGTAACCTTACTCCCTCATTTATGTCACTTCAGTGTAGCCTCCAATATTACCCCCAATAAAAAAAAAATTGAAACAGGCCAATCTTTCCTGGGGGGTACACCTGCAGTGAAGCCAGCAGTTGGAATGAGTGGTCAGCACAGCCTCCACCAGTATCCTTAAATTACATGGAGATTAGAAACTTGGTTGTTAAATGCCTAAAGGTAAACCCTGGTAGCATTCTTTGGCTCTTAATGTCAGTAAATGTGAGAAACTCAAAAAGACAGACAAGGTACTTTGGATAAATCCGATTATCTTTTTTTAGACCAACTCAAATAGTTGGAAAAATTCTTTGCAAGCTTTTGGGTACAGTTACCCTTCATCAGAGCTCGTCCTCTGCCTGGCAAAGGGTAATTGTACCTGAAAGCCTGCAAAAAAGAATTTTTCTAACTATTTGAGTTGGTCTAATAAAAGATATTGGATTTACCCAAAGTATCTCGTGTGTCTATGTCCTTAGTCCAACATGGCTACAAGTTACACCCCAGAAACTCGAAAAGATATCAACACCAGTAAATTAGCTAGCACCTGACAGTTGCTTGTTTGGGTCAAAGAATAATATATTTTCTTATGTACAACACATGCTTTTTCCCAAAAAACAGCTACTGAAAATGTCTGTGCATATTATATGTGAGAAATATAATGGGAACAGTTTCTGCTGGTAAGAGCAAATGTTAAAGTTAAAATCTTCACTGGATTCACATGGAGCAGAACAGCAAGCAGGCTTTTTTCCCTAGTTGCTTGCTAATCAGTTACTTATTTCAGTAAAAGATATTTTTTCCTTCATTTTGCCTTTCAAAAACAAGATGTATATTATATTCTGGGGCATGCTGTAAGAGAAAATATGGTAATATAATAACAGTATGCTCCATATAAATGTTATCCTGGGTGCTTGTTTTTCTCTTGTCCTGAATTGCTGGCCTGGTATCTGAGAGAGCAGGTTGCTTTTAATAGATCTCATCACTATGTGCCAAATTACTTTTAAGGGATACTACCCATGTATCTCTTTGGGTCTGTACCTGCTTGTTTTCACATGCATTCATTCTGTTCTGTCCCAAACTGTTCTCTCAACTCTGGCTAAGTACTCAATCATTTCTGAGACCAACTGCAACTTCTCGCTCATAAGCCTACAAATCCATGAGAACATTAGGTGGGTGGCCTCAGTGAGGTTCTAGTTTGGTACGTGGAGCGCACCTGTGCTTTTGTACATCACTTGCCTTTTAAATAATACATATTATTAGTTGTTTGCATTGCGATAGCCCCTGGAAATTGTAAGTCATACAGCTGAGTCTGTTGAACTAGGCTGTGTAAGAACGTGTAATAAAAACCTACGCATGCTCCAAAGAGCTTACAGTCTTGACAGCTATGAGGATTTTGGTCCAGTTCTACTGCTTTATATTAGTAATACTTCCATTTTGATCGTTTTGCAGGTAAAGAATTTTAAGAAGTTTTAAAACTCAAACAAGGTTCCCATGATTGAAGTCTAGATGACAGTGATAGCCCATGATAAAATTTTAGCTACCAAAGAATACTTCCATGTTTTCACAACTGGAGACAGTATTCCCTGCATCAAATCCAAGTGATCTTGGCTTTTACCTTCACCAGTCAAGTTTAATTTTTGCCCCTTTTACTCAACAGTGATATTTTTTATTTATTTATTTTATTTTTTAAAATTAGAATAGTGTGGAACAAAATCATCCATGAGACGGTACCTGGAGTAGTAGCTCAGTGTTTATTATATGGTCTTGAATTTGCTTTCTTCAGTTTCTGTAGTGATTGTACGTACATCCATTGCTTTCTCAAATTAGCCATCGAATACAATGTTGGCAGGTCCACAGATTGGCTGGGTTGGTTTAGTTGGATGATCCTGTCTTGGGCAGGATTTTGTGAGGTCCCTTCTAGCCTTACTTTACAATGATCTGCTCCTTTGATTTATTGGGAAAGTTTGTTAAAATGTTATCTATAATTTTAACAACATACTGATTTTCTAAAAACTCTTTGCAGGACACATGCACATATTCTCTTGTCATCTCAATATATCTCCAGGAAGTGACCATTTTTCCCCTAATATTCCATATAATTTTTTATTTCCTCATGTGTTCCTTTCCTTTTATTCTGATCCGAGTACAATTCCCAAAGAAAGGAGGTGGAGCCAGGTGGTGGTGTGATTTGTTTTTGTTTGTCTGCTTAATTCCTGATTTTAGTTTTGTTTGGACTCTTCCTCTCCACATTGATTTCTAGGAGCAATATCAAAACAGGATATTTCTTTCCCCTTTGGAACAAATTACTTTATGATTTGCCAACATGCAGTTTAGCACTTTACACATGGTCTATGGACACTATATTAATACAGTAGATAACTTTACTAAAAGTCCACAAGCAGTTGGTCAAGGGAGTGGTTCTCAAAGTTTTTGGACTCTAAGCACTCCTTGGAAAATGCCAGCTCTTAGTTTTCACTGCATTTTGACTGCAGGAAAAAATAATAAAACATTTGTGCTTTTGCAAAGAGCTTAGAAAGACCACAGCAGGTCAGAATGCTTTTTATGCTTTGGATTACTATTTGAAATCTCTTTGATTTAACTTATGAATCGTGTTTGCCCACACAACAGTGCTAATATTGCGTGACACCCTTTAAAGGATCTTGAGACACTGCAGGGTACCCTGGATTGGAATCACCTAGTTAAGGATATATACCACAGAAATCTCTCTCTTTCTCCCTCAAGTACTGATCAGAGTTTAAAGATATTTTTTGTGTCAATATCTACAGCCTAGAACAGTAGTTCTCAACTTGTGGTCTGTGGTCCCCTGGGGGCCTGCACTTCCATTTGAAATTTCCAAGGGGTCTGCAGATTGAAAAAGGTAAAAAAAACCTACTGGCCTAGAATTAAATACTAATACTGTACTCCAGGGGTGGCCAGCCAGCATAGGGGCTACAAATAACATGGGCAGCCTCTGGCTGTGGCATGCAGCAGACGGGGAAGGGGACAATCAGCACAGTGGCTGATTTGTAAGACAGGGAGCAGAAAGCAGATTGGGCAGGGGATGGGAATGAAAGTGGCGCTTGGTGCTAATTTGTGGCATGCCTACCAAAGAGTGTGGCTGGCCCCCACTGGTCTACTCTAAGGTTTAACAACAACAAGGTTCAAACCCAAGTAGCAGGCTGCATATTAGGTGGTTCAATGACGGGACCAGGGCTTGGAGATACGCTTAGCGGGCAGCAGAGCTGCAGAAAAATCTGTTGTTGTATGTACTCTTTTGGTCTCCAGACTATCAGATAAGCTCTGTGCTGTGCAAATGGAGTCCATCTCTCTCCATATATAGATCACCTATCATGCAGCAGATCTGCACCAGTGACCACTGCAGCTGTGAAGCTAAATATATCACTTTTCATCTTCAAGGCACTTTTACATTGAATAACTTTAATTCTCACAATATCCTCTAGCTACACCGGGAAGGGTGAGTCACACTGCATCTGAAGAAACAAATCCAAGCCTGGAAAGCCAAGTATTCTCTCTCTGCTTTGTAAGATAACATCCCTGCTTGTTATGCAGGTCAGAGAACACAACTCAGATAGAAATTCTCCATTGGCAATTAGTTTGGGCTGTTTTCAGCATGGGACTTCATGAGTGGTCAAATATTAGCTTTTAATTTTGCAGTGTTTTTGAGAGACCTTTCTTGAGGAAATGATGCAATGTACTGGGGGAAAAAACTCCTTCAAGCACTATACTAGGATGGAGGCAGAATGAAGGGCTATAGACTTATGTTTTGCAAGTCTTTATTGCATATCCTTTGTGCAAAGTTGTTTTGCAAGTACAGGGAAAATAAGACATGAATTACCGCAGGTAGGCAAATGGATTTGATATGGGAAACGCAAAGGCAAAAAAGTGGTGATTCAAGGAGATGGGCTTTTTCAGTGAACTGTTTAGTTTGACTACAGTAAAATCCTGGGTTTGTCTAATGTATTGAAAAATACTTGCTCTTGAATAAACAAGCTGACTGTAAGTACCATTAGGGCTGATGGTAAATTAACTAATTGTATTTGAACCTTCTCATACCCTGTGGAATCCATTTGCATGCACTGCTGACTTCAGCAGCCCAGCAGATAACAGGCTGTCATGGTGATTGAAGGAAGCTGATTGAGGAATTAATTATATTTTCCATTTCGAGGGGATAGACATATTGGTGCAATATTGATCGAAAGACTAAAAAGAGGAGTTGTTAATAAGGTGTTTTTTTAATAATGCTATTTATGAATAAGCTCTGAAATAAGCCATTTTCTTGCAGGAAGAAGTCTGTCTCTTTGCTAAAAGTAGTATAAAAATATTCCACTGGCATCCCATGAACATCTTTTTGTAGCAGTTTAAATTGAGAGAGATTTTACCACCTAAATTCACAGTAAAAGAAGTCCAAAAAAACAAGACTCTTCAGGGCAAAGATATTACCTTTGTATATGTGTTGTACGTGACAGCAGCAACATGCACAAGCATTAGGATAAGATTTTCAAAAGCACGCTAGTGGCTTAGGCCCACAAGTAACCTTCAGTGGGACTAAAAATCTCCCTCCCCTCTTAAATATTATCACCATGTACCTGATTAATAAGCTCACAATGAAATGTGCAAACTGGTACTACTTTCTGCTGTAATTTTTCTTAGTGGAACTTCATGTTCTGTACTTAGATTTTAATAGGGCAAGCATGGTGTGTATTATTTTGTGAAGCATTGGAGTAATCAATGTCAGTCCCTTTAAAAATGAAAAATATTGGAGAAATATGATCCTAGGATTCTATTTGCTAAATGAAACCAAGCCTGTTACATTGCACCAAGTATGTGGAACCTTTGAAGAATAGTTTCAGTGCCCATGGCTGAATAAACAGTGCTTGTGGGATGGGGGGGTTGGGGTTTTTTTTCTTGTGGTTCTTTTCAAATATGCCGGTCTTGGCAGTTCTGTTACTGTCAAGTTTGTCTGGGAGTCTGGTAAATGCTGGTAAATGTGGCAGCATCACAAGCAGCTTTTTACTTCCGTGGTCACAAACTCTTCAGCATCTGCCAGGTTGGTTAGCACTCCTTAGCAATTCATCTCTTTCATTTTAAGTAGTCTTTTTTCATCTTGTGCTTTATTCTTGCTTCTGGCTTAGTGTCCAGTCTGAAATCTAAAATCCTGTGGTCAAGTATATAATGTACATGTAATATATCAACAGGATACCTTTAAAACTGTTTTCTTAGTTTGGGTTTTAAATAATACTTATCTTAATCCCAAAGTAGGATTGCAGTTTCATTCCCTTTTCTCCACAGAAATGAAAGTTGTCCTTGCCAACTGAACCTTTTTTCAGGTTAGATTTTTTTAGGATTAGGATTGAAGAGATAAGGAACTTCATTTCCTCACTTCAAGTTCAGTTTGGATTTTGAAAAGCTAAGCATAGTCTTGTGATCACACAGCCTAAATACAGTCATTCAAAAAACCCAAGCCTGAATTGATTCAATTTTTGCAGGTTACTCTAAACTGTAGATTTCACTTGCTTGCTGGTTCATAGACATTAACTTGTGATTCGGGAAATGGAGGCACATGCCTGCAGTGACTCAGGGCACTAGAGCCCTCCCTTTCCTTCTGCAGGGAAGTTGGGCAGGTCGGGGCACAGCCTCAGCCTTAGCCACTGGCAAGGCAGGTGGAAGGCAGGGCCATGCCGGCCAGTCGGCTCTGGCTGTGCCCCTGCTTCTACCACTGTTGCAGCAAGGATCCGGGGGGGTTACCCTGAGGGGCTGCTCTGTCTTGGCCAGGCAGTGCCAACTTTGGTCCCCAGGGGGAAAAGGGAGGGAGGGGGAAATAAACCCCGTCCCTGCTTGCTTAGCCTTAGGGGGCTGTGCAGTGCTAGTGTCTGGCCATGCCCCTGCCCCTGGTCTAGCTAGAGAGCCGAGGGGCAGGACCAGCCCTGCTGTCTAGAGGAGACAGGACACCCAAGCCCAGGGCTGAAAAGCATGCTGGGATGCTGGGGGACTGGTTTAACCTAAACTAGGAAGGGATCTGGGACAGAAGTTCCATAAAGCAGTTTGACCCAAATCAATTAAGTTTGATGGTATATTCAATCAGGTTTATCTTAAATCAGTTTTGGGAATTTTGAAACTGGTTTACATGCACTGAACTTCTGTTACAGGTTTAAAACAGTTTCTGATCACTTAAACCAGCGTATGTGTAACTTCTGTCCCTTGCCACAAGGCCCAAGCTCTCTACCCAGCTCAGATACTGACTTCCTTTGCTACTTCAGATTGACCACTTAATTTCCTCTGTTTTAGTGTTCTCATCTGTAATGAAGAGTTAATAATATTTTTTTGTATTTGAAAAGCATGCGAGATTCTAGGATCTTGCCAAGTGAAAAGTATTGACCATTACTGGCATACCCCTTAAAATATAAGATGTTCTTGAATTTAAGATTCATCCAAATATTTTGGCTAAATTGAAGAAACAAATAAAGCCGCATCTATAATGCTTATAAGAGCTTTTTTAAACTTACATTTTAGACCCAGACCGCTTTTTGAAGAAATGTTTTGTTTTAAAAATTGTCCCTTATATACACAGTAGTTTATAGACAGCCTATATTTTAAAAGGAAAAGAAAGAAGATCTTTTAGATTAAAAATGTATAACATTTTATAATTTCAGGTCTCTCCATCACCAAATCCAAACTTTTTTTAGGTTTGAATCATTGTGGTGGTGGTCCTTTAATAAACTTCTTCCTATGCTCTCTTCTGTTTTACAGGGCTTGCAAAATCATTTGGACAAGTTCTCTGAGAATTTTGACCAAATTTTGGCTTTCAAACCTACTGGATGGACTTATTCGGATTCCTGCCACTCGCTAGTAGAGATCAGACCTCAGATAAGGGGAAGGATCACGATATATGGTAGAAATAATAGAAATGGTTCGATAATTTAATTCTAGTGGATTGTTTTTGGACATTTCATTCCAGCATCTCTTACTACTTACTCATCGTAACCAGTAATTATTATCATCACTCAGAGAAGCTGAGCAGATAAATCTGGCCAGCAGTCCACCAGTCATCAATTCTAAAATACTGTAAATACAGATTTTCGGTAGTTTCCTTCTTATAGCCTTCTTTCAATAAAATAGTTGACTTTAAAAGCTTGGTCCCATGAAGCCAATGGAAGCAGCTTGGGCTTCAGTAAAGCCAGGATTCCACTCTCTGTAAAACCATGAGACGCCCTGCATCTGCTGGAAAGCTTCCATTGGTTTCAGCCTGCTTCCTACCAGTTCTTACTGGTGCAGTTTCTGAAATAAATCTGTAAATGAAATTTAATTTCCTAGAAAATCTCTCCTCTCATCACTTAACAAACTACGTAGTTTCACTTGGCTTGCACTGATGACAGACATTGTAGGTAATTCTTACAATAACGAAGCCTGAACTTGTTCCTTAGTGTAAACTTTAATTTAAAATTATTTTTGGCTTCAGAATCTTCAATAAGATTTCAGGTTAATCAGACTGACTGAAGTACCTCTGCATTGTTTTGTTTCAGGGATTCCTTACAGTGAGCACAGCAGCTACATGGAAGTGAAACGATTTGTCCAGTGGCTGAAACCACAGAAAATCATCCCCACTGTAAATATTGGTGACTGGAGAGCCAGAAATTCAATGCAGAAGCATTTTAAAGACTGGATGACTGAGGTTGCTGGACGTAATTAGAAAGAGGAAAGAATGTGCGTTTCATAGGGGACATGCTTGGAAAGAGATTGAACTTGCCAGGAATTCCATCTAACCATCTTTTCCCCTAAACTTGGTTAGAGCAGAAACAAGCTGCTATTCTCCCTTAAAGACAGCAGCAAGATAAAGGTGCCTAGTTCTCTTAGGTAACCATTAATTTTTTTTTTGTAGTTTACATTTCAAACAATTGCAAATATACGCTTCAGGTTATTTGGAAAAATACTTCAGAAAACTGCTTAAGCAGGTGCCAAAATTTAACACCTGAGTATTTGAGTTGGCTTCACTAGAATTATTCAGATGCTTAATATTAGGTATGCTCTCTAATTCTTTGCTGCATGGTGACTTAGGTCTTATCCTTTTCCTCTGCCCTGTACATGAGTGCGGTCATTCTAAGAAATGGCAGAAAAAGAAGTGAACTATGATTATTCTCATGGGGGGTTTTTTTGTTTGTTTTGTTTTTGTTTTGTTTTTGATTGAAGGTATCTGCCTCCTATTGATCTAATGTATAACAGATGTATGCAATTGGCCTATAAAATGTAGAACAAATGGTACAGGAGAAAATTTGAACAGAAGTGAGATTTCCAGACCTTTTAAATGAATTAATTTTCTGTAATTTCAATTTCAAGATGAAGTATTTTTATAGGCAATGACAGCAGTGGAAGAGGAGATGATACTAAGTTTAGGAGAACTAAATTGATATAAAACTCAGAGTGCAAAGTGACTTGTTTAATTGGGCAAAACTGAGTGTTGTAACACTAAGGAGTTCACATGTGTACGTACAAAGCTTACATCATGAATAGAGGATTGGTTTGTAGTATTACAGCAGAATATAAATGGGTATTTTGAAGAATAAATCATTTTAAAAAAAAGAGATTCTTACCCTTATATCTTTTATATTGCATACAAGAAACTTTTATAATTATTTTAAATAAAGAACAGAAATTAAGCCTGTTGTATTTTTTTTACAGTAAGATGAAGTAGATATGACTGTGTTGCAAGAGTAATCCAACAAACTGCCTTGCACATGGAATGCTTGTTGAAGCTGTCGTGCGTTACTTGTGTACTGGGCACATAGGATTACCTACTTGCCACTGTCATGCAAATGTTTCAGCTCATGCATTAAGCAGGGGAACAGTTCATTTTGAAGTCAAAGAAACTTATCTACCACTTAAAGTTAGTTTAACATTTGTATGTTCAGTTCCTAAGTCTAATAACAGTGGTTCTCAACTTTTTTAGACTCAAAGCACCACTCATTTGGCTTGAAGCACCCCTTGTTAGACTTGTTAAGCATGCTCCAGAAAATGCCGGCTATTACTTTTTACCTATTTTATGAGTACAGAAAAATAGTAGAGTGATTCTTCTGTTGCAGAGAACTCCAACAAACCACAACGGGTAAGAATATTTTTAATGCTATTTAATTCCTATTTGAAATCTCTGGCCATGTTCACACAAGCATGGACGTTTGGTTCGCTGGGGACAACTAGTGACAGCACACCTTGTGCTGCTGCTAGTTGCCCCTGTGGAACGGCTGTGCCCCATGCCCTTTGGCATGTGGCAGATTACCCCATGTGGGGTAGGGGAGACTGGAGCCAGCAGTCTTATCTGGGGTCCTGGAGACCTCCTGGGGATGCAGCAATGGTGATCCTGCTGCTCAGAACCTGGTCGGCAGCCAGAGCATGGCTTCGTTTTTGTGCACACACTGCCCCTGTGTGCACTGCTCCACGTATTTTTTGCGCAGGGTGGTGTTTGTTTTTTGTTTATTTGTTTTGTTTTGACCCCTGGATATCCAGGGGTCAACTTCTCCACCCACCCCACCCCCAATGCTGCTCCCTGGCAGCGTGGAGAACAGCTGAATGTGCCTTATGTGGCACCACAGATGTACCTGCAGTGCCACATACTGCACAGCCGTGTTTATCTGGATGTGGCCTCTGGGTTCATCTTGTGAATCATGTTTACACACCTAACAGCGCTAACATTACGTAGTGTCCCACAGCACCCTTGATTTTAAGGCACTCCAGAGTGCCAGAGGAGATCAGAATCACTGATCTAATAGAAGCCGGTCTTTTTATTTCCCCCAAGCAGGAAGGCAAGTGCAAATAGTGGCTATAGTGATGTAAGTTTTTTAATGGTGCTCTTTTACTGAGTCCTGTGTAGTGTTGGGAAAAATTGACAGCTTGCAACCACATACTTCAGTTTAATATTAGACTTAAATGTGTAAATAAAGTTTTGCTCTGGGATGAGTTCAGACTTCAAGAAGATAAATTAAAGAGTGCTTAAAGAGTCCACAGTCCACAAAAAGAGTGGATAATCTGAAGCTTCTTTTATACTATTTTACTGAAGGAAACATTTCTAAAAGCTATGCAAATATAACTGGATGCTTACTATTAACATGTAGTTGTCATGGGTGATTTTAATTACCCAGACATCTGCTGGGAGGAACAGTCAGCCAGGACGGACCGTTCCAGGAGGTTCCTAGCTGAGATACAGGACCTCCACTTAATCCAGGAGGTGCAGTCTCACCAGAGGAAAAGCCCTGTTGGACCTGGTCCTGGCAACAGGCGATGACCTGGTAAGGGGCCTCCAGGTTCTTGATCACCTGGGCAATAGTGATCATCATGTGCTGGAATTCACCATCCAGCGCAGGGTGTCAAGGGCCTGCAGCAAGATGGTAGCCCTAGACTTTAGGAGGGCCAACTTCAACAAGTTGAGGAGACTAGTGGGTGAGGCTCTGGGGTCCTTGAGAGCAGGGGAACTCAGTGTCCAAGACGAGTGGTCGTTCCTTAAGGAAACAATACTCAGGGCCTAGGGGGAGTCCATCCCAACAAGAAACAAGGGAGGCAAGAGTGCCTGGAAGCCCCCCTGGCTCACCAAGAGCGTCCGGGAATGCCTGCTTGCCAAAAAGGTGGCGTACACCCAGTGGAAGGGGGGTGCTATCTCCAAAGAGGAGTATACCTCCTCTGCTCGGGCCTGTATGGGGGCTGTCAGGAAAGCTAAGGCAGACATAGAGCTAGGACTAGTGTCCAAGATCAAGGATAATAAAAAGTCCTTTTTCAAATACATAGGATGAAGAAGGCACCGGGTAATGTGGGGCCCCTGCAAGGTACGCTGGGCAATCTGGTGGTTGCACCAGAGGAGAAAGCGGAACTCTTTAACCAATTCTTCACCTCC
>NW_017728951.1:18031024-18038089 GCF_001723895.1 Crocodylus porosus
GGGATCTTTGAGAAGAGGCTTGATGACTACCTGGCTGGACTCATTTGAGTCCAGTCTTTTTCTCCTGCCCGGGCGGGGGGGTCGGGCTTGAAGATCTACAAGGTCCCTTCCAACCCGACTTCTATGATTCTATGATCATCAGTGAGATAAGTGATTCAGATATAGTTTTACTGTATTTGCATTTCTACGTTCTTGAAAAAAAAATCTCCCTGTATAAATCAACTGCAAGTTTTTCAGTGATAAGCAATTTCATTTCTACTTGCACTGAAATGTCAAGTAACAAATAATTTCATCTTCATTAAGCAATTCAACAGTCTGAAGTTTTTGCTTTAACTAGTGCCAAAAATGCATGATTAATATCAATATGTTATGAGAATTTCCTTCATCATACAAGCTATTTAATATGGCAGATCCCAAAAACTATACCTGGGGTCAGTCACTGGATCATGACAAGTTAGATTCAGCACTGGGGCAGGGAGTGCAAAAAGGTTGCTTTTATGTTCCATCCCAATGCTGGGGAAAACGCAATTAAAGTTGCTCTGTAGCCTCTCTAATTTGTATTGGCTGGAAACCACGCTTGATCATTTATTCCACTATCCCAGAATCCCCATTGTGCACTTGTTCTCTCGCTGTGCCCCCTCCCCTCTCAGAACCTAAGCAAGGCGTAGTGCAAATCTGCAGCTGAACTGACATGTTGACTTGGGACCGTGCTTGGATAGAGTGCACCCTTAGCAAGTTTGCAGATGACACCAAGCTGTGGGGAGCAGCAGATATGCTGAAGGGTAGAGCTAGGATTCAGAGCAACCTAGACGAACTGGAGGATTGGGCCAAAAGAAAACTCATGAAGCTTAATAAGGAGAAGTGGAAAGTCCCGAACTTAGGATGGAACAACGCCATGCCCCAGTATAGGCTGGGGCTGACTGGCTAAGCTGCAGCTCCGCAGAAAAAGACTTGGGGGTTACAGTGGACAATAAGCTGGATATGAGTCAACAGTGCACCCTTGTTGCCTAGAAGGTTAACGGCATCCTAGGCTGCATTAGCAGGAGCGTTCCCAGGAAACTGCAGATAGTGATTATTCCTCTCTATTCTGCACCATTGAGGCCACATCTGGAGTATTGTGATTGGTTTTGGGCCCCCCTCTACAGAAAGGGTGGGGTCAGATTAGAGAAGAGTCCAGTGGAGGGCAACAAAAATGGTATGGGGACTGGGGCACATGACTTATGAGGAGAGGCTGGGGGGCCTGGGTTTATTTAGTCTGGAGAAGACAAAATGGAGGGGATTTAATAGTAGCCTTCAATCCCCTGCAGGGTGGTTCGACAGGACAATGGGCTCAGGTTGCAGCAAGGAAAGTTTAGGTTAGATATTAGGAAAAGCTTTCTCAGGAAAACTCACAGCTGCATTGTCCTCCTAGTTCCACAACTCTGTTCTCATCCCTACAACATCCACATGCATAAACACCACACACTTGGTAAGCTTGCAGCCTTCCTTGGTAGTTGTTTATCACTTATTCTGTTTAATAATGAACCACATTAAACTAGTTTTCAGTATAAATAGTCTGTTTGCAACAGGTGTTGTTGCCTTTTTCCAGCTCTTCAGGGTACAGCACACAATCAGAATTGTCTTCTGATTGGGTTTTGAATGGCTTTTGTTGCCCAGAATAAAGAATTTAAAAAAGGAAGAGTCCTTGAAATGAACTGCAAAGTTGATATATCTTGGAAAACATGCGTTGACATTGGCAAGAGCTGGTCTGACCCACTTGTAGCTTTTCAGCCAGTTAATTCTGTCCAGATTTGGAGCAGATGCTGATAGTCGCCCTTCAATCTACAAAGCAGGAGTGGGATGGTTTTTGTTCCTTTCTCGTCAGTATGTATCAGTCTGTTTTCATTTCCGTACTGTCCTGTTAGGTATTTGCACAGCAGCCCTCTAGCTGCTTCCGTTCTTCTGTATTTCTGCTTTATATTTCCACCCCTGCCAACCCTTTCTTGTGTATGGTCCTCAACTCTTCAACGTTTCATCCACCTTCACATTTCTCCCACTCTCTTGGCTGCTGCCTCCTGGAAAAAATGGCTGTTGTGAGGCCAGACTAATCTTTTCATTCACTTCATTGTAAAGAAAGAAGATTAATAACAGGAAGTGGCTGCTTAGATTACCAAGCAGAACATATAAGCAGCAGTGGAAAACTATTTAAGCAAGAATTTTGTGGAAAGATTTGTAACGGGGCCCTATCTTTTCCACTTCCTTTTCTAGATTATTCTCATGCAAGGTTTCCTAATCACAGCAGATTAAATCTTATGAAGAGCAGCAGTGTGTGATGCACCTGATTTTTGTTCCAAGTTCTTGTTGCTACCATGCATCAAGCTATGCTTTAGGCAAAGGGCACCTCGTGAAGACTGATCTTTGTCTTCAGTGGAACAAGCAGCAGGAATGCAAACCTCTTTCTTGCTCACAAAGCATGGAATGAAATGGTAGAGGACTTTGGGATCAAAATGAAGTAACGTAACGGGAAGGATTGCACCCTGTGCTCAGTAGTTGGGAAGTTGTGCTAAAACTTCTCTGAAGACAACCTGGGCAATTGCAGGTAAAACTAATTGGAACTTAGGAACATGAAGGAGCACAACTATTGTGGAAACGGGCCTATGAGGGTTTGTCACTGAAGTTAGCAGCCAGGATAGGTTATCGGATGTTGGCAGGGAGAATATTAACTTTCTGCTAAGCAAAGTGGTCCTGCTCTAGGATACTCCTCCAGCTCATTTGGTGATGACATAGTCAAGGCATAGATGGAAAAACCAAAGAGGGGATCATAACACATTTTCTGTAGGCTCGTGCGAAGTGGCTAGTATTTGCTTTGGATTCAGGGGACGGTGATTCGATTTGGTGATTCAAATCACTGTCCCAAATCGATTCGGCTGCAGCCAAATCTCTGAATCGCACTGGCCCCATCCCCTACCCGCTCTCAATGGCTGCCCTGCCTGCCCCAGCTCCCAGCTCTTAGAAAAAAAAAAAACCCGCACTCACTGGCTGCTGCCAGGCAGGGGGCGATCTCTACTGCCCCATGCCAGGGAGGGGGGCTCTGCCACAAGCCCACCAACCCCTGCCGGCTGTCCTAGCCCCCCCATGGCTTCCCCTCCCACCCCAGCATCCAGCCCTTAAAAAAGAACAAAAAACCTTAGACTCACTGGCTCCTGCCCAGTAGGGGGGCAATCCCCACTGCCCCACACTGTGTGGGGAGCTCTTCCACAAGCCCCCCAAACCCTTGAGGCTGCTGCAGCAGCCGGTGAGTCCAGGGTTTTTTCATTTTTAATTTTTTTTAAAGGACCAGGAGCTGCGGTGGGTGGAGTAGGGCAGCCATGGGGGGGGAGTGGCTTGTGGCAGAGTGGGGGCCCCATGCAGTGGGGGACAGCGGGGATTGCCCCCCTGCCTGGCAGCACCTGGTGTGTAGGGGCTTTTTTTTAAAACAACCGGGAGCTGGGCTGGGTGGGGAAGCCATGGCAGGGGGCTGAGGGAGCAGGCAAGGGATGGGGCCTGGAAGGGGCCTCCCCATGGTCCCTTCTGCCCTCCCTTCCCCACCCCCTACTTACGAGCACAGAGTCCAGGTCCAGCTCCCTGCTGCTGGCAGTGGGGACCGCCCAAATCACCGAAGTTCTGCACAGCTTTTACAAATTGATTTGGAGAGCTTCGAATTGATTCAGACCTTTTAATTGGTCCCCTGATTCAATTTGGATTCAGAGATTCGGCCACCAAATCGGGCTGAATCTCCAAATCAAATCAGCACCCGAAGCTTTGCACAGCCCTAATTCTTTGTACCTAAAATGATTTTTAAAGCTGACTGCTGCCTACGTAACATTGTATTTACCATCAGACTCACTGCTCTGATTGCATATCATCATAGGTGGATAAATGAGCTAAAACCAGCATTGTTTGGAAGGGATGGTGGGGAGGGAGACGGAATAACCTTATGCTGCCGAGTCAGACAAAGTCTTTATACTTTGCTATGATATGAGGAAACAGTGATATTTATGCACATCCATGCATAGTGATCCAGCAGTCATGAAACAGCATATTGGGAAGGGGCAATTTAAAGGTAATGCTAAATAGGAACAGTGACAATCTAACCTGGGCCGATTGAAAGGTTCTGCTCGGTACCACATACTTCTGCAAATCTGGACACAAAATAGCAATCGGCAGTTTCACTCTCGTGCATCTCAATAGAAACCCCCTTAAGCTGGGGAAAAACATGTCTTTTCCCTCATATCTGTCCTGCTCAACTGTCTGGATTTTAGATCAGCGCTATATAGTTAAATCAGTAGTTAATATAGTATGATTTTTTAAGGATAGTGCATAGATTGATAAATGGTTTGGAACACTCCAACTTTTTAAACTGTGTCTAAGGCTGGTTTTCAGCCAAAACTTTGTCTTTTGGATCTGAAGAATGTTTACTTGGGTTATATAAGAGATGTGTTACTATGGCAAACCAAAGTGCAATTATGGTCTTGGCATATTTATTTTGTGTCTATTGAACAATTTTTAGCAGTGGTTTTCTGACAAAGAGCAGGTGAGTGATAAATCAGGAGGTATGAACAATTCAGCACAAAACGTTTTTGACTTAACTTCACATTCCCAGTGGTACGGAAACAGCTGGATTTAATTTTAGAATCAAAACAAATAATGGATTCTTGTATTTGGTGGGGTTTATTTTACATTTCTAGGCTTTATGCTTGTTTACCATGGATGTAGAGTGATGCAATTTGGAACTGCTTGTGTTATGTTCACCCCTCCAACTGGGCAGTGTTCTTATAACCATTATTAGTGATTGAGGGGGAAATGTGGCACAAGTGAATGAAATTAATTGAGATCACTTTTTAAATTTGTCATGTTAGGAACTGGAGTTCTTGTTCTCAAATTTTGTCAGCTGGTTCTGCTTAAGGGGTTTGCATCTGGAACGTCGACCTTTAGTTTTGAGCCTAAAATGATATAAACAAATTGGAAAGAGTTCACAGGACAGTAAGAAGTTACTAAGGCTCTGGGAAAGCTATTTAGAGTGGGGCATAACCTGAGACTAATGGGCTGAATTAGGGGGAAAAACCCTAAATTTGCATACTAATTATTACAGTGCCCAGAGGCCCACCTGAGATTAGGGCCCAGTTATGCATAACACAAAATAGGAGAGAGTCTCTGCCTTTACTATTTTACCTTCTAAACAAACAAGACAGGTACCTCCTTCTCTTTATCGTCCCCATTTTATGGAAGGTAACGAAGGCAGAGATTGTCTCACAGTCAGCAAATGGACCCCTAATCTCTGGTCAGTCTGTAAATCATAAGACCATCCTTTTTTCAAGAGGCCAATTCAACTATAAACGACATTGGAATGGAACATTTTTTTGCAGTGCAGTGATGGAAGCCTTAATGCTTGAATAATGTACAAGTACTTCTCTAAAGAAAGTCTGGTGTAGGGAACATGTCCTCTAATGGCAGAGGGATGGGCCAGATGGCCTAAAATGCCTTTTCCATTTCTATCCTCTGTGAGCCCATGAACCTTTACCCGTAGTTACACAATGGCACTTTGTTATCTGAGTTTCCAATAAGTACTTTGGCACCAAGGAGGCTTTTCCACTCTGTCACATTAGCATGCTCTGCAGTATCACAAAGCTGATAGTGACTTGTTTGTGCCAGTTTCTAACAAACACATAAAACAAATAGTTAAAAAAAGGCTTTTCCTTTTTAGCATTAGAATAAAGCTTTCTTTTCCCCCCCCACCTCTCTTTACATCTAGTACAGATGCTATGGATGCAAGAAAAATATTGTACAAGGGATCTGCAAATGAGTATTTCTACATCACAGACTGCAGCATAAAGAAGAGTTGGTCTGAGTACCTGAAGCAGCATGGAGCTTAGCAGGAGCTAATATGTCCTGCTTTTGGTCCAGGAAGATTAGACTATGCAGCTCTCTGTGCAAATGCAATTAATTGCTCAGATACTACTTAGAAGCAATCTAACTGAAGAAGGATTCATACTCGGAGGCTTTACTCATGCTGAACCAGAATCAAACTCTACGGGTATGGATAAAAGTATGTTTGCAGCTGCTTTAAAAAGAAATGGAGACTTACTGCTTGGAAATGTGAAACCGTGCAACTGTTACATCTACAGGATCCTGTAAAGATGCTTGTAAAGATAAATGTGAGCTAAATCACATCAACTTTGATGTGGTTGTGGTTAAAGTTGGAGTGGTTTTGCTACCGTTGTATTGCTTCAGAATCATACAGATGTAACAATTTAATCATAACAGGTTCTTTTGATAGCAATACAGTTGTTACTCTGTTTGTATTGTACCTTAAGGCTACCTGTAGTGGTCCTCTGAGATGAGTACCTTTGATTAACTAGCTGCTTTGAGAAAGTATTGATGGGTTGGAGGCAAAAGGATTCCAGATCATCTGGTCTGTGGATAACAGGAAATAAAAAAACCCTCAGTCAATAAAGAAAAAAAACTCAGGCAGGCAGTGGACTGGGAATAACCTGGCTGGAGCTATCTGCAGACGGGGGCAAAAGCCCAGAGAGAAAATGCATGGCAACAGAATGCAAGGCTTGAAAAGTAAAGGCTGAAGAAAGTGCAGAAAGACTTCCTTTAAAAAAACCATCCAAGAAGCAATGGTTCTTTGGGAGTTTCCTCACTCTAACATGAGGAAATGGAGGCAATGGGATTGTCCAATGCTAAACTGGCTGTTGGGCTGAGTCCTCAAAGACCCCCAAACACCCTCTACTACCCAAGATCTCAGCAGAAGGCTCTTGGAGCCATTTTTTAAAAACTAATTTGGTACCTGAAGATGTGAATAGGCACTCAGGAGATTTCCAAAATATCCAGGTGCCTCCCTAGCACTAAAATAACTGAGACTTTGTAGAGTATGTACAGCATGAGTGAAGGTGGTGGAAGCTAGCACTTAACCATCTGATTATACTCTTAAAAGCCTCCTCACATCTGCATCCAGATGGATAAAGCATAGCTGTGGTTCAGTATTTGAGATGTTTCATAGTTTGTAGGGTCGGAAGGGACCTGAGCAGATCATCAAGTCTG
>NW_017728951.1:18038869-18051524 GCF_001723895.1 Crocodylus porosus
CGGCCCATCAGCCAGTTGGCGACCCATTTGACTGTGTGGGTGTCTACACCACAGCCCCCCAGTTTCTTAATGAGAACGGGGTGAGAGATTGTGCTGGGGATTTGCCATTCCCTCATAAGCCTGAGATGGGGAAGTTTTGTGTTGAGGGCGCAGAGCCGAGCTGGGGGAGTCTGGAGTGTGTGAGAGGCACTTAAAGGGCTGAAATGAGGCTGCATTTGACAACCAGGTGCTGCACATACTGATTCCTGCCCCCACCTGTCCTTTCCAACCACCCACAAGCTTGTCTGTGTGGAGTGAAAGCAGTGATTTGGAGGATCTGTGTGGTGGGATGTAAGAACCTATTCATTCTCATTTTTAAATTGTTCTGTTCCTTTGTCATCTCTTAGCAGGAGCTTTTACATGTGCAGATCTGACCAGCAGCATTGCAGACTGAATGCAGTGGTGGGGGCTCTAGTGCAATGTCTGGCATTAGCAGTAATTTGTGGGATCTTAGTGTTTGTCTTTTGCATTAGACTTAATTATCTGTAAAATAACATTCTTGGTTGCTCTTAAACTGTTGCTGACTTGCATGCATTAGGAACCCGTCTTGTTTTTTGATCTGAAAAGATCCCAAAGCCATAAACGTGCTTCTTTCATTCAATCCTTTCCCCTCTGCAGGGAAGCAGGCTCACACTTGTCTTCTCTACAGCTACAGAAGAATGGGCAGAATGTGACCTCGTCTTTTCAACTATAAAACACATTGACTGAGAGGTGCAGAGAGAATGTGATTGAATATAATGATCACAATGTATTGTTTAACTGTTAAGTCACTGGACTGAGACGCAGAAGACTAGTTTTAATTCCCAGCTTAGCTACTGGCCTGCTGAGCGACCATGGGCATCAGTTCCTAGTCAATGCCTCAGTTTCCCCTTCTGTAAAATGATCTTAAGCTTCCTTGTAAAGCCGTAAGGTTTACAGAAGAAAACCTCGCGGTAAGAACGATATATTATTGTTGTCAATTTTTCTACCTAAGACTTCATCGGCTGCTAGATTTATAGCTTCACTTGCTCCCAGGAGGGTACACAGCTGAGGTAACCACTTTACTTGTCTAGAGACGAATAAACTATTGATCATGTTTCATCCCAAAGCCTGCTTTTAAGGCCAAGTATGAGCATCTGGGCATAGGGATCAATAGGAGAAATTCAGATGAATATTTATCTTTTGTACTCCACTCAGACAACTCTTGATTAGGTACCCTGCTAGAGAGTCCGTCTCACTCTGGCTGTTAATACAACATTTGCCAACACTGTTATCCTCCCCTGTGGAGTCTGAAGAGGTAATGTCAATTGATAAGTCAATTCCCATCTGTTCTGCCTTCATTATGACGAGTGTATAGAAACACAGCTAGAAACTATAAGGAGAAGTGTTTAAACGTTAAACATAGAAAAAAACTAGCTTATGCTCAAGATGAAAAAATAGTCTACTAAGCCATATTTTCAAGAAATTCTCCTCCACCTTCTCTTCCCTGCCAGCTCTTTCCCCAAAGAATGGCCAGCCAGCAGCCAGACTTTCTGGCTTCTCCAAAGTCACAGATGGGTTTTCTCTAGATGTCCATGAGGCTGTCTCTACATGGCTAATCAGGGCCAAGCTTAAGGGCATCATCAAGCCCATATTTACCAGATATCAAATATAGGAGTTTTTAATATGGATATCTGGTGGATCAAGGTATGAAGTCAACCTGCTGGCACTCACCTCCTTCCCCACCCCTCTCTATGGTGACTTTAGAACTTACCTGTGACCTGCAGGTATTGAGCACAGGAAGTCTACTGACAGCAATCGCACTTCCTCTTCTTCGCTTCCAGCCCTTCTGTATCCTACTTTCTGGCTCTTCTGCCCATAATTATTAAAGCCCAGTTTAGCTGAGGTGCACCTGAGAGGACCTGTCTAACTGGGGTTACTACTCTTCAACAACACCTATGGACCTGGAATACAGAGTGCGTCTCTGACTACTATGGACCATGCTCACTGTAATGGCAACATAATCCTTGCAAAGCTTGCTTAATACCAAGGCGGAGATGATGAGAGAAAATGGGTGGATGTTACAAAGGGATAACAGTGAGATAGATGATCATTGATTGCCCACTTGATTTAATTATAGGCATTTCTACGATGCTGATCACCATACTACCTAAGCAACCAGAGGGAAAGCAATGATATTGTCTACAGTAGTCTGGCAAAGGACTAGAGAATGATGTGGCACCCTCTTGTCAAGTCCAATAACGAGAGGGATTAAAAAAAGTTCTGGGAGTGGAAATAGATGAAGCTCCCGTTCAAAGGAGAAATGGCTATTTGCTACCTCATTACCTTACATTGCCTCATTTCATTACCTTAGAATGAAACGTCAAGTAAATCCCCTATACCCTTGCCCCTGCATTTCTGTCTTTGTGTTTTTTAATCCAGTATATATTTATATTAAGCATTTTGACTTTACTTATATTAAGCATCAAGCCTTCTGTCAGTCGCCATGTACTGGGAGTGCTCTGTACAAAAACAAGCTGTCTTTAAAATGTACTACATCTGAACTTTAGTACCAAGAGGAACCTGGAGTGAAAGTTAACTTCTTTGCAAAGGCTGGTTCCCCAAGGCCTTTCAGTGGCACTTACTAATAGTAGCTTTGTGTGGGCACTGACCTTGGTGCGCTAATGAGATCTGACAGAGGGAATGTCTACATGCGATGTTTTACTGCACAGTAGACTAACTGACTGCATGGTAAAGCATCACCATCTACATGTGCAGACACTTAGAGTGTAGTCAATTAGTCTACTGCATGTTAATTTGTACCTGCGCTGTAGTTATTGCACAGTAGCACATGTGCAGCAGATTTGCTTCCAGTCAACCTTGCCACCAGGGGACCACCCTCAGGCTAACCCTAGGGCCACAGGGCTTGAAGCAGCTCTTTGCCTGCCCCAGCCTTCCCCTTAAAATGCTGCAGTGATGCTGGTGGAGCTGTGCCATCTGCAGCCAGCCTCTAACCACTGGGTCCCACAGTAGTAGCCCCAGACCAGCCACAGCAGCCTGCCTGGACCCTGATGTTGTCTCCTGGCCCAGCCCCACTGCCTGCCTGCCTATCCCATGCCACGCCCTTATGCTGGGCACTGCAGGCAGCTGTACCTGGACTCTCATGCACAGCCCCGGAGGGCCATCAAGGAGCCAGGCTGGCATCATCCCCGAAAGCACATGCTGCCTCCCAGGGGCAGAACTGGGCCTAGGAAGGGACTGCAGATTTCATGGTCCTGTGAGATGAAGCCACAGTCCTGAGCCAGTTTTCTTGGAGTGGGCGCTCCAATGTCCACGTTTATGAAGGCTTGTCAGGCCACATGAAGGAGCACAGGCACAGTCAGAGGGGGCACCAGTGCCATGTAAAGGTCAACGCCCTGCAGGCACAGTGGGTCAGCATCATCGACCATAGCTGTGGATTGGGGGCTGCCCTCAGGTCCGTACCCCTTATGCAGCAGCTGGATGACATCCTCATGCCCCAGGATCCTGGCCGGAGCCAGGCCATGTATTCCAGCATGACTGGTCTGCCAGAGCCTCCACTGCAGCCATGATGAGGTGTCAGTGAGGAAGGCCCCCTTGGGTGCCAGGAACCTGTCCTGCCATGGTCCCTGCCTCTGGTGTCATCCAGCAGCCCGGGCCAGCGTCTGCCCCACCAGCTATGGGTATACAGCTCTTGGTACTCTCAGAGCTGGAGTAATTAAAGTGCTGTCCTCCCTGCACCCCCTGGGCATATGTAAAAGTGCCTGGTGTGTTACTAGGAAAATGCGCATTAGCCTGTCTTAATGCACATTAATGAAAGCACGGTTTTTAAGTGATGCTTAATGCGCATTATCTTATTTTAATTCACATTAGCTAAATGACGTTACGCATGCTCTGGGGGTGGGGGAGGGGGACTTTAATTAAAGCAGTTCTGAGAGCCACTTTAATTAAAGTGCTGCCCTGTCTTGTGTATCAGCGACCCCATGCTTAAAAATGGCAAGTTTTAGTTCAAGTGCCAACACTGCCATTTTTAAATGTGGGGACACTGATACCCGAGACACTTGATTAATTGAGTCTCCTCTGACTTGCTGGAATTCCAGAGCATTGGAGCAGCCTTGTACACTCATATATAGGCACCCACTGTTTTTTTAGTGATGCTTTAATGCAAACTACAATAAGCGAATGCATATTAAAGCCATGTGTAGATGCACGCAAAGGGACTTAAAATGCATCTATAATTCTTACAATGGAGATGCATTGTAAGAATGCAGCACAGCTTGCTTGAGCCAATGAAGATTTGAAAAGGTTGAGAATTGCTCCAGCAGAGAAATGTAATAACTAATCAATTTAGTTCAATTTCAACATTTACACAGCAACAGAATGGAGTGAACATCGACTTCCCATCCAAAGTTAGCACATATTAAGAGCATCTCATTTTCTGGTATGGTGCTTCACAACTTTCATCAACTTTCAGCAGCCCCAGATGACCCAGCAGAGCCACCAGCTCCTATATCTGAAGAAGAAAGGCATCCTGCAACCGTCCCTAGAAAGAAATGCAGGGTGGTTGTTGTGGGGGACTACCTCTTGCGGAGGACTGAGGGAGAAATCTGCTGCCCTGACCCCTCAGCCCATATCCAGGATGTAGCTGAGAGGATCCCAAAACTTATCTGGCCCTCTGACCACTACCCTATGCTCCTTATCCACGTGGGCACAAATGACATGGCTCGGAGCAATCCCAGCTGGGTCATGACTTTACTACAGGACTGCAGGAGTGGGCCTCAAAGGGTTGGGGGCACAGGTGGTTTTCTCCTCAATCCTTCCTGCTATGGGTCATGGGCATAGGAGGGTGAGAAGAATTCAAGAAGTAAACAGAAGACTGCAGTGCTGGTGCCATCCGGAAGTCTTTGGCTTCTGCGACCATGGTTCGCATTTCAGAGAGAGAGCCAGCGAGTTATTGGGAAGGGATGGCCTCCACCTCGCTTGCATGGGGAAGAAGCACTTCTCAGCCAGCATGGCTGATCTGCTTGACCAGGCTTTAAACTAAGCTTGCCAGGGAAGGGCAGATAGTCTCTGGTGCAAGTTCATCAAACCATCAGGTCAGGCTGTACAAGGAAACAAACTCCTACCCTACCCCAGGGACAGGGCTCTTCCAGGAGCACAGGGAAACCCAATGGCAGGCTCACTTGCCTTCAGACTAATGCCAGGAACCTGGGCAGCAAACAGGAGGAGCTGGCCCTACTCCTAAACAGTAATGATTACAATCTCATAGGGATAATGGAGACCTGGTGGGACTCCGCCTATGACTGGACCACAGGTATAGATGGCTATACCTTGTACAGGAGAGATCGTGTTGCAAGGGCCAGGGTGTAGCTCTCTGTGTGAAAGAGCAATACGCCTGCCTACAGGTGGAGATTGGCAACCAAGGAGGGCGACTTGAGACCCTCTGGGTAAGAATAAGTGGGGAACGTGGTGAAGGGGGTATAACAGTAGGAGTCTACTACAGATTTCCTAATCAAGAGCAAGAACCTGACCACGAGTTCTCCAGGGAACTGACTTAGGCTGCATGCTCTCGGTCCATAGTTGTCATGGGTGACTTTAACTACCTGGATATCTCATGGGAAGAGCTCTCAGCCAAATCCAATTGGTCGCAATACTTGCTCACAGGTCTTGATAAGCTTTATTTGTCTCAAGAAGTCTATGGATCTACTAGGGGCAAGGTGCTGCTGGACCTGGTACTGGTCAAAGGAGATGATCTAGTCAGAGACCTGAGAATCGAGGGGAAGCTGGGAGACAGTGACCATGAGTTGATCACTTTCTTTATTCACTGCAAAGCTGGCAAGTCAGGGAGCAGTTTGGAAGTCCTCGACTTCAGAAAGGCCGATTTCCACAAGCTTAGGAGGCTAGTTGTTCAGGCCCTGAGAAACCACAGTCTGGCAGGGACGAATGTCTTAGAAAGCAGCATGATCCAAAGCTTACTGAAGTCAACAGGGATTACACTATTGATCTTAGCAGACTTTGGGTCCAGCTCTTCACAGTTTCATAGCTTCATAGTATGAACTATAAACAAGTGGCTGTTTACAGAGCATGGGAGGTATACATGGGTGTTTAAAAAAACCCGCATCAAAGCCAATGGGAGTAACTACGGCATTTCAAGAATTTGATACAGAAATACAGCACTGGTACACCCCCTTGAACAATGTGCTGAGGAATCCCATTGCAGGAACTGTTATTTATTTTTTTCTACATTTTTGCCTGTGAGTAGGAAGAAATCAGTGCATGGGTATAATGGCCCAGGAGGCAATCAGAGACCATAATGTGATCCAGAGATTACCTCCTCCTCAGTACCAGTACAGTGCAGACACTGTGAGAGGTGGAGTCAAGGAACTGCCCATTTGCTTCTCCTGCCTACTTGCGTAAGGCAGGTAGTAATGGGAGTTGCTCTTGCTCCCATAAACACTGACCCCTTACTACCTTGCATGGCTATCTAAGACCTCTTGTGATGGTTGTCTTTGTCAAAATACTCATCATGTGAGCCCAGTCCTGGTAGCACCAATGTATTAAAGGATTCATGCCCAGAAATAGAGTAAGAGCCAAGAAATTATTTAATCTCAGTTTTCATGGGCTAAATACTGTCCAATTGGCCTTCTATACAGGAGTTGGTTTTTAATTTGCCCCTGTGTGGTCACATTCAGTTACATTATCCTTCTCTCTCCTTGATGTAGGTCCAAGTATTCTTGGGCTGTTTTAACTCCTCAGTCTTCATCAGCAACAAATAAGCCCATATGCAAAAATAAGAATTAAATAAGAATTAAACTGCTTTCCAGTTGCCAACATCATAGAGTTGTTGACTTAAGCAACTATTCATTTTCTATCAAGAGAATCTGCACACATATTTATTTTGAATTATTTTGATGCATCAGCTGGTCTCTAAAAGCAGGTGCTACCACTTGTCTGTTGCTAGGAATAGTTTTAGCTGATTTCCCCCCAAATCAATTAAAATAGCAAAAATGTAATTTCAGCAAAATTCTAGTTTTGCAGGTGATTGCTGTACATTTTTAAGTCCTTCTTTCCCCTCTTTGCCTTATGGTAACCCCGCGAATCATAAATCACTTTCCTCCCCAAGTCTTTTTCCTTGTGGATTCACAGACAATGATTTGCTATTGTGGGGTTTCTCAGAAGTGCTGGACTCTTGGCTCTCACTTCTATTTTTAGAAAAGAGAATGCAGGAACATTTGCTCAGAGGCAAAATAACATCTCTAAAGCAGGAGATGGACTTTGCCAAGGAGATAAAATAATGGATGGTCCATAATCCTTCACAGAGTTGCAAAAATACTGAAAAATACCAAATGACAAATACAGTATTCTGACCATACTTATCCGGAAGTATAATGACTCACTTCTCAATGGCTGATCAATTCAGGAGTGTCAATACTAACAACACAGGTCCCTACCACTTATGCTAAAAGAGTAATGCCTATAGCTGGTAGTAACAGGAGGCTCTTATTCTCTTATGTGAAACAGAGAGGGATGTAAACTGATGCATTAGGTAAGAGGTGTGTGTGGGCAAAAGGAGAACATTTACTTAAAAACTCAAATATAGGAGAAGAGAAAACGGTTATGCTTCTGTTGAAGTCCATGGTGGCAGCAAACACTCTTGTGAATTGGTTGGTTTGACTCCACGAAAATGATGTTCTTGTGTTTTGACAGCTGTTCTGCTTTTGAGGAGTTGCAGCCCTTTTCTTGGCTGCAGACAGCATCTGGGTCCATCTGTGCATGGCAAGCACAGTGCATTGGGTGAAATCCATGCTTGCTTCTGCCTTGAAGTACAGTTTTTCTTGTGTCTGCTGCACTCTTTGTATGCATCTCCAAATGGCCATTGGTTCACTGGAGGGTAATCCGCACTGTTGTGCATTGTGGAACTGTGAACCTGACTTTGTCATTTTGTTTTCAGGGGCTTAGTATCCCATCTCCATACCATGGTCATGACTGAGGAAAGAACCTGGATTGAGTGGGGTAGTCTAAGGCTTGTACCTCTATCCAGGAAAAATCTTTTATGCTTGAACTTTGAACCACATCCATGTAGTTCAACATCTCTGTTCAAGAAGAGTCTAAGAATAAATAGCTGCCCCTTAGATTGCAAACTTTTTGGAATGAGGACTGTCTGCATTTGTGCTATGCAGTGCTAGGATTTTGCTCCCTTGCTAGGAATGGAGCTATTGCTACAAAATAATATCATATAATTAAAAAAAATGGAAACTGAATATAAGCAATTAGTGAGATTTCTAATGAGAGTATTTAAATGCTAAAATTGATTGCTTAATCTTTTTACTTTCCACCTTTAGGACTAGCCCTCAGATATTACAGAAATCAACTGTAGTTGACTCTAAAAATCATCCAGGCATCCTAGGAATGAGAGGTCCCAAGCAAGACAGACCCTTAGCTGGTATAAGTTTATGTAGGTACATTGACTTCAATGTATTGTCATGGTTTTATATCTATTGAGGATCTGGCCCTAACATGATATCATATTGGGAGATTTGTGCCACCAAGTCATAGAAGGTAATGAATAATTCCAGGGTGATGACTCCCTTCATAACTGAAGAGTACAGCGGTGAATTTTTTATTACATTTTTTTTTAAAGGAAATAACATGCAGATTCTCATTAACCTCAGCCAGCTTCTCAGTTTCCCAAAATGGTGCAATAAATTAGAATGAGATGAAGGTCCAAAGGCACTATTTGAAATTCCAGTGGCATTTCTAGGAACAGGGTCAGTCATATATTCCAAGTTTCATGCAGGGATTATCTGGCCAAAATAACACTGTGCAAAAGGGAATTGTGCTGGTATAGAATGCCGTATGCGTGGGATGGCTGCTATTCCCTGGGAAAAAAACCTCAGCACATAAAAAGGAGTATATTTGTCAGGTACTGAAAGCAGAAGAACATTGGTTTTGTAGTTACGGCCCTAGACCGGCTTGGGACACCTCCCCTATGCTGATGCCAGAGGCAGAAGTAAGGGCCGTGTACATTTGCCTGACTGTACTTTGGCCAACGGACGGCTCTGACACGCTGGCAGAATTCCCAACCTGAAATAATACCTTAGATATTAGTGGTACCGCTCTCTCTAAATGGAAGGAGGCTCATATCCTGGGTAACTCATTCCTCATACAAAGAAGAGGATGCCCTGTTTGCAGTCATGAATGTGTTTTCTGTAGGGTTACTAAGGATAAAGCCATTATTCTCTAGGGCAGGTCCCACTAATCGTCTGTTAGCATCACATGGGCATACTGATTTCTCACCATTTTGTCATACTGAATGTAATAGTTTGAATTTTTGTAATAAATACCCATTAGCCAGTTTAGAAAAATGGCAAGGTTCATCTTCTTATCTAGGCCATTGCTTGTTTCTGCCTCCGTGGTGAATGTCTTGATTCTGAATTTTATCTTTAGAGGCCCTGCAGTGAATGTGCTGAATGTCTTTGTTTTTGAATTTTATCTTTAGAGGCCTTTAACAAAGTTAACCTAAAAGTGACCCTTGCACAAACGTTCCCAGAGATCGAAACCTGGGGACTTTTGAAAAGGGGTTGGCAAAAGAGGTCACAGCAGTGTTGTGGAAAATTTCCCAGAGAAGACCCAGGAAAGGAATCTGTCGGGTAAAAGATCCGAGCCCAAATTTGGGAGTAGTGACAGGTTTGGGCAGGAGGGGCCCAAGGCGGGAACTCACCCAATAAAAACTGTAACCTACAGTCCCAATTTGGAGGTAACCTCACTTGCAGAACACCGAAGGAAGGGGACTTGTTCCTATCACTGCTGAGACCAACCCTAAAACCATCACTAAAGAATGAAAGTATATCTGGGGATTTGGTTTCTAGGATTGTAAGTATACCATGAGAAATAACAGTAGTGATTCCAGTTTAACCTTTACTTGTAATTGCAGTTGTTTTTGTAATACTAATTCTTATAGCATTGTTTGGGAAGGATTTCTTAAAGCTAAGCAGTGTTATATGTGTAGCAGGGAATTTTAAAATAAAATTGTGTTGTATGAATTAAGTGTGCAAGCATTGTGAAATCATGCAGTCAACCAAATACTTCCCCAGCCAGGCGCATCAAATGAATCAGTAAATTGTGTGAGATCTTTTTCTATTCCATAACTCACTAGAGACACATTTCAGGAGACAGGTGCTGATGAATCTCAGTCCTTTTTTATTTTGTCTGTGTCACTGTGTAATACAGGAGGAAGATAGAGAAATACTTGCCCATAGATGAATTGATATGAAGCCTCTGTTCAAACTTGGGCTCAGCTAAGTCACAGTCAGTGCAGCCGGGGCTGGGAGGCACAGGTGGGTCTAATCGTCTTTTTACCTCCCTCAGACCTAGGGCTGGCCAAAATGCCCCCTCCAACAAGCTAAAACAGCCTCAGGATTACTGTAATTCATATGAACTAAAGGATTATTTGAACAATATTGCAGGTGTTTATATGACCCCCATTTCCAGAGTACCTGCATGCTTCATTGTGTTTAATGCACGTATCCTAACAACACCCGTCTAAGCACTATCATAGTGCAGATGGGGACCTGAGGCACACAGGTCCTGTGGCTATAATCCAGTAAATTTACCATGCATGGGAGTGGCACCCTCAAATACACTGCACTGGAATTGGAGCATTTGGAGCAGGCTAATTAGCCCTGTTGAGTGGCAGTGACAGTTGCCCCACCCCCGGCTAATTAGCTGGCCTGCATAGCTAAGGCTATAATGCTTCCAGTGTAGAAGGCAGCCTGTGTAGAGCAGCGCAATGACTTTAGGCTGCTGAAGCTGGTAAGTTGTCTATAAAGACTTTTCCCAGGTTCCATAGAAAGTCTCTAGCAGACACCTAGGTTTTCCAAGTTTTAGGCTACTGCCCTTAAACTTACCACTGCACCTGGTTGTATGGAAGGCAGCATGCTGTATGTAGCAGTGCTGCTGCTCTGCCCTGTCCAAAAATACCCTTGCACGGAAAGGGAGGGAGCATGTGCAAAAAACCTGGCCTGATTAGTAGAGGATTCTTGTATTGTAAAGCGGTTTTCAGGTGTCATTTTAGAGCAGGCCTTAATTCCTTTTAAGCAACTTGGGTGGTGCATCTAGCCTGCCTGGGATGAGGAGCTAGCCCTTTAATAATTAGGTGTATCTACCTGTATATCAATTGCTTTTCTTTTGGGACTTGACAGTTAGAAAAGATAGTCTGTCCTTTTTCTGGGATGGCCTGGCTCTTTCCTGCCCACCTCCTAAACTGAGGACTATAGAAAATGATGCCAGAGTCAGCACGGCTACTTCAATACCTGCAGGGGACTGAGTGGGGGAGCCAGACAGATGGAGCAGAGAAGGCTTGAAGAATATAACCCTAAATAAAGATGAAAGCTTTTCACAAGAGACCAGAGGCTTTTGTGCAACAGCTTGGATCACCTTGACAGGGGCTAGATTTTCAGAGTGTGTGGAGCACTCGCCTCCAAACCAAGCCCTTTCCACATGTCTCAGGTGAGCAATCCAAATTTGGGGCACCCAAAATCATTGTCACTTTGAAGAATCTGGGTCTGGTACTGCATTGCTATGCCTGTTAATCAAGAGCCACAGACGTGAATGGGTTTAGCCATCTACACAGTACAAAGTCCATCCTGTGGCTGGAATCTATCGAGCCTGTGTGTAAGGCATCCCATCTCAGATCAGCAGGGATCCTGGTTTTACCTGATAAAAAATCGCAGGTTTTCTGATACGCCCTCCCCCATCCATTATTAAAATTAAAGGCTTCCCACAGCCCCCCTGGTCCTGCTTGTGCCCCTCACTCCCCCACAGCCCCCACCCCTGATCATACCCCTCACTCCCCCCACAACAGTCCCACAGCCTAACTGGTGCCCTTCGCTCCCCATCACAGCCCCTCCAGCCCTGCTCGTGCCCCTGCACCCCAGCCCTGCTAGAGGGTGCCCCCAGTTGCCAGGGCCATGGGGCTGGGGTCCCAGGTCCATAGCCCCTTACCCCCAACACAAGGCAGTGGCTGCTGCAGCAGCAGGAGCATGGAGCTGGCTCCCCCACTGCTGCCTGCCTGCTGTGGGCTCTGATAAAATAGGGAAATCCATGATTTTCTGTGTTTTCCCATGGGAAACAGAAAACCTGGATCCCTGCAGATCAGTCAGGTGCTGTTCTTAGTCGGAGGGGCAGGGCAGTTCTGGGCCCTGGGCTGTTTTGTGCTTGTACTATTTTTATCTCAATGACGGCACGAGCCCATGCATTTTGAGAAGTCTCCTCTTGTAATGTTTCCATAGATTCATAGAAGTCGGGTCAAAGGGACCTTGTAGATCTTCAAGTCCGACCCCCCGCCTGGGCAGGAGAAAAACTGGGCTCAGATGACCCCAGCCAGGTAGGCATCAAGCCTCCTCTTAAAGCCCCCCAGGGTAGGAGCCAGCACCACTTCCCTTGGACGTTGGTTCCAGATCCTAGCTGCCCTGACCGTGAAGTCGTTCTTGCGGATGTCTAATCTAAACCTCCTCTCCAACAACTTGTGGGCGTTATTCCTTGTTATGCCGGGGGCGCGAGGGGAAACAAGGTCTCTCCCAAACCCTTCTGGTCCCCCCTAGTGAGTTTATAGACAGTCACCAGGTCCCCCCTCAGCCTT
>NW_017728951.1:18053643-18060893 GCF_001723895.1 Crocodylus porosus
TTCTTTAGGTCACCAAGAGTTTAAACCCCCCCCTTTCAAGGACACAGTCAGTTGAATTCCAGCTTCTGTAATCTGTATGAGAAAAGCTAGGGGGAGGCTGGGGGAGAGTGTGATTTAGTATAAGAAGAGCTGTGGCAAGGCTGGCCAAGAAAAAAAGTCCTTGGCAGTGTTTTTTTCTTATCAGGTGCGAGATGTAAATTGTGCATTTCTAACAATACTCCATTTCTAACAATATTATAACAATACTCCATTTCTAACAGTCCTCTCAAGTGAGCTGTTTGCAGATGCTTCATCTTTAAAATGTTGCGGCGTATGACAGCAGACATCAGCCACATGGGTTATGTGGTTAGCTGAAGGAGTCAGTGGTGTGAACAGGTTTTAGATTTCCAGTAGGATTGTCATCACTTTCAGAAGCAGAAGAGATGGGTTGAACTTCCCTGCAGTGGCTGGGCCAGAGCTATCCCCAAAGGGCTGATCCAGCCGCTTATGTCATATATTGCCTTAAATCAGCAGTGTCAAGCACATCTGGCTGCACAGGCTGGATGAATGGTGTGGGGCTCATCCATGGGCTAAGTCAGGCCTATGGATGCCTGCATGCCAGATCCAGCCTATGTGGTGCTCGCTTTGTCCCATCCAGGATTACACCACACGTTGTCCCCTCCAGCTGGCCCAGGACCTGTGCTGTATGCAGCACCCACTCCAGGAGGCAGCGTGGGTCTCGAGGCAGCTGGAGCAGGTGCCACGTGTGGCACTTCTGGACTGGCTGGGGCAGGCACCACATGCAACTCAGTCCTGGGCTGGCTGGAACGGGCGGTTTGTACAGCGCACATCCCAGGCCCTGCGCACAATGCTGTACTGGTTTGCACCATGTGCAGCATGTGGGTCAACTCTGAAACCCAACTGAAGCACCATGGGCTGGATCCAGCCCATGGGCCATATCTTTGACACCCCTGCTTTAAATGATTACATCAGAAGTCCTTTATAAAAAAAGTGGGTATAACAAAGCCACAAATGCCAATGAAACTGGCTGGGCCCAGACTTGAGAATCACACAGCAGAATGTAATACGAAGCTGCACAGACACTTCAGCCAATATATGATATTTTATATAACCTATTTCTTAGTTAAAAGGGAGGATCACAAGAAGGATCACGAATCCCACTGTGCAGAACTCAGGTAGTATTTAATAAATGTAAATCACTGAAAAATAATCTAAGAATAACATTTCCTGCCCAGTGGATACCATATGTTTAAAGTCATTACCTTTGGACCTTCCAGGCTAGAAATAAGGATGGCATCCTATTGGGAATCTAGCTATCTCCTTGCCCATTGATATAAAACTCCTTTGTAGCTTACAGGCACCATGAGATGTTGAATACTGAGTTGTAGCCAGCTATCGGCTTAGTGTTGCAACTTGCTTATCCAGGATCTTGGGCTGGTATAACAAAGGGGGAAGTTTCCCATTGGGGGATTGATGTGGCGAGTCACTTGGGGGTCAGGATGTTTAAAGCCATAGCATAATCTGGAATATTACAGTTAGTGCTGGGGTGGGAGGGTAGGAGCTGAATTAGGGCCAGATGATGCAGTTGGAGAAATATGATCAGCTTCACAGGGATGCTGTACATTTGCTTATCACAAGCAATTTCACACAGGCGTCTGCAGCTTATTATATCGATATCACCTGTATGTTTTAGGTTTAGAAGACAATCTGTATGAAAACTAAAATCAACTCGTATGTAACAATCTGTGTATAAACTACGTACAAACTGACATAAAAGCAAGCAACACTTGGTAGCTCCTTGATGACTACTTGCAAAGGTATAGAAATAAAATTCAAGTTCCCTGAAATACAATCAAATGCTCGTTGGCTGGGCAAATCTATCAAAAGTGCATTTTTGTCATAGAAGCAACACTATTGCCATAATAGTCCATAACTGAGAGTTGCACAGCGCGTTGTTCATTTTCTGCTTCACCAGAAATGATGTGTGCAGATTCCATTGCGGTGGCTTTCCCAATGACAACCATATATGGCTCATATTATCCCTACTTGTATGCCTCCCTTTAGGAATGTTTGTTCCATGGAATGGCAGGAAATTACTTTAACACTATCTCTACCTCCTCCTTTCCTCCATAATTGGAAAAAGGAAGTACTTTGTGCTGCAGTTCAATGGCACGTGGCCTTTTTCAGGAAAGGTTTGAACACAGGTTGAAGGTACTGGATATTTTTAGTCTCTAAAGGGAGAAGATTAAGGGGGTACATGATAACTGTCTTCTAAAATGGGAACGGTTAGGAGAAAGAGAAGAGGATGATGACCAATTGTTCTCCATCACCACTGGGGGCAGGATAAGAAGAAAGCACCCTAATTTGCAGCAACGATTGATTTGGTTTGATACTAGGAAGAACTTTTTAGCTATAAGGATAGCTAAGCACCAGTGCAAGAGTCCCAGGACGGTTGTAGAATCTCCTTCACTGTTTTTTAAGAGTAGGTTGAACAAGCTTGTGTCGGCAACGACCTAGGATACTCATTGTGTCGTAGTGCCAGGTGGAGCACTAAACACCTTTTGGGGGGGCTCTTTGAGTCCTCTTTTCTGCAATTTTGTAATGTGGGGATGAAAGATCTCACTTGAAAACTGATATAGCCACAAAACTGGAGAAGGCATTTAGCCACGAAAGACAAATGTTCAATGATGTTACTCAAAGAGACAATCCAAAGGAAAGAACCCTATAGCAACTTTGGATTGCTGTTCTTCAGGGGGAGTGTCACGCATTTCCTTCTATCTTCAGTGTCCCCATTGCACCAGAGATGTCTTCTGTATTGGACCTATGTCCCCCTGGGTGTCTCCCTGTACGAAGGGCAGGTTGAGGCAGCTCCTGTGTGATCCTGAAATAGAAAGATTAAATAGTGATCTCTGTCTCGCCCTCCAAAATATGCACATAGCAAACACAATTCTCTAGAAAGTAGAAGTCTGTAAAATATTAATTGCAGGAAATCATCTTCATGAACAGAAGCTGAGTTTGAATTTATTGCATAAACATTGTTTTGTGCCACCATCTTCAGCCTAGCAACATTTTACAGAAACAAAGATCCTCACCGGATTTCAAAGGAAGTATACCAACTGTACTTGTAGGCAAACCCAATGCTGGAGTAAGTGGGAGTGACTAGACTCACTTTGATAGAGGTGTACCTGCTTTTCATAGCAGTGGTACATTTGGTTCATCTAGTTAAAAAAAATACAGACAGAGGTATGGTCTGGGCCAAATTCACAGTGACTGAAGCTTATACATATTCAGTGCATATTCGTACGCCATTCATATTCAGTATGACTGCGCCTGCTAATTGCAGTAGTGATTTTGGCCCTTTGTGATGCTATACCTAGCGAAACAATCTGATCTGTTTTCAGCTAGAATAAGCCAGCTGTTGTATATAGAAGGAGTCTGTATTACAGCCAAATATGCTCTGTCATGTTTCAGAATATAGCACAAGTCTCTTTGCGGCAGTGTTTCTCAGCGTTTGCAGGCTCAAGGCACTGCTTGTTAGACTCAAGGCACCCCTTAGAAAATCCCAGCTCTTAGCTTTCACCTGTTTTTTGACGATGGAAAAAAAATAGAGCAGTTTTACTCTTGCAGATAACTCAGACTGCGACAGGTCAGTGTTTTGGGCTTATTATTTGAAATGTCTTGATTTTCCTGGAGATTCATGTGTGGGTGTTTGCACGCGTAACAAAGCTAATGTGGAGCGGCTCCCCCAGCACTCTTGTGACAATCTCGTAGCACTCCAAGTGCCGCAGCAGGCTGGTCACGAATCACTGCTCTGCGGCACAAGACAATCCCAGCTTTTAGCATCCAGTAGAGGGCACCCCCGCAGAAGTTTCCATACCAAGCAGCACCGCATTGCTATTGGGATACAGCTGCAAATCAGGCAGATTTCCAAGATGATAAATGAAGTAGCACAAATTCGTATTCTTTTCCTGAACATCTGTGTAAAGTTTGTTCGCCAGGAAAAGGTATAAATCCTTGGTCTGGAAGTTTCAGGGTATGAGTGACACGTTTAATGACATGGAAACACTTTTTCTTTCTCATATTAAACTGGATTTGTAACCTAATATGGCATGAGATTGGCAGTCCTGAGAGCTGAAGAGTGCTATAGAGCTCCAGAATGGGTCACAGTACCAACTTCACCAATACGCCCGGTGTAGTTTGAAATCCATTGCATTTCAGTCCTTAACTTTTCTGTCCTAACTGCTAATTTAGGTGTGGAGATGAAGCATCTCTGAGGATGACTCTTGTGATACAGCAATGAAAAGTCTCTCTCAAACAGCACAATAATCTAGGGAAACCTTCAGAGGAACTCTGTTTACAGAGTGCCTGCTTCTGCATGTCACCTCCGCTCCATTTGTCCTCTCAGCAAAGTCCCGATCAGCTCTTTGCTTGGCAAAATCGCCTTTTTAGAACAGGCGTGGGCCTTCTCCATCCCCACGAGTCATTATGCATCTGGCTTCGCTGCTAATGAAGCCAAGTGTGGTAGGATCAGGTTCCCACCTCCCAGTGAACACAACTCTCTTGGATCTGCCAATGTCTTTCCATGATTGTAGTTCAAAACCATCTTTCCAGAGCTACGGCTGCTGGCCCACAGTGAGAACCAGGCATAACATGGCTTTGTTCCAGAAACAATTTTCCCACGACCCCTAAGTGATTATGAGTTCAGTAGTAGCCTAATAAGCAAACAAAGGTGTGAATGCTGATTTTTCACTGGGTTTGCAGTACAAAAGTTTATATCCCAGGGCTTGGCTTTCAGGTGTGCTACAAATATTCCCACTGATAATACTGCTAACATTTACATGTCCGAGATATTGTGTTGGGATTTTAAAAATTCTTATTCTTTCTCTGTCTCTCTCTTCTTACAACTGCACACAATGCTGTCTAACTGCTCTGACTTGGGAGATTTTGGAAGTATCCTGTTGTACAGAATATAAAGGCACTGCTTTCTTATGCCATCTGCTCTTTATCCATCTTGTCTACTTAGACTGATCTCTTCAGGGCAGGGACCGCCTGTGACTCCTTGCTTGTACAATGCCTAGCACAAAGAGGATCCACTGTCGGTTGGTCCTATGCATTATCGAAAGAAACATGACTGATACATGCCCTAAAAACACATTGGAAGGAGCATGTCTTCGACACTTACGCAAAAGCACTGTCGTTTAGGAACATGAACATCCTTTAACGTGGAAAATGTCTGAAGCTGGGATCCGACATACAGTAAGTTTCACCTTAAAAGAAATGAAAGTCATTTTGTTATAGTGGGCGCGCCTACATGGGTGCATCTACACCTGCTTCTGACTGCACGTTTGGTACTGCACAGTCATTTAGTACTTGCTTTAGCAGTATATTCATGTCTAATCAATATTAGTGGTGCCACCAGACTTTTTCTTACCAGCTGCATACAACTACCCTGTTAATAGAGTATTTTCTCTCGGTACATAACAAGATGTTTTCCTTTGGTGCATGCTCTTTTAAGCTTCACTGGCATCTGGTGAGCTTAGCATCTTCAGCTGATACGAGCATGAAAAGTCTGCGCGTAGGGCAGACAACACGCACACCAAGAGAGCGGCCCGTATATTGCTGCGGTGTACTGTGAGGGTTCTTCAAACAAATCCCAGGCCCTTTAACAGAAGGCGATAAGTACTGGACGGGGAGTCCTGCTGCGTGGTTTGAAAAGGGACTAGAATCACGCCTCCAGAGCTCTGTTCTAGCAACCCGTGTGTCCATGCTTGAAGCAGCTGACTAAATGCACAGGAAATAGGAGACAATCCCTAGCTCAAGAAGCCACCAATTTAAGGGACTTACCCAAAAGATGCTCAACACACACAAGTCCCACTTCATGTGATTTACAGTTGCTCCTTAGGATTGATCAGCATCTCTCACAATTAGGCCTTCCATGGGCACTGTAATGGAGTGCTGACACTTGCTACCCCCGAGAACCAGGGAATGAAAGGTGCATCCTCACAGCTGTGTGGAGTAGGTTACTTGGTGTCCGTGCTGTTAATGCTGGTTTCCTCTTACATCTGGTGCAGTAGCGACTGTGGTGGTTTTTGCAGCGCACCGACAACTATCTTTGTGAAAACTATTTCAGCAGCAGCCCCCAACCTTGCCTGAGACCACTCGTCAAAAGTCCTTTTCTAATTGCTTATAATCACATTACTATCCATCCATATTTCTGTTTTAAATGTGGTCAGTAGTCTTTTACATGCTGAATGCCATTTCCACATCACTTTTTGGAGCTCAGCTGGTTTTGAGCTATGTGATTGGCAGATGTGCCAAAGCAGGAGACGGTTTTTGGGAGTACGTGTATATAAAACCTGTGCAGATCGCAAAAATGGCAAAAAGGATTTTGCTCCAGAGAAATTTCCTATTAAGCATCGGCAAAGTGTGAGACAAGGCTAGTCTTAAAGGTGAATGTTTTGGAAGGTTTTTAGCAAATGAAAACACTGGGCTATATGTTAAATTGCTTTGCAGCTGTAACTATACAAGTATGTACATCTATGTATTTACATTGGTGCGATGGCATCATGCTTCCAATAGATGGCAGGGGAGCAATGAACTCTCTCTGGAGCTATCTGCTTTTATGATATGTAGTATATACATGACACAGTGTGGGCTGATGGAAAGAAATTGTATTTTTTTCCCTGGTCGGTCACATGACCCAGATCATGATTGTCAGGGCTAATATCTGAACCACATGGCAGTGATCAGAAGTCATTGAAAGACTGTCATGGATACTGGATAAGGAGATGAGAAGGAACACAGCTGAGCTCAGTTTGGCTTTCCTGGGAGACCTTGGAGATGCTTACCCAGAGAAGTGCGGATGTGACTGCAGCCTCTGCTGGCATACCTGTGTTAGATAAATCTAGCGAGCCAGGTAACAAAAGCAGTGAATGTGGGGCAGCACACACAGGCCGTGTCCAGATGAGTGCAAACATTTGGTTTCCCAGGGACAAATGGCAGTCCCCAGAGAACGCCTGTGCCACATGTGCTTTGGCAAATGGCAAGTTATTGCAGGGGTGCTGGTCCCAGCAGCCTTACCTGGGGCCCTGGGGGCCTCCCAGGGCTGCAGTAGTGACTTCATCAAGTCTACATAGACACTTGGGCTGGAAGGGACCCCAGAGGATCATCGAGTCCAGCCCCCTGCCCCAGGGGCAGGAAGTCAGCAGGGATCATAGGATCCCAGCAAGATAAGCATCCAAATGTGTCTT
>NW_017728951.1:18061093-18079540 GCF_001723895.1 Crocodylus porosus
CTCTCAAGCTTCTCCACATCCTTTTTGAATTGTGGAGCCCAAAACTGGACGCAGTACTCCAGCTGCGGCCTCACCAAGGCCAAGTGCAAAGGGAGAATGACGTCCCGGGATTTGCTTGAGAAGGATCTATGAATGCAAGCCAGCGTTTTGCTGGCTTTACTACCCACAGCACCCCATTGAAGGCTCATGTTCATCTTCTGGTCAATGATGACCCCCGAGTCCCTTTCATTTGTAATGCTAGCCAGCATAGTACTACCAAGCCTATAAGCATGGTGCAGGTTTTTCCTCCCAAGGTGGAGAACCTTGCATTTTTTGGTGTTAAACACCATCAGGTTCTTGCCCACCTCTTTCATGAGTCTGTCCAGATCTGCCTGGATCACCCTCCTGACCTCAGGTGCAGATGCTTTACCCCAGAGTTTGGTGTCATCGGCAAACTTGGCCAGTCTGCTTCTGACACCAATGTCCAGAGCACTGATGAAGATGTTAAACAGTGTAGGCCTTAGGACAGAGCCTTGTGGGACCCCACTGGTCACAGCGCACCAGGGTGATTGGCTCCCATTGACCACCACCCTCTGGGTCCTACTGCGGAGCCAGTTCCCCAGCCAGCAGGTCGTGGTGAGGTCGAGGCTGCAGTTAGCCAGTTTAGCCATGGGATCATGGGATACCAGGCTGAAAGCTTTTTTAAAGTCAAGATATACCATGTTGATCTCTTCCCCCTTGTCCAGGTGATAGGTCACCTAGTCATAAAAGGAAACAAGATTGGTCAAGCAAGACCTCCCCGCAACAAACCCATGCTGGGTATCCCTCAGGATATTGCCTTCAGCTAGTCTGTTAAGGATGGCTTCCTTGATAATCTTTTCCAAGACCTTCCCCAGGATAGAGGACAGGCTGATGGGCCTGTAGTTTGCCAGATCTACTTTCCTCCCTTTCTTGAAGATAGGCATGACATTGGCCCTCCTCCAATCATCGGGCACTTCACCAGGGTGCCAAGAACGCTCAAAGTTCCATGCCAGGGGCTGAGCTACGATGCTTGCCAGCTCCCTGAGTACCCTGGGGTGTAACCCATCAGGGCCGGCTGACTTGAAGGTGTCCAGCCTGTCGAGGTGATCCTTCACGAGGTCAGCTTTGATGGAGGGCGGAGCTTGCCTGGCAGCCACAGCACGGTTCTGGGTGGCCTGGCTCCACTTCTCAGAAGTGTGTGCTGTCCATGCATGCACTACTCTGGGTTTTTTTCCGTGTTTTTTTTGACCCCGGATATCCAGGAGTCAAAAAAACCACCAGAAAACCCCCCAGAGTAGTGCATGTATGGGCAGCATACCCTTGCAGTGCAGAGAACACTGGACTGTGCAGCATGTGGCACTGCAGATGTGTTTGTGGCACCACACACGGCATGGCCGTGCTCATCTGGATGCATCCACAGGCATTATCATTTGCTAACAACCAAAAGTTCATACTAAAGGGCACTGGGAGTTTGTACTCTGGCTGCTAGTGTAGGGTGAAGCTTTGGCCATTGCTTATGCTAGCTAGTTTCAGTAAGTATAGGTGTGATTGCACATGGATGGTCATACCAACAGGTTGTTGTGCAGACACATTGTTTTGAAAGAAGTGAGCTCATAAGCCTCTTGCTATGTAGTCTGGATTGAACCCAGACTGTGTGGCAGATCCCTGTTTGAACAAGTCCTTTTGAGATCATCATCAGAACCCCACAGCTCTAAATTGCTTATTTTTTCACTTGGCTTGGCTCACTTGAAAATCACCATTAGATTGTAAAGGCTTACCTTCTTTCTCATGGATCTGCTGATGAACAAGGAAACCTCCTCCATGTTCCGTGGGTGCAGGTCATTTACTGCCTTTATATGATCCCCGTGGTGAAATATGCATCCTAAGTAGTGAGGGCCATTCCACTGAGAGATGCTAGGGTCATTGGGAAAAGACAGCAAAAAGTATGAAAGGGATTTCTAGTTTATCATAGGCAAAAAAGCCAAGTGTTGGAACTCCTTAACTTCAACCGGGATTCATGCTGCATGTGGACCTGTTGTCAGCCAGAAGCAAGATACAGTCGTTGAGCAATTGCTTTCTGGTCTGGTTCTTGTCCTGACTAAATCATAGAACCATAGAAAATGAGGGTTGGAAGGGACCTCAGGAAATCATCTAGTCCAACCCCTGGCTCAAAGCAGGACCATCCCCAACTGGATCATCCCAGCCACAGCTTTGTCAAGCCAGGTTTTAAAAACCTCCAAGGATGGAGCTTCTACCACTGCTCTAGGTAACCTGTTCCAGTGTTTTACTATCCTCCTAGTGAGAAAGTTTTTCCTAATATCTAACCTAAACTCCCCTTGCTGCAACTAGAGACCGTTGCTCCTTGTTCTATTATCTGCCACCACCAAGAACAGCCCAGCTCCATCCTCTTTGCAACCCCCCTGCAGGGAGTTGAAGGCTGCTAGTCAATCCCCCCTTAGTCTTTTCTTCTCTAGAGTCTAGACTAATAAGCCCAGTTCCCTCAGCCTCTCCTTCTAAGTCATGTCCCCCAGTCCCCTCACCATTTTTATTACCCTCTACTGGACTCACTCCAATTTATCCACATCCTTTCTGTAGTGGGGGCCCAAAACTGGACACAGTACTCCAGATGTGGCCTCATTAGTGATGAATGATTTCATTCATCCCAACAGGAAGTTCTAAAGATGATCAAATACCTGCAGCTCCCCATGTCAAACCTTTAATTTAACAGACCTGTTTCAATGAAGGTCATCAGAAAGGATGGGGATTCCTTGGCTCATTTGGTTCTTTACACTGTGGCTAAGTACAGACAGTAAAAAAGCTTGAGACTGAATTGATTTGGTCTTTGTAGGTTAGTCTAAGCTGCAAAGATTGAACCAATAAGCAAATGAACAGACATTCAGAAAATGCAGCCACATGCCTGCAGTGGCTCAAGCCAGAAGCCCGGGGCCACTAAAGCACAGCTCTCTGGCATGTAACCAGCATGAGCTGTGTGTTTACTTCCTCTTCCTGGTGGGATTTGCAGTCCAGACTCACATCAGCAGGACTCTGCAGCATTGCTCATCACTTCCTCTTCCTGCTTCCAGGTGCCTCTGGGATTTGTAGTCTACAGTTGCAGCCAGCACTAAGTAGGCAGGGCCTGGCCAGGCCAGGCCAGGCCGCTCTATACTAAGAGGAAGGGAAGTTTAACCATCCCTGCCTGGCCCCAGGCCCCAACAGGGGTTTGCCTGTCAGTGTGCCAGTCAGTGAGCCAGTCTCACTGCTCCGGCTAGGGAGCAGAGGAGCAGGGCCAGCCTTGCTCTTTGTAGCAGACACCATAGGGCTGAAAAGCATACTGGGATGCTGGGGGACTCTGATTTAACTTGAACCAGGAAGGGGTTTGGGACAGAAGTTTCATAAACCTGTTTGACCTAAATCATTTAAGTCTGATATTACACTCAGCCAGGTTTATCTTAAACTAGTTTCAGGCATTTTGAAACTGGTTTACATGCACTGAACTTCTGCTCTGCTACAGGTTTAAACCAGTTTCTGATCACTTGAATCAGTTTATGTGTAACTTATGTTCCTAGCCTGTTGGTCAAATTGTCTCTTGGTGTAACTACCGTGATACTGATAATTTTAGTTCTTCATTTGCCTGAGTGGCTTTTCCTAGGTCCTCTTTGATAACTTAAATAGACAAACCAGAATAAAACCTAGGATCTGGACACCAGGATTAAAGAATTGTGGCAATCCTGGTACAGGACATACCAAAATCCTGACTACAACTTCCTCAGTGAAATTCTGGTGGGCTCTTTCAGTATCCCCCAACTGGTTACTCTTTACTTTGGTCTCAGGCCCTCATCTGGAGTCAACAGACCCTAACTCCTGGCACCCTGTGCCAAAACACAGTCACCACTAGGACAACCTCCAAGTTTCTGCAGCTGCGGCCTAGTACTGTTTCCTCTTTTTGATGATAGTGGAGGAAAACCTACTTCCTCTATATGCACGTAGTGCATCTGATAAACGTGGCACATCAAAGGAGCAGAGGGTGGTATTCCCAGCACTGTGCACAGCAGGCAGCAAGGATTAATAACACTAAACTCACCTTCCACACAGTCTGTCCTTTTGCCCCTGCTCCCTTTCCTTTCTCCCAAGCAATTTAGGGAGAGACTAGGGAGAGGAATGAATTCCATTGAGCTTACCCAGCAGTACAAAACTTGAGGAAAAGTGGGTGACTTTGAGCCCCCAACATCTCATCCCCAAAACAGGCACTTGAATAGATTATTCCCAGTGCTGGAAAGTTTCAGAGAGCAACCAGCTGCCAGCAGTTATCTGCTGGGACTCCCAGTCAGGTCCTCTTTACTTATTCACCATGGTAATACTTTGCGCTTCTGTGACCTGCTCGGTTTGAGAATCTCAAAGTCCCTTGCAGATATTTGTTACTTAAATCACAAAAGGGCCACATGAGATGGGTTAATAATATATTATGCCCAGAGCAGTATACTCAGGAGAGCTGAAACTCAAGGGATCTGCTGAAAGACAAAGTGAATCAATGAGGCAACTGGGACCAGGACTGCACCATCCTGGCTCTGACCGCTAGGTCATGCTCTTTCTGAGCAATATGAACATGTGGATTTCCAAAGGATATACCCTTTTCTTACAAGAACTTCTATTCTCCATGTGGCACAAGCCCACAGATGGGGAGTGATGTTTAGTGGACTCATTTCATTGGCGGGTCACTTCATTTTCCTGGGTTTCGGCTCCCTTATCTGTAAACAGGTGGTGACAGCATGCATCCACCTATACCAAATTGCGAATGGTGTCACCTACTTTTCGTCCATAGTAAGACAAACTTCTCTTTGGCCACAAGTCAGTGAGTCCAGTGACTATTTACCCTCCACATCACGGGCAACTGACAGTCTTGCCATTCATACTGACATTAGAAGAATAATCTTTAAGATCATGTTTTCCTAACAGCTATCATACTCTGCCTGAAACCCAACAAATGCCAAGCTCATAGGGTGCTTTGCAGCCATTCACCAGCGGACAAGTACCCACCATATTTGTCCTGCCGCTTCAGTAAGCGTTAGGTAATTGTTGATGTCGACCATAGGAATGAAAAGATCCACCTCTTGCAGTTGGCTCCTGTCTGTGACTTGGCTGTAAAAGAAAACAGCATGGACAAGTCAGATTCTGCTAACTTGTCAATTGAAGCCAGTACTAACCCTGGAAATTAAACATGAAAAACACCTCTTAAGTCACTTAGCCCCTGTACTCTTCCTACAACACAATACATTTCCAACGGCCTATTCCCTCAGAGCTATTTTCCAGCTTAGCACTAAATATTTCCTGGGTTGGGGTTTCTAGCATTTCTCTTGGAGAGTACATTACTTCATCAGTTCAGATGGTTAAGAAATTTGTCCAGTGTCTGGATGGTGGGGAAAGACTGAGATTATTATTGTAGTGCTATTACAGTGCAATGTTTCTTCCTTTTCCAAAAGGAAATCTAACAAAGACACTCATGTACTTTTTCAAGCCTCTGCTGCTGTTTTGTCCTGGAGATCACACTTTTCATTGTCTTGAAAGAAACAAGGAAGTAGATAAAAAGCTGCTAACCCTGTATATTAAAAACAATACAATACCAGTAAATTCTTCCAACTGTGATTGGCCATAATTCCCTTATTCCAAAATTTGTCTTTGAACCATTTTTTTATTGTTTTGTTAGAGGAACACAAAAGCTGGCTGTTTTGAACTCTGAACTGACAGTTCCTTCCTTCCTTCGTTTCTGGTTGTACAGTATTGACCAGAACAAAGATGAGCGATGCTATTGAGTAATTTCAATCCAAAAGCAATATAAGCAGATAAGACTGGGGCCTCGGGTCAGGAAGCCCTGTTCAGTGATCTGAGCTGGGCTAAGTGCAGTCACCTGCAGGGGAGAAATGCGTGCTTGTGGTGGGCTCTGGGGCAAAGATGGAAAAGCCTGTTCCCTGCTTTGCTCAAGGGAACAGCTTTGTTTTGTATTTAAACAGGGACGTCATCTAGGCTTTGGATGTGGTGCATATCTTTCCTAAACTGGGGAGATAAGGTAGCAGAGTATAATTAGCAATCTTCAAGACCCCTGAGTCTAATCTGCTCAGTTTTCAAGTGGGTTCTGTTACTCCTTTGCACCCAAACAGCCATACTTCATTAGTATAGATAGCTGAACTACTGATAGTGGCGATGCATTTGATTTCCTTTCCAGCCTTGGCTGTATACTGGTGCTGATGTTTGTAAGCGGTTCGTCCCCATCATCCTCGGAGCTCCTTAGCTGTATGTTGTTTTCCAGGATCCAGGGAAGGGGCAAGAATTCATCACTTCTGCACGTGGGCTGGAGCCTCTTGTCAGGGGACCTAGTAAATAAGAATGGTAATAAAAAATGAACTGGCCATGTCGAGTCACTGTTACTCTAGCTGTGTTTGATGCTGAATCAAATAGCTGTCAGTAGAACAAAGAATAACGAGTTCTTGTAGAATACCCAGTGGACAAAATTACAGCTAAATAGAATAAGCTGACCTCCTAGAACGGACCATCAAACCCAAATAATCCTTTTGAATATTTGAAGACTATTTATTAAAAGTGAAATAATTCCAGCTAACAACATGGCTTAAGACAGAAAGCGAGCATGGATGGTTGACATGGGCTTATATTGATTTCTGTGGGCGCACAGGCTGAGCCCTGGTGGATATAATAGCAGAACTGCCCAAATACTTATCAGGTTATTTGCGGGGCCTTCTAAAGACCGGGGGCCTGGAAAGATTAGTCAAAAGCCAATGGGCCCAGAATTTTTTAGTCTTTGGCCACATACCTGTGTGCAACCACACAACAATATTATAATTAACTTGCTTGTGGCTGAACATATAACTACTACCCTCCACTAGAAGGAATCTGGAGGGTCTATCTACGTGTCCTAGGAAGTATTGTGGTGTTAACAGATAACAGGATTATTTGTTAGCTTGAGAGAGGATTTTGGTGCTAGCCCATCATCACAGAAGCTCCAGGCCCTCATTGTGTGCAGCCTTTGTGATGTTTCTATGTAGTAGTCAGAGCTTTAGGACAATAGTCTGAACTTCTGTGAAATCCCTTCTGTGATGATATCCATGCAAATTAATACACGTTAAAACACAGGGCACACTTATGAAATAAAACATAGAGAAGGAAAATGAAGGTTGAGAGAAGTGACTTGCACAAGGTCATGCAGCCAGAGAGTGACACATTTGAGAGTAAACACTTCCTCAGTATTTTTTTCACCACTAGACAAGCCTGCCCACTCTACTGAGTGGCTTCCCATTGTGTTTTGGGCATGTGTGACTCTATCTGGCCCTAGAATATCGCATTGTAAAAGCCCAGCTTCTTAAAACTGCTATTTTCTATTCTACATAAGCACAGTCAGGATGTCCCAGTATATGAATTTGGGATGTGAGCTGAAAGTTGACTCTGATATCCACTCCTTCCCCAGCCAACAAAGACCTCCTCAAATGATGTGTTTTATAGATTTTATCCTAAAAGCAGTAGGAATGAGAGCTCTTACCCGATCACTGTGAGCATGTCGACAGTGTGTCAGACTGTGCTAGAGCATGTCACCATGAAACCATACTTCCTAACCAGTCCACCCCTGCTCTGTGGGCATTGAATACTGGAAAAATGTCATGTAGTTGCTTTCCAGCATGTGCCCAAGGTGTGCCAGCATTGCTATCAAGTTCAAGTGTGCTCATGAGAGTGACATAAAATGAATGACTACTTACTGAGGTTTCATTGAGATGTAGACAAGCTTTTCCTCCGTGATTGGACTGTTACACTGGGGATCAGGCTCTGCTGAGTTCATTTCCAGCTGTTAAAAGCATAAAAGAAACATTGGTGGTAATCATTGCCTTTCTTCATCCATAAAGGAGCCTTGTGACTTCTTTATTTGGTTTAAAGTTTGTGCCTTTTCAGGGATTCTGGCTGATACAGCTCAGCCTTGTTAAAATAAACCACTGTTAACGAAAGTGTGCAAACAGCCGAAGCTTACACTCAGCGTTCCCATCAACCATGTGCTATGGAGTGGGTCAAAACTCCAAGTTTTCAATTCATAGGAAAATTTTGAGATTTCCAAATTGTTTTTTGCTTTGAATTGGAGTACTCACAAATATTTCCTAAATTTCCTGTGAAATGGAAATTGTGAAAACTTTTCATTTAGGAAATTAGTTGAAAGCAATGTACCTTCAAATGAAATTTTTACATCTAACACGTCACTTATTTTTAATCTCACATTACATTTATTGTTTTATGTTAGGTACTAACATCTCAGCAGTAGTTCACAATGACATGGATGGAATAATTACAGTGATATCACAAAAAATAAATATTTTTAAAAGAGTTTTAAAGTGAACATTTATCTTGAAATGAAGTTGGAATTTTTTCCAGAACAAAATTTTCTAAAACAAAAACATCAGGGGAGGGCTGCTTTTCTGAGATTGTTCATCAGCATTTATATTTGAAATAACTGTTTTAATCAAAATGATATTTTCCATCAGAAAACTCTGATGAAAATTTTCCAGTCTCCTAAGTACATCCTACGTTTTTCTCCTCATCCACCTGAACTTCTTATTAGCCATTTATTTGGGAGTTTGCTTTCTCTAAAAATCTTGCTAGTACTTTTTTTGGGTTTGTCAGATACTATCTTGGAGCTCAGCCAGGGTTCAGCCCAACAGGTAAAAGTGCATCAAGTAGCTTACCTGTGCTGAAATTTTTTTTGGAGTGACATAGTATTCATCGTCCTCCTTCTCCTCTTCTTTGGTGTTCTCATCTGAATCTGACAGCTGAATTTCCAGGGTCTTTTGTGGAATATTGCTCTGCTAAAAAAAATTCAGTGTTGAAGAGGATCAGCTATACAGAAGATGTAATGCATCTTCTTCCCATTTACTGGGAAAAGTAATAGGATTAGCAAATATCTATGGGGAATGTGGGGAGATTTGCTTCTCATGGAAGGCTGAAATAATAAGAGGATCTGTCCACTGTGCAAACAAACGTGTCTTTTTATGCTTCCAGTTAAACTCTCAAAATCAACTGCAGTGCAATATTTGTACATTGAATACAACATTTACTGTAGCTACCTAAGGATCAGATGTGCAAATACAGTTCTATAATTACACTTTCAAATGCCAGTGTTTGTCCTTGCTAATGTTTGCAAGTGCAAAAATTGTGGCTGCATTTAAAAATCAGGTTGAGTGGGCCAGACATGTATACATGATCTGGTATGTGTTACACACAGCTCTCATGTCCTTCCTTTGGCAAAATTTCTCATTGAAATCTAGAGCTAGTTAAAACAATTTAAAACCTTTCAGTGAAAAGGAGACCTTTTTTGTTTTCAGTCACCTTCTCTGAAACGAGTGGGAGTCTCGCCTGAATAGGGAGTGAGTTATTGGAACTGCCATGCACAGCAAGCAATTTGAGCTGTTGACTTGCAAAACTCAGTGGGCTTTGACCTACACGTGAGTATCTGATAAGAGCCCAGACTGAATCCTTGTAGCCTGGACAATTTGCTTCACTGTCCACAGAATTATACTGAATAATGACCAGAGAGAGAAAGTTCCCGAGAATTTGACTTGCCAACAAGTGATAAATCCCTTCTCAGAGTTCACCTTTAAGCCAGAAAGCTCAATTAGCTATTTTTAGATCAGCGTTGTTGATTTGATTATCACACAAAATATGGTAATTAGTATTTAGCTTCCTCCCGATATACTTTGCCAAGCTGCGTTCGAGATGTACCCTTTCTTTATCTCTCTACTTACATCTTTTGTTTCCATAGCAATGAAATAAAATAATGACTACATGTGCGACAGAATATATTACTGTTTTCAAGGTAAAGTGAATTAAACTAATTACCCTCTTTCATATATGTGAAAAGAAGAAGCTGGTGTTGAATAGAAATGAGGAGTGATAAATACATTGTTGTGCCTCATGGGTTTTCACTGATTACAACACAAAAGCGGGTATATTTGTTAGCGCAGAGACTCAACATAGAATATTTTCATAGGAATCAATGACTTAAGTCTGCTCCAGCGGCAGCTAGATGGGACCCTGTGTTCCTGATCCAAAACCCACAGACGTCAATGGAAAAGGACTTCAGCAGGCTATGGTTCAAACTCTAATTACACTTTCTGGACAAAGGTGTCCCATGGCTAAGTCCGCAGAGGTGCGGAGGTCCTTCACTTCCCATAGACTTCAGTATGAGTTTAAAGAATTTAGCATCATCCAGGACTGAGCCCTAATTTACTACGACCCTAGTCAATCTAAATTAGCTCTTGAAAAGGGAAAGGACAAGACAGGCTGCAGCAAAGCTGGGTTTCTACAAAGCAGTTTATATAGATCCTAATTCAGCTTGGCAGTTCAACACTGGAATAATGCCATTCAAGATGAATCAGGGCCATGGTGACATATCAAAATACTGGCTAATTACCAAGGGGAGTAAAAATAGCATGAGGTGTTTGAGGACAGACCATGCAGTTGGTTCAACAACAACACAAACTTGAGAAGGATTAGTAGATAAAAGAGAAGAAGTAAGAGAGGTCAAAGTAGAACCTGTTTAACTCATGGGCTTTTAATCCTATTTTGTTAAAACAAGCACAACTTTGTGTAACCATTCTCAATCTGGTTTATATCAGGCACAAGCTAAGATTTGTGAGCCAGGTTTATGTTGAATCAAGATAATTGGCTCAAGAGCTCACCAGTTTGACTGGCTCAATTCATTTCTAGTTAAACTGGTGCAATTTCTGCGTGTACAAAAACCCAAAGAGAGGGTAGAAAAACAGACAATTTGAGAGGAATTTGGGAACACAAATATGTATGTAAGGGCAGCTTCTCCACGAGCGTAACTTGTCCTAGCTTTGTTCCCTTCAATGCATCTAAGACAATGTGAAGAATTTGTGAAGATCTCTTCTGCAGTAACCATATAAAGTGAAGGAAAGCTCAGTCCTGGTCTCATACCAGTACAGAAGTTCAAATCACACTAAATCGATGAAGTGTGAGTGAACATTGATCCAGGTCTAATTTAGATTGGGTTCCACCATTTTTAAGCCAGTCTACATGTGCCAGTCTCACTGGACTTCTGTTCTGTTATGGATGTAGGCCAGTTTTTGGGCACTTATACCAGTTTATGTGTAATAGTGAAAGAGCAACTGCTGGAGTGAAATAAGAAAATCTTCACAATCAAAGCCAGACCAGCTCTGTAGGGAGGTGAAGGACTGGTTTCTCATTACAATGACTCTGGCTAGATCAGACTGGATGGTAATTCTGTGAATATGCCTCCAAAATGTATGGTTTATGAGCTTTGCTAGCTCTTTCTTCTCACCGGGTGAGGAAGAACTGGTGATCTGGAGGGCGGCTGATATTTTGGCAGATGCTGGGGGCAAGGATCTGAATTAGGTCTCCTCTTGTCGTCTGAAGGATCTTTCTCCTGTACATAAGAGAAAACTGTAAGCTCCATGCACACAAGTCTTGTTTGTCTGGTCAGTTGGTAACACAAAAGGACCTTTTGCAACGCTCTCCCCTGCAGTGCTATTCACTGGCACTTTGTGACTCAACTTGCTAAGCACTGCTACCCAGGTACCCCTTCATATTTTTTTCTACAAACAGACCTTTAGTCTCATCGGGAATGTACTAATGCTCTCAGTTTACTGATTGGTAGGGATTCAAAGATACAAGGGAGTTTTCAGCACCCGCTTCAGGAAGTCAACACAACCCTATGCCCCTTTGTGCCTCTCTCCAGTACCATCAGGAGATGGGACGCAGTTCTCATTTTGGCTTTGCCGAGGCAGGTTAAATATTACTGAAGGGAGCCTTGGTTGGTCAGTCTCCTGGCCTAAATGTCTGCAGCCTCAGAGCTCAGGACTTTCCTTTGAATGGAGGCAATCAAGTACCCAAGTCTAAGACCATATTTATCACCACCGACAGGCTTTGACTACTAAAGGCCCCTCACCTCATTTTCGTTGTTGTTGATGGGCCCCTCTGCATTTGCTCCACTGAAGGACAGCGGCAAGGAGTATGACCGGCTTTTCATGTGTTCAGTGGCAAGATCCTCGTTCTAGAAATCAAAGGAGAGCAGTAGGAGGCTTTGCAGGGTCAGCTGAGGTCCACAGGCTAACGTGTGCTCTTATGGGGGTCTATATGAGTCTTAGTGAAGCCGAATTTAGCCCAAGACTAACTCACCTCTTAAGCCCAATAGGAATCCCCCATTGATTAAGAAACGGTTTTAACGGGAAATGCACTTATTGACACACTTAGGGCCAAATCCTGCAGGACTTGGACAGAGAATTTTAGTGCATTTCATCCCTTATTTCACCAATGAAGTGATAAGCTGCTCTCGTTACCAATGAACTGATAACCAGAGGTTACCAATGAAATGATATCCAGAGGTTACCAATGAAATAACAATGCTCTGTTTTTGAAAAAGCGGATTTGTGAATGGATATGTCACCTGAGGACGGCATCCATCTGCTTTTGCATCCATGCAGACTGATGAAATGAAGGTGTACCATTCCTCCACCTGCTCCCTGTGGGTAGGAATCATGCAGTTAAAAACTTATCAAAACACAAACTGCCTCTTGTGCTGCTTCTGAAGGGCCCATACCAACACCTGCCAAAGTCACCAGGAGTCTTTCCATCGGCTTCAGTAGGCGCCAGACTGGGCCCCGAAGCTACACAGGGAAAATCTGCATCTTTCTCAAAACTGTGGAGAGCTGCTTCTAAAGCGGTTGCTTCACAGCAGCTTGGTGGATGGCAGGGCTGTGATCTTAAGGAATTGTAGGCATTTGACCCCGAAGCCCAAAAACTTAGCAGGTCCGCAGGCCAAAATCTCGCCGAACTGATCAAGTCTGCGAGGAAGATTCTGGGATGTATTTGGCAGCCGTGTTGGGCTGAGACCAAAAGGAATGCAAAAATGTAGAAGTGTTGGTTCAGAAATGATACCTTTTATTAGACCAACTAGGAAATTGCAAAAAAGAGATTTCTTTTTTGCAGTTTCCTAGTTGGTCTAATAAAAAGTATCATTTCTGAGCCAAGGATTGTACATTTTTGCATTTCTTGGGGAGGATTCTGTGATCCCAGCTCTATGTAGATTCCCCACTTGAAACCCAACTGAACTATACAAAGGACCATGTAACTACCACCCGCCTGCTATATAAAGTACTGTATAGTCTGAACTAAGGGCCACTGAGATCCTATAGTGGGAAAAAAATGATCTTTAAAGGCTCCATTCAGTAAGGTGAGGGAATGTCCTGTGATGTGCCTATATTGGTCTTTATTTCCATGTGACTCAGATGAACATCCAGTACCTTGCAAGACCGTAGCAAGATGGTCTTGGAGCTTGAGAAACACATTTAAACAGAGAGGCTTTGAGAAGAGGCTTTGAGGCTGGACTCAATGATCTTGCAAGGTCCCTTCTAGCCCCTAATGTCTATAATGTACAATTCAGGCCGTGCATTGGAAGCTAGTTGAAAAGGAGGCACCGCATTGTGTTCACAAGTAAGATTAATGTGATTCTCGCCGGAATTTTTCCCGCTAAATGAGCATTAAAGAAACAATGCCTAAGCGCATGCAAAGAACTGTATGCTTGAATGATTACTCGCTATTTGTTTTTCTCTCTGGGCTCAGGCACGTTGTCCATCCTGCGTCACTCTGATGCATAGAGATTGTCATCTTGCTGCCCTTTCTCAGGCAAAAACCTCTTCTTGAGGCAGATGCAGGAAGGGAGGCAAATAGGGTGGAGCTGGAAAGCAGGATCAACCTTCGCAGGGTCATTGCTCTTAGGGTCAGATTGTCTCCTACAGCCTATTCCTTACAAGATGGGGTTATAATCTTTCTGGATACCAAGAGCACTGGATTCATGGCCCTCCCCATGCATACCTGTTCTTGCCGATGAGGTAGTAGTCCCTGCTCTCTGTGTTGATGGATATCACTTCTTCCGGCAGGCATTTAAACATCTTCCTTACTGCTGTCATCTTTTCATAATTGCTTATCCCAGTCTCTATGCTTATAATCCTGTTGGGTATGTGTATGAAATATTTACGTGTAAAGCACATCCATCTTCTACATTAATGCACACTGTGAAATGATCATTGTCTGTAAAAACCATAAGGATCAAGAGCTTGCTAAGTAATTTTTGTGCTGTTGCTTAAATAACTGCCTTTGAGATGAAAAATGATTTGATCATTTAAACATAAAAGGCCTTAATAATAAAGCATTGGTTGGAAGGAGGAAAGTATTTTCCATAATATTTAAAACTACAATAACAAAAATAAAATTAATAAAAACAAGTTTCTGGGTTCTCTATTGGAAAAAAGAAACAAGAATGTTTCAGTTTTTAGGACTCCAAGCTGAGAAATGTTTAGGCCTTTTTTGGTTGAAAGAGCAGAGAATCTCAAGCAAAACAAAACTCTGTCTTTCTCTACGTGAAATATTATTATGAGGAAAACTATTTTTTTTTGAACAAAGATGTTCAACTATCTCACTAGAATAACAGGACCAACAGCTTATGGTATCAGCATTGCAAGGGGAGGGGTGATTTTAAAATCTGTTCTGGAAAGAAGCAAATTCAGCTTTGTGTCGGGAATTAGACCGTGTTGTTATTGCAGCAAATTGAAAAAATCACAATTATTGTGTAGCCAGTTGGAGAGGTTTCAAATGTGAATAACCACTTACAAAAATCTGCTTGGTTGGGGGCTGATGGAAAGACTCCAGCCAACTTCAGGGGAGTTGGGAAAAGCACTGGAAAAACGTTTCTGTGTCTTGGTCTACATTCCTCGCTATTCCCAACGCTCAACTCTAGGTTGTGGTTCAGCGGTGCTCAATTTTCTGGCCCTGTGGGCCGGATAAATGGCACAGGGCTAGTCTGCAGACTGGCCTGCACTGCCTCTGCCTGGCCCCGAACAGCTGGACTGGGTCCTGTGCTGGCCCTGCACATCAAGAGTGGGCGCTGGGGCCCCCCTCCACCCCTGCATGCCCGGATCGGGTCTCAGGTCCCCTGTGCACCCGATCCAGCACACAAAGCCACGCTATCCAGCCCATGGGGCTCCTCCTGTGTCTGGGAATTTGGCAGCAGAGTCCAATTTTTGGACCCGTGGGGAGTCCTATGGCTTGGATGGCTTGGAGCTGGGGACTGGATCTGGCCCGTGGGCCAAGCACCAATGGTATAGAGGGGTGAGACGAAAAGGTGCTAGACTTCAGATACGTACTGGTCAATTGGAATGGAGCCCTTTATCTTCTGGCCTTTGAGGTACTTCAGGATGTAGTGGCACTTGCTGGATTTACACAGGATGAAATAGCGATTTTTCCAGGATTTCTGCACAGGGGAAAGTTTGTTTTGCCTGTCAGTAAAGCTCAGGGGAGCAAAAATAACAGATGTTTGTCAAGGGATTTCCAGAGCATGACTAATTTGCACTTACTGTACCTGGGAAGTGAAAAGCTCAGGAGGTGGCGATTTGATAAAGAAACCGTGCTTGCAGACTTCATCTTCGTGGCAAGGCATGATTTGATTTCCTACCAATCAAAGAGAAATGAAGGGCACCGTCACGCAATTTGATGGCAATTAATCTCTTACGTGGACCTGCTTGAATGGGAAATTTGTTGCTGAGTGCTGGGCTTCTGTGCTTAAGTGGCCACAAAGCATGTTCAATTAGCGGAGACGAGTGCAAAGCTATAAAACATTGGGCCTGATCACCGTCCCTTGATGTTATTGTTCCTGGCTGGCCAAAAGCTATAAACAAAGGGGAACGACAATATACTGAGTTGGGGGAGGCTTCCAGTGAAGTACCGCAAGGGTCTGTATTAGGTCTAGTCTAATTTAACATCTTCGTTAGTGATCTGAAAGAAGGAATAAACAGCACGCTAATTACATTTGCAGATGGTATTCAATTTGGAAGAGCTACAAACACCAGCAGGGATGGAACAGTCTACAGTGGGCATCAGGAAATAACAAGATGAGACTGGGAGTCAAATGGAGAAAATACTGGCTAACAACTCTGGGGGAAAAGAAAAGATCTGAATATATATGCTCATGAGCTAGCATACTCCATGACAAGCTACTGTGAAAACACCCCATTTCTAATCAAAGTATGGCATTAAAATCTGCTTCCTTGCTTTCTAAAGTGCTTTGCAACCCCATTGCAAGGGGTCATAGATGGGCAAATGTTGTTCATTTCTAATCTCTAACCTTGGAATAACTGGTCAGATGCACTTTGCAGTGTCCCGAGATATAAACTGATAGCACTTCCTACCCTGTGAACCTTTTTTTGATTTATCAGGGCAATGGACATGGATGTCTGAATGATTGCACATTGTATGGTTTATCCCAAGACAAATGGGATGTGTGTGTAGCTTCAGAGAATTAACACGTGGTATAGGCCAAACTGACCCTCTCATTTTTCTCATATGGTGCATTCCCTCTCTGCATCCATGTCTCTCATTTCTAGCATAGTGTCTCAGGAAAACTACTGTCCCCTTCCAGACACCTAGGACATACTAAGTGGAAGACATTGACTAGTAACTAGAGCACTTTGAAACCTGCTGCAACTTTTTGTTCGACGATCTTGCTAGATTCTGTTTTGTACCTGATGGGTTTTTCTTATACTTGAAAGCCATTCTGATTCCTTCTTCAACCTGGAAAACAAAGAGTGAACAAAGACTTGGGACAAGATTCTTGCACCCTCGTTCAGGCTGAGTAACACTTCACTACGCCAGCAGGCAGCTCTAGAAAGCAGCATCAATCTGGTGATTCCAGAAAGCGATCACAAATTGCTGCTGCCAGTTAGGGAGGGTGCTGGTGGACTTGCCTACCAACTTTTATGTATGTCCTAACCCTAATAAATAGCAACTGTAAACATGAAGAAATGCATTTATTATTGGGAGGGCGTAGTATTTATTTTTGACTAAAGCAGGGGTTGGAAACATATAGCCTGTTGCCCAAAATCAGCCTGTGCAGCCACTAGATACAGTTTAAGGAGCAAGAGGGCTTTTTTTTCTGCCTTTGCCCACACCTGGGCCAGGCAGCGAGAAGCTGCATCGTCACTGCGGCCACTTCTCCCCACCTCTCTGCCTCTCAGCTGCAGCGCAGCTCCCAGCTGGTTAGGAGCTGTGCCTGCACTGCTGCTGCGTCCTCCTGCCCCTCACTCCTAGGCTGCAGCATGGGTGCAGATCCCTGCCGGTGGGGAACTGTGCTGCAGTTATGGGGTGGGGAGGGCAGGGAGAAGCAGCAGCAGCAAGGGTGCAGCTTCCAGCTGCCCAGCCCTGGTGCAGCTCCCCACCAGCTGGAAATAGTGCCTGTGCTGCAGCTGGGGAGCAAGAAGCAGTGTCATAGGCACCGCTCCCAGCTCCTTGGCCCCGGTGCAGTTGCAGGCCGAGCCCCTTGCTGCTGATACCCTGATGAAACCACCTGGCCATGTCAGACTGGAGCTGGGTTGTTCCGGCCTGTGGCTTGTTCAAGGCTGCCAGTCGCTGCCCTAAAGAGTTTAAAGTCTGAATGGGGTACAGTCTAAAACCCTAGCCACAATACTTTGCACCTTCCGGGAGATTTGGGAGGCAACTTCTGTTCTCATTTATGCCCCTCTGGATTCAGAATAGCTCTTATTTCACTAGGCTTCCTCCATTCTTTCATCGGTGTAGCTGAAATCTTAGAAAAGGTAAATGATGTGCCGGATATTATACAGCCAGTCGGTGGCTGACAGGGAAACAATGGCATGGATTTTTGCCCACGTACTTTAAAGCCCATTCCTAAGAAAGATTTGTTAAAATAATTTTTTGGCAGAACCAAACAGTGGAAACCTAACCTGTAGGGCTGGGTAATCACAGACTGTGGAGATGAAGCCTGAAATTAATTTTTGTATCTTGTTTTATTTTTTTTAAATTGCTTTAGCTCTTTTGCCTTATCGGGCTTCTGGCCAACTAAGAACTCTGTTCCTGCATCAACACAATCCACAATGTGCAATTCCTTATGCATTTCAGAAAAAAATAAATCCAGTCTCAATTACCTGGAAACTTCTGTTTGCTGTTTTTCTGCACTTGGACTTAAATATGGTTCTGGTCTTTCAAGCTATCATTTGGGAAGCAATCATCACAGAATCATAGAAGTCGGGTCGAAGGGACCCTGTAGATCTTCAAGTCCGACCCCCCGCCTGGGCAGGAGAAAAACTGGGCTCAGATGACTCCAGTCCGGTAGGCATCCAGCCTCCTCTTAAAGCCCCCCAGGGTAGGAGCCAGCACCACTTCCTTTGGAAGTTGGTTCCAGCTCCTAGCCACCCTGACCGTGAAGTAGTGCTTGCGGATGTCTAATCTACACCTCCTCTCCAACAGCTTGTGGGCGTTATTCCTTGTCATGCCAGCGGGCGCGAGGGGAAACAAGGTCTCTCCCAAACCCTTCTGGTCCCCCCTAGTGAATTTATAGACAGTCACCAGGTCCCCCCT
>NW_017728951.1:18079885-18115714 GCF_001723895.1 Crocodylus porosus
TGCAGTCTTTCCGTCCCTGCTAGCGTGCTCACCTCACCCCAAATTTTGGTATCATCAGCAAATTTAAACAGGTTGCAATTCACCCCGTTGTCCTAATCGCTGATAAAGAGATTGAACAGTGCAGGCCCCAGGACCGAGTCCTGGGGGACTCTGCTGCCCACTTCCCCCCAGGTCGAATACCACCACCACCCTCTGAGTACGACCCTTCAGCCAATCTGCAATCCATCTGACTGTGTAGGCATCAATGCCACAGTTGCCCAGTTTTTTAATGAGGACGGGGTGGGAGACGGTGTCAAAGGCCTTGCTGAAGTCTAGAAAGACTACGTCCATGGCGACACCTGCATCCAATGCTTTTGTGACCTGATCGTAAAAGGCAGTCAGGTTGGTCTGACATGACCTGCCCCTAATGAAACCGTGCTGGTTACCCTTGAGCATCATCCCTGAAGCCGACTCATTGCAGATGTGCTCCTTGAGGATCTTCTCAAAGAGTTTCCCTAGGATTGAGGTAAGACTGTTTCCTGCAGAGACAGCTCCATTTCTTGTAATATCTTGCTTTGACCCGGCTATCAGCTATAGCAGTAATCATGTAATCTCTCATTTGTTGCTGCATGTTGGTACAGTGCCTCTTCTGGGAAAATTTGAAAGTATCCAAACTCCCTGGTCTGCTTCTTTGCAGGTGCCTTTCCAGACTCAAGGGATTTAAAGTAGCCTTCTTTGCTCCATTTTCATTAGTTTTCTTTTGACCCCACAAAATAAAATGTGTGACTGATAGGACAGTGGCTTTTTCCCCCCGACATGGGTCAGGGTTACCCTTGCTTGGCAGTGTCTAACTACAAGCTCCTATAACTCACTTCCTGCATTAGAAAACTTGTCTGACTTTAACCCAGCAATGTAGTTGATCTGGATAAGATATCACTTAAAGAAATCCATGCCTTTTGCATAATGCCTGGACTATCACAGCTACAACACCTCAAACACTACCATATCCACTCCAGTGTCCGCATTTGAGCATTAAAGCAACAATAAAGCACCTATTTTTCATAGGGGAAACCTCTGAATTTTTGCATTTGAGAAGGCTTTGGAGCACAACAGAACAAGGAGCAATGATCTCGAGTTGCAGCAAGGGAAGTTTAGATTAGACATTAGGAAAAACTTTCTCACTAGGTAGTGAGAACAAACTACGCAGAGAAGTTGCAGTGTCTCCATTTGTGTAGGTTTCTAAAACCCAGCTAGACAGTCTTGGCTGGGATGATGCAGTTGGGGCTGGTCCTGCTTTGAGCAGGGCATTGGACTGGATGTGATCTCCTGAGGTCCCTTCCAGCCCTCGTTGTCTATGGTTCTGCATATGTCGTGACAATACACACTACCTAAGGGTTTCATCTGTCACCCATCACAAAAAAGTGAGTACTCTGAAAAAACAAATGACTGCGTAGCCACTTGCGTTCTGGCTCCTACTTTTAATATTACTGACACTTTCTGTTTCAATGGAAGACATTTGACTAATCTTTTAAATTAGATTGACAAAATCTTCATGGACTGGCAAACGCCACAATGTTCACAAAAGCAGCATTCCCTGAGACTACAAAGGGAGTCGAATAAAAGGCTTGTCTGTATTTGAGTAAAGGTCAAGATATGCAGGTGGAAAGACAAAAAAAATGTGATATTTCAATAGCTCTTAATCACCCACATTCTTCAACCCATATTTCGGAAACAATAATTTAATCATTGCATTTAATCATATTCTTTCTTTTAGTGGAAAGGAACCTTTTAAGCAGCTTGAATCTCATTTAGGAAAGACAATGACAATTCTATGATTATAAATCCTCAGGCTTTTTGTATGCATGATACGAAGAGATTTGATTTCCCTCAGCCTTTAAAGATCTAACAGCTTTAGTTAAAATGCAAACAAAGTGCGGTGAATGAATTAAGATACACATTATTCTTAAACTTCAAACACAATGCTGTGCTGAGCCAAATGAGCTACGTTAGTACTTACAGGAAAGCGCAGGTCTTGGAGACATACACCTGCATGGGTTTCCAGTTACTCGGTCACTCCTTCCGACACAGCATTGGTGCCCTGCGGTGCTAGTGCCTACTTATACCCCTCTGCTAAATACAAATGTTCTGCAATATGACTCACGAGGAAATTCCCAACCTTTTACTGTATGGCACTTTTTGTCTTTGCAGGCCAATGGAATGAAAGATTGGTCCAAAAGAGGAAATATAGAAGATTAATGTATGCTGACAAGCACTAAAACCAGCACATACTTGACCCAGCCATTAATACCTCCTGGGGAGAAGGAGAACAATGACTGCTTCATGTACAAATGCCAATCGAGCAAGCAACACGTCAGGTTAATGTGGGGAAAAACTAAGGTCTATTGGGAAGGCAGCTACCAGCAAACAAAGCTGCCGACTAGCCAAAATATATGGAAGTTAAATGTAAAACTGAGTGTGTAACACTTGGGCTGGAACAAGTGTAGTGGCTGTGCAGACTTTCCCCAGCCCACCCTGTCAGTTCATTTTCTTCCCAACCTGGGATGACCATCACAAAGAATAAGAGGGAAGCTAAGTCTGAAGCCCACTTTTGGCCTCTGCTGAAACATCCAGTGCAGGTACCTTTCTATACTGTTTCATCACCCAAACTAGGTTGTTTTCAGCAACTCATTTCATATCAGTCATTGCAAGGCCTGGCAGACAGTTATCTACAGCTCACCTATCATTATTCAAGCAATACTATCTTGGTCACAGGCACTGGGTCAGATTATTCCTTCCACTGCTAGTGATTTTATGCTGTTCAACCAGCTCAGAAGGAGCCAGGACACTAGCATAGCTAGCCAGTGGAAAATTCCTGATTGGAGTTTATTTTTTCCTGAATCATTTCTACAGATACATGTATTTGCAGGCATAATGTTAAGTGACATTGTTGCATCCACAGAAACTGGTCTGTGGGGCTGTGGTTTCCCTTCATGGGTCAAACAACTTGTCTTCAACTTCCTTCCCTTCACTTCCTCAAGGTAAAGTAACTTTCCATCTGCACAGAACGAGGGTTTGATCTTTGATCTGTGGATTATTGAATTTGCTGGAATAAGACTAAGGGCTGAGCCTTCATCTTTGCCTGTTTTTAAAGAAGGCATGTTCTTGCTTGCTTTGCTAGTGCTACTTTCCAGCTGACCCCTGGTTTGTCAGCGATCACTTGTTGCTAATTCTGGGAGTACTGGAGACCAGTGGAGCGCTTCGAGGTTTGCTCTTCTCCTTAGCCGGACAGCTGCCATTTTCTCGAATAAGTGGGAATTCCTGAAATGTTCTTAAGTCACTGTCTGAACTCATTAACATCAGATGAGCGCTGATGAGGCATGTCTTTTTTCCCCACTTCAGAAGTGTTGGAGGGCAAGCAGCTTTTGCTAATCTCCGAGGAACCCAGCTGATGTGATGCCCTTCTCCAAAGTGCTCTTCATCACCAGTCCCACACTGGCTAGCTTCAAGGCCAAGTTCATGGCATGCAGAAGAGGCGTGGGCACCCCTGCTCACCTGTTCAGTGACCCATATTTACACCCACCAGGTATGAACTAGTCCAAGTGACCTTGTGCTTCCCTCTATGCCAGACGTTAATTTTACCTCTGATGACTATATGTTATTTTAAGTTTGGCTTAGTAGTTTAAAAATCCCTTTCAGCCAGCTTTCATTAAGGGCATTAAAAAGAGGGGAAGAGAGAACCGCTGCTTTAAAGGAAGTTACTTTGGTAAATGTCTTGATTTTTTGAAAAACCTTTTAACTGCCCTCGGTCAGCAGTGTCTTCAGCTGGCCCTGCAGGACTCCTGGCAGAACAGATCTTTGCTCAGTTGGGTGTGGAAGTTGCACAACTTTTTCTGGCATCTACATTGTACCTGATTCAGGAGAAAGCCCCTTAAGCAACCGAATGTTATTAGGGGAACTTCAGAGATGAGCTAAGCCTCAGGAAACCAGCTAACAGACCATGGTGACATGAATGAACTTCTGGAAAACTACTGAAATACTGAGTGTTGACAGGAGAATATTTCTCTTAATGAAATAGAAGCAGGTTCCTGATATCACGAGTCCCTGTTAGGGAATGTAAGCACAAAATGATTTCCAAGTCGCACCAGAAGGACATTAATCTAACTGGTAGCTCAGCTCCCTGGTCATGAAGCTGGTTGGGTAAAGACTAACATGATATATATTGGGTGAGGTTTGCAGTCAGTGTAAAATCAGCAGAGCTGCAATTCAGTCCCCTTGAGCTATCCTGACTTACTCCAGCTTCGGATCTGGCCCGCTGAGTCAAAGCCAGGGAGACCAGCCAAATCTTCAGGAATGCTTTGATGGTATGGCTGGAAAACTCATTTGGATGATGCCACAGCATCTGCTGGTTATTTTCCACTTCAATCACTTAAATGACATACAAGTTGATACTCACAGGAATTTTTAAAAATTATTTTTACCAATCTTATCTTTAAGTTTTTAACAACAGATTTGTCTAATTTACAGATACAAATATTTCCATTTATTAAGAAGAAAGAGAGGTATGCCTCATTTTGGCACAATAACGAGTAGAAAATACTTACAGATGTGATAACTTGGCACTGATAATCATATATATGTTTTAGAAGTGTTCCAGCAACCCTACAACAGTACAGTATTCTAATTAGGAAAGGGCTGATTATTTCACCTATTACCAGGTAAAGTTGAACAAGTTATAAAACTCACTTTTTTTGGGATAGCTACTGAATATTCATGAAAGATTTTTTTTAAAGAGAAAAACACAAGTACTGCTTGACATCGGTGCCAGATGCCAAAATCATGACAGTACTAGCAAGGCATTTCTGATACGTGGCGAAAGTTGACTGCTATGCAGTACTTTCAGACTCTGCCCTACAGGACAGGCAGGTATTCAACCCAAGTAAACAAACATTTGTTTCATTATTTCTTTGTTTCCATCCAACAGCAACATCTAGTGTTTTAAGATAACATCCAAGGATTGACTATTGGTGCAAAACTGGTTTTAATAACAAAGGAGACATTTTCTATTCTGTAAACCGTTCAAAGGCAAAAAATGAGTAATTCTATTATTGCAGGGTTTAAATGTGGTTTTGCAAGGCCAAACACTTTCATATTGCCCTTTTTTAAACGATCCAGTGACATTTGTTTCTGTCTGATGGAGGTTTCATTCCGTTGTTATTTGCCACATTAACACTACATTTCTTCTCAGCTTTTTACAAAACTTGAGTCCTTGCTTTCCCACCTTCCATTACAGTTTAGAGAATTACAGCACAAACCTAGCTCAAAAACTCAGGTCACTGTTTTTTTTATGTTGGCTACAGAAACAGCGGCCAGTGTTCAAGCTTAAAAAAATCACAAACAACTGTGTTTAATTTTGTCACAAGGACAAGGTCAATAATTTCATCCCAGGAACTTCCCAGTGGTGAAGCTGTGACTCCTGGGGGTAGCATATTAACACAAGGGATAAAGGATCCTGAAGGCTTATTTATTTGTCAGAATTTAGTAAAGAAACTTATCTACTACCCTCTGGAGAACAGTACACTTTAACTGTTTGGAAGTGACAAACATTTATACCATTTCCCTAAACTTTTTTTCCTCTTTTTGTAAACACCACATCTTTATATAATCCAACTATTCAGCATTGGACAGAATACATAAGGAGTGACACAGTCAAGAGAAATAACTGTTACTGGTCAAGACTCTGTACGTCAGTACAGTACTGCAGCTTATCCATGTTAGAAAAAAGACGGATCAAGATTTTCTAAGTTTTACAAAACATTTTTCAAAGGAGGTAGGATGCAGGCATTTTTGCATTAGTGTTAAGTGTGGCAAAGAAACAATTAACCATATTTCTGGTGGAAGTTAGCTAGCACTGTCAACATGTTTAGGCCCAAATTTGGATTTGCCAGAGAAAAGTATTCTCTGGACTCCAAATATCGATATCTGTGAATCTAACATTTTATCCCTAGGAAAATTAAATAATCACAAATTGCCTTACTCACACCCTTATGCAATTTTTGCTCCCTCGACTGCCTACAAGGTGCTAATACCGGTTGCTGGAATTACATGCAATTTTACTGCTCTTCTACCTTATAAAAGAAGAAGTCATAGAAAAGGTTCCACGTTGTAGTGATACAACAAGGTAAAATAACATTTTAAAAAATCAGCAGTGAATTAAGACAGAAATTAGACACAATTTTTTTTTCTAAATTTTTCAAGGGGAGGAGGAATCAAATAGTAGAGCTTGACAGTATCCCTTTGAGTGTATAGGAAGTAGGATAATGGACAGCTATCAGAGGTAAACCTTCGGTGATCCTCAGCTGGGGGAATCCACCACAACTCCATTTATGAAAACGAAGCTATGGCAATTTATATCAGCTCAGGGGCTAGGTGGGAGTTGTTTGTTCCTTCGAAAGAGCCTTGATTAGTGGTCAGCAATCAGATACATTGACTTTCACGGGCACAAGAAACCAAAACAAATCTGTTTTCGCTATTAAACGAAATGAAAATTGACTGTATGATCAGCTCTCCCCGAGAAAAGCGTGCCCAGACATCACTCCGCTTGAATAGGCTTGCAGAAGTAAAGTTCTTTAGTTAGCATGGAGACCAAACAGGGTATCTGCTTCTTCTCGCTGAAGCACGGGTTGTCAGACTGCGACTCAAAACTTGTGGCTACCATGTGGTTAACCCTGGTGAGGATCTGCATGATCTCAAGCTGTTTTCCGTGCTCATTTAATATTTCGCACAAAGACTGAACGAACCAGGAGCCTCTCCCCGGGTTCCTCCAAGAATAATAACCTACAAAGGAAAGACAGGTAAAGAGTGTATGGATCATCTTTTATTTCCTTACGGACATGTCTGAGTGAACAGAAGTGGCAGAGAGAAAGGTACCTGCACTTGCTCATAAGGATATGCAGCAATTGTGCACAGAAAGAAGCAACTTAGTTCTTAGCACTCATGCTGCATACTTTACATCCTCAGGGCAGAGCGTACAATCAGTTTTTTAATCCTCGCAGTACACTAGTCTTATTTTAGCAAAGGGAAAACGGGCACATAAGGGCAAGAGTTTGCTGCACATCTAAATATATACCCTATTTATCTGCATACCACACACACATCTTTTTCTCAAAAATTAGCCTTCCAAAATTGGGATGTGTGCTTGAGCAGGGAAGCAGCATCAATGGCATTGCTATTTAAGCAGTGGTGATGGAGTCAATTGACTTCCTGGTTCATTATAAACTATTCGATACCTGCTAATTGCTTTTCATGCCACAGGCGTTAAAAGGGGAAAGCCTTGGCAACTCCTTACCTGGAACCGTGGAATAGGCATACAAGAAATCTGCTTCGACTGGAATCTTGTATCTAGGATTAGCATCTGTTTCCAGAGCATCATTTGCTGGGCCAGAGTCTGTTTGTATCCCTTCATCAAATTCAGAACCTCGGCATGCCTGAGACAGCGGTAAAGAAAAAATAAGAGCCTGTCTAAAATGAGAAATGGATCTTGTTTTAACGAAGTATCAGTTAATCAACACAATTTTAAACAGGACCTTGCACTTAGTAAAGATAAGGAAAACGTGTTAGCTGCTCTAATTTAGCCTTATGGTGGAGCTGAAGGTTCCCCATAACTAGCCGACACGTATTTAAACGTGACTTATCTTGTCTGCACTCAAGTACTGCACTAATATTTCTGCAGATGGCTGAGATGATAAGACTGTGTTAGCAAAGGCACTAAACGACAACCAGTTTTACTAGTTTAGGCATGTTCTGGGGAACTGAATATCAAGTTTTTTGGGGGATGGTATCAGGAATGCATGTATCCCTGTGCTGTTTTCCAATTCACCCTCAGCTGAGGGGTAAGAAATAATGTTGCTTTAGAAACTAGATTAAAAGAGACAGCCATAGATGCAGCAAGTACCCATCTAGTGGTAACAACTTTCCAGCAGAACTATTAATAAAGAGATGAAACATCTGTGACATCATCCTAACACAGGGGTGGGCAAAATGTGGCCCAGGGGCTGGACCTGGCTTGCCAGGTCATTCTCTCTGGCCTGCGGGGCCCCTAAAAATTAATATTAATCTGCCCTGGGCTGCCTGTCACGTGGCTCTCAATAGCTTGCTGAAACTCAGGAAGCGGTCCTCCGCCCAAAATAACTGCCCGCCCCTGTTCTAACATGTCCCTTTACAGAGTTGCACAGGTAAGTTAAACATAAGGGATCAAGTAGGGGAATGGAGCTTGATATAAAAAAGAGGTGATTTGAGTTGCATCATCTTGCAATATTACCCTTCAGATGAGGGTAAACTGGAAAACAGCACAGGGAAACTTGCATTCCTGATACCATCCCAAAATATATATGTCCCCTGGACTGTCAATTTGATACTGTTTATCAGCAAAGCAGTCATTAAGTTGAAGCAAAATGGCATTAACTCTATAATGCAAAAATACGTTATAATCTTGCAGGCCACCCTTAGAGAGAAAATGTAGCATTGTGAATATTTCTCTTGAGAGAACTGCAATAATCTGTAGAAAAGTCTATGTACAAAGAGCTCAGGACAACCGTCTTCAGCCAGCACACTCAGCTGTCTCCATACTACCAGGACGAGTACCTGCTCTGAAGAGTTTACGTAGCCATCTAGGAAGAGAAGCAACATACAAAGGTTGGGAGGCAAGAGTTACTTGGAAATATACACACGGATATGTATCTGTTTTAGCTTCATAGGATATTATCTCTAAAAAAGAAACTAAGCTAAACATCATCCATAGCCACGTATTCCTCATCTATTATTTGCTGAATTATCCAAAGAGATTTGACATGTTAACATACAGAGCCATCATGCATTACAAAACTAAAGGTAAGATTTCCCTCCCTACAGCAGTATTTACTTTAAGGCCATTACCTGAATGAAAAATAATTTGGGTTTGCCAATGAGACTTTTACACTTGTCTCCTCTGAAGAGCATGGTCAGATTCTTGATTGCCATAGATCCATCGATGCCGTAGATGAGGCCCTCTTCCCCATGACTTAGAAAGATGCAGGCAAAGCAAGCAGCATCACTGTGATTCTCCTCAGCAGCTGCAAATCAATTTTTTTTTCCCCTCAGGCAAAGAAAACTATCTTGAATTTCCTTAATAATGAAGCTACAAACATCTTTCTTCATCTCACTGTACAATGGACCCCCTCCTCCCCCAATCTAGTCCTGATCGGGGATATTTTCAATGCAACAGGATCATCAACAAAGGACATGACACACCTCTGGTTGATTTGGAGAGTGTCTTCAGAGCAGGAGCTGGGCTGCGCCAGACCCCAATTCAAGATCCAGGCAAGCTGGATAAGTGGGAATGGGCCACCCTCAGTCAAATATGACAAGAGCACAATGAAAGGGGGAAACACACTGTTCAAATACCAAGTCTTCATTGCATGATAAATTACAACAGGAAGGACCATTACCTTGTCTGAGTAACTTTTGCATCTCATCACAGGTTTGATCATTGTATATAGAAACTTCAAACCCTAAACGTCTGAAAGATTTCTGCAGCTCTACAGCGTCTTTATCGGTACCATCGCGTGTACCCATTCCTGGCAGAAAGCAAAGAATATAGCTGCTCACACAGCAATGAAGACAAACTCAGACAGTTACCAGTCAACATCTGAATTAATTTACTGATCTGCCCAAGAAAGGACCTGGCTAGTAAAGGATATCGGACCACAGGATCATAGGGCAGTAGGGCTGGAAGGGACTTCATGAGGTCATCCTGTCTGGACCTCTGCTCAAGGCAGGATCATCTCTGACTAGACCATGCCTAACCCGCTCTCGAAAACTTCCAAGGATGGTGATTCCACAACTTCTCACAAATTGAAAAAGCCTGTTCCAATGCTTGACCACCTCCACAGTCAGAAAGTTCCTCTTAATCCACAACCTAAATTTTCCCTGCTGAAGTTTGAGGCCATTGTACCTAGTCCCACCTCTTACAGCCACAGAGAAAAGCCCATCTCCATCCTCTCTGTAATTGTCCTTCAAATATTTGAAGAATGTTATCAAATCCCCCCTCATTCATCTCATCCCCAGACTAAACATAACCCTAGTTCTTTCAAGCCTTACTCCTAAGTTGTGTTTCTGAGGCCTTTAATCATTGCTGATACTCTCCGCTGGGCTCTTACCAAACTGTCCCCATTCTTCTTGAAGTGTGCAGCCCAAAACTAGACACACTGCTCCAGGTGAGGCCTCACCAGTGCTGAATAAAACAGTAGAATCACTTTCCCTGATTTGGAAGTGACATACCTATTTATACTGGGTATAACCCAGTGGTTAAGGTGCTAACTTGGGCTGCAAAAGAGCCGAGTTCAAGTCCTACTTAGTTACAGAGCCCCCATGAGGACATGAGCAGCTGGCATATTCTCTACCTGTAAAATAGTAGTTGCAGCAGTTGGCTACTTCCCTATAAATTTATAAGATTAAGCATGCTAAAGACTGTGAGGAGCTGTGATGCTATGGCAAGGCAGGGAAGAGGGAGTCTTGTAACTCCCTTATATATTTGGTTAGATGAACATCTTGCCGGGGTCGTTTGACCCCAGTATTCTTTCCTACCATGGCAGGGGGTCGGACTAGATGATCTGCTCAGGTCCCTTCCGACCCTAGAAACTATACAACCCAGTACACTATTGGCTTTCATTGCTACAAGAGTAGATTTCTGGCTCATATTCAGATTATGGTCTACTGTAACCCCCCAGGTCCTTCTCTGCAGTACTGCAGCCTAGCTGGTCATTTCTCAGTCTGTGTTTGTGCAGACAATTATTCCGTCCCAGGTGAAGGACCTTGCTGTCATCCTTGTTGAGTCTCACCTGATTGATTGCAGACCATTACTCCAGTCTATGCAGGTCATTCTGGATCCTTGCCCTACCCTCCAGAGTGTTTTCAACTCCACTCAGCATGGTGTCATCTGCAAATTTGCTAAGTATGCACTCAATCCCATCATCCAAATCATCAATGAAGATATTAAACAATACCCAGGGCAGACCCCAGAGGAACTCCACTTGACACTTCTTCCAAACTAGACATTGAGTCTAGTTTGACTATTAAGTATAATGACTATTAAGTATAATGATCCAACCATTTGTGTATCTATCTTACAGTACTTTTATCTAGTCTGTATTTCTATATAAAGCCAACTTGTAAAATACTCACGAATAACTTCTCTATCTTCAGAGCAAACTATACGATTTTCATTCTCAAATTAATTAATGCAAGATCCAATGGTAAAAGGAGCCAGGTCCTACAAGGTGCTGCATGTTTCTCAACCCCTGTCTACTCAGATGCAGGTAAGCAGCACCCCTTAGTGTAGCATACTATGACAATGACCCTGGCAGCATTGACAGTCTTTTAAAATACTAATAATATTTTTTTAAAATACTAATAATATGTTTTTCAAATACTAAAAAAACCTGGACCATAATGCCAACGTCAATGTTTGTGCTATATTCTCAGCCTCCCTTTCCTTAGAGGTCAGAAATCCCCAACCTCTATGACTAAGAACTTGATTTCAGTTATTTGGGGTAGACAAAACCATTGCCAGTATGTTCACACAGTGCTAAGCAAAGAGGTGAGGATTTTAAATTCTCCCACCGTACAGTAATCTGCTATCCTGCATATATGAATTCTCACAATGTGCTTTTTTTTCTATGATGACCCCATCTCTGGACAATAAAAGTGTAAATGCAGAACTCCAGACTGTATTGGGGAAAAACTATACACCTCTGGATGATTTGGAGAGTGTCTCAGAGCAGGAGCTATCTTTACATTTTTACCCTCTGTTAGGAATGTGAACAGAGCACGAATGATAGCTGAGAAAAGTTATCATTGTGCTGGAGCTCACGAATAAAGTTCAGTTTTTACCAAGACACACAAAAGTCTTGGGCAGAGGTGGATTATGAAGTGGGTTAAGCAAGAAGGCAAGCTTTCTTTCAAATGTGAACTGTATCTCCTGCACGGCTGCTGCTTCCCCTATTGCTGTAGCTGGAGCACTAGCTGGAGTCTCTGGGCTCCCCCTCTGTCCCCTGGATTCCACTTCCTTATCTCGTCCCAGGTGGTGAGAAAGTGCACTGGGGCATTGCCAGGTAGTTGGGGGTAAGCCTGGGGCTACATGAAATGCATGAGTGCAGAGAGCACACACAGTGTGCATGGGCCTGGGCCTGCATGGTGCAGGGTATGGGAAGGGCATGGGCCTGCATGGTGCAGCAGTGAGTGGGGGTGTCCCTGCAGCATGTGGCCCATGGCTGGCCTTGGGGCACCCCCTGCCATGCAGCCCGTGGGGGTGTTTGGCCCTCAGCCACCTACAAGCTGGACAGCCCTGGTCTAACACAAGGTAACTGCTGGGAGCGGCTGTAACACCGATGCTAAATAAAAGGGATAAAACAGTGAGTTGGAAGGGAAACAGTCATAGCAAATTCCTAAACAGTTAAAAACCATATACAGCATTTAAAATTATTCATCAAAGGCTCATGTCGAAAGATGGTTTTGGATTAACTCAAGTTTAAAAAAAAAAAAAAAATCGACTCTGTAAGGAATGTCAGTGCAAAGTGTGCGAAAAAAATGTAAAAAGTTACCTGTTTTATCCTCAAAATTTTTGTTGTTTATAATAATACATTTGCCAACTTTCTTGTAATCCATGTTATACTGGAAGGTTGGTGCAACGACTCGGTACCGGCTGGTGGGAGAGGTCTTTGACTGCTGCTCTGTTCCATTCCTTTTCCTATGAGAACAAAACCAGAAGGCATCTTCAACGGCATGTCATGCACTCTGCATCCACTTACCTTACTCCACAAGAATAAATCTGGCTTTCTCAATACCTATTTTTTTTACCCGTACCACCCTCTCTATTCTAGCAAGAGCCATATGGACCATCTCATCTTTCTCTATACAAAATATGGACTCTCCAATATCGCCTAGGGTAGCCAGAATTAAATTCAGTCCTGCAGCCTATGGATCATTCACTGATTTCATTGGGCTCAATCCAAGGAAGAAAAGGGCTTCCCTTGGAGGTATCCTCAAAATCAGCTAGAGCAGTTTGAATTGACCCCGTTACTAATAAGTTGGGACTGCCTGACATACGTGAACTCTGTCGGCCAATAAATAATGAGTTTATTTAAGGAATTGAACACACTGTCCCTTTTTGGTGTAAATGTCTGTGTTTAACTCTGGGTTGTGTGAACATCTGGGAACGGCATCGTTTCTGGGCTTCTCTGGTAGTATTACAAAGTTGAGAGAGATCAGTTCTTCTTTAATATTATTATGTACTTCAGTGACAGTCAGCGCCTGTACAAGCGGTACTGTGCAGTAGCTAATGCGCAATTAATTTACTACCTCTATTTACTTATCATAGAAAACCACACATTGGCCTCATTTACTGCACGGTAGCTGCTGCTACGGTTACATGGTGATGCCTGGTCTACTGGGCAGTAAAGCATCTTGTGTAGCTGTGCCCATTGGTACTTTAATTTCTACAGCCAAGCCTTTCTAGAAAATTATTTATTTCACTATTACCCAGGAGCAACAAGAGCCTCAAGGTAATTAACTGCTGTTTAAAAATACATTCCTTCCCTTTCCTCTCCATCTAAAAATTGCCTCCCAAATGCCCTCATGTTCTGGTATTAAGGGACAGAGGAAATAGGAGACCAGCACTAACTCTTCTGCAAAAATTGTCATTTTTATTTTAAAAAGCAGCTGCCTTTTAACTTCAAGCATCCCTTTAACTTCAAACGTCCCTTGTTAAGGGGTAACGGAACTAAGTGCAGTGAGCTCTCCTTTCTTTTCCGTTCATTAATACTGTTCTATCTCCTCATGCTTTTTTTCAGACTAGTTAGGTTTTTTAACAATCTCTCGTCAGGGATCTTATCAAGAGCATCAACATTTTGAAGGTGGCAACTATATGGATGCTTGGTTCTCTCTTCCTTTCACATTATCTGCTGAGGATCCAGGCAACAATCATACTACTCAAGACATGAATTGAGTTTCACTGCAACGGGGACTAAGTAAATAGTTATCAACACCTACTGTGACAATTTGGGCTTACTAAGTTTTGACTCTGAAGATTTCTGATCTTTATTATAATCTAAAAATCTCTTTTTTCCAACTGGGTTCTGTAGGAGTCGAGAATAAAAAGAAAGAAAAAGTCATTTTGAGCTAACTGCAGTATACAGCATTTTTCTGTTATGTCTACCTTTTTTCTTCCTACAAAAGAAACATAAAACTACACTTACCCTGTACATAGGGTCAACCTACACAACTTATATGGAGGCCTCTTTAATCTTGACTTTTCTGCTTGAAGTGTTTTTGTGCATGTAATAAAAATATAGGACAATTTTTTTGCAGTCATTTTTTTTGTTTGTCTGTTGTTTAAGTATTTTAGTGTATTTAATCATTTGGATCAATTCCTTGGGCATTTGATTCTCTTGTGGGATTTTGTAAGGGGAACCAGTTCAAGATCCTTCTAGTAATTAACTGATAGTTAGGGAAAAAAGCTGCTTTTGAACCTGCAAATGGGGGGGAGGGGGTCTATTAACATCAGAACAAATATGGTATTTCCAAATTAGTATTCAGAGCACTGCACAGTACATTGCTTCCTCAACCTACAGTGAATTCAGGTGTGTACAATTCTTGGTCTTGGCAGATGCATATTTTAACTGGCTTCCTGGATAAACTGGCATTACTGTAATAATAATGGTTGTTATGCACAATATAGAAAGTGGCATTAACACAGACGGTTTCAGTTTATTTACATGAAGTATTGTCCATCTCATGGATGACCAAATTTATTCAGAATATTACTGTCATCCCAACAGCCTGTAAAAAACAGGTACTGTTTACAAACTCATACCTTTTGTCATATGAAATAGGTGAACCTTGTCGGCCACATCAGAGCCTCAAAGGCATTTCTTCCAGTTCCCATTATACTCAACCTGCTTTTGTTTTGGTGCAACACATATGTCAGACCTCTGAGAGAAAAGCACTTGCAAATCTTGTTCAAATGTAGGTACTAGGCAACCACTAAACATATCTCGGGATTAGACCCACTTTGAAGTTACTGGCAGACAACAAAGTCATTCTGGGAGCCTGCTGGTACCTCTCCAAGCCAGGTCATTAAGGAAGTAAACTTCTGGTGCATGAACATCCGGGATGAACAGCCCAGATTGCACGTGAAAAGTTGTTTGCTATCAACTGCTAGACAGCTCGGTCTCCTATGCCGAAGTGCAGAAATGCTGGAACTGCCATGCTGGACTAGGTAGATCGGGGCTGTCCAGCTTCTCAGCAGCTGGAGGCTGCAGAGCCAGGGCCCACACATCACGTGGGCAGGCGCCTCCCCCGATATGCCCCACTGCCCAGCGTTGCTCCCACTGCTCACACAGAATAGGGAGGCTGGCTCCCCGATCTCGCTCAGCCATGCATGCCACCATACAACACAGCCAGCCTGACCCCCACTTTCTGTGCACCCAGTACCTGCCCCCAGCCACATGCACCACCCACCTGCACTAGGGCAGGCTCCTTTCTTTGCCTTGCACTCAGCTTGGGCACTTCATCTCCCTCCCAGGCCCCACGGCAGGAGCAACTGGCAGCAAAGCAGGAGAGTGAAGGTTGGGCAGCAGTCCATGGGCTGCCTGCAAACCTTTTGGGGGCTGCGTACAACCCAGAGGCCACCAATTGGGCAGTCCTGAGATAGATAATCTTTCTAGTCTAGGACCCTGGTCCGCATACTACTTTTTAAGATGTCTACAATAGACATTTGTGCAACAGAAGGGAAGGAAATTCCTTTTTAAAACTAGTTGTGGGTTGGATTATAAATGGAAGCATGAAGCGATGCATTCCTTAAATAGTTTTATCCTGTTTATCTCCAGATTGTCCTCATTAGCCATATAAACATCTAGGGTGCATTACTACCACCCATACTTCCTCCTTGCCCTCCAGGAACCGTTTTTTTTGTGTGCAGGCCTCTGTACAGAAAGAAACAATTTAGGCATCTAAGTGCAATAAGAAGTTTGGGGCTCCAAATCCCAGTTTCACATAGGCACATAATTTAGGGTTTCATCTGGGCATCTGACTAGGAGAACAAGAGGTGGGATTTCACACAAATCCCCTCTCCGCTATTTCATATGAGCTGCCTTGGGGCCCTCCTGGCTGTTATGAATCCTTTTCTTTACTTCCTAACTGTTCCCATTCACTGTAAATGGAGCAGAGGTGCCTAATTTGTGTTTGTAAATACCCAGGGGCTTTGGCACCGAAAAGTTAGGTGTGGAAATGCTTAGTGTCACTTTTGGATCTTAGTCTAAAAGTATTATAGCACATCTCCATGGAAGATACTGAAGTTTAAAAATATTTTTCCAACATGGAGATGACATTTAACAAGAACAGATATTTCATGCCTGCAACAAGGATTTGTGCAGCTCCCAGCAATGGTGAACAGTGGGCTTTGGCTTTGCTCCTGAAAACAACCTGCTGTACCAAAAATGCTCCAGCACAAAAGGCAGAAACCCATTTGAGTAATATGAGTAATAAGAGCTTGTGAGACTTAGAAAGGAGAGAATGTGATCCCTAGGAAACTTCTTACCAACTCCTTTACTAGCCCTGAATGTTACTGGGGGTTAGGAAATGCCTGACACCGGAGTTACTTGTGGTCTTTTAACAATATGACTGACAAAACTGGGCTTCATGATGATTAAAATGTAACAGGAAACAGCAGCCCTGCCTGGAAGAGAAGAGTCAGTCAATTAATGGTCAAATATATTGAGAAGGGTAGAGAGCAAAATGTAAAAGGATCTCTCGCCTTTCTACACCTGTAGGAAGGGGGATTTTAAAGAGGAAATTGGATGCATTTAATCAATGTAAATTCAGAAGTGATCCTGTGCAGTTGAACTGCACCTGGACTATGAAAGTACGGAGGAAGCCTAGGAAATCCCTGTTCCACTGCCAGAAAAGTTTGGGGGTTTTGGGGATTAAATGATAAATGTGGGCAGTAATAAATAGCCCACTGACCCGAAGCCCAGGCAATTAAAGAAACGAGTTAAATGGAGTTTGAAGTGTTTCCCCATGGGGCTCCCGAGTTCCTTTGCCAGCCTGGGTGGTTTTGCAAACACATTTTAAAGTGTTCTCACTTCCCTCATTGCTCAAAGACTCACAGGAATACATGAGAACGGCTATACAGAGAAGGGAAAAAAGAGAGAAAAATCGATTATACACAATGTGCTGTAATTTCACAAAGTAAACTCACAAAGAGCTCTCTCATCCCTTCTAACTACAGTCATTTTAGCCGTTAATATTAGTAGGTAAAGATACTTCTGACAAGTGTGATTTCTTTCTACCTGGCACGTTCCTTTAACATGCTGTGTGAGGACAAGTAATTCATTTGTATGGCTGATAAGAGGATTCCACTGAAAAGGGAATTCGCCATCCTGTATTTGTTGATTGTAAAATACTCCATATTACTGACATGGAGCACCCCATGCCCCTGGGTATCAAAGACGAGCTTTAATATGACCTGCTCCATCTCTGGTCTTTCTGTTGAAAGCCAGCAAGGGGCTAATAGTAGTGATAGGATGATACTCAGCTAACAGTTCATTTCATATGATCCTTCAAAGATCCATCAGATGAAAGTAACTTTCACACACTAATGATGTGGGGTGTAACTGGTGATTCAAAACCACAATGCTCTCTAATCCTATTATAGTAGTTTTAGAGTGACGTTGTAACTGCCATGGTCCAGGAACTGTGAGAGAGGCAAGGATTTTTTGGCAAGGATCTCTTTTATTGGACCAACTGTATAGGGGGATAAGGTTAGACAAGCTTTTGAATGTAAAGCATTCTTATTCAGGTCACTTCTTACGGGTGTGAGTCTGCATTGCAAATGGAAAGTTTTGATATCTGCCATGTTATGATAGTGTTACACTGAAATTGTCACCGTGACCGCCTATGAACTAACTGTAAGAGGCCAGGGCTTTTTATTAGATCAGCTGCACAGTTGAGTGGCTGGAGTGATGTTTTTTATTAGGTCAACTGCATAGCTGAGCTGAAGTTAGACAAACTTTTGAATGCAAAGCTTTGCATTTGAAAGCTTGTCTAGCTTTAACCTAATTATAGTGTTGGTCTAATAAAAGATATCACTCCAAAAAAACCCTCTTGCCTTTTGCACCTTTCTCCTGTTATGAATTCCTTCAAGCTATGCAGTCCCTTTAGTGCTTCTTTCTTGGAAGAACTTTTCTTCCTATACATTTTTCCTTTTATGCTATAGTACTGTGGACTGGGTAAGAGTTCAGGAAATTGTATTTAGTGTAACAATTCAGAAGAAACTCATGCACGGTAAACTACTGCTTTGATATGCCTGCAGCTTATGTTCCTCTAGGTTACCAGCATGGTCAAAAGAAAATGTCATTATTACTTCCTTTTCAAAGCATGTCTAAAAATAGCTGATTTTAGAAAAAGCAGGGGGCTTGGTGCACCTGTCATTTGAACAGTGTGGTGGCCTGAGAAGCAGCCTGCAGGTGGCAAAGGGGGCTAATTAGGGAGTCACCTGAGTGGAAGGAAGCCGGATTTCACCTACATAACCCTGAGTGCCACAAGGGGAGAAGCTCCTGGCAGCAGGGCTCTTGAGCCCGTAGGCTGGGGAGGCAGGCCTTGCAAGCAACATAGGCCTGGGAACAGGAGTGGGTGAACCTGTAGCCTGGAGAGGGGCAGAGGTCAGGCACAGTAGCCCAAGCATCGGGGCAGCTGCCCAGGGATCGGGGCCAGGGTCCCATAGCCCAGAGAGGGAGAGGTAGGGCGCTATAGCCTGATGACTGGGGCAAAGCAGCCCAGAGATCGGGGCCAGATACTCATAGCCCAGAGAGGGCAGAGCACAGCAGCCCAGAGACTGGGGTCAAGGGCCTGAAGTCCAGAGAGTGGCAGAGGCAGGAGCCTACTAGGGTGGGACGTAATGCCTGGGACTAGCCTGCACAGGCACAGTGCTGGGTGGGGAGTGCAGGTGGGAAGGCCGCGCTTGGGAGTGGCTCCGAGGAGCGAGATGCCTGGGAGAAGCAGACAAGCCTAGAAAACTAACTGGGGAGTAGCCGAGGTGAGAAAAGTGCCTGGGCAGGGAGGTCTAGTCATAGGGGATGAGGCTATTGCCCAAAAGGACTGGTGGTTGATGACACCTGAGGCAGGGGCATGGGTATTGGGGACGGCAGAGATTAGCCCTTAAAGCTATGTGCGTCTTGGGGGCATGGATGGACACAGAGGGCCCACTCAGCTCAGGGTTCAAACTGAGGCCAGTAGGGTCTGGGTGGGACCTGCTGGTGGCTGGAAGTGACAAGGAGACACTCTAAGACCCATGGGCAACCTCCCTTCCTTAATATTTTAATAAGATCAAGGCATGGCAGGAGAGGAGCCAAGGGCGGGCGTTTTAGAGAGAGTTGGGCAGGACCTATACGGCTACCCCTGGGGACCCAGTGCTGTTATAGTCATATATCTTTGATTTGCTGGGGAAAAACATGGGAGTAACTTTTCCTAATGCACTGCTAGGCTGATAGCATACAAATTCAACCATGAAAATGCAAACAGAATGGTATTTCAATTTACAAACAGACATAACAATATGTATGGTAAATTTAAGTGTGCTTAAGGCAAATTCAGTCGTAGGTGGGTGAAGAATAAGGGACAGAAGGCACAAATAAGAGTTAGCTGAAAATTTTTTTTTAGCACCAACTTAAGTGGCCTACATTTTCCAGTCTGTTCACGCATCAGCTGCTCTTTTCTGACTGCACTGCTTTGGTTTTATAAAGTTTCTCTTTAGGGTCCTAAAATCTGTACAGACTCTTCATAATGAACCAGAACTTGTGGTAGAGGTGGTATCTTTTATTAGACCAACTAGATTTTTGCAAAGAAAAGTCTTTATATGCAAGCACCCTTCTTCAGGCACAGGAGAAAAGATTGTAAAAGCTCTCCTGGGTAGAAATGCAAGTTCGTATTTCCTTGAAGGTGTGGTAACATTTCCTCATTGGCACAGTTATTTTATGCAGATTAGGCTCAGAGAAAAGCTGGAATAGTCTGTTTACCTCGAAGTTGTTTTGTGGCAAGCAGGATGTAGAGTCATAATTCCTTCTGGCCATGATGTTTCATATTTCCCAGAAGAGCAAAGAGATGGCATGCTCTTCTGGGCAGGAATTTCTTACGTGGTGACATATCTCTGGGCTCTGTGACAATGCAAATTATCTCAAACAAAGGCAGGAGCAGGGTCTTAGATGGTAAAACTTGCTTCCTCCTTGTAAAATTATGAAGATTTCATTTAACAAATTGGCTAAAAGTCAATATCTTCCATGTGTTGGGTATCCAGGTTGTAGCTGTAGAGGCAAAAGGAATCAGAACTCGTGGAAGAGCTGGTATCTTTTATTAGATTACCTAGATTTTTGCAAAAAAATCTGCAATATCAACTTTCATTTCTACTTAGGAGAACTTTTACAATCTTTTCTCCTATGCCTGAAGAAGGGTGCTTGTGCCTGAAAGCTTGCAAATAAAGAGGTTTTTTTGCAAAAATCTAGTTGGTCTAATAAAAGATATCACCTCTACCACAAGTTCTGATATCTTTTGCCTTTAGACCAATACAGCTACACCTGGCTAACTGACTACTCCTCATTACTACTCATTTTAACTCCTTCCTCCATACTAGGCTTTATAAACTTTTGCAGATCCCACATTAATGCACACCGAAGTTCTGCTCTCTCCTATTTCAAACCATTTCTCAAAAAATACCTGTACTTGAAGAAACATAAAGCACATTTTGTTCACACACAACTGCAGCTTATTTAGATCTTAAGATTCATAAAAAAACAGAGTTTCTGTTATTTCTAGCTGGGTAAGGTGGCACGGAGACTTACAGCAGCCTACACACAATGATTACACTCTTGCCTTTTGCCTTCAGTGCTGCATCAAATGGGTGGAGTGGCAACTTCGGGGGATTTAGAGGAGCATGTCATGGTATGACTACCCAACATTTTTTGTAAGGCTGGATAAGACTAGGTATTCATCACATGAGTTGAACTGGACAGTACAGTACTGTATTAATAGTGGAGTTGATAATGCAGTCTGGGGTTTATGAATTTAGGATCTGGCCCTTCATGTAAGAAGACCCTTAATGCAGTTTCCCTTGGCACATCAAGGGAAGTGATTCTCCCACTCTGTTCAGTACTGGTAAGGTCTCACCTGGAACACTTTGTCCAATTTTGAGCCCCATACTTCAAAAAAAGATGTGGAGAGATTAGAAATAGTCCAACAGAGGCAAAAATGACAGTAACAAAAATGATTAGAGGCCCAGGAGACATGATTTATGAGAACAGACTGAAAACCAGGATTATTTCATTTTGGAGAAGAGAAGACAGCGGGTATTTGACAATAATCTTCAAATACACAAAGCCATCAGGCTTGGAACTGGGAGATCTGGTCAGTGTGTAGCTTCAGCAATTTCACTTCACCTCTCTGCTACTCATCTGTAAAATGGGTACAATTCACAGCGTTCTTCAGAGTCTGTAAGGAGTTGCAGTGCTATTACTCTGCTGAAGGGTTCGCATGTAAGCAGCTACTTATTAAGTCTAATCTTTGTTTTCCATCTTGTTTAAAGTACATACAGTACTAGCTTATAAACTGGGGAACTTGGTTGACAGAAAAAAATGGCAAGCAATTTTGACAGCTCACACAACTGGCAACTAACTGAGAGACAACCTTTAATACTATAGGAACATAAAAACATTTCAAGTAAATGTTTTACACTTCTAATTTGCCTACAAAAATGTATCTGCCTGTGATTTACCGAAATTGCTACTGGCTGTGAAAGATTAGTCACTGATAAAATAACCAGACCTGGAAGACTTCTAAGCTATTTCCTAGAGAAATAGTCTGAAGGGAAGATGAGAAACAGGTAAAAAATTAGGGTAAGAACCTTTCCCCCAAAATAAAACAAAAAACCCCCTTTCCTTCAGAAGAGAACAGAATAAAAGGATGTATATCTGTATTTGAATAGTCGCATATGGCATAAACTTAACCTGCTTTTCTTACTCTACCAAAGGGCTGTCTTACCATAGTTATTGACCCAATGGCATTAATTCAGAGAAGAGTACTGTGCCATACAAACCAATCAAATATCCTAAATTAGCATGTTTTCTCACATACAATGCACCCCAAAATAAGAGATGCACCTTGCTTTTGAAAGGCAAAATGAAGGAAAAAAAGGTGTGTTTTTTTTAATAAGTAACTCAGTAGCAGCGACAGAGCACACTGCACGCATTGTTTTTCTCCTCGGAGAATTACTTTCATTTTCCCACGGCAGAAACTGCTGCTAACCTATTACCCTGGAACCATATTACATTAAATCATTGCAAATTCTCTGATAAAAACCTCAAAATCTGTGATTAAAATGAAAGGGTCCTCACTCCCCACCATAGCCCCGCTAGCTCTGCTGATGCCCCTTGGCCCCCAGCCCCCTGGCATCCCCAACTCTGCCAGGGCAATGGGGCCAAGGACCCAGGTCTGCAGCCCTCTGGCCCCGGCAGGAGGTGGTGGCTGCTGCAGCGGAGCCTGACCCCCCCGTTGCCTGCTGTGGGCTAGGTTGGGGGTGCGCTCCCTGCCACTGCATGCACTCCTCCCCCCACGCTTACCTATGGGAGCTGCTCTCTAGGCTGCCCGGGGCCAGGTACATATACATGCACATGGTGCCCCCTGCTTGATCACCGTCCTCCCGCTCCCTCCCAGCCCCATGCAGGCTGCAACTCTGCCAGCCTGCAGAGAGCTCTTTGCAAAACTGCAAAATGCATGGGTTTCTCCACTAAAATGAGAATGGAAAACCTGGACCCCTCACTATAATGCACCCCCCCCCAATTTCCTGCAGCTGTTTTTTGGAAAAAAGAATGTGAATCGGCATCTGAATAGCTGCATCAGGCAACTATAAAAGGGGGAGGGGTGTACAACAAAATATGGTGTTTTTTCTATATTACCCTGCTTTCCTTGGCTGAAAAAACGCTGCCTGTAAAGGTGACATACCCATAGCATCATAGTTCAAAGTCTACATCAACCACACACGTGAGGCACTGGCAGTACTGACTACCTCCCCTGCTACTCGACCAGCGTGCCTCAACTTTGAAGGCTGCTGCTGGAAGAGGATGGAGGGAGAGAAAGGGATCAAGAGGAGCTGTCTCAGTCATGCTAACATTTATGCACATATTAAAGTTTATTACCCCACTGAGATCAGCAAGGCTACTAATGATGGCAATGCTAAACCCACATATAAATGTTTACTGCATCAGGGCTGAGACTGCCAACTAATGCCAATTATGGTGATGTTTGTTAAGGATGCATTTGGAACTACACCGAACCTGTCAATTCACTGAAAAGCCTATGTAAAAATCTTTAGAGGGGAAGAGCATCAAGTGCTACTCACTCAGGCAAAAGCTGAACAAGGGAGTTAAGCAAGAAGACATGTCTTTATTAAGCCAGCCAAACCCTCCTCATAAGTTAAAATGTAAAAAGTAAGGCTTAATTTAAAGAAAAAATGTAGCTCTATTGGTCTTCCAGAAAATGTGAAGAGGGTAAACCCCGTTAATCATTTCCTTAGACGACAACCCAAATCTATTACCATCGACATGAGCTGCAAACATGCATCATTCAGCCTCAAAACACTTATTTAGAGGTCCAGTGCCTGAAAATTGCACCATTTAAGATGAAAAGCTTGTGCAGTATAAATCACTTTTTGTCCAAAAATGAAATGTCACATTAACAATTTACCATATTTATTCAATTCCAAAGTGATGTCTGTGTCCCCCCACCTCCATTTAACATGGGAAGAAAAAGCTCCTTGTCTTAGATTAGAGTACAAGGTGGTGGAGGGGAGGCAGATGCTGTGGCTCTGGCTGTGGACCAGGTTGGGGCCACGGATGCTGTTTGCCCCCGTGCCTTGACTCCCTCCCTCACCCCCACATGGTCTCAGGCCCATATCCCCTTCCACGTCTTTCTCTCTTCCCCCCCAGCCGACTCATCCCCCCTAAAATCTCTCTTCCCCCCACTGCCCCTTTCCCTCCCCTTCCACCACTTATCCTTGCTCTGGTATGGGCAGGCTCAGTCGCCAGAACAAGGGGAAGCAGGGGAAGAGCAGGGGAGAGGTGATGTTGGGGGGAGGCAGGCACAAGGTAGGGGGAGAACATCTACCCCCCACCCCTGGACCTCACTGCCCCCCTACCGCTGCTTTCCCTGCTACAGTGGTGGTGGGGACAAACTTAAAATGATTCTCCAATAGTTGGATTCTATATATAGAAAATTATAATAAAATTTATAAATTTTCAATTTATAGACTCTAATTATTGGGGGCTTGTCTTAAATTCAAGGTCATTGTGGATTTGGGGAAATATGGTAGTTTCCTTCTTGCTATGGCAAATATCATTGTCAAAGAAACAAAGACAATTCTTAAAAGTTAACGAGGCATCTCTTTTTTAAAAAAATCCCTGTATTTTGCAACACATTTGTTAGAGCATATTAGATCACATCACCTCCTTGGGTACAATGAAAGCTATATCATTTATACATAAAGGATGGTCTAATTAACATTTTGTGGTTGTGCTTTATCCAGCTACAGTGCCACCAAGTAGGCTAGAGAAACCAAGTGCAGGTTTTGTTCTAACGGGATTTCTGGCTTTGTAGATACATATAGCAGCTTTGTGCAGGGGACTGGGCACAGGACTGGGGTTTACTTCTACTGCCGACTCACTGCATGACTTCTGCAAAGTGAGTGCAGATCTCTGGGTCTCAGTTTCTCCATCTATAAAACAGGGATGATGGCACATGTTCAAGTCATAAGATGGCTGTAGACTTTATGGCTTCTGCCAACAGGGAAACACACGGTAGGTACGGATTCAAATTCACAGTGCACTTGCTACTCCAGATTAACTCCCCATGTTGACACAGTGCAGTTAAGTGTAAAATAGCATACTCCACCCTACAAGGAACCAAATCAATGTTCACATGCACTGCGTGCCCACCTCAAGTGTTAGGGAGGTGTAGCTACTACACTGTAAATTTACATCCGGAGCAGACAAGCTCTTAGTGCTTGTCCAAGATTAATTCATGTCAAGTCCTAGGTAAGGCCCAGGCTTGCAGTCCCCAGAGTGTGTTCCTTCCCCAAAGCAGAAATAGATTTTAAATCCAGAGGAATTTATGATCATCTAGTCTGACCTCTTGCATAACAAGCCATAAAAAATAAGCCAGTAATTTCTGCATCTAACCCATCATTTTTGTTTGAGTTACAGTATATCTTTAATACGCCATCCAATCTTGATTTAAGACTTCATGTCCTTAGATAAATGAATCCTAGAGAAATAGGGCTGGAAGGGACTCTAACCCTCAATAGTTACAGTGGTTAAGTGCCCTCACTTATTTCCCCCTTATTTCTAGTCTGAATCGGTCTACCTTCAGTTTCTAATCTACTAAATTTGCTCAGGTGTTTTTCAGTTAAATTAAATACCCTCTGCTGTCAATGTAGTCACGTGTAGATCAGGATCAAATTGGATAAATTCAGGGGACTGAACTTCTCAACTGACCCTTTCCATAAAGCCTGTTCTTCCCATTCTGAATCATTCTTTTTCCTCTTTTCTGAGCCCTTTTCCAATTAGGCACACAGTGGCTAATTTCAATTCCAAAACAGGATAACCACATAATTAAGTAGTTAAAAGTCCCTTGACAATCTTAACTGTAGTTTCACCTCTGAGATCCAGAAAAGCAGTAGCAAATATCTTTAAAAATGAAAATGTTTGTGCACCCCCTGCTCCTCCATTGCAGAAACCTATTTTAATCAGTTTTTAAAAACAAGTTTATTTTCTAAATTGGCTCCAAAATGTGGTACCTCTACTTTTGCTATATATGCACTCTCCTGGGTTATCCCTAAAGCTATTTCTTTCAGATTTGGGGGTTCCCAGTTCCTGTCATCCTGCTAATGGATTACTATTGTAGATGGAGCAGTACCTGAAGATCGCCTAAAAACGAGGCGCTGAACGCAGCTGCTTAGCGGTGTTCCTTTCAGAGAGTGCTTTTTGCACGGGTCCTGTGATTTGGATTGACATACCACTTGTTTCTGTATAAACATCAACTCGCCATTTTCTCAACCTCCTGAAACCCTCAATATTTTGGATCTTGGAAATGGCCCGTCTCCCTATCTGGTACTGGAGCAGCAGCTAAAGTTAGAGAAAGAGTTTTGCTAAAAAGTCTTTCCATTCTGGTGTTAGAAAGGAAAAACGGAGAATTGGCAATTGGGAAATTCAAGTGCAACTTCTTTCTCCACTTGGTTCAGTAGAGGCAGAGTTGCTTGCTGGCATTCACAACTCACTCTCTATTCTCCAAATACTTTTGAAAAATAACAGGGTTCAGAAGGATACCAAGGTGGGCTAAGTGGAGAAACCTGAATGTAGCGGGTAGGGTGGGTGAGAATGAGTCTGTTGCTAGAAATGGATTTACCTTGATCTTGCCAGCTGCTCTGCAAGGGGGATTCCTGCCCTGCAGGAAACCCGCTGAAATCAATGTGGTCTGTGGGATGGAAGGGACAACCCAGCTTTTGGCATATTTTCCATACTCTGTGGGCCCCTGGATTTGAGAGGAGCAGTTTAAGTACATCTACACAAACAGCAGTCTTATCTTATTCTCATCCTGCTAGAACCACATGAAGGCTGTCACTCCAGCTCATACGTTAATCAGAGTTAATTTGGTGTCTGCACTTTTAGTCACTATACATGGATAAGTATAGGAAGCTGAGTGGGGCTCACTCAGCTACATACTATACAAATGTTGTCAGACACTGTCTATTATGTCCACGTATTGTGTCCACGTTTTGCAATAGTTTTAAAAAAGCAGGCAGCAGTTCCCTATTCTTTTCAGCTCACATATTGTCTGCTGCAAATCTCTATTCGCGTTTTTACATGATAACACAGGGGTGTCAGATTCATAATTAAATAAATTAACCGTTAACCCTATGTTTATGCTCCTGCTATAAACAGAAGCTTAATTTGCTGCACTGACAGTCGGCTGCATGCCATTTGTATCTTTTCTGTGCTATATGGTATTTCTATAGCACTCAAAAGTCACTACATGCTTTACATATTAAAGAATACAAGCCCCCATCTGCAAGGATTTTCCACCTTATAGCTCAATTCTGTATATTCGTGTACTTCTCATAGGCATTCTGGAAACAGAGGTCTTGCTGGATTAGTTCCCAGGCAGCGTAACATATATAGATAATTCCTAATTATGCTATATAACACCAACACCAAGCCCCTCTTCTCAACCGTCACAGAACAAAAAGGTGCATTCCTTCTTCGGCAGACGACAAAACACAGCAGAGCAAAACAAATACACATTTTCCAGGGCAGATTTCACAACTGCGGTATTCCAGTTGAGCAACAGCGGGTTGGGAGAACAAAGCTGAATTCTTTTAGGGTATCCATTCGTGACGTTCCCAACAAGGAAGCAAGGGAGACGAGGGAGAGATACAACCCTTTACAGTACCTTGGCTCATCTTCAAGTGGCACTCCACTCTGCATCGGAAAAGAATTGCACCTTGCGTGCAAGAACAAGCGGGATCTTCTTCAGTAATGCTAGGAGCCCACCATGCTCAGAGCTGTATCGGAGAGAGAACCAGGATGCTCTGCATTCAGGCCCAAAGATTTGCCTGTGTCAGCAGTGGGTCACGCTGGACTTTTCTATGGGGCTATTCAAACCTTCCTGGCTGTGGCCTAGCAAGCTGCTGAGGTCATGCAGGCCTGATCCACCTTCGCTGACAGGCAGAAAACACAGACTCCCATCACTCTGACTTTAGCATTGCCCAGTGTAGGAGGGTAGCGTGGAAAAACGGCAAAACTTTGAATACACACTGCTACCCTCACTTTTGCCTTTGCCCCTGCCCCACTATAACAAAGAACATTTAAAAAAATCCCTTAAATTACCATATGCAATTTAAAAAAATCTTGTAGCGCTCTTAATTCTCGGTTATTTTTCGTGTACGCACTCTTAAGTAGTCCCGACTCGTTATTGCTTTTCCTTACATTTCTCCACTTCCTTGTTGGCTGCTTATTTAGAAATGCTAAAAATAATAAATGACACACGTATGATGGTTTACTTTTCTCTTAATTTCTGCGTTAAGTTAATTCTAGCTGTCATGCAGAGACAGATTTTCTATTAACTACAGTAATTCACCTGATACTTGACCTGTTGTTTTAAATACCAAAGATATAAATCAAAGATATCTGAGCATTTACTGTATGTATCACCTGGGAAAGTGCCAGAAAGCATGAATGAAATATTGGCTCAGATTTAAGGAAACTGTTATGCTAAAGGTAAAGTTTCAAGAGAACTGAGCATTTACTATACATACTATAAGGGAACAACAGGTCCTGGATGAGCCGTGATGAACTGTTATACTCGCCTTGGCCTGGCTAGAGGCACTCTCTAGTGGTACAGTTCCAGTCTCATGAAAACACTCAAAAAGACTAATTGGACTAATCAGAATAGGAAAAATCTGGTGGACTACTTTATAAAAAATCCTCCAAAATGTGTATACTGTTGCCCACACAGGAATTGCCATAACCTTTTAAAAATTCAGCATTTAAGTGGCACTAACAATACAGAGTGAGCAACCTTTAAAAATGTACATGGGTCTGAAAGGAAGAACAAAAAAATCATCTCCACACCCCATCTATGAAGCATCTTGTTGTGAAAGAGATAAAAGATAATCAAAGGTGGGTGGAAAATAATTCCCAGGAGGATGAAAGAACAACGAACGAGTAGGACTGACACAAAGGCAATTCCCCAATCCTCCTGCATCTATGATGCTGGTGTCAAAACTAGTTATTAATCTGTGTACAAGAAGCTAAAACACGATTCAAGTCCCAGTGAACAAGGGGGTCTACCAACTTATTTCTCCCTCTCTGGTACAAGTTACACGACTCCGTCTTCATGCAAGTGCACTGAACTCCCCTGCCCCCATCACCTCTGCTCACGCACACTCAAAAAAGCGAAGGATTTTGTCAGGACATTTTGAAGCTGACCCTCAGCAGAATAATCATATGCCAACAAAGGAGCTAATTTTGTTTTGCTGACACATTGAAACAGGCTGTACAGTTACATTAGATTACTTCGTATTTCATTTCAGCCCATGGTCACCAAAACCCGATGCTCTATCATCTAGTGCAAAACCTGAACTCTGAAAAAGTTCTATACATCTATCTGTATTCGAGTTTGCAAAACTTTCAAAGCTAATTTTATGTAAATGGGAATGTCATAACCATTAACAAAGAGAACAAGACACCCACTGACATTTCTGACAGAGGAATTTTCAATTTAAATTAAAATGAGAGTTCTCAAATCAATTAAAATGCGAAGTGCACGGTGTTATACTTTTATATTTTTGTTCCTTATTAACGACAGAAGTATCTATAGATACAGTGTACCTCTAGTACCTGTAATCGTATATGATTTCACAATCTAGGCCAGGTCAAGATTTAGATGGGAAATGTTAAAGGAATACCTATCTGCCATGGGAAGTGGTGGTGGAAATTTGACAGACAGCACTTCCCAAGTCATTATATAATCGAAGGCCCAGCACACTAATCGAGGTACTTTTCTATGCAAAAGGAAGACTGTTTAACCTACTGTTTGGGTCAAATGTCAACTCAAAGACAGTTACAAACTGACTCCAAAAATTTCCCATTGCTTTCAGGTAGGCATTGCACTCCTCTTATCTTATGCTCCTAAAATACATTCAGGCTTACTACATCAGGTTAAACTGATGCTGTATTCAATCTCAAAGTGGCTTTACTTCAGCAAAGGAAAAAACCCCCACTCTATATATCCCTCACCCGGCTCACCAGGGCTTTGTGACACTTCACTGGTTTAAGTTTTCTGAACTAAAGGCACTGAATTGAAAGTACTGATTAGGTTTTCAGCTTCACTTGCTCTTGGCTTGTAAAAGCCCTTGCACATATACTTATTTAAATGCTGTTTACAACTTCCAACTGAGAAGTGGAATACAGGGTGTAAGACAGACAGAAGAGGCACAGGGAAAGTGTAAAAGGGAAAGTGTAAAAGCCATCCATCGAGGGTAAGAACAGTTTTATAGAGTGAATTGATGTGAAATTGGCCTCCAAAGCCTGACTGCTCTCACCTGCTTGCTACTGAATCACGCTTCACTTCACTGAGCGCATGAGAAATACCACCAGGTCTGTTAAGAGAGAAAACTCTGTTTTGCTGAATTCTAGGGACATTTGGTAGTTTTTAAAAAACTATTTCGCAGGAAAAAACCCAGCTCCATTGACTTCCAGGAAATCAAACTTCTTATTTTTTCATTCTGGCCTTTGCATGGTAAAAATCATGGTGGCCCACATCTTCATCTACTACCTACAGCTGAATGAAGTGATGGACAATACAGCGCGCTGTTTATAGGAAGGAAGGCTCAGAGAAAACGTGTAGTTTAAAATACCCGAAGGAGGAGGCCAGGCCACATTTCTGAAAAGACAAGTGATGCTCAAAAGCACAAAGGGAGGATATTACAGTACCCTTCAGAGAAATGGATTTCTTTGAAAGAGATCCAGGTGTGAAAAGCATGACGGGATCATAGGAAGCAAACAACAAAGAAGATACGCTGTTCACCTTACATGAAAAGTGAGCACTTGGGGTTTTTTTTTTTCAAATTAGCAACCCTCTTTTCCTTCCAAAACGCCTTTCAGACTTGTTATGATCACCCTGGCCTGTTTCTGCTCAGAAAATAAAAACGGCGTCAATTCTGCAGTGCGTTCTGCTCCTTTTAGTGCGGCAAAAAATGAGGGTCGTCTGCCATCTAGTGGCAAACAAACAAACAGAAAGATCGAGTAATATTTAAGAAACATTTCATTTCCTGGAAATATCAGGTCAGAACTAGAAGCTCTTTAACAAGATAAAATTACACAGAGACAAATTCCCCAAACAGGAAGGAGAGCAAATCTGCACATGCTGCCAATCCAGTGGCTCACTCTCACCCTACAAACGAGGCAGGAGCAAGGAGGGGCTTCCAAACCCAAGGGGTGACCATCACCGTCCTCGTTTGCGCCCGTCGCTTTTACTGCGCCTCTGATTTTAGTTGCCAACAGATGCCCCCAAATCTGGTGGTGGGCAACAAGTATGGGGCGAGGTTGAGGGGGAGAAGAAGTGGCACACCACTAGCAAGCCCTCCAGGCCACAGTTTACCCTGTTGTGGGCTGCATGCGGCTCAGGAGCTCTCAGCTGCACAGCCCTGCTCTATGGGGAAGATAATGTTTCCCCAGACATTACCAAAACACAAATGCCTGGTACACCGGGCAGTTACACTGCTTGAACCATCTCAGCACATTAAGACATTGATTCTTGTCTTTCACTAAAAGTGATAAACTGCAAGTAGCAGAATAATGGAACCAGACTATTTCCCCATAGAGAGGAGCAATTTTGCTTTTTAAACACAAGTCGCATTTATTTCAAAATATGCCTTTCAAAACTGCTGCTCAGGTTTTAGAGGCAGAATGTCACAGCTTCCACTTGTATCTGCTAGCACTGCAGGTTGTGGGTATAATCTTAAACAGGAATATTTCAATTTTTTTTAGATGTGCACCGATGGGAATACTTGACATTTCTATGACACCCTCCACAACAGCTTTATATTGTTTTCCATTAATTAAGCCTCATAAAACACTTCTTTAAGAAAAGCAGCAGGAAAAGTTTGAAGCTACTTGCTGAAGGTCAACTCTGCAAGTCTGCTGCAAGAATACTTAGCTCTTCTGACTCCTAGGTAAGGGTTTTAGACCTTATAGACTCTGTGCATTAACACATTCTTCATAATTACGATGTAACTAAAATGCCAAATGCCTTCCCATCGCTTGGTCAGGGCTAGGCCGTTCACTTCAAGGTTGCATAGTGCAGAGGGCATAAATTATGAAAGCCCTTTTTAAGAAAAACACCAACACCAAGAAACTCTCAGCACAAAATAGTCATTCTCTCACTTTAAGGGCCGTTAGAAATTCCAGATGGCTATTTTTCCAAAAGAACAGGTCTAACATAACACAGACGATACTTCCTATGAAATTATGGTAAGTAAAATTATGCTTCACTGGGGATTGCACTCTTTAATATTAAGGCAAAAATGATTCTGCAGCTCCCAAGAAGATTAAGTTCTTGGGTAACAGGCTACATCCTTGGCCCCGGTGAAACTTTTTGGAGGGAGATGGGTGTAGGATGTCCTCAGTAGCCCCTTGGGGATTCTCATGGTGCAGAATAGCCAAACTCAGTGCAGTGAAAACAGTGCATTCAGTTCCCAGTTGCTACCCCCATTTAAGAGCCATGTGAGAAGCGAGAACCAGGCTGAAGTTCAGTGTACTTATGTAACTTTTGACTTTCAAAAAAGCCCTTAGGAGGGCTATCATTAATAAAATCTGAAATTTAGCCAACTAAGATTAGTTCTCATTTTCACTTTGAATCAAGGCAGCGAAGGGAAGTAACATCACACAGCACAGTCTGCATTTCTCCTTGCAATATAATTAATTACTGTCTAGATAGAAAAATGCTTTGCTAGGGTGCAGAGGATGAGTATGTATAGTCAAAGGCAGCACTTTTGGACTTTCTTTCCAGACTTTTTATCGGTTTTTATACTAGATTTAATACGTTTTTCTCCAGCAACACTTGACGCCTTCCAGAGTACAGAAGAACTGGATATAGTCCACTTGAAGCGGGCTTGCCGATTGAATGGAATTGAGAACAAAATTGCTTACTTTCCAAAGATGAAAAATCTCTCACTTCTGTCCGGCCTTGCATCCACTGTATCATCCGGCTCTTCAGCCTTCATTTTCAACTGAGGCCCGTCAGCGTACAGCTCTTCTGCCATCTACACAAACAAATATAAAAAGAAACCTAATAAAAACCACCAATCATTAAACCAAATCTATTTTCTAGTAAAATTATTAAGCCAGTTACACTGTGTAAAATTGTACAGGCTAAAAGTAGCCATCGATTTTTGGATCCTCCAGTCTGATAGTGTGTGTACTCAGTTATCCCTATTACTTTTTTTGTAGTTATTCAAAGATGACCTACACCAGGGGCACTGACCCCCCCCAGCTTGTAGGCCAAATCTGGCCCTGTGATATTCAGCCGGGGTGGGGGCTCCTCATATGCCTGGAAATTTGGTGGTGGGAGAGGAGTGGCACCACTTCCCCACTGCCAAATTCCTGGACCCATGGGGAGCCCTGGACTCTGCACTGGGTCCAGCACCCAATATTAGTAGGCAGGGCTGGGTGGGGGTAGCACCAGGCCCAGGGCCCCATCGCAGCACACAAGAGACTAAGAAGGTGCAGCTCCAGGCCCCAAGCCCGGTATGGAAGGCCAAGGGGGGCAACGCCAGGCCCCTGGGACTCAATCCCAGTATGCTGGGGCACGGTTGAGCGGTGGTAGTCCCCCTGGGGACAAATCCCAGTGGGAGGGGGCCCACTTCTGAAATCCTGGCGATCAGGGCAGGGACAGGGTGGTGTCGGGCATCCCAGGGCCGATCCAGGCTGCGGAGTGGTCCCTCCCCACTCATCTGGCCCACAGGGCCGAGAATTTGAGCACCGCTGTCTTAGACCGAAGGGTAGCATATAAAACGAGTCAATAAAATCTGCCCACAAACTGCAACTAAGATTTAAAAATAAAAAAAATGATGGCAAAATGCCTTATAGTATGTTTTTAAGATGTTTTCTGTGGATTGAAAACAAGTAAGTTTGCAAAGAAGCAGGAAACACTGGCAATTAGACACCAACTTATTTGTTATTCGCGTAGCTATAACCCAAATTGAAAGCATCCAGAGAACTCAGAAAGATATGCCCCCAAATTCTCTCATGGAGGCACAGGTACACAGGCACACTCAACTGCCTGTACAGAAAAATGCTGCAAACTGTTTTTATAGAGATAGACTCAATTTTAATTTTATTTTTCCTATCACATTATGCATGTTATATTTTCCTAACACTGAGGTTTTGTTTTTATTTAAAAAAAACCCAGAAAACCGTATTTTTCTTTCATTAAAAAAGCACATTACTCGAAGACATCATAGCAGTCTTTTATGTCAGTTGATACGCTTGTGTCAAAGCCTGTTTTAAGATGTCTCCGCCGAGCATACCTTTCCTAAGGTCAGCGGAGAGGCTTCCATGGCACACTAGAAAACACACTCTTTACTAGGTTAAAAGCTTATTTCTATTTTAAGTATTAGCCAGAAGACTACTTGTTGCTCATTCACTTCCTTAAGGCCCATTCCTGAAAACGCTCACTCGTGCATGCGGTCTTTACTTATTCACGGCATCCTATTGAACTCAACTGATAACAGATACACAAACAGACTTTTATAACTGATGCACCATCAGGACTGTGGAAACCAGACTGAGAGAGCATTAATATGAATATCACTGTCCTTTCAGCCTGTAATTGGAAAAGTAAGGTAAGGGAACACCCCCCTCCGCCAGTTGTTTCCAGTTTCTGGAGATTTTAATTTGACTTCAACAGAAAAAGCAATGGTATGTGATAGACTGGGGTAAATCTAGTCTTGTTTCAAATAACTCAGTAATCTGGAAAGAATGTGGATTTGCAAAATTGGAAGATTATATCAGATTTAGGCAAAAGAAGGAAGAACTTCAGCAGGACACCAAGTCCCATATTGCACTCCCATGCAAAGGAAGGACTAGACTGAAATACCTACGCACATCACTACTGACCACACAGGAAAGCAACATCCGGGTGTCGCTCTCGCTCAGCAAAAACAACGGAAGAGCATGCAGCAACCAGCTAAACAGCAACTCGGTGCACATTCACTCCACGCCACTACGGTGAGAGCAGCGCTAACCGAGATGTGCCACGCTGTGCACGTTTCCTCCCCGAGCCTTGGAGAACTACACGACGCCAACTTCATCCCTTGTGACTGGACACCCAGGGCACGTCCCCTCCCAGGGACTGCACCGGAGAGCCCTGCAAGTCCTTAAACCAGGCAGGTTTAAGGACCATTGCGGAGACATGATCCCTTTTATTAAGCCGGCTGAGTAGCTGGAGAAAAGTTTTTAGCAAGCTTTTGGGTGCAATCACCCCTTGTCAGGCACAGGGAGTCTCTGCTGGTCTGCGACTCCAAGGAGCGAGAGAAGCTGGAAGTGTGGTAGGAGGCAGGAATGAGGAAGACATGGGTAGAAGAGACAGAAACCAAAAGGCAAAGCAGGGAGATGAACACACAGGGAGCACCCAGCGTCCTCGCTGTTCCCTTCAGAAATCGCGGCGTGGCATTTTTCCACTCCCGCACTGATAAGAGTTTGAATCATAACACGGCTCGATGCCACACCTCAAAGCTTTGCTGCAAACATGGCCCCAAAGCCCAGCCCAAAGCCAGAGGGCAACTTACTGACTTTTAGCAAGCCATCGAGGCAGATAACTATTAATTTTCTAAACTTTTTAGGGGCCCTGCAGGCCGGATACAACGGCCTGGCGGGCCGCAACCGGCCCCCGGGCTGCGTTTTGCCCACCCCTGCCTTGACCCCTTTATTAGGCCCACTGAGAAACGGCAAACATTTTTTTTTTAATTACTTTTTTTTTTTGCAATTCCCCCGCCTCTCCCATAAAACGGATCCTCTCTAAGCCAAGCTGTTCGGACCGCCCCTTTTTGGGGGTCTCAGACTCAGGCGGCGACCGGGCACGCCCTGAGACCCCGTCCAGGCGCCGGCGGGGTTTCCGGTGCCCGGGAATGGCGGCAGAGGCGTGAGGGCCTGCCCCTGC
>NW_017728951.1:18115814-18206812 GCF_001723895.1 Crocodylus porosus
GCGTCCTGCGCCGGCTGCAGCGAAAGAGAAAGTGAAACCGGCCCGGCCCCGGCCCCGGCCCGGCCCTCGGGGAGAGGAGGCGCCCGGGCCCTTCCCCGGTGAAGCAAACCCCTGCGGGGCTGTGACGGCCATAGCTAGACTTGATGCCAGCTCCAAGACCAGATCAGCCACCGCAGTGGGGTTGCAAGGCATATAATACATAGCATGTAATGATCCTGTATTTAGACTCATTGAAAATGAGGGCCGGGGGGGCCTCTAGTCCAACCCCCTGCTACGTTACCCCAGCCAAGGCCTTGTCTAGCCAGGTCTTAAAAGCCTCTAAGGCCAGGATTTCACCACCTCTGTGGGAAGCCTGTTCCAGTGGTTTACTACCTTGCTCTGGACAGTTTTTTTTATCATATCTAACCTCAACTTCCCTTACTGCAACATGAGCCCATTGCTCCTTGCTCTGTCATCTGCCACCACTGAGGACAGCCCAGCTCCATCCCCTTTGTCACCCCCTTTCAGGTAGGTGAAGGCTGCTATTAAATCCCCCTCTGGTCTTCTCTTCTCCAGACTAAATAAGCCCAGTTCCCTCAGCCTCTCTTCACATGTCCTACCCCTCTTAACTATTTTGGGTGCCCTCCACTTTGTCCACATCATTTCTACAGTGTGGGGTGCCCCAAAACTGGACACACTACTCCAGATGTTGGCTCACTACTGCCAGATAGAGGGGGATAATCACTTTCCTCAACCTGCTGGCTACTCCCATTAATGCAGCCCAGTCTGCTGTTAGCCTTCTTCACAACAAGGGCACTTTTGGCCCATATTTAGCTGATTGTCCACTGTCACCCCCAGGTCTTTTTCGGCAGAGCTGCTGCCCAGCCAGTCACCCCCAGCCTGCCCCGGTGCATGGGGTTGTTCTGTCCTAAGTGCAGAGTTTTGTATGTGTCCTTTTTGAATTTCCTGAGATTTCTCTTGGCCCAATCCTCCAGTTTGTCTAGGTCTCTGAATCTTAGCACCGCCCTGCAGCATATTTACCCCCCATCTTGGTGTCATCAGCAAACTTGCCATCCCATTTTCCAGATAGTTGATGAAGGTACTGAACAAAACTGGCCCTAGGACTGACCCCTGGGGCACTCTGCTTGATACCGACTGCTAACTAGACATCAATGGATTACTACCCTTTGAGTCCAATGAGCCACCCAGTTTTCTATCCATTTTACAGGCCGTGCATCCAACCCGGACTTCCTTAGCTTATTTGTGAAAATGTTGCAGGAGACTGTATCAAAAGCCTTGCTAAAGTCAAGTCAAGGTATATCACATTCACTACTCTCCCCATGTCCGCAAAGCCAGTCATCTCATCACAGAAGGCAATCAGGTTGGTCAGGCGTGACTTGCCCTTGGTGAATCCATGCTGACTGTTCCTAATCACCTTCTTCTCTTCCAAATGCTTAAAAATGGATTCCTTGAGGACCTTCTTCATGATTTTTCCAGGGACTGAGGTGAGGCCAACTGGTCTGTAGTTCCCTGGATCCTCCTTCTTCCCTATCTTAAAAATGGGAACTATATTTGCCCTTTTGCAATCATCAGTTGCCATGAGTTTTCCAAGATAATGGCCAGTGGCTCTGCAATCACATTGGCCATCTCCTTCAGCACGCTCAGGTGCATCATGTCCAGCCCCATGGACTTGTACACATCCAGCTTTTCCAAATAGTCCCTAGCCTGTTCTTTTGCCACTGTTGGCTGCTCACCTCCTCCCCAAAACTGTGCTGCCCAATACAGTAATCTGGGAGCTGACTTTGCCTGTGAAGACAGGTAAAAAAGGCATTGAGCACTTCAGCCTTTTCAGGAGTTTCAGGAGCTGTCTCCTGTTTTCCCTAACGAAAAAGGGCAACTTCCTGACAATACGGACGTGACAGTGTCTATGGTTTTGCATGGTCTGCATGAATTTTAGGACAGCATCAGTCCGTTGTGGGGGTTCTGTGGGATCAGTTGTTAGGATCGTTTGTGCAAGCTTTATGTTCCTCCATTAATTTTTAAACATATTTTTTAGCTTTTAGTGCACGGTCAGTGGGACTGCAAGAGCCTGTGGCTATGGCTAATTTGTCTGCATTCTTCGTTTTTCCAAGATTTTTTAACTTAATGCCTTGTTGCTAGTAATACTCAGTCAGGGTGAGGGTATCCTATTTGAATATCCATGCATTCTGCAAGCAGCAACAATTCAATTGTTGCCCCAGAAAGACATTTTCCGTATTAAATGAAACACAACTTTATTGTCCTTACAGTGCAACCAGAACAAATTGTGCCCCAACTCCATACATTTAAAATATTTAGGATACTGAGAACGGGGTCATTGAGTGGGGTTAACACGGAGGGAAAAGGGAGATAAAACTTCAGACCTTGGCTGGCGAGAAGGGCTCGTAGCCTGTGGCGAGCAGCTTCCTCTCTTTTTGGCTGCTTGGCAATGTTGGGAGCTGGATTAGCACTGGAGCAACCTAGTATGAGGTTTGAGAGACTGAAGGAGCTGGGTCTTCACAGGGAGGAGGCAAGGGGTCTGTGGGGTCCCAGTATGATGAGGTCTCCATGGGATGGGACTAGCAAACCCAGTGGCTGCTGTGCATGCTGTGGGCTGCCAAAGGAGAGAGGAGGTCGAAGGCAAGTGACACCTTTGCCAGAGTACACTCTCCTACAGTGTGTGCCTGCTCATAATGTCTAGGAGCTATTGCTGCCCCATCACTTCCATCTATATTATCCATCTATATTATCCGCATCTTCTAAGTTTCCCCTGGCCCATATGGACTCCTTTCTCCTCCAGCTCCTTATTTAATTAGTTACCGTGGTGCCCTCCTGGCGGCTTTGTTCTTTTCCTTCTCCTACCTGTCTTTCTCCTTTTCTTGCCTCAGAAATGTGTGCTATTCCTGAACAACCCTGTGACACTTCACAGAGGCGTACCCAAGCTCCTCCAACATCTTCTTGGTCTCTTCTTTACTCGCAAGCTGAGCAGACCTTGGGGCGGGTAGTGGATAATGCTGGTCTGCCTGCGGGGGGAGATTTACAGCTGCTAATGCTGTGGTTCCCCGGGAGCTGGCAGGTTGACTGCCTTGCCGTGCAGGGGCTGGGCTGCACACATGGTTTCTAGACATCCCAGGGTCCCCGTGCACCTGGATCGTCTAGCGTTGTATGCGCAGCCCAGCTGCACATACTTTTCTTTTTAGATGTCCACTGAGACTCTGGGATCCTTTCCCAGCATCCTGGCCAGGAGTCCATGTTTTGTACCTGCCAGGTGATGGTGGGGGGACTTGATTTACTCCAGTGGTTGCAAACCCATGCCTTGGGTCCTACCGGCAGGGGCATCATTGGGATCCAGTCTCTGATCCTGCACATGTGGCATGTCAGGAGGTGCGATTGCTTGGGTCAGGGATCAGATCCCCTTGCATCATTAAGTGAACGTCTGCCAGTTGCAATGTCTTCGTTGGGCTCCAGCTACTATAAACAGGGATATACATAAGACACAAATTCGCCCCCAGTGAAGTCATTCATTGTACATGGGGGAGACTAGCTACTACTTTGGTAAGCTGATGGTGATGACGCAGCCTGTATCTTTTCCTCCATCCTGGGGTTATGACGACTAACGTTAAACATCAAACTTCCAGGCTGAATGGTCAGATTCTGCCATTCACATAGACATGATTTGTTTCTGTGACTTCACTCCTCTATTTAGAGAAAGATGTTGCTAACACCTCCCCTTCTGTATGTACTTACACAGTTGCTAAAATAATCCCTCTTAGTAATAGGCATCTTTAAAAGCCAGCTAGCAGCTGACTTTGAAACAGAAGGTCAACCAAAGGAGCAGAGACTTTGCTTCAGAAGTTTAATGAGAGCAATTGATCATAGAAAAGGGGCTTTACAGAACTATCTGGAGTGTTACAAACAGGCCAAAAAGTCATCGTCATCTTTTGAAGCTTTTGTGTGTATAGATATATACTCTTTGCTCTGTTGGTTTCAAGATGAATGTTCAGCCGTGTGCTAGATGTGGCTTTGGGGTTTACCCTGCTGAGAAGATTAACTGTATAGATCAGGTCAGTACACACACTGTCTCTTGAGCATTTTGGAGTTTAATAGATATATATATATGCAAAGTTAATATGCAAACTTACTAATAAATGGTTTGATCATGCTCCTGCTGGAGTTGCAGGCAGAACTCCTAACTGTATAAATTCTTTATTCATGGTGGCTATTGGAGTGAAGGTAAGCTTGGTTATGAGTGTTTTGTGGAAGATAATTAAAAATGACGAGGCTACAAACTTGAAAAGATAGTAATTTATGTTCTATTTAGTGTCCATTTAATGCATGCCCTTTATACAGTGGTAAATGCCTGTTTAGGAAATGGACAGGGGGGTCAATGTTGAGGTTTAAATATTGCTGGAATAATAAGGAAAAATGAGACACTTGCACTATATTTTCATCATTTCTATTCCTAGACATGGCACAAAGCCTGTTTTCATTGTGAAATCTGCAAAATGATGCTAACGGTAAATAACTTTGTTAGCCACCAGAAGAAGCCTTACTGCCAAGCGTAAGTGTACTTACTTAAAAAAAAAAATCATAATGGCTTAAAACTTGAATCCCCATAATTTTATCTGAAGATCAGCACTGGGCAGCCAACTGGTCGTCAACTGTTCTGTGGAACTGGATCAACTCCGCTGACTTCAGCAGAATTGCTCTGGATTTACGTATATGGCAGAGATCAGAATCTAGCCATATATATAAAATTCCCATATTTAAGTCTTAAAAGATACCCTTGTAAGCGCCACTGGAAATATTTTGGAACGTTGTCTGTTGTAACTGTAAGCAGTGATTTCCATATCAGTGGTTAAGAGTTAATAAGGTATGAATGCACTTAGTAACCAGAAAAATATGTAAAATGCAAATTTTTGGAGTTATATTTTTCAGGATGATTTGATTTTCTAATGATCAATTCCTGTCAAATTTCTTGGCTGAAAACAAGAGATGACAGTTGGTTTTTATTCTATTATTCTCTTTTGTTATTAGTAACACAGCATTGATATGATGATCATTAAAATTAATTTAGTCGTTGACACTTATTTCATAAAACAGTAAGTTGTATGCGAGCTGATGGTATGTGTTGTGAAAGTGGTGCAGTGGTTTTGAGAAACTAAAAAGAGAGCATATCTTTCTGGTGGTGGACAGTCTAATACATTTCTAATCTGCTGTTATCCCTTGTTTTATAGACATAACCCAAAAAACAACACATTCACAAGCATATTTGAGACACCAATAAATTTAAATGTGAAAAAACAACCTGAAGCAGTGAGCGAGGTAAGAGTTTTAGAATAAATTGTGTTCGCTTGTACTTTTTGTTTCCGGTGTTATAACCACATTGGGGTTTTTTTAGAAATGTATTAAAGGACAACCCCTATATTTAACTGCCTTGCCCTCTTTTAAGGTGAGCTCAGGTTTGGGTCACATTTATTTCGAATGGTCTTTGTCACGGACCAAACCAGGGTCTGCATCCCACCAGATCCGTGCTTTGGCAGATTTGATATTTAGATCTGGAACAGATTTTTTTTCTTGATCGTATCTCTAGCTTGTTTTTGTTTGTCTGTAGATTTCTTATACATTTCTTTTCAAATACCTCAATTGAATATAGCAAGAGACATGCTTCCTAACATTTGTTGTATGTGTTTCAACAAAAGCCACAAAACCTGAACGTTTTTTAAAATTAGTTTTGTATTTTCTTTAGATTTTTTCCCCCAATTTTTCAGCCTCATTTCACAAGTGCCGTACATGCTCCTTGTTCGTTTTGGAAGAGGAGCAAAGTCTATAGCTGTTAAATTCTACGTAATAAAGCTATCGGATTACATTGCAAAGCAAGGGAGAAAAGCCCAGGATGTCTCAGTTTCAGTAAAAAAGCCCACCATGGTATTATAGTCTTACTTACTGTATTTTACTTACTTTGGGAACCTTAATTTGCCCAGACAAAACATCCTTTGGTATTCTATGAATATCTTAGTAAGAAATGCAGGTTCAGTCTGTCAAAGGTTACCTTATCTAATATTCTACAAGGAAGTCTGTAGTATCCGCCACTGAAAATTGCCAGGAATGCAGAGCAGAGCTGTACAGACTTGATTATTAGTGCCAGTGGGTCGCGAGGACATTTTCTTTAATGCTGGTTCACTTGCCTTAAATGTTGTGTCAAAATAAATCTGAAGACTCAAAACAAAACTTGAATAGAATTGCCTGGTCTTTGACATCAACAACTAAATAGTTTAAATTTAATTAGAATATGACTCCCAGAAAAGTTTTTTTTGAGCATTCGATAGATCTGGGCTGAGATGTGAGAGAGTTTTTCCTGTTTTTTTGAAAACATTTTTCGGAAATATTATTGCTAATGTTGATTTTCTTGGTTGTGTAATGTCAGCTCCACAAGGCTGTTATGAGCCTAGATCCCAAAAGGAGTTCCAATTCTTTTTTATTCTCTCATGCCATTGCTTTCTGTTATGACCTCTTTTCTTTCAAAGGTGTTTGTTTAAGTTTTGCACTTCTGGTGGCTATTTAAAATAAGAAAAATATGTCAGAAGACCACTGGTTACTGGCTCATTTCCATGCATAATGTGGTTTTATTAAATGTGGTGCCTTTTAGTCCTCTAAAAATAATCGTAGTAGTAGTAGTAATAGTACTAGTAGTAGTAATAATAAGTATAGACAATGTGTTTCTATGGGATCTGGCATCTTATTAAAATTGTACATAAAATAATGGAAAACGGATGCAGTATTTTACATTTTACGGGTACTAATATCTGATTCTTTTTCTTCTTGATCAAGTTGATAGTATACATTTAATAACATTTATCACCTATTACACTCCTTCTGTCATTGTACTTCGATAGCATATTATGCATCATGTTTTTGCAATATCCTGGACTCCAACAATGACAACAGCATCGCGTTCACTTCCTTTAAGATGCGTGTGTGACAGATCTGGTCTGGAATGAGCCTGGGATTACTGCAAATTCTATTTCTGTTTCCCGGCTGTGATATGAGACCCTATTACTTCCAGTGCATGTGGGCATACACGCCAAGCAAATTATAGCTGGGAGATCACTTTCCCTTGCTTTCTCACCTAGAGCACCTCCTGCCCCTTTCAATCATAGAGTGAATTTGAGCTCCAAAGGCAAGGTTTCTAAGTGTATCTACAGGCCTAATCCAGGCCGTATTGAAAATGCCTTTTCACTTCTGTGGCAGCTTGTGTATAGAAAAAATTTGGCGTTGGTTCCTAAATGAAAATAACAAACTAGTTTGTGCTTATGGCACTAGACTGAGGCTTAAGAGATGAAAATTCAATTCCTTGCTCTGCCACTTAAGTTTGGTGTGACCTTGGCCAGGGCATTGCCATCTTTGTGCTTCCTTCTTTAATTGTATAATGAAGATATGGTATAATGAGGATAATATATACATTTCAGTAGTTTCTGTTTCTCTGTTATGTGCTCAAATTATGACTTCTTCAGGGCAATGCATGTGCCAGTATAGCACAAGAAGATCCTGATTTCATTTGGGTCTCCAGGTACCATTGCAATACAAATAAAGAATTATAATAATATGAAGACATCGGATTCGACAATGCCCTTAATTATATTCACACAACCTCACTGACTTCATTGTAGTCAGAAAGGGATAAATGAGAGCAATATTGCCCTGTGACTGATACTTGGGACTAGTGTTTCATGGTGGTTTCCTTCACAAAGTCTTTCTCACTAACATTTGAATTGTATGATCTGCTTAGATTTTTATGGGGTTTTAGTCTTCATTACTACGTGCATGTGTGTGGGGCTGGGTAGGGAGGAAGGGGAGATGTATCTAGGAACTACTTAGATCTTCTTGATGGGTTTCAACTGCAATGTGCTGTTTCCCTAAGAGCAAGCAGCTCCAATGACTGCAATACATCTTAGTTAGAAGTCACCAAGTGGATGACAGCTAATCTAGCCTCTCCTTCATAGATCCCTTAGGTAGGGCTGGGAGACAGGTAGGAGAAAGTAGAAACCCATTAATGGTGCTCACAGGGTAGGGCAGCATGCTGCGGAAGGTTGTGATAGGCAGACAAAGAGGAAATATTGGTAAAGGGGGCTCTGTGGAAGCTGCGAGTACAGAGATCTGAATCCAGTGAACAGTATTTTCCTGTGGGCTTCAAAGTTTCCATAGTCCAGGCCTGCTCATTGAAGGTTTGTCATAGATTCATAGACGTCAGGGGCTGGAAGGGACCTTGCAGATCATCAGGTCCAGCCCCCCTACTCTAGGCAGGAAGACAACTATATATCCATTGGTCCTGGTCTTCCCCAGGGGTGCCCTGGTGAACAGTTGTGCACTGAGCTCCTGATGCACTCCTCTGATACAGCAGTAATGAACACATGGTTTCTGTCTGTATCAGTACAGGCTTTCTTTTAACTAGAGCATGGTACTGAAAGGAATACCCGGTCTGCACTGGTTAAGGATCTGGGACCCAGAAAGACACACACAAAGTCCCACAGTGTGGTGGGCACATTGCTTATATCTAACGAGCGAGCCACTTAAGTCTGGCATTCGTTTTGGCGTATTGATTTCACTTCTGCTCACCTTTTCCCTTGCAGTTTGCTCCAACTCTACAGTGTTGAACACCCCGGCATTTTCCCAGCTTTAAAATGATGCCCTTCTTTGCCTTTTGCATCCGTGATAAGAAAAAAAAATATTGATGCTGAGTTTTTGTTGCAGGCTAAATATCGAGAAGAAGGGGAACGATTCAAATCCGTTTTCCAGTGGGATATGAACTGCAGAGAGGTGGAAACCGCGTGTAACATTCAGCAGCTGGCCAGTGAGGTAAGAGAAGCCCTTCGAGGGTACACCTTTCTGGAGGTTGCCAGGAGGCATCCTGCGAAGCGTTACTTCCCCATGCTAAATAAAATGATGGTTGGCATGCATTTATGCACAGCGTTTGACTCAGAACAGCTCATTTCTTATTTTGTTTTATAATGGCCTGTTTAATTTTCATTTGTTTTTCAAGGCCGTGCATTGTAATTGTTAAAGTGGGAGAGCAAAAGTCAGGAGGTTTGGGGAGTACCTCCGCTGCAATGCTAGATGCAGTTGCAGCAAGTATCGATATGCCCTGGCTAGCTTTAATTTACCTAGATCAGGCACCAAAAGCAGTAAACCTGTCACAATATGGACTTCAGTGTAGGCTGTTACTCCGTGTACTTTTTTGTTGATTGAAGCCTTTGCTGCTCTGGTTTTGCTCTTTTGGGCCTCAGGCTAGCAGAGTTATCTTGGGTATAGCTACATATGCTGCAATTGCACTTCTGAATGTGGTGCAGAAATACTTTTGACTCTGATCTCGGTCCTATTCCTGACTCTGTTGCAGCCTTGAATGATGAGCACAGTGAAGTCACTTATCTTCCCCATGCCTTGTTTCCTTCTCTATGTAGTAAACTAATTAGATTTGCTCACAATTAAAGATCCTCAAGTGAAGGGCACCATGTATATTATTATTATAATCCATCATTTTTCTTGCCACATTATCAAGTACTGAATGAAATCCTGGCCTGACAGACATCCATTGTAAAACTCTCATTTGAGCGTATTCAGGATCTCATCCACTTATGGTTTCCTAGGGGTTTGTTTCTTCCTAACGTCATTTTTCTTCTGACGCGATCCTCTAACAAAGTCGTGATGCAGAATTTATGGCAGCGATTCCTTTTGAAGATGACAAGTAGATATGCCACAGAAATGGGAATGGGGGAAGAAGGAGCAATGGGACAATGGCTGAGGAATTCCTTATTAAACTCATTTATGTGAGAGAATGGAAAAGGGAGCAGAGACAATGACATGATGTGCATTGTTTTAAAATGGGGGTGTTCAACGTCTGGCCTGCAGGCCAGATGCAGCCTGTGAGCCTGTGCTATTTGGCCCATGGACCTCCCCACAGGTCCAAAAATTTGGCAGCAGAGAAGAGGTAAATTGCTACTTACTGGCTGCATCCAGATGAGCGTGGCCATGTGGTATGTGGCACCGTGGACCCATCCTGTGGTGCCACACACCTCGCATTCAGGTGTTCCCCATGCTGCAATTTAGCAGTGCAGAGGGGAGTGAATGGGGGGTGATTTTTGACCCTGGGAAATCCTGGGGTCAAAAAACCCCACACAAAAAAAGCTGGGCGGCACATGCAGGGGACAACATGTGCCACCCAAAACTGGAGGCTGGCCAGCCTAAGCCATGCTTTGGCTGCCGGCCAGGCTGCTAGTGGTAGGATCTCTGCGGCTGCAGCTCCCCAAGGCCCCCAGGACTCCAGGCTAATATTGAAAAAACCCTCCCTTAATTAAAGATAGGAACTTTGGTGTAAAATGGCAGGTTGGCTGGTTTAATGGACAATGTTGGGCTATAGACTGTTTCTGCTTATAGATGGGCAGATGAGATTCATCTTAGGTAAGTAATAACCAAATGCATTGCCAACCTGGACAGGCTCAGCCCATGACCTACATCCCCAATGTCATGATCACACTTTTCAAAACTCTGAATCACGAGTGAAGAATAGATGTCACACTTGTCCCAGGACCAGTTATGCCTGTTTTTGTCCTAGAACAGAAAAGTTGTGAGATTGGGGTGTACGCATGTTGTCCTTACTGTCTGAGTTTAGCGAGTGGTTGAATGCACTGGTGCTTTTCTGCCATTGATCCAATGATCCAATCCCCAGACAACCTTCACTTGCTTTTCATGATATCCTAGTGGAAACTGCTAGCAAGTCTTATCCCGTGAACCTTTATAGGATTTGTCCTGGGACAACAGACATGGATGTCCGAATGACTGCGCTTTGTCCTGAGAAAAAATGGTATCTCCCAGGACAAATGCACCATGTGTTTGTAGCCAGAATCTAAGAAGGTTGTAGAAGTTGTCCCTTTTGGTAGCGGGATGTGCATATGGCCTGTACTATGCCTGTTCTTCAGGTAAACAGCAAATGTCGTTTTTCAAGGTTATCAGTCTGGTAGTTTCCACATGCTATAATTTTCTACGAAGAAAAGTATTGACAAAAAAAAGAAAATATATTTGTCTTGAATTTGCAGAAAAAGGGCAATATTTTGTTCGCGTATATACTTACACACTGTTTAGCATGCATTTAGCAATAGTAATAATGATGGCCTAGCAATATTGTTGCTGTTTGCATGATGCAGTGAACTACTCAACAGATATTTGACTGGAAATTTAGGGGAAATAAGTCCTAATTCCATATCACATAGAAAGAGGTTGCAGAATGTGCACAGAAATATTTTGGAATAAAATTAATCTCTGTATGCAAGGACAGAACCAAGTCCATGAACCAGTTAAACTCCAACTTTGTGTTAAAAATAATAAGACTCACATGGATATAGTTGTATTATTTTCTATTTATACAGTGTAAGTTGATTTTTGTGATGGATTTTTATTTGCTTTCCTCTTCCCTAGTAAATTCATTATTTATATTTAAACCTATTCACTTCATCTTTCCTTTCTAGAAAAACTATCAGGCGGCTTATGAGGAGGGCAAGACCTGGTATTCGGGAGCCATTCCAGATCCCGCAATGGTCAGGATAGCTCAGTCGCAGAAGACTCACAGTGATGTAAGTGGACTGACCTTTGCAGTAGCTTTATTTTTATAGCTTATTTTATATTCTGAGAGCTTACTCCTTCATAGTAGCTAAACTGTCAATAACAAATTACCAAAGAAAAAGGTGACATGGATTTGAACTTTGTGGAACAACAGTGTTTTTTTAGCCTTTGTGTGCTCTGTCTGTCTAGATATACATTTACAGTCAAAGTCACCCAGGAGTGTTACTTCCCAGTTTAGATATATTCAAAAGGAATTATCACGACTTTCAGAAGTTAAGATACAGTTCAATTCCTGGACAGTAACATGTCAGATGACCTTGGCTGGATACTAAGTCCTGCCTACCCAACATTTTCTAGCGTGGCTACCATCAGTGAAGTAGCTCCACTGATGGATAACACATTTTATTTTTCTTGGAGTACACAGGAACCTATAGCTTTCCATCCAGCTGCAGTCAGTAAAGAACTGAAAGATATATAATTAGTAGTAGTCATATATAAACTACTGCGTATCAAATATTCAGATGGATTTTTTCCACTGTAGCTGAGATTTTTTTTAACTAGGAAAAATATGAAATACATGTTCTTTTGTGTGTCATTTATTCTAAAACACCTTAAGCTTGTATGGGATATGCATTACCTACTTTGCTTATTTATTTATTTATTTTTAAAGAGGGGTCACATTAATGAACAGAGGTTTTTTTATAACAAAAAATGTCACTTCTAGGTGAAATACACAGAAGATTATGAGCAACAGAAGGGTAAAGGCAGCTTTCCAGCTATGATCACTCCAGCTTACCAGATTGCTAAGAAAGCCACTCAGCTAAGCAGTGATGTAAGTCTCAATTTTCTTTTGTGTGCATTGAAGTTACTAACGTTCAGGAAATCCTGATTTTAAATAGTGGACATTAAAGAGCGCAGCTGGTACCCAACACCTATCTTAAAATTAATCCTGCAAAAGTGGTAAATCTTTTACTTTATTGACACTTTGTCTTGGGAACCTACCTTGCCTTGGAAGAGTACTATAAGTGACAGCTTGCAGCATGGGCATCTTCTAAGATACAGCAAATTTTTGTGTAATTCATGACATAATTGCTATTTCAGTTTAAAAAACCCGTTGTGTTTTGTTTTTAAGCTTATTACTCTTATTTTCCTATTTAATTTTCATTGATTTTTTTAACCACTTATTCTGGCCTTTTTATCTATCTTAGTTTATAATGATACCTACCAGTATAATAGTGAACTTAATTTTCTTTAATGTATGTGTATGATAGATGTTTACATATGTATTATAAAAATAACAATCCAAAAAGCTCTCATGAAAATAAGCCCCCTTCAAATCCTTGTAGTTTCCTTGGGTTTCACGAACAGCATGAAGCAATGCAGTGATACAGTTTTGGTGCCATTACAGAGGAATTTTGCAGTACTTTTATACTGCTTACAAATGCAATTTAAAATGTTGATTATTTTGGTCATCGACTTCAGTAGGAGCTGGACTCAGTTTTTATATGAAGACAGCCTGGCTATATTGCATGTATTGCTGGAATTATTTAGCATTAAAAAAGTAGTTATAAACATTTCCCTCAACAGTGCTGATGTTTTCTTTACATAAAATTAACACTTTTGACACTATAGACCTATAATGGAGTGAAATAATAGAACATTTGAGCTAATAATGCCAATGAGTAAAGTCAGAATACTCTGTAATGATTAGTCCCCTTTCATCAATGGTAGCTGCACCTTCTTTTGTATTTACAGCCAACTGCTTTATACCGAGGACATAACGGTGAAAATAATTAGCTGACTCAAAGATCAGTTCTGTTGCCTTTTCCAGTCTCATGGAAGGAGATAACCAGAGATTTACTAGTAAAGGGCTTTGAAATGCATTCAATTTATGCTTCCAGGTAGAGTATAAGCGTGGACATGAAGAAAGGGTCTCCAAGTTCACCTCTGTTGTAGACACTCCTGATATACTGCATGCAAAAGTTGGAGGGCAGCTTACAAGTGATGTAAGTAAAGCAGGAGGAGAAAATAAGGAGCTCTATTTTAACTGCTTAAATAGTTTCTTGAAGCACAAAGACAAATAAAATCTAGTACTTAAATCAGAGTTTTTGAAGCACACCTGTCTAAAATTTGCTTAGCAGAGTCTGTTATTAATGTTGCTAGACACTTCCTATTAAAAGACCTGTTTTAAGTTGCTTATACCTTTCCTAAACCATAACCTTTTGAGCTGAAATGATTCATGTTTGTTTCTATCTCAGCTAAAGATTTTTTGGGGATGTCAACTAAAACTGTTCAGCCATTTCTATGGGGTGTAGGGGAAAAGCATGTTCCATCTTTGAAAAGTTCTGGTGACTTTTCCTTGAGAAACTGTAGTGCTTGCATGGTTTTACATCTGACAGTTAGGTGACTTTTGGTCAGGGATATGCCTTTTTCCTCCCAAGTTCGGACCTGTTTTAAAACTTTGAAAAACTGTAGTTTACGTAGGACTCCTAGAAAATGTTTCCATCTCCTCTGAACATACTCTGTCCGGGGCTGAGCAGGACTTTTCCTGCGGTTGCAGCTCTGTGCAGTTGTGGAGCAGACCTGGGCAGAAAGGGAAGCAAGGAACCCAAATCTCCTGTGTTGTCATGTCCTCCTGCGAGAGTCTGAGCAGTAAAAGGGAGGAAGTTGCCTGACTTGAATACATGAGGGGGACAAACCTGGGTAATAATTTGGGACAAAGATCCTCACAGCCTGTTGGAGAAAGACTAGGGATGGAAGCTGTTGGGTGGGGAGGGAAACTAGGCTTAGAGCTGGGGTGAGCTGGGCAAAGAACTGGGAACCAGTGCAGTAGAAAAGGCAGTGGGTTGATAGACAACTGGTGAGAACTCGTGATGGGGCAAGGGCTGAGATTGGGAGCTGGGATGGGGATACTGGGATTGGATGAGGAATATGGAGAAGAGGGAGAGTGGATCTTCATTTACTGTGTACACACAACTTCACTGCTAGCACGTGGGAGGTGGGGCCTCTGCCTGAGATCTCTTGAGCACGGTAACAACCTTTGCAGCAGCAGGGCATCGACTGGCATGGCTCCTCTGCTTTACCTGTGGCTGTTTAGGGCGTTATATCTTGTGTTGTATCAGGGCTGATTGTGTACCTTTGCTAAAAGGTTAGACTATGGATTTGTATAGGATGGTTTGGATAGGGATGGTGCTGCCCTGGGCAGGGGGTTGGACTAGATGACTTCTCAAGTTCCCTTCCAGCCCCACTCTGTAATTCTGTGATTTCAACTTCTGCAACAGATAAAGGAGGGCCTCTTTCATTTCACAACTGTGTTTCTTCACCTTGGGCACTGAATCAGACAGGGGTCTTGTGAATCAAATAGTATGCCATTGTATATTAAAGAATGTATGATAATACATACTCAGATGTGGGGGGTGGGGAACTTAAGGCACTTTAGTTCTCGCATTTCCTAATTTTGAGTGCTTTGCAAACGTAATGCTTTTCTTTTAAAGTTGCTTTTGTTTGCAGTATATATAAATGTGTGTGCTCTATTTGTTCTTAGATGATCTTGTTTTTACAGTTAAAATACACAGAAGATTATGAACAACGGAGAGGGAAAGGGAGCTTCCCTGCTATGATCACCCCAGGTTATCAAATAGCGAAGAGAGCTAATGAGTTAGCCAGTGATGTGAGTGACAAAAGCAGCATGTTTGTCTTTGCGTGATATTCTTTTCTGACAAAACTCGTGCCGGTGTTTTTTGTGTGGCCACAGGCCTTTGCTCATGCACAGAGGAAAATAAGATCTTGATGTTCACCAAACCAGCAGCGGTCATACTTGTGAGCTGGGTTCTCCACCTTCTCTTAGTTGCACTTGCACACCATAGGGAGGAGGCGACCTCAAGGAGTCAGGCCTCTGATTCTGTGCTGCCCAGCCATGGCATAACTTGGAGCTGCTTATTTGCAATTCTTATTTATTCCAGTGGTGCAATGCTCCTCCGTGACCTTACACCAATGGCAGATAGGGTTTAGCAGAGCTTTTCTCTACTATGAATTTCCATGTCTCTACGACTCCCCTGTCCTGCTCAGCCTTCCCTTTATGTTGGCAGAGGAGGGAGCACTGTGCAAGTCTTGGTGGACTAAAGAAGCCAGCCTTTTGAGAATTAATTGTATGAATGGCCATAAATAAAACAGAGTGCTGATAGTATATAAAATAGGTCTTTTGGCTCTGGCCTCACAGTATGATTCTTCTTCCCCTTCTGCACCTGAAAAGCCCAATCCAAACCAAATCAAATCATAAAAAGGATTTGCAATAGAAAATTACCAAGTTCCTTTGATTAATGCACATATTTTCCAAATGACTCATTAGTGTCATTTTATATTTGGGCAGTGATAGAAACCATAGCTTGTACAAGGTGCTAGATGCAAAGAAGTGACTTTAAATTGTGACCGCAGAGTTATTCAGGTCATTAACTCATCAGTGAAAATTAAGAGGGGCCCATAGTTTATTATGCACATTGTCCTTGATCTGTAGGAAGCTTCAGCATGTGGTTTTTTAGCTTTGACAGGGATAGTGTAAATCCTGGCCCTACACTTGAACTCTCAAATAGAATAAGACTCTCATTATCACTTCGCAGAATAAAGTCTCCTCTTAATTATTCCTGGCGGGCAAACAATCCTTCTGTACAACATGCAAAACACCGTGAGATTAAGCAGGATGAATGGCACCTATGGTAATTTTGCACTTAGGTTCATTATTTGTTGTTTTTTAATCCCCTGGCACATCGGGTATCAGCTGCTACTTAGCAGAGGATACTGGTATTGATAGACTAGTGATCTAAACTGGTAGGGCATATTGTGTGTTCTTAAAATAGTGTGAAACCAAACACTGCTATTTTGTTTTTATAGATTCACGTAGCAAACAGGTCTTTTGTGGACTGATAGCAATGGGCATTTTGGCAATCCTTTATCAACATGTGTGTGTGATTTATTATGCAGCAAATGCGTAACGGGCTAAACTCATCTGGCTTGCTCTTTTTTTATTTCCTGTTAGGTGAGGTATCATCAAAGGTATGAAAAAGAGATGAGGGGAAAAGCCAGCCAAAGAGTTGGAACAGATGCTGCTTTCACTAGAGAAGATGTGGATCAGTTTAGTCAGGTATGGAGCAGTTAAGAGATTTTGTGCTGCAGTTGGTTATTAATACTGCCATAAAGTTTCACAAGGGCAATGCAACCTGCTGCCCTCTGGCTTAAACTTTGTTTCCCTCCAGGAGAAATCTAAGCCTCAAAAGAAAGAGGACGAGGTGTTAGAGAGAAAGCAGTTAGACATATTCTCTGGGCCAACATTTCTGGATGTCTTCACAGCTTTAAATAAATTCAAACAGCACTTAACATCATACAAGGTCTCTCAAACTTTGGCTGTGCTATAAGAGCGATATTTTTACCCCGACAAGCTGTTCTTCAACTATGTGAGGACAAACAGGCTTCCTTTCAACACTGTCCACTGTGGCCTGATTTTGTTTAATTCTTCAGCAAATATTATTATGGCGGCAATGCTAAAAAATCCCAATGTCCTTTTTTACTGAAATGATGCCTCTCCCTTGGAAGATATACAGCACAATGATCATAATCTCAAGGATTATATTTGAAGAGACAATTATTATTTCTTCATGTGCTGTTCTTAGAGGTGTCAAAATTATGAACAATCTAAATGTAGGTTTTAATCCTCTTCATTTTTTTATCCTATCTTTCATGATCTTGTTGGGGCAGATTATAATACCCTTTTTCAAATTGGACAGGACACTACCCATCCAATAGTTTCATAGATGTGAACATGGCTATTTTAGGAGTAAAGCGCTATGTAACATGTGTTCAGGGTTTTAGAAGCTAACCCAACAGGATCAAGAAAATAAGTGAGATTTGAAGTTTGTAGCCTCAGCCCTTTTTGAGCTGTCGGAATGAAAAATTCCTATTTTGTTAAAAATCTGTTTTGTTCATGTTTGGATAACTACTAAGTGTCTGAGTTGATTTAGCTCGAACTTGGAAATATCAGTTTTGGACTGAGATCAAAGATAGGAAAAAAATGAAAGACATTTTTTGAGAAAGTTGTAAAGAACTGAAGAAGAGAAGTCAGAATGGAAGTTAGAAATCAGCCTGAAGAACAGCATTTTAAAAGAGCGACCCAGCTAATCATTCATGGTTATTTTTAGAGCCTCTGTATGTATTTATAGCTCTTTTTAGATACAGAACAAGTACAGAGGCTGTTCCCAGACCTCAGTCTGCTGTGACTTTACCTTAACATGTGATATTGGCTGCAACACAACATGACTACAATGCACTTCTTTGCGGCGAGAACCCTTAGGAGAGAGAATGCAAAAATAGGTCGGGTTTACTCTTAATTACACTATTTATGCTATTCCTGACAGGTATTTTCAGGAGTGGGTGTGTGCCCCCGGCTTGTCCGGGAGGTGCGGGGAGGCTGGAGCAGCTTTTGCCACTGCGAACCTCTTGTCTGAGGCAGTGTAGCGACAGTGTCTGAGGCAAAGCAGTGGTACAGTGCAGTGGCAGGAGGGCATAACCCCTGCTCCCAGTGCCTTCTGCCGCCCATCCAGATGCAGCCTAGCCCAGGCCACCCTGCCCTGCGCAGCTCCGGGGGCACACGCCCGCTCCCATGCCCTCCCGGACAGGCGGTGAGAGCCACCGGAGGAGCCACCAGAAGAGCAGCTCTTGGACTGGTGGCATGTAGAAGCGCGCAGTGGCAAGAGCTCCCCTCCCCGAGTCTCGCATCTGCCCGCCCCGGCTGTGCAGCTTGTCCCAGCTCCAGCCCCAGCCCCAATCCCTCCCTCACTGTGGAGGTGTTGATCTGCCCTCCCTCCCCTCTCTGCCCACCAGAACAGACTTACCAGCTGGAGGTAGTTTGTCCAGCATCGTTGAGGACTGCTGCCTGTTTAGTCTATGGCCAAATCTCCGAATTGGGGCCGAATTTCCGGATCTGAATCGGCTTAATCGAATCAGGACAGTGATTCAAATCACTGAATCGAATCACTGTCCCTCTGAATCAGCCAAATCCAAATTCGAAGCAAATACTTGCTGCTTCGCATTGGCCTACTGGTTGGGACATGGGAGTGCTAAAGCGTGGGGACTGCCTGCTGCCTAGCCCTGCACGTTAGTACCCTTGTGCCCCAGTTAGCAAACTGCACTGGAGTTTATTTCTTCACCTGAATAGCATGTGTAGATACACCTCTAATAACATTGTGTGGCACGTCATGGCACACTCAACAGGATCTCAAGGCACCACAGGGTGCTGTTGCACCCTGGTTGAAATCAGTCTTTGGGAACAACAACATTAACACAATGAACTTCTTTGCTTTTTTTGTTTTTTCACCTGCCTGCTACCCGAGTAGCTCTTAATGACAGAGTGGAGATGCTATTGAGTCATGCAGGGGCCCTCATATAGAGCCCGATTTGAATCGGACCACCTGAGTCCTTCACCATTCTTCCTTTCTTGTCTGTGTAGACAAACGTATATTAATGCCACATGGGAATTATAAAGTGCTATCACTTGGGCAACATAAAGAGACCACAGAGAAAGTTCATATAATGATGATGAAAAACATACATTTCAATGTGAAATGACAGACTTAACAAAGAAATGGAAGTAATAAACCAGACAAACAAGAACAGACTGGGGGAGGGGGCTGGTAGTAAAGTCATTAGTGACCCATAGTCCTTGAATTTTTTGCAGGATTATATGGGTGAATATGAAGAGCACAGGGGGAAAGGAAGCTTTCCTGCTATGATCACGCCAGCTTACCAAAATGCCAAGAAAGCAAATGAATTGGCAAGCGATGTAAGTATGAAACTGAAATCATCACTATAATACTGAAACGGTTAAAAAAATAGCAATTTTATCAAAGCAGAAAGCAGAACGCTAGAATTAAATCAGCAGAGTAAGCACTGATGGCTTTTCGTCATATTGCTGGGGACTGGATTGCTCAGAGTAGGGCTCTCCAACTTCCAAGTCCCCGGGGGCCGCACCAGCAGGGACTGCACACCACATGGACTGCGCCCGGTGAGCCACGGGCGACCAGGCTGTGCACAGTGCAGATACTCTTGCCTCCCTGCCCCACACTGCTTTGCAGTTACCCTCACTGCTGCACTGCACACCTTCTATTACTGTACTGCGTGGCTGTGATGTCCCCCATGCCCCACTGCAAATCACAGCCTTACAGGCACTTCCCCACTGCACTGCTATGCCATGCACACTCCCCCCACTGCTGCCCCATGCAAGTATGATCCCCCCTCTCCTCCCACGCAGCCCAGTCCTCCACCTCGCAAGCAGCCTCCGCTCCCTGCACTGCTCTTCCCTCTGGGATGAGGGAAGGAAGCAGCCAAGGATGAAAGGGGAGCCTGGAGACTCCAGCTGCTTTTGCAGTTGGAGCAATGTGGGGAACTGCTGGCCAGGTGAGAGCCCAGCCTCAGCCTAACCCCTCACATTGTGCAACCCTGACTCAGGGGTCCCTGACTCAAGGGTTTAGTAGTGCCCACTATAATCTGAATAGTGCAACCTATATATCTGAATAGTTTTAGTCATGAGGTTTGCTACAGTATCTTTTGTCAAGAGATGCAGTTTCCTTGTTCTGATCTGGGTGTATATGGTATATATTGTACCTTTCCTGCTGAGGAAGTCATATTGAGAAAAGGGCTTGTAGGGTAGGGCACTGCCACATCATATGGACTAAACTCCTTATCTGCAATCCAGTGATTTCTTGAGCTGTTATCTAAAGAATAGGCACAGACTGAGAAGTGGCAGTGTCTGGCTCTTCATCAGCCAAGGATGATCAACCCCACTTAAAGAGATTACTTCTAGAAGCGAACATTGTCTCAGTCTATAGGCCTCTTCTGTGCTTATTCGGTCTGCTGTTGCTATGAGGGGTGCCTGTTGGCGATAATATTTGTTTCATGGGCACCTGTCCACTGGGAAATGGCCTGATTCCATCAACTCAGACCATTAATTAAACCAGCAGATGTTAAGATCTTTCAGCCAGTGCCAGCTTGGACCAGATACAGGCAGTGACTTACTTAGAGGTGACAGGTTTCATGGTGTTTTTTTACTTGGGCCCATGACTGGGGGAATATAAAAAGCCTGAGATCCCCAGTGGCTGCTATCTATTTTGGTGAAAAATCCAGCAATACCCAGTTTAAGTATGAAACAGTTAAGTTCCCTGATTAAAGAGGCTATTTTAATCCATCTTCAAGCTGTGAAAAATTAAAATGATGCTTCCTAATTTGCAGTTATTTGCAGGGAGGTGGTTGTATTTCAGGTTGAATGCATTGCAGTATCAGCTTGCTTCACTTCGTTTAAAACCTAAGAAGCTGGCTTTAAGAGATTCTGAAAATGAAATTGGAGTGATCATAATATTTCAACACACACCAAACTTTCAAACGTAGGCATGTTAAATTGCATGGGATAAAGAACATACGGGGCTGGGTGCGGGTGTAAATCATTGATCTGTGGTCATTTCGGAGTATTTTTGTTCAAAAGATAGGCAATATATAAATATAAATTTTCAGCCCATAAGTGAAATCATGGCCCTGTTTAATTAAGTCAGTGGTAAAATTCACAAATTAAATTGGGGGTGTTGGTTGTAGTTGTGTTGATCTAAGGGTATAGGCAGCCAAGATTTTGGGGTAAATGTGGTATCTTTTATTAGACCAACTAAATAGTTGGGAACAAATTTTTTTGAAAGCTTTCAGGTACAAACACCTTTCTTCAGGCAGAGGGAGAGACTTTATCATCTAAACATCACTTCCTTTCACATGGATCATATTTATCTTAGAAATCCTATAAAAAAGGATACATTCAACAATACATTCAACAAGCTGGTCTCTGTACAAGAAAACTTCATAGGGTTCCCATCTCACCACCTTCCTCAATTTCTTCGCTGGCAGGCTAACATTAAACTACAGAAAATTGAATCTCTTAAAAGAACAGTGTAGACAACCCAGCCAGTTGCTCACCGAGTTGCTAGCCAAGCCTGATTTTGGCTAAATTGTCAAGTGGCTTTATGTGAGCCATGGGATTGGCTGACTTGTAATTTTCTAGGGAGATGATTTCAGGAAGTAATAGCCTATCTTTCTTACTTTTTAATTTTTCTTCTTAAAGCGAAAAGAAGTAGGAAAGGTATTATTATAGCCCTTAAAGTAACTAGAAAGAGCAGTATTGACAAGAAGTCTATATTTTGATTATATTTTCACTTTCTCTTTAGATAAAATACAAGAAGGATCTTTCAAAGATGAAAGGAGCAGCACACTACCATTCCCTTTCGGCCGAAGATAACCTAGTTCTTAAGCGAGCCCAGCATGTTAACAAGCTTGCCAGCGAGGTAAGGGGTTGCGCCGACTTACGGGAAAAAGACATACTGCATGCAGCAATATCTGTTTCTCTGTGGAAGGTTGGTTCTGGTTTCTCAAGCTAGGAATGCAAAACACGGTGGTCCTTCCTGAATAACATGCATGAAAACAGGTCAATGTGTAATTAAAAATGTGGTCATACCTTCAGGAGAAACTTTCATGAACATATCCAGAGGGGAAGTACATTGTCAGCTGTATTGACATCAGTGGATGTAGGCCAAGTTACATCAGACTGAGGATCTCGCCAGAACCCATCCACTCAAGTTGCCTTTAAAGTAGAAACATCTTCTGAGAAGCCAAAATAGCATTTCTATTTCCTGAGCCACAGTTTTCACCGAATGTGTTTAATATTTCCCTTTTTTAACCAGTTCCTTTCATGAAGATACTCTTGATCCTCCCCTCTTTTTTCTTTAAGGAAAAGCGACCAAGATTATACAGATCATAGGCAGAGGAGAACAAAGAAGGCATATCCTTGTTTCAGATGATGTTTCCCAAAATGTTATTTATTTGGCTAGTTGTTGACTATTGTGTTGATACTCAGGAGACCTCAATTTTATATCCGGCTCTGTCACTGACCTGGCTGACTTTAGGGCAAATCGATTCATTTCTGGAAGCTTCAGTTCTCTCCTTCCTTCTCTAAAATGGAGATTTGATGATCTTTACTTTCTTTTGTAGAGCGAGAGCTATACAGACAAAAAGTGCTCTGAACACACCGTGTGTTACTGATAGTTTATTTTTCTGGGTTGTGAATGTATTTGAAACAGATATTTTTAATCTGTGCTCACATACAAGTTCAGCACTTAGGTGAGCAATTTTGTTTACAAAAAAATGGAAACGTCCACATTTCATCTGAAGCCCAAATTCCTCTGAGCAATAACACATTTACATCTGAATTTTGCCTGACCATAGGGTCATTCAGTGGGAATTTTTTTGTATATGTGTAATAGGATGTAGGTGTGTGTGAATAGAGAACTATTCGATTCAGATTTGGATTTGGCCAATTCGGCGGACAGTGATTCGATTTGGAGATTCGGCCAAATCAGCTTCAGAAGATTTGGCAAGATTTGGTGATTTGGATCAGCTGGGGAGAGGCGGGCATAATCGTGTGGCTGCAGGTTTTCCCGCGGCTCCAGTGGCTGTGCCTGCCTCTCCCGAGGTTGGGGGAGCTGTGAAAGATGCCCCCGTGGCTGCCCTGCCCGGCCCCATTCCCTGCCCGGTCCCTAGTCCAGCTGACACATGGAACTACCCCAGCTCCCAAGTGACTTGAACCAGGAGCTGGGGAATTGAGCTGGGGGCTGGGGAAATGTTCAGGTCCTTGAATATCGCTTCAGTTCCCAGTTCGATTCCCCAGCTCCCTGATCTTTCCTCCAGCTCTTCCCAGGGGATGTGGGCCCCTGGATGATGCAGCAGGCTGCTGCTGCCAGCTGGTGATGGCAGCGGTTCTGGGCTATTTCCCCATCTGGCAGCAGCAGCCTGCTATAACCCCGTCTGCAGATCTGGGGGCTGCACCCCCCGGGAAGAGCTGGAGGAATGACCAGAGTGGGGGCTCTACCCTGGTGCCACTTGCCAGCTGGTATGGGGGGGGGATGCGGGCGTGGCAGTGCTGGGAGCAGGGGCTATGCCCTGCTGCCACTTGCCCCTTCTGTCTGGAGTGAGCCATGCCCACATCCCACCCACCTACCCCAGCTGGGAAGTGGCAGCATGGCAGAGCCCCCACCCCCAGTGCTGCTGCGCCCACATCCTGTGCTCCCCCACCTCCCTCACCGAGTAATATGGCCCCCCTGCCCCAGCCCCAATCCCTCCCTCCCTCCTCCAAGCCTCTTCCCTCCCCACTCCCCCAAACCCCAACAGACTTACCAGCTGGAGGCAGTTGTCAGCTGCCTGTTTAGCCTATGGTTGAATCTCTGAATTGGCCGAATCTTTTTCCAAAGCTTTTCCGAAATGATTCGGATGCTTCATATTGATTCGGAGCATTTACTTGGTCTCCCGATTCAATTCGGATTCGGAGATTTAGTCCCGGAATCGGGCCAAATCTCCTCTGAACCGAATCAGCTACCGAAGCTTCGCACAGCCCCGATAGGATGGACTCTCGGTGTCAATAATGCATGTGCTATCTCATAAGAAAGTTATATCAATGTTTTTGGAAACTCAGCATGGCTAATCAGTGCATTCCTTTTATATGGTAATTGAATATTTTGCTGCATCTCACTGCTGTGCATTTTGGTGGCTCAGGTGGAGTATAGGAAGGACCTGGAAAACAGTAAGGGCCACAGTATTAACTACTGTGAGACTCCGCAGTTCAAGAATGTGAGCAAGATAGCGAAATACACCAGTGACGTAAGTTCCTATAAGCTGTAGTTTGATGAAAGCGTAACGTAGTAGTTGCTGGAATGACAGTCCATCTGTGTGCACCACAATAAGCCAGGCAATTGGAGTAGAAGCTGCACAGCGTGTTTGATTATAAATGTCGTTGTACTCTGTGCACAGTGCTGGCCTGATCCAGGACTGGAGCTCTTATGGGTTATGGTAGTAGGAATAAGTAATAGGCACAGAGGGAAAGGAGACTGAGCGCACTGCATTGTTTATTGTTCAATTTATTTTGCACAATGTGTCATTTATTATGTCTATTTCTGGCAGGAAAATATGTGCTGATAATCTCAGCTGCCGCTTTTTGAGATGCCCATTGGAGCATGAAACATTTTAAAATAATATGTAAAATGAATGCTTGTTAGTATTGGTGGATCCGTGACTCCTTTTAAATCATTTTGAAGTAAAAGGCAGGAGTTGGAGGATGGACAATTAACCCAATGATCAGACCGCGTAGCTGGCTAAGGTCTGACGTAAGACAGAATGGGCACATCTATGCATCAGACTTAGTGTGCCAGACACTGCCACCTACAAATACATTGTGCAGCTAATACAGGATACCTTCTGAACTGAGGCAGTGTTGCTGCATTCACAAAGCACTGTGTTTGTGCTAATTAGCAGTGCTGAGTGTCAGATCTAATTAGCTTGCCTTTAGCCTGTGCAGAAATGGTGATGCTGCTTCGTATTCAGGAGGTAAACCAGGCAGAGTGGCACAGCATGCTTGTGTGGGCCGCTGCCTGCAATAGTAAGTTTGCTGTGTAGGTGTGCTCAGGGTGTGACAAAGAGCAACAACTGTTCACAGGTTAAAGTTGTTGTTATTCCTTTTCAAACAGATTAATCAAAGGTGAAAGTTAAATTGTGGTAGTAGTATTTTCTCTGGTATAGATAACTCTTTCTGTAAGTTTAGTTAAATAATTCTTGATTTCTGAGCTGAATACTTTTCAGCAATAAGGTGAGGGGACACCAAAACTGTGTGATTCTGTATGATACTTTGGGCATACAAGCAATGACATCCTCTGAAAAAGGGACCTTTGGGGAATAAAGATTATACATCTTGTTCCTTTTTTCTTTTAAGTAAGCAAAGCTATACAATCCATAGTGCTTTCTTAAACTAGGGAAACATCCCCTATATCATTTCCATGCACAATATCTGCATGTCTGCTATAGCACAATAAAATGTAATGCGTGTTCTGAGCAAATATTTGCTTTGGTTTGCAGCTTAAATACAAAGAAACCTACCAGAACCAGATGAAGGGTCATTATGAAGGCATTGGCATGGACAGGCGCATGCTACATGCCATGAAGGTTGGCAGCTTGGCAAGCAATGTAAGTCTTTTGTGCTTGTACTGTAGCAGGTTCTTTGGCAGTGTTCTCTTTTGTACATAGCTGCTTTTTTTCCCTTTGATTTTACTAGTGTTGATTTGATAGGAAACTTCACATTAAATTATGTATGTAGTATTTAAGATGGATCTGTCAAGAAGAGTGGAAATCTATTAAACCATTCTGCACTATGTCCTTATATTGATCCACCTTGATACCCAATTCACCTTGATACCAGTCCTGAAAACTACTGAGCTCCTCCAGCTTCATTGATATAAATAGAAGTTGAAGTTGCTTAGATCCTTTAGGGTCAGTCTTTTGTCAGAAACAGCCTCCATTTTCAATGAAGAGTTTTGAATCCTGGTTTAATTTGCCGGGTTAGTCAAGAAACTATTTCATTACACACCATTCCTTCAAGTGCATTATTTACAAATCCATAACAAGCTCAAGAACTAAGCAGAAAGATAAAAGAGATATGTCATAGGCAGAAGTTAAGTTAATGTTGCAACTGTTGGCATTGGATTAATTGCAGAGCTGAAAAAGAATCAATTAGTAGCTAAACTATGCAAATAATTTCATTTCTTTTGTCAGTGATGGTACTGAACTTACTTTGTTTCCTGTGTTTAATATTAATATTATTGTTTCTCCTCTCCCCTTGACTGATAATTATTCAAACAAATGACAGCTTAAAAAAAAAAAGATTGATTGTTATTGTTTTCCTTCTGTTTCAGATAGCCTATAAATCAGATTACAAACACGATGGTGTTGAATACAATTATCCGGCAACGTTAACTCCTTCCTATCAGACAACAATGAAGTTGGTTCCTTTGAAAGATGTAAATAATGTTGTGGCTTTTCATCCTGTTGCTTTGCTTGGCTCAGCCTCTCCTTGTAGGAGAGAATGCCAGTGCATAGGGTGTGTCAGGCAATGATTCAATTAGGACGACAAATTAGGACGACAATTAGGATGACTGCAAAATAAAGTCAAACAAGCACAGTGGGGGCAGCAAGGCTCAGGTGACTAGCTCTGGGAACCAGGGAAAGTGGAAAAGGCTAGAGAGAATGGGAGAATAAATATTCCCATCTGGTTGCATATGGGAGACTCCCCTGCCTCTAGAGCAGGGGTTCCCAAACTGTGTTACTCATATCCCTGGGGGTATGCAAGACATCTCGGCGGGGGGTGTACAAAAAACTGTGTAATGGCAGGGGAAAATTATGTGATAGCAGATTTAATATTCATTACAATAATAATTGCATTTAAGGGTTTAAAGTATGCTGGTAGTGGTATGCAGGCAGATGGTAAATCTGGAAGAGGGTACACAATAAGAAAAAGTTTGGGACCCTCTGCCTTAGAGTCTGAAATGATGGCAGTGATAATTGCGGTGTCAATGACAGTGACCATTTTGAACTAGTACATATTTATCATGACTTCAAAAGGTTTTTATGCATGACTAGCATGATAGATTCTGTGCTTGATTGAGTGATATACTCCGAAGAAGAATGTGTATATGGCACATGCAAGCAAACCTGCCTTTTGCCCAGATCTGTCCAGAAACTGGAGCTCAGTCAAGTGTTTGGGGTATAAGTTTGATAGGTTTTTACACAGCTGTCATTCCCAATTCTCAAAGGATCATCATCAGCAGTAAGTACACATAGTTCAGTTAAAAAAAAAAGAATCTCTCAGCTGAAGAGAGGCCCTAGATATCTATAAAGGAAGAGTGAATGACCAGTTTTAAGTACATTGATCCCTTTGGCCTGTGAGATAAGTCATGCATGTCTTCTAGTGTGAGTTAGTATGGAAGGAAATAGAAGTGGATGGATATCTGAGATAAAAGGACCCCATTAAGATGGATTCCATAACTGTGACTGCCATTAAAAATGTACTTTATGCAAAAAATGTACTTGAAGAATTAGTTTTAAGCAACACATAATTTGCAGTGTTTGCAAAGAGGTGATTAATGACAGTGAATATTAATTAAGGACAATAGAGAATAATAATTGTGTCTACCAGTGTAATGCAGAGGCCCTTGGGAAAACTAGGTTTAAAGGAAAACTTCTCTGTGACATTTTATTTTGCATAATTTGGAGATTTAATATATTTCCTTTTGTAGATTATTATTGCTGCTACTGGATTAGTGTGGCAGGAATTTAGGGAGCTCTAAATCCAGTCAGTGGCTGATGCTGAAATTATGTTTTTAAGCATATATCTTTTCCCTTCTAGAAAAGCCTACACAAAACTTTTATGTAAGATTTTTTTTAGTATAAGTTATTAACTTTAAAAATCAGTACAGGCAAATAGTAATAGAGCTCGCTGAATTATAATTTGTTCTGCACAACTTCATGCTGGATCCTGAAGAGAAGCTGCAGCTTCTTCTCTAGAAGATAAAAGGAATTTGGGGAGATGGCTCAAGATATTAATTGTATAAGAAGGCTGTTGAAGGAAACTGCATCTCATTAAAAAAATCCACATTTGTAGCAAGGTTCAATTTTGCATTGGAATAACTAGGAAACATTATGGGGATTAACAATTGGTTGGATTTAATCTCAGTGGCACGTCCAAGCTTTAGGAGTTGTTCTGCAATGTGACTTATTATTGTTTAAGTTGTAGCTTTCAATTTATTATAGTTTTAGGTTGTAGTTTGAACCTATTAGCAAAACAAGCCATTCTTCTCAGGTGCTGTCTGAGTATTTTCTCCTTTCTTTGTTTCTTAGGCAAACTACAGGCAAAGCATAGACAAGCTGAAGTACAGCTCCGTGTCCAGCACTCCACAAATTGCTCAAGCCAAAATAAATGCACAGCAGCTCAGTAACGTAAGTCCTAGAGCCACTGACTACTTCTGCTTATTAGTATAAGTAGTATTAGTAAATCGCAGTGGAAATGTGCTGCTCGGACGCTCCTTTCATATTTCTCATTTCTGTACCTGCCCCTGCCACCTGATTGGCTGGGAGGTGGAAAGCATAGTTTTAAATATGCTGTGGTTTTTGCCTCCCAGCAAATCAGCAGCAAGCGGCGGGGCCGCCAGGGCACCTCTGCCAATCAGTGGTGGGAGGCAAAAACCCACAGCATATTTAAAACTAGTTTTTGCCTGCTGGCCAATCAACACCTTGTGGTGGGGCCGCCGGGGCCCCTCCGCCAATCAGAGCCACAGGGAGGGGTTGGGCGGTGAAACAAGCAAGATTAAAGGAGCCACTGCACAGCACACATAAGTATATCAGTGAGCTTCTCATTGATTATAGTTGATAATTACGCTTGTCACTAAAATTAATAACAGAATTGGAATGATGTCACTTTGAAAACCCTTTACGGCCACCAGTGCAGATCCATGTGTTTTTTTCCTTCTTATAAACTTACAGCATCCGCTCTTCTGTCTTATTGGGCTGCTTAATGTATTAAAACAAACCACAGGCATTTGAAGTTAAAAGGAATTATATGTGGCATATTGAAACTAACTGTAGATTTTCTTTCAACATCTATTTAGCTGAATTACAGAGCCCAGTATGAGAAGACCAAAACACATTACACTCTACCACAAGATGTACCTCAGTTAATCAAGGCAAAAGCCAATGCTGAACTATATAGTGAGGTAAGAAAGTGACTTGCAAATATAGATACACATGCTATCACAGAAATGAGTAATAATGAACAGAAAGTAGCTCAGATGGTTCAGGAAGCATTAGACATTGTGCTATTTTTTAACAATATGAGGTTGATCCCACAATAAATAGGGATAAAATGTGAAGCAGGACCTAGCTGGGAGAATTGTTCTGAGATCTTTCAAAATGACTTGAATTTCTGTGGGAGGCAGATGTGCACATGAAAGAGATTGCCCATCCAATTATCACTCACTGTATTTATCACTTTCAGGACAGTCTTTGCACAAAGACCAGCTATTTAGGTCTTGATGGAAACCCATTGGAGTCAACAGAAAGACTCAGATTGACTTCAGTGTGTTTTGGACCAAACTCACTATTGCTAAATGTCATGATTTATCACACCATGGGCACTTAAATCTCTAGGGATCAGTCTGTGTCAGGTTTGACCTAGAGAAAGCACATCTGGGCAGAAACTTCCCAAGACAGTATTGCCAACCACAGGGAACCAATTCATGAGACTGGCCTCAAAACCATGACATTTTGAGCAAATAATATTTTTAGCTGCCCTACAGTTTTTGAGTCCTGAGGGAACATAAGGGTCACATGAGGAAACATGAGGGTCATTATCAATTTATTTTCACAATTCTGAGGGCATAAAACTTCTTTTGCTTTATAAACCAGAGGCGACAATCTCATCTTCAATCAGTTTGGCGCCTAACTTCATTGACTTTCAGTGAAGTTAGGCAGCTAATGCCATTAGGCATCTTGCTTCCTTAAAACTGTCAAATTATTCCACATGCTTGGGGGATAAATAGGGAATCACAAGCTGTACACATGTGCATCTGCCCTTTTCCATGGTTTAAACTGATCATGCAATACAACACAAGAGAATTTCTTTTATAGGTAACTAAGTATAATGTAGTTTTTCTTTATTCCTTGCTGTTTTCCATGCTTGCGTAAAGTGCCGTGTAAGGATATGTAAGTTGGGTGCTACGCCGTTTTATTTTTTCCCCTCAGGTTAAGTACAAAGAAGGCTGGGAGAGGAGCAAGGGCCATGGATTTGAAATGAAACTGGACTCCATGCCTTTACTGGCTGCCAAAGCCTCAAGAGATCTTGCCAGTGATGTAGGTTATTATTAAAATTATACTTCATTGAGTAAGAATGATGCCTAATAGAAAATGGATTGAGTAAGAATTAGTCCTAATAAAAATATTGTACCCCACCTCGTTTATCAGTCCTGAGCGTTACTGTTATGTCTTCATCCTTCTAAAAGGCTCGTGAAAATTATGAAACATTTGTAAGACTCATTTCTATGCAACCAACCCCCTGAAAAAGGCCTTTTTCCTGCATGCAGAGGGCCAAAGTAACTTCTGAATATTCCTTAGTCAAATGTAGTTGAATCTGCCTTTAGTAAAATTAAACACTTCAGCCCTTTCTCTACACTTCCAGCAAAGCACATTTCTTTGACTTGCCTTCTTTAGCATGAATGCAGAGTAGTGTGTAATTTTTTAAAAAAGACCCCAGAAACAGATACTGCCAAGTGACAGGTATCAGTTGCATTGCTTCACACATTACTGGAAGGTGCTTGGTTATTGCAACAATGAGCACAATATATGCTCCGAACAGAACAGGCCAAAAGTTACTTACGTCAGCGGGGAAAAAGACCTGAGCTGACCCTAAAGTCCACGCTCATTTTGTACTTAGTGCCTCACTAGCAGTTTGCTTCCCAGATCCTGGGTAACAAACTCAGGAATTAGCTCAGTAAAATTAAAAAAATAGAAAAGAAAAGAATGAACAGTTTTGCTATGGGAAAGATGTAAGATTGATCAAATGATCCAAGCTAGAAAAGGCTGAGTTTTTTGAATAATAACAATAAAAAATGCAGGTAAAGGGTGTGCAACATGCCCTCTGCTTTCTGAACACCCAAATGGCCAAGAAACAAACACTACATATTTCTGCCGTAAAGAGAAACTTATAGTATACTGTTTTTCTTTCTAAAGATTAAATACAAAGAAGAATATGAGAAAACAAAAGGCAAAGCAATTGGAACCAAAGATTCAAGACTTCTCCACTCTCTGCAGGTGTCTAAAATGAGTAGTGAGGTAAATTATTTATTTCTCCTCCTTAAAATGTCTTTTTCTTAATTATAAATCTCTTTCAGCAATTCAACTTTTCTTCCCCTATCCTTCTAGCATCTCTTTCATAATCACTCCTGGGGTGTTATTGGGTAAAACTGGTTTCCTTTCTCAAACTCTTTATCTACAAGGCATACATGCTACTTATATTTTGTTCAGATGCTGCTCCCTAACACTGGGTTGATAGCATTGATCTTACTATGGGAGGTGAACAATTACATTGCACCTTTTCTTTACATTATGACATAAAGCTTACAAACAGCTATAAAATAAGCAAGTACAGTGAAGTGACCTGCAATGTGTTACGCATCCAGGGAAGAAGCTGCCATGGGAACCCCCCAAAATTCATGTTTACAGTTGGGATCCACTTTGAGGTCCTTCTTGTATCTCAACCCTGCATATGCTTACCTCATCTGCAGTGGGACAGGCAAGTTTATCCACTTTAAAACCAATGCAGGAGTACTTAAATTTGCAGCATAGTGCAGATATACACCGATATCAAACTATTTGCTTTTAAACCACTATGTTCTCCCTTGTCTCTCTTCTAGTAAGGATGACATATTTTTTTCTATGTATCCTAGATTGCTTACAAAAAAGATTTTGAGGAGAGTAAGGCCCACTTCCACTTGCCTATGGACATGGTAAACATAAAGCATGCTAAGGCAGCTCAGGCTTTGGCCAGTGACCTTGACTATAGGAGGAAACTCCACGAGTATACAGTGGTTCCAGAAGACATGAAGACAACATGGGCCAAGAAGGCGTATGGACTTCAGAGTGATGTAAGATCACACAAACCTCTTGTGAATGTTGCTGTGGGTGCAGAGTAATAGAGTTACTGGAATATAAAACAGATGGTTACTAGGATATTCATGATTTAATTATATTTACTTAACACTTATGTATCCTTTTATATCTTCAAAGTGTCTCTTGATGCATTTAAACTGGCAAGCATGCACACTTTCAAGTGACAGCACTGTATCTGTGTCCTCATCTTTTTTGCTAATAAACATTTTTTTTCCTTGCAGCTTCGGTACAAGGCTGATCTGACATGGATGAAAGGAGTTGGGTGGATAACAGAAGGGAGTCTCAATATCGAGCAAGCCAAAAAGGCAGGAGATCTTATTAGTGAGGTAAGCAACACACTCAGCTTTTGGGCTGAGGTTCTTGGAAGCCAGAAGTCTAGTTGGCCAGCTGTGTACACTACAGTATACTACACTACACTACTGTATACTACGCTACACTCCAGCTGTGTGCACTGCTGTATACTACACTGCACTGCTGTATACTACATTACACTCCAGCTGTGTGCACTGCTGTATACTACACTACACTACTGTATACTACATTACACTCCAGCTGTGTACACTATTGTATACTACGCTACACTACAGTATACTACACTACACTACTGTATACTACGCTACACTCCAGCTGTGTACACTACTGTATACTACACTACACTACTGTATACTGCACCATACTCCAGCTGTGTACACTACTGTATGTGGAGGAGGCAAAAGCATTTCAGGCACACTGGAAATCTGTGAAATGAGAGGGCTGATTGGATGCTGCTATAGGCAATATGGGAAGTGCCGTGTTGTAACTGGGGATGCTACTGTTTGCCTATTGCACAAGTATACATTTATCCCATTGAATTGTCTCTAGTGTTGCAGGGCTGTCGTGGCAGGTTGTTGGGTAGTAAGAAGTAGGTAGGTGTCTGAAGTCAAGCAGAAGGTGGGTGATATTTGCACCTCATAGGCTAACCCAGTTAGAGATACATATAGCATAAGCTTTCATGATATGGAGCTCATTTAATCTAATGCTATATATATTTCTAATTTGGTTATGCTATAAGGTGCAAATCTACCCTGCCTTCTCCTAGTTTTCTGGGTAAGCATAATGGTTCCCTCGCACTCTTCTCCTTCTATCTGTCCTATTGGCCAAGTAGCACTGGAAAGGAATGGGATTTTCCATTTTCCAAAACTTCCTTGCTAGCTCAAGGCTCAGTTTTCTAGGAATTTTTGCTGGCAGTGTCAGCTTGTACTGTTGTCCTATTCTTTTTTTTCCTATTAATTCAGGACCTGGCACTGCCAGGAAGGACACTTCATCAAGCTCCTAACTAGAGTCTAGTTGCATCATTTGGGCAAAAAGCAGGAAGATAGCAGAAGTCTGACTAGGTAGATAAAAGCCCACTGAGTGCAGGAATAAGTAAAATGAGACTGTTAGCTACTGGAGTTCATACATTGCTGCTGTGGTCTCTGACATTCGCTCACTACTCTGCAAAAGTAAAAATACATCTTAGAAACAAAAGAGGAAGCAGCAACACTTAGATCCAGTTTCTTGCTGAAGACAGACTGACATTTGCTCTTGTTGTTTGCTATATGGATATCGCTCTGCCACAAATATTTAATCCATAATGATCTCCCTCTTTATCTGAGTGCAGTGAAAACCTAAAGTTGGCGGCTACTACCCAAGCTCCTATAATAAACTAGCATTTATTATTTCAGATGTTTCTATTTCCAGCCAGAAGTTGGCATTTTGTCATTTATTTGCAGAATGTTGTTACATTGTATTGCATAAAATGTGACAAAAACAAACTCTTTTTAATCTGCCTCTCACCTCCAAACTTCTGGTATAAAGCCGTGAGCACTTCTTTGAAGTGTTGCATGCTTTTTAAACTTTTGTTCCATGCAAAACTAGAGAAGTCATAGTGTGAACTGATCTGTTCACCTATCAGTTCAAATAGTGGCTTTCTTTTCTGAATTGAAACGTAATGGAAAAACAGATTGACTGCTGAATTGTTAGAATAATAACAAGTAAACTAAGTACACAGGAAGAGTTTTCCTGGTGTCCCAATCAGACTCTTGTCCTGAAATAGTCAGGATTTATTTATTATACTCTCTCAAAGGCAGACTGAAATGTCTTGCTTTCTCTGAAAGGCAGAACACATGAAGTTCAATCATTGAGACTAAGGGCATGGATGGATGACATGTTTATGCCTGAATAGTCAGCTTTACAGCAGTGTGAAAAAGTGGCTGATAGATGATACACTCCCTTAAACTGGGATACAGTTGCCTGAATGATTGGATTATCCAGAAAGCAGGGCCCAGCAACCTTTTGGTGGTGGCCTGGAAGGACCCAGCTTGGGTAGAGGGTGAGCCAGTGCTGGGACCCAGCTGCTGTAATTTCTCCCAGCTGCTGCTTCTCTTTGCTGCACACCTGTGGTGCAACACGGGCAAAGTATCTGGCCACCGTCCTGCACAGTGCTTCCATAGCCCCGTGTTGCTGATCATCTCCAAAGCTCCCCATCACCGAACACTGCCAGAGCCCCCACTACCTGGGCCAGATCCAGCCCGCAGGATGTAGGTTGCCAGCTCCTGCCTAAAAGAAGCAGGTATAAAATTCCATGATTTAGGTTTCATCTCTCAGGTCCATCCTGGGCACTCATTTGCTAAAGGCAAGCAGGCTGCCACTTGTTTCTCTCCTTTCTAGTGATGAGGAACAATATAAATAGCAGAATCTGCTTGCGCTACCTTGGGATAGCTACCCATTTTTTCCCATTCCTTGTTGCAGCATAATTCACATTGTTATATAATGCTGTAGGGAGGTTTCTGTCCATGCCCCAATATAGAACACATCTGGTTCAAAGTGAAGTCAGTGAGAGTCCTTGATATCAGTAGGCTTTGGGTCAAGCACTGAATGAATGGGCAGTCTATCCACATATGGTTCAACTTTCAGGTCTTTGTGCAAAAGGGCTGTCTTTGGGGTTATCAGTGTGAGGGGGCAAGTAGAACTGGATGGTCCTTTCCATATGCAAGACTGGAATAGGGGTGTGGGATGCCTACTGGAGAAAAGATCCAAGGCAATGCCTGAACATTCATAGCATTCAAAACAGCAGAGAGAAGTCTTTGTAACAAGAGATGTCTGTCCTAGTTTGAGATCTCTGACAGATAAACAGCACAATATTCTCAAGCCCCAGTCTAGTAAACAGTAATATAAACAGCATAGATAAGTTTGAAAGGGCTTGTAAAATAAGTTAGGACTCACTAGCTCAGGGGATTACCAGAAAGAGTTCTTAACTTTTCAATCATTTGTTCAAATCCCGTCCAGGTAGTGAAGTTGGTCATTGGTCTATGGCTGAAATCTAGGCTCAGCAGTGTGTATACTCAGCATATCTACCTCCAATTCCTATCTGTGTTTGTAGTCTCAGCAGAGGTTGATTTGGGAGCTATAATGCATTACTATTATTACCAGCAGTGATTCTTCCAGCTTTGTTTCAGAGGGGAACTGGGGATAGGATGTGAAAACCTGCACTGCTGCCGTCTGCCCTATACTGTCCCAGGGATAAAAGATTTTACTTCCCAGCACATTCAACAGTGGGCTTTTTAATAGCACTGATTTCACCAGGAAATTAAATGTAGTTCTAATTTCTGTATCCCATTTTCTTTTAATCAGAAAAAGTACAGACAGAAAGCTGATGCTCTGAAGTTCACCAGTGTGGCTGACAGTTCCCAGATCAAACACGCAAAGAGAAGCCAGGAACTGCAGAGTGATGTGAGTTCCTATTTTCCCTTCTCTTTCTAATTCACTAATTTGCTAATTCTTCCGGGCAGGTGCAATCACTAGAAAAGCTATAATATCAAGTCATGTACCCTGCCAAATGAGTTTCCTGTTTACCTGCATCTTCACAGATAGAAACCTTGATAGAGAACAGAAATATGCACCCCAGACTGCACATAAGGGTCACAGGTGCCTCTAGAGACTAAATGGGATCCTTTGCTGCTCTTGCATGGATCTCTGCTGTTTTTCTTTCCTCAGTCAGAAACTTTTATCTTGGTAAGATCCATAATTAAACTGCAAACTTTACACTGCACTTTCAGTCTTCCTAATGCAGAAGGCATCTGTAGTTTTCCCCAATACGGCCATCTTTCAGCAATACCCTTTCCTTCTTTACTTCTGAGAATAGAGTAGTGGCCCTGTCTGCTGGTAGCTGTGAACTCCTGGCATGGCGAAGGCCTGGCTGGACTACAATCCAATTTAGTTTTCTAAAACAAAGGGCCTCTGTTGTTTAAGTTACTGATCACCTAATTTTAGTGAGAGCAATGGCTGCCGAGAGAGATCCTTTCTGTATGTTGTGCCTTGAACTGAAGAAACTGCCTGCTGTCTAGGTACTACATGAGCAACGTGCCATTCTTTCCAGGTTGGCCTTTCCTAGATAGTCGTCTCATTTCCCTGTAATAATCCATGGCACTTCACCACCCTTTTCCATCCATACCTCTCAACCCTCTTTACAAAGATGGGTCACGCAAAGATGAAACAGAAGAGACATCAGGTCTCCTGACTCCTAGTCCTTTGTCCTATTCTCTGGATTTGATGCTTCCCCACCGCTATAGAGAGCGTAGCTAGTTTGGTACCTCCAGGGGTTAGAGCACTCTCCTACTTTGTGGTAGATACAGCTTTCATCTGTTACTGTCTGTGAGATGCAGGCTGGTGAGGGCTTAAGAGAAAGGAGCATTTTCCATAGCTCTGCAACAACCCTCCTAGCCAATTTATGAGCAACTTTAATAGGTTGTGAAGCAGTGTGTCTCATCCTAGAGCCCACGTGCTGTTAGAGTTGCCTTGAGATATAAAATGGAGGTGCTTGCTACTTGGGACCATTAATGATCTCTGGCATTTCCATTTAAAGCAGGAATATTAGTCTAGTTCACATAAATTCCCCCTGCTGGTTCAATTGCATTCTCTATTTCCTGCCCTAAAATGTGCTATTGCTGTGTGCTACTAAACAACTATCTTTACCCACCTAAAAAGAAGCTACGTTTCAGTGGGGGAAAAAGTGATTTCCTGTGGAAACTGTGTACAGAGCAGAAGTTTATGTTAGCATTTATAACCAGTTCTGCATGAAAGGCATGATTTACATATAGGATATATTGTTATCCATCTCTTTTTTGCTAAGAAGTCAGTAAGGCACAGGAGGTTGAGGAAAATCCGTGCAAAATTACTGTACTATAGGGGGAAATAGTGTGCTTCCCTCCCCTGCTTTTTCAGATTTACAAGATTTGCCACTACGCTATTGACATTAACAGTGATTAAACTGGAGTAGTGTTAGGCTTTGCACTTTAACTCAAATTTGTCAAAAAGGACCCCGATAGTAAAGGCGTAACCATCGTTGAATATTCTTGAACGTTTCTGTAAAATTGCTGTTTTTCTGAATAACTTAACACTATTGATGATGTCTACTTTGCTTTCTGTGGACAGGTAGCCTACAGATCAGGGAAAGAGCAGTACCTCCATCATTATACCATCAGCAAAGATGAACCTCTTTTCATACAAGCCAGGACAAATGCTGCAAATATTAGTCAGGTACTGTACTGGTAGGGCTAAGCCATGTCGCTTCATCCTTTGTTGTCTTTAGTTAAGATGAGTGATATTTCACTAAGCTGATATGGATATTTAAATGCAACAACTCCAGAAACAGATTGTTCACTTTTGCTGAACTGCCGAGACATCTGACTGTTTATCTATGGAGTTGTCCTTTTTAGGTCCCAATCCATGCTTGACTTAGCTTAAGTGAGTCATCCCACCATCATATGAGTAATTCTGTGGAAATGAATTTGGTACTTTGTAGGATAAGTTACTACCAGTTGGTGGTAGGGTATCAGCATCTTGCTTGAAATTTCTAAGGGCTACTATAAAGAGGATAACACAAGTTAATAATCACAACGTGGTCACATTATTATCATCATTCTAGAACCTGTACAAGAGTAGCTGGGAGAAGCAGAAGGAGAAAGGATTTGAACTTCGTCTTGATGCATTGTCTTTCTTGACAGCTAAAGCAAAGAGGGATCTGGCAAGTGATGTGAGTATGAATTGCAAGAGCTGAGAGAGGTAGGATACCATGTCCATATCATGGTGCGAAGGGGTCCTTTCCAGTGACTCTCATTTTGCCCATCTCCCTCAAGTCACCTTTGTTCCTCTTTCAGTCAGGGACAATGGGAAGTTCTGTAAATGAAAGGTATTCAATAACTGGCCAAAAGAAAACTTATGACCAAAGACTGACCATGCAGCTTCTTCCCCATCTGCAACTCTTCTGTGCATGCGGGTGAATGTTCAAAATTGGAAACTGAAAACCTCCCTTATAACACTGCAGAATAATACATTTAAGTCATTGGTCTGGCCCACCAGCCAGAAAATTCCTGAAAGAACTTTCTGACATAGAAAAAGTCCTCAGAATATATTGGTTTTCTTAGAAATAAAGGTAATTTGGGCTGAGGTTTTCATCTTTTTGATGACATGTAATATTGAGAAAGGTTTCTTTTTTATATAAGCCTAAGGGTTTCCAAGCTACTCTAATTCCCTTTTGCAAACAGACATTTTGATTGCTTGCACTGAAGATTCAGAATGCTTTAGAAACTAGATCTTATTCTCTTTTCTCTCCTGCATTAATGCAAGATCAAGTGCACCTCTGGGAAGAGATCAATTTACAAATGAGAGTCTTATTTCTGCAGTATTTTACCAAATAAAAAAAATCCAAATACATTTTGAGGGATCCTGGAAAAGGACAGCAACTGGAAAAACCTTGTTTGTTTTATTTTACCATTTTTTGTTGTAAATGACTACAACCTATCTGCCTCTCTTTGTACCTATGGTCCATTTTTTTTTTTCTTCTTCACAGATAAAGTATAAGGAAAGTTATGAGAAGGGCAAGGGTAAGTTGATTGGAGTGAAAGGTGTAAAGGAAGACTCGCAGATGGCTCATTCCCTACAAATGTCCAAGTTACAGAGTGACCTGGAGTACAGAAAGGCATTTGAGGATGTAAAGACTCAGTATCACATCTCCATGGATATGATCAATCTTGTGCATGCCAGAAAGGCTCAGAATTTGGCCACAGACAGAGGATATAAGACAATGCTGCATCATTATACCGCCTTGCCTACTGACATGAAGGTCGAATGGGCTAAAAGGGCCTATGGCTTGCAAAGTGATGTAAGTTTACAAGCTCATGTTTTTTAGCCCTTTTGCACAGTTGAGAATTTTTCTAGGTGGGGGTTCACTAAGTTATGGATTTATTCAATTAGGACCAGAAAACATTCCAGTTTATATTCACTAAAGCCAGGATTCAAACTAGGTCCCTACGTGTCTATAGTTAGGTGGGGCAACACTGAAATAATAGTCTCCTTGCTTTAGTGGACAAATCAGTTTGACTGCCTTAAGTACCTAGGACCTGCAGAGTCAGTACAGGGATTTTGAAGTGCCTTAAAAAGATTCAGGTTTAGGCACCTGGGTTCTCTACACAGAGAACAGGGAGTGGTAGACGCCTCCAAAGGGTAATTCAGAAAGTCTGGAGACAACTAGAGCTAGCCAGTAGGAAATACTAAATGCGGGTGTGCTTGCACTCCTGCCTCTCTCTGGACGCTAGGCACCTGACATGTGGTTTCCATTACACATTGCCATTCATGCACTGCCAAATGGTTTCTGAAGGCTGGGACTTTCGAAAGAAAATCATGACCATCTTTTGCCCAGTAACTTAATAGTTAGAGGGGATTTGAACCCAAATCTCCCAGGAGAGTGCCCTGGCCAACAAGCTGCAGAATAGAGCAGGTGAAGTCATGCCTCTTATCTGCTGTTGATGGAGCAGCTACGAGTGAAAGAGAGCTGTGGGCAGGAGAGCAAGGAGAAGGAAGTCTGCCTTTGTAGCCTTGCAGTGGATGCCTTTCTCCTGGGAGAGAAGAGTCCTATGATTCAGACCCTGTGGCCAGGATTATTATTATTTTTTAAAATCAATACCTGTCTAATGTAAAATGTGTTAGCAGTGCTAGGCGCAAGCAAGGAGAAGCCTGCCTCTGTGTCCCAGTGGTTACAGCAGTCCCTTGGCAGAGTCCTAATTTCTAGTCTCTGTGCCAGGGTAATGTCTGTGTTTAACCAGTGCCTGTCCTCTGAAATGCATGAACAACTTTGGAAGCAGGGCAATGCAATAATCACTAGGCTACGGAGAGATGGAGAGTGACCTTACCCAGGCCATTCAATTGCCTTGTAGTGCGGGTCTTCCCTTGGGAAATGGGAGATGTGGGTTGAAATCCCATCAAGATGAAGAGGGCCTAGATCCCAGATCTCACATGTCCTAGGTGAGTGGTAACTTTTAGGTCAGGGGCGGGGAAAATGCAGCCCATGGGCTGGATGCGGCCCGCTAAGCCATTCCATCCAGCCCGCAGGGCCCCTAAAATATTTAGAAAATTAATATTTATCTGCCCCTGGCTGCCTGTCATGTGGCCCTCGATGGCTTGCCAAAACTCAGTAAGCGGCCCTCCGCCCATAATAGTTGCCCGCTCCTGTGCTAAGTTCTTGGGAAAAAGGTGCATTTCATTGCAACCACACTAGAGCATAGGGAGGAGTCAGTTGCTCTGAAACCAATGCGTACCACCACATGCACAGACACCCCAGCACAATCATACAGGAACTTTATGGTCCATAGTGGAAGTGTCAATTAAATGTGATGGCTGCTGATACAGGGTCAGTTTGAATGGTTTTTTTTGGAATTCAAATAGCTAAACTGTCTAAATGTCACATAAAAAATGTCTAAATTCTGGCCTAAATCTCTGTAGTTTATAAGTACTCGCTAATTAGAGAGACAGCTTTTGGATCTTCAGGAACCATGTATTTGTACAGCTGAGGTGTAGTTAAAAAGTAAGTCTTGCCATAATTGTTTTGCTTTAGTGTAGCATCTTTAAACACCATTCATAAAGTCTACTGCAAACACTAAGTAACCTGCTCACCTATGCAAGAGGTTTATTTTTCACCTGTGGCAAAAGCATGGCGTGAGGTACAGAGAAGTCAAGTAATTTACCAGAAGTGGTGATGAAATTGAGTACAAAACTCGACAATTGGTAGTCTAAGTCCTCTGGCTTAACCATTAAAGATGGTCTGTGTTTTCTGTAAGCCAGATTTGCCTCTTTAAGGATTTAGGCTGTGATTTTCAAAGGAGTCAAAGGAAGTTAGGTGTCCAAGTCTTATTCAAAATCAGTGGGAGTTTGGTGTCTAACCCGCTTAGTCTCTTTTGGAAATCTGAGTTACCATTAAAAAATCAATTTATTTATTTTTATTTTATTTTTGCGATTTATTGGTGGGGGGGAGGGTTGCATTCCTACTGTTGTTGCTGAGCAGAAAATTTAGGGACAGGTGTTCAGGTAAGTACCCTTCACCACTAGCAATGTTGGCCAAAAGCAGTTGAGACTGTTGCGACACAAAGTATTAAGTGCGGGTGAACTGCTCTAATGTGATTCTGTCACAACTCCTCATTGTCCTGCAAGATCCTTTGAAACAAGGCCCTTCTGGCAAGCCTCTGTACATAAGAAAGCAAATCTCTTTGTTCATAGGGTAAGAATTAAAGATGACAGTATTGGACTGGGCCAGTCTTTTTAAAAGATCACCTTGCAAAGCACACCCTAGAACTGTTAGTAGGTGGTGATACGGCCATCTCTCTAATTTTTTTGCCTTAACTGCAACTGTGTAGAAGCGAATAAAACAAAAGCAGGCACTAATTTGACTCGGTTGGTGTTCCTGAGATGTCTGAATCCTTTAATGGCACTTTAAATGTATGAGCACCAACAATGGGGCTTTTTTTTTTCTTTGTCAGAACCGATACAGAGCAGATTTGAACTGGATGAAAGGAGCTGGATGGATAGCCACTGGGTCATTAAATGTGGAGCAGGCTAAGAAGGCAGGAGAACTCATTAGTGAGGTGAGATTTCATGACAGCATGTAACAGAACTTGCTGCATAATGCGTGCAAAATGTCTGTATAAAATTAAAATAATTTCCACTCAAAGGGGAAAGAAAAAGGCATACCACATGAAAGCCCTCCAAACTAGGAATAGGACTGGTAATTAGAGGGAAGCCAGATACCAAACACACACCAGTAGGAGTCCATATAGCCTTTGCAAAAACAAAGTAGGTGACAAATGATATTATGAATAATAATGGCAATCAAACAGTGCTCAATTGCTACCCACTAGCCTACCTTTTTAATGAAGCAGAACAGGAGAGATGATGAAAAGATGCAGTGATTGCACCCAGAACCTCCTTTTGTAACATATACAAGTTCTTTCTTGCTCTCTTTTTCTCACATATTCACAGCAGACATTGAAATTCATACGTATCTCTCTCGATCTGTATCCATCTGTCTTATCAGTTCTTATCCTTATTCTCCCCATGACCCCACATTCACCCACTTGAAAAGTGTGCTTTTCCAAAATCCTTTGTGCCAGTTCTTGCAGCTCTTCAAAGGAGTCACTGGCACAATCAGTTCAAGGGCTTGTGGTGTGTCATTTTTTTTCAAGGGGAGTCCTGTTGGCCAGATCAACTTCAGTAGCAAAATAAAGACTTATGACCCTGTGGATGACCATTGGTGATGCGTAGAGGGGGAACCATCCACGAACATACTGAGAATAATGAAGAACCACATGGTTTATCTCTTCAGCAGAGCTGCAATTATTCTTTAGCATGGGGCTATGGGCCGTATTGACGTTTTCCTATATAAGCTTCTGTAGTGAGAAAATATATTTCTAGAGACTGAGCCAGATCCTCCTCTGGTAGCTTCACTGAAGCCAGTAGAACAATGCCAGCTTGAATCTGGATCACAATTATTATATGATGCAAAAGTTCACAAAAATAATTACTCTCCATTGGCATTAGTTAGGCATCATCAGTGGCAAAGAAAACAAAGGGCTCACTTGGCTGTGAAGACTGAGTCTTTTGCATTGGTCCCCCTAGATGAGGCTGGCAATCCTTGCTTTCCTTTTGTGTTGCAACAGTAATGCAAGCAATAGCAAGTGGTGCAACTTCGGCCTCCAAAGCTGTTATATATATATTTTATATTATTTATAAATAATCTATATTTATTTTCACAATTATATGGATACATGTTGTCATATCATTTAAGCAGCTTTAGGAGACCATCTCGAACATTTGATAAAGCAGCATCCTAGTTGTTTATTTCTGCGGCGCTCTTCTTCATTCCCAGACAAATTCTTACAGCTATTAAGCTGCCTGCCCCTCCAGGTAAAGTCAATGGGAATTACAAGTTGCTCATTGGCTAAGAGTTACTTTGAAACCTAAAAACTGTGATGAGGGGTGTAACAATTTAAAAGTAATTATGTACTTCATAGCCTTGTCAACTTTTAAATCTAAAGGATCTTAAAGATCACATTTGAACCTTGACAAGGGATGTATTTAGTTTTTTGTTGATCATGATTTAATTGAAAGTAGGTTTGCAGGGCTTTAGGCTTGGATGCTGAAATATAAAGTTTCCAAAACTGCCATAACCATCCCAATATATATTGACTTGAGAACTTACCTTAGGTGTCAGCTTCCTACTATGCCACCTCTATTTGCATTATTTATATTTTAAGGTCACTCAGTGCCTATACATGAGCATGGAAGCTGCTTTGAAACGCTGTAATTACAGTGCGCTGGTGCAGACTCGATTAATCAAGTCTGCTGGAGCATGGAAATTAATTGCCACACTCCAGGCAGCCTTCGCGTCTTGTGTATCAATGTCTCCATGCTTCAAAATGGATATGAGGGCACTTTATTTAAAGCTCATTTGATGAGCTCATGGATGTACGTCCCTTCAGATACACAGAATTAAAATTAGTTCATATAAAATCAGCAAACTGTAAGCATATATTGGTGACCATGGAGCCATAAACATTTTTCCATGTTTAGATGTTAGGGGCAAAGACAAAACTTCAAACAATAAGTTACCCAGTGCCATTATTAGCGCAGTACAATTGGACACCAGTTCTTGCTTAAAGGAACTATGAATAAAAAATGCAATCAGTTGTTCTGTATTTGAAGCCATTTGCAAAAAGGCTTTCAAAGCCCAGGTCCCAAAGTATTTTAGGAGGCATAATCCGATCTTGCAATGTTTTCTTTATGTTTAGGAAGAAATACTTTAATATTAATCAGCAAAAGGTTATTGTTAAATTGAAACAAATATTAATCTGAAAGTACCTGGGACATAAAGATGAGGAAAGAGGAATAATAATTATGTTCACAAATTCACTCTAATCTTGAGCAACCTATGATTTTTCTCTTTCAAATAGCATGAAAGAGCAGCACAAAATTCACAGCTTTGATCTTTTTTCTGCTCAACAGAAGAAGTACCGTCAGCATCCATATGCTTTGAAGTTTACCAGTATTAAAGACACTCCTGAGATGATCCAGGCTAGAATTAGTTATAACCAGGCTGTGGATGTAAGTTATAATGTATATACATTATGATTATAAGAGTGGTATCCTCTTTGAACGCCCTGATTGAAGAACTGGCTTTCTCTTTCTAAGATTATTCTTGGGAACCATGAAACTCCACTGTTATAGTGAGGTGCACCTTACAAAGCACATGTTTCTTTCTTAGACTGGAAAGCTTGCCCCTTACATAGGTCAGTGCAAGGTCCATGGGGCAGTCTATGCAAAAATATTTTGCTGGAGTATGATTTCAGAGGGGAGCTGACCTGCTTGCTTTATTGAGAGCTTTTTGACCTTTTGAAATCCAGTAAGAAAGAAACAATTTGGTTTCTTTATCATTTTCAAACCAAGATGTTCTAAATTACATTTTTTTTTTTGCTGGGGCTTTAGATAAAGAGTATGGAGTGGCATGGCAAGGAAGAAAAAAATAAATTAATAATTTCAAGCTATCATCCTGTTGAGAGAGAAATCCAGGTGGAAGAATCTAAAAGGGAAAAATTGAAGCTGTTTGGTCTTTAAACCTGTTTATTTTTAAATAGAAGGACCATTTCAAATTGTTGTAGACTTAACTGAGATAAAGTGGAAATGAGCAGTAAGCAAAAGTCACTCAACAAAGACAAGTTCCAACCAAGAGATGTTTTATTGATGAGGCAAAACACTTGTGAACATAGGTATTTTTAAATAAAGAAGATAGCAGATCTTTGTGTAAAACAAATGCAGCTGTGATATTATAGTACCTATGCCTTTGGTAGAGCTAATAAGAGTCAAAGGGCCTACAACTAAAGCAGGTAAATGTGAATCAGTTTGCTCTACTGAGAAATATCAGCTCCGTCTCACAGATCCTCCATGTGTGGCGCTCAGATGGGCTTTCTGCTTATAAAGCATCTACAAATTGTTCCCCTCCACAACCAAGAAGCAGCACTTGAGAAGCAGAGAGGTTATTTCCAGTCTAGGGGGTATAGTCCTTGCAAACACCAGAACGTGCCCTAGGGAAGGTGTGGATGTGGCCTTTCTGGATTTAACTCTGATCCCAAGTCTGGGTCAGGGTCGGGGTCGGGACTGGGGCCGGGGCCAGAGCCAGATCCGGAGCCAGAGCTGCAGCAGCTGCCTGCTCGCCTCCCCTTCCCCCACTCCTTCCTGCACTCAAATCCAAGACAAGGGGCTTCCCCCCCACTCTGTTGAGGGAGGGTAACATCATCTTAGATTCGAGTAAATGCAGCGTGTGTACTGGTATCATGCATGGCAGCAAATATAGTGTTATGCTCCTGAATTTCTTGTTTAATGGTTCATAGGACTGTATTCTTTTGCTCTGGTGGATAATGTGGGAGCACTGCAAGGTGATGTTGTAGCAGTGTCTCCGCATGGTTTTACTGAGAATTGACAATCTTTGAAAGATGAAGTCCACGGAGCCTCAATTCCCACTGAGTTCAATGAGATTTTCTGGGTGGGTCAGCACCTCAGATAATCTAGTCTCTTATGGATACACATCTTCAGTAAAATGGCTGTTAGTAATTAGCTTTCTCTTTATTTGCCTGTAATGAAAGATTTATCAAATACCCCTGGAGAATTGTAGGGTCTCACTCTCCTTGGTTTTGTATCCATATCACTTCTCTGGAGTTTCTTCTAATTTGAAAGGAGTATTGGGCTCCAAGATTTTCCAAAGTGTCTGGATTAATGTGCTTTCCAGTATTATTGCTGCTACTTCTCTGTGTGCTTTCTTTTTGATAAATGCACACTTCGGTGCTTTTGGTCGAACTGGTGATTGGGTATGTACTCAGTATTCAGAGATTCTTCTGCTTTTTCCAGAGACTATACAAAGAGCATGGAGAGAGCATAAAACATCATTATACACCTACAGTAGATCTTCCTGAAGTCCTTCAAGCTAAATTAAATGCTATGAATATCAGTGAGGTAAGAATGTCAAAATTCAGCCCTTAACATTTTGGTGGGAAGTGAAAAAATTAAGCGAGTTCTTTGCCAATTATACAAAACCATACATCATGGGAAATTCCCTTCCTGTCCTCCCCATATGATCATTTAGGCCTGAAGAAGTTAGACCCCCTGGAAAGATCAAGAATGAACTACCAAGGAAATCATGAATGCCCCTGTTACTAAGACTTGTGTTCTGGTTTATATTTGTGTTGTACTGGTAGCTTTACTTCAATGATGCCCATCTGCTGGAATAAAAAAGAAGCAAATACAATAATGCTTCTCTAATAGCAACAAAGATGCAACAGTAATTTTCAGAGCAGTAAATTCATTTTGATTTGTTCAATATTTCCAAACAGATTCACTACAAGGAATCTTGGAGCAAGATGAAAGATGGTGGATATAAATTGAAATTGGATGCCATTCCTTTCCAGGCAGCAAAAGCTTCAAGTGAAATCATAAGTGATGCAAGTGAATTTTCTACTAATATTTTCCAGTAGAAAGTACCAGTACTTAAGCCTGTTTTGGCTATGCTGAGTGAGTGCTTAGGGAAATGGTAGGTCCATCTGGCACTATGGCTGAGAAGGATCCGTTCGACCTTTGACAGTGCTTTTGAGACTGCAGACCCAAGAGGTTTAGTGTGGCAGCCACTCACAAGAAGCTGTACTGATATGACCAGCTCAGTATAGGCTATTGAAGAGTCAAATCAGATAGCTAACGACTTAGTCATGGTCTATCTAGGTCAGATATGAAGCAGAACTCTCTAGTTAATAGGTTTCAGAATTCAACATTAATCTTTTGAATAACTTGGTACCTTGAAGCTGAATTTTTCAGGAAAAAATAGGTATAGCAGGCTTCATTGGTATAAAAGACAGTAGCAGCGTAAAGTTTTAAATAGAAATACAGTAGGAAAGAACATCAATCCAACAACCAAGATAAGGCCTCATAATATAAGAGCTTGCAATAAGATTAAGTCTTCTTCACAGCTTTCTGCATTTTTATATCCTTTTGTAGCTTCTTCTAAATTGGTTAAAATACCTAAAATACCGAGGCACTGATAAAGAGTTCTTAGCATACTTAAAGACTTATTACTTTTCCATCTCTTAACACTTGGCATGGCATAATACATCTTAGCAAGTGAAATCAGAATTCATCATCCAAAGATAGCCTTCTGTTGCATAAGGAAGACCCTTGTCTGCCTGTGTCCTTAGACCAACACAGCTACAACCTGCACCCCTGAAAAAGAACAAACTTTTTGAGCATGTTGACATTTTTTTCTTTCTGTTCATTCATACAATTATTATTATTTTTTTCAAAAAAAGACAATCTTGACTGGTACTTACCTCTCTTTTTTACCTGTCCTTTATCACATGTCTGCTATTTTTCCCTTTCCAGTACAAGTACAAGGAGGCGTTTGAGAAAATGAAGGGGCAGATGTTTGGCTCGCGTGGCTTGGAAGGTGATCTTAACATTGCCCACTCAGTACATGCCGCTTTGCTACAAAGCGACGTAAGTACAGGGAAATGGCAATGCCTGTCTAATAACGACACGTGAGCATAGACAGTGGGTGTTATTCGGGATAGGTTTCTTGGCATGGTACCTTGATACCCAAATTTGCTTTGCATTGGGCCACTCCAATAATTACATAATGATTATTCTTTTTTATTAAATACAGTACCAGTCCTTAGAGTAAAACAGCTCTATGCTGTATTTTCACTCAAGCTTCCATTTCTGACAATGATTTCAGGGTATTCTGTGGCTATATAACTAAAGGGCAATTACAAAATGATTACAAATAATTACCAGCTGATTTCCACTTCCTATTCTTCCCAAAAGCTGTATGTCAAATGCACTTACAGAGTTTTATGCTGATTATTAGTCATACAAGCAGGAACTGAATATTGATGCCAGGCACAGCATACTGACTTCCTGAAGGATGCTCTGCATCAGCAAAACATTTCCCTAATTTTAAGCACATGAGTAATCCCACTGAAGTTCACAGGACCATTTTGATGGTTATATGTACGTGGGGAGAAACCTAATTCTACACCGAGTGTTTTTTTCTCATTTGATTGCTATTAGTTGTAATGACCTAGGAAATTAAAAAATACTCAGTTTCTAGTAAATGACAGTGATAATTTACTAGAATAACTGGCTCTGCCACCTGTTAAATAGCTTTAAAACATTTTGATATGTTTAAAGTGGATGTGTATCTGAACTTCTCAAATCAGCATAAATGATAGGAAACTTCAGGCATACAAACTTTGAAGGATCCTAGCACTTCAGCTACATTTTCATGGCCAGAACCAATTAGTGTAAAGAGAAGGATGAAAATAATGCAGTTGGTGGACTTTACCGTTTTTTAAAACTTCAGCGATATTTTGGGTGAAGATCTGACTTGCTTTTCATTTTCTCCCAAATGGTTCAAACGTTGCCATTTGGTTTTTGTTATGCGACGATTCCAAGGTTTCTGCGAAGCTTTGTAACATGACTACAAATCGTATTTGTGAAAATATAATTAACTAACAGTTCAACTGTGTGATTTCTAGTTTTGCATATAAATGAATTGCTTAGCCGTAATTGTATTCAGCTTTAACTGGAATATAAAGACAGGTGAAATCTCAGTTGTTTAAATAGTTCCCTGTGAGCAACACTTGAATTTTAAACTGTCCAGTAGCCTATAAAGTAAACTGACCTTTTTTTCTTTACTAGGTAAAATACAGGCAAGGTTCTGAGCATAGAAAAGCCCAGTTCCATCTGCCGCTGGATATGATAAACTTAGTCCATGCCAGGAAAGCCCAGTCTTTGGTCAGTGATCTGGAGTACAGACAGCTGCTTCACCAGTACACTTCCCTGACTGATGATTTGAGATTACAGTGTGCCAAGAAAGCATCTAAACTACAGAGTGAGGTACTGCATTCAGCCCAGTGTCACTGCCATCTGACACAGGCTACTTTTATTCTGTACTATCATAGCTGTGCGTATCTATCTGAACGGCAACTGTGAGATAAATCATGACTGCTTCCCCTTGATTACACTGGATGAGGAAACATCTGTCTTGTAAGGGTGATTGTACAGTGTATATTTACACCTTGTATTACTTCGTGTTACAGTTTTGTTTGATAACTGGGCAGCACGGGTGTTACAAGTGGGAAGCAGTCTACCACTGGGTGTTTAGACTCTGTTGACTGTACAGACTTTTGCTGCAGGATTTGCTGTGCATCCAAAAGCTATCAATTCATATCTTGGAAGAAGCCTGTATCCAGTTTTTTAAAATGTCATTGTTAAAAAACCTGTGATCTGGAGGTCCTGCAGCTCAGAAATACCCTTGACACGGCCTGTGCAAGCAAAAATGCTCCTGTAGGTCAGCTCGGCCCCTTGGAGAGTCTGGAGGTGCGACTGGGTGGTTTTGTGCCCTTGGTGGTGGCTGCAGGTGGGACAGCAATAAGATTTCACTTAGACACCCAAATCCACAAAGACGCCTGATAAGTGGAATAAGGCCTGGCCCACAGAGACCGTCACAATCAACTTAGTGTAAAGTACATAACGTCTCTGTAGTAGATACTACTTCTAATGGATTTATTTAAAATTATCTCCTTGTGTAATTTTTTTGATGAATAATTACAGGACAGCTCAAATGCAAACTTGTAATTGCTTTTGTTCGGCTTCTCAAAGAATTTATACAGGTCTGACATGAACTTTATGAGAGGAGTTGGCTGTATTACTCCAGGGGCCTTAGAAATTGAAGGGAAGAAGAAAGCTTCTGAACTCATCAGTGAGGTAACAAAAGAGGGTTTTGATTTCTCCACTACAAACAAGAGTTTGCCAGATGTCTTTCTATTAAACTGGGTTGGCAAACTGACTTACTGGATTAATGCAAGGCTTCCTCCCCTTTGTTTGATCAATGCATTCATGCGCTCACTACAGATAAGTGAACCTGATGAAGTTCAAGGTTTTGTACACTTTGCTAAGTGTTTACACAACCCTTTTTCTCCTGTGTTTCAACCCCATGTGGTTGTCATTTTAAAGTGGTTTATTTTATGTTAAAAGCCTGCCTTTCCAGCTCAAAGGGTGCCTGGACACTGTTAGGTATACAGTAATGTTCCCTAAAAGCTAGGCTGGCACACCGGACTCCAAAGCAAATCTATTTGCAAGGTATGCAAATAGCTTTGAAATGAGGCAAAATGAATTTGCCCTTCTCTGATGATCGGACCCTTTGCAATTGGGTCTGGCATTTGCTTGCAGTTCTCATGTAGCTTTTAAAGGCAAGTGAAACTGTAACTTTTCCTAAAAATTAACAGTAAAAGTTGCAGTCGACAGAGTCCATGTTAGGAATGTCCAGATTTCACCCGTCAGTGCCGGGTTTCATAAAGGAGGAATAATCCATTTTTTGTGTTTGGAATAGGAGAACACTTTCTGAAACTGTACATTGTTCCAATTTTATACCTCGTTTTCACTAATGAACTGTGAATCCAGTAGGATCATGAGAGCAAGAGGTGAACTGGCCTAATGGTTAATAGATAATTATCCCTTTTCAAAGCATGGCTTTAAGCATGAGAAGTAACACCAAAGCGTTAGGGAGACAGGTCCCTTATCTGACAAGACAACTTAGCAATTCTGTTCATTTTTCTTTGTGTGTGAACTCAGAGTAAATATCGTCAGCAGCCACATTCCTTCAAGTACACATCGGTGACAGACTCTCCTGGCCTCCTTCATGCAAAATTCAGCAATATGATTGCTAATGAGGTAGGCTTTACAAGCATGAATCAGAAAATATGCTTTTTAAAATGCAATGAGCTGAGGAAGGAGTGGGAAGGAGAGAACCTCATTCTAAGAACCACGGCATATCAAGAGGAAAGAAAGCATCACTGATATGTGCTTTTGCACTGTTAATTCGCCTTTTACTGTTCCTGGACAACCATTTCATGCCATTTGGTCAATCAGATCTCTCTTTTACAACGGCAAAAGTAGCCCCCATTTGAAGTCCTTAAATCAGTTTTCTCTACTTGAATGCAAAGAAGGCCAATACAAGGAGGATGTACTTGTGGGGGTTGATTTACATACAATCATCTGCTCTAAAGACCACCTAAGGCAATAACCTCTTGGCTAACTTCTGCAAAATTCCTGAGTACCCTGTCAAATGCCATGCATGCCGACAGAAGGGAAAATCTAGGTACTTCAGAAACTGAGGCTCTCTCCTTTCCCGTATGCACAGAATTTGAGATAACTTCCTGAGGTCTTTTGATCTTCTATGAACACACTGGAGTATGGCAGCATCAATTCAGGGGACAGGATCTTGGCTTGTCCTTGATATGAAAATGTATCCAGAAGTATTCCTTGCAACCCAACAAACAAACACCTCTCATCCCCCACTCCCCTCACCCCCCATGCAGTCTCAGCCATTAGTGATGTTTAGTTTTGTGTTAACCAGCCTTTTAAATTGTGGTCCATTGCTGTGTTATTTAAACACTGGAGAAAGGTGTTGCAGCTATTTTCTTTCATCTCTTTTGCAGCGCCTGTATAAAGCAGCAGGAGAGAACTGTCTGCATCACTACACGCTAACCCTCGGTCTACCCGAGTTTACCCGGGCAAGAATAAATGCAGCCAACCTCAGTGACGTAAGCATCCCCTCTTTCTTAAACATGAGCGGGTATTGTGCTGAGGACTCAGTAACCTACCAGCTCTAATCTGTTTCCGTTGATTATATTTGTATATTTGATCTGAAACTTTCACATCTGCATAAATAATAGGCCGTACTCAGGCAGTTAGTAAGAGCTGCTATAGATAGTAATAAAAAAAAAATCTTTGGTTGTGAAGAATAGACTGTCTAACTCTGTCCAACAAATGGAAGAAATGTTCTTTGTTTCCTTCTTCATCCGGCATTTGAAAATGAAGCTGGACTCTTACATGCACCTTTTCCACTTCAGATAAAATACAGGGAATCTTGGCATAATCTACGTCCTCAAGGCTACAAGCTGACAATGGAAGCAATCCCTTTCCAGGCTGCCAAGGCCTCCAGAGAAATTGCCAGTGATGTGAGTTGAATGATTCAACCTTCCATCTTGCCTAATTTCTGTTAACTTCATGTAAAACAATGTCTCAGGCAGATTTTCTGAATTAAAGCAACCCTATAACCATGTGAGACAAGAATGTGGGACAGAATATATTACTTATGAATGACATCCTTTGTGTGAATTAGAAAAAGGAGTCACAGCTAAGCGGAAACCAAGCTCTGTCAAATATTGTCCGGTGGGAGCCAGGCAGTGACTTAAAGTATATGCATATGGGCAAGCTGGGGAAGACTTTTCCCCCTTGCTAGGATCCAGATCTCCCACATTTTAAAAAAATGACCATAACTGTATAGCCACTTGCTCTTGGCATGGTTTTCAGAGTACACACGGGTCAAAATGATGCTCTGTAGACCCAGCGCCTTTGAAAACCAGGTGGCAGGTGGTCTCTGACTGAGAACTGCATGTCACAATAACTTCCCAAGAATGAATGCACATTTCCCTGTTTCTTGCAATTGTCTCTCTATCACTTGCAGCACATGCCGCCATTCACCTGTCAATAGCTTTAAGTACTTTCTGCTTCTGCAATGAATTACAAAAAAATAAGCCATAAGGAATACCCCTAATCAAACTAAAATGAAATCAAAATACTTAATATTGCATAGAATCGAGCTGCATATTTTGCTACACCCAAAGCAGTGCAATTTTGAAGGCTTTAAACATGAGTTTGTGCTTCTCGAAGGAACTACATTTAGTGATTACACGGTGCTCTTAGTTGCAGCTTCAGTTCTCCTCTAAAAGGGTACAACTGTATAATAACATTACATCCACTTGCAGCAAGACTGAATTTGGCCCTTCATCTTCAAAGCACTCTGTAAACATTAGCTACTATAATTTAATCCCCACAACTCCCTTGTATGGTAGCTAAGTGTTATTATCCCATTTAGCCTACCTACTAAACTCTTTAGGGCCCGGACCCTTTCTTTAAAGTTTCAAGCATGTTGTTGATGCTACATAAATCATCATTATCAGTCTCACTGCCATTTCACATAGAGGATAAAAGTAAGATCATAGAGCCCTAGTTAGAGCTCTGATGAAAACTCATAAGTTTCTGGTGCTTATGCCTGTGCTGCGACCGCTCTCTTTGGCTTTTCTCTCAAAATAATCTTCTATGCGGGGAAAACTGTTCTTTTTCCGTCTGCAGCAACTGGGTTGTGGTCAGCACAATGCTGCTCTTTTGTGTAGGTTTTGTCATATGCATCTCTTTTCACATTCCCTTTTGTTTTTCTTGAGTTAAAAACACATAAGCTGAAGTTAAACGTGTTGCGGAAGCGCCTTATTGCCGTCTCCTTTTCTTTGCAGTATCAATATAAGCACACCTTTGTGACTGAGCGAGGGAAGCACATCGGTGCCAGAAGCATTCTGGATGACACCAGGTTGCTGCACTGCTTCCATGCAGCTAAGTTACAAAGTGAACAAGAGTATAAGAAAGGGTCCCAGGAATTCAGGTCTCATTATCATCTGCCCATGGATATGGTAAATCTAGTCCACGCTAGGAAGGCCCAAGCCTTAGCAAGTGATCAAGATTACAGGAAAAGACTCCATGAATACACCGTGCTCCCAGAAGACATGAAGATGCAGTGGGCAAAGAGAGCCCACATGCTACAGAGCGAGGTAAATGCTTCCCCCATGCTCACTGCCAATGCCAAAGTGACAGCGTGCTAGAATAACCTCATAGGACCGATGCAACCCCTAAAATGATGTTTTGGCTTAAATGAGCCTGTAGACTCCTGCACACATGGGTGCAAAACCTGTGATTATGTACACAAACAGGAAGGTTGAGGCACAATGTTGTCAACCTGCACAAACATGATGTTGGGAAGGAGGCTGCATATTCAGAGGTTAATTTTGAGTGTCATGTTCGGATGCTGTTTTGCAGGCAGGGCCACATTTGCAGTCAACTCACTCTGGTTGTATCAGTACAAATTATATGTTGAGAGTCTGCATTCAGATTTGAACATCTTTTTCCTTGAATAAAGGATGCTCCATTTTACTTGGTGCTTTTGGAGCTGTATACTCCATTGTTCACATATGCCATGGAAAGACATGTGCATAGGTGACTGCCTATATTAAGTTGCCTGTGTGCAAATAGCTATATTTTGACACTGTGGACCCAAAAGCCTGCTTTAAGTAAAAGCTGCACCTCTTAATGCTCCTTAAGATGGCTTTGTGTTGCGTAAGGAAAGAGAGTCTTAAACAGTATTGGACAAATTCTTAGCACGTCTTCAGGGAACCAATTTTTGTTGAACTCAGGATTTTATTGATAGATCAAATGATAGGATATTTGTTAGATTCAACTGATCTCAATGAAGAAATATTAGTAGGCAGTCCATTTGTGAGAGTCTGAGCAGTAATCAAAGCACTGGAGACCTAGCAGCCTGCTTTCTCACTCACAGTACATGCAATATAACAGAATGCAGTATTCTTCATTGCAACAAAAGGCACCTTGAAAACCCCCTATGTACTTCATCTCTTCAAATGAAAGCCAGTGATCCGACTGAAAGATCCCTGTTGGGTTTTCTCTGTGTGTTTTAAATGTATCCAATTGTCTTTGTTCTTTGTCAGAGTGGAAAGAAAGCAAAAGTGTTGCCAGTGAAAACTCCAGGCTCCCAAAATAAAAAACGAACCATTGGCATGGGGCTTAGCGATGTGGTGGGGGGAGCTAGCCATGTCTCTCTGTGCCGCTTTGACAGCACAGGTGTTAACAACTAGAGATCACATGGGGAGAAAAACAGGCTTTGTCAACTTCACGTGGGTGGATATGGATCAAAGTGCCGTTCTTTGCAGTACAGGCAGATAACATGCCCGCTGTCTCAGCTCTGTGTCCTTAGCTGGAAACTGCCACGGAAACTCTTAGTTTGCTTGGTAAGGGTTGAGTAAACTATGAATAAGGACCTCAGGACTTGGCTCTGTGTAATTAGAGACGTTGTAAGTAACCCATAGAAAGACTTTGCAAGGCATGTCACTCAGATGAGTCAAACGCCGTATTGCAAGAATCAAGCACAGAGATTTGCAGCCGGGGTGCTGCCCGATCTTTTGAAGGGTGCCGTCAGATCTTAGGAGATAAGGAGCTCAACTAAGCAGATAAGTGCAGGCTCAGGTTCGTCCCCCATTTTGACTGCCAGGTCCTTCTGCAAGGAGGTAAGCACTGTAATCTGTCAATTAATTTTTGAAATTTGAGGCCACTCATTTCACAAAAGTTACAGAGGAGCCTCTCGGGTCTATTGAAGGGTGCCGTGAAACCACAAAGCTAGAATTGCTGATCTAGGAATCTCACTGATGGAGATTCGTGGTCCATCTGCCATCTAGCAGGAATAACATTTTGCAGCTGAAGAGCCTAGATACGTCTGCAGCACTCCTTTGAATGAAATAACTGTGATTCCCATCCTACACCTGGGGATTTGTGGTACACAACATTTAAGTGAATTGGCTAAGGCCCCGCACTGCCAGTCTGAAACAAAACCTAGGGAGTTTGGTTCACCTCCACCTTACAGCCACCGGGACTGATTTGCAGCCCCCCATTTCTCTTGTCTAGTGTGAAACTTAGATCGTGGCTCTACACAATGTAGAGCAGAATGCTGCTGTCATCTCAGAAAGAGGGGTTAATGAGAAAACAAGTGCCGGATAAAATAATTAGTATTCTTGAGTTGAACCTACCTCAGAAAATGATTTTAAAAAGGGCTCTTTTACGCCCAGTACAAACAGGTTATTACTTTCTGCTTTGAGTCATGCTAATTCACTTGTGGGGCCTTCTCTTGTAACTTGCATATGATACATTATTTAATTCCTGGTGGAATGAACAAATGCAAACAGTTTGGCTTTATGATGTGATAGATGCATGGCAAATGAAAAAGCCGAGCCGCTAATATGAATCAGGGAGCCTTTTTAATAAACCCTAATAGCTGTGGATGCAAAACTGATAAAAGCTAACAAATTTCATTTTTAACAGTACCGCTATAAATCAGACCTGAACTTCATGAAAGGAGTTGGTTGGATGGCTCTGAGATCTCCGCAGATAGAAACTGTAAAGAAGGCTGGCGAGCTCATCAGCGAGGTACTGATAAATCTTTCATGGGGTAGCACGTCTGTAGGAATTGTTTACCATCAAGGCTCCTCGTTACATGACACTTACGAATGTAGCTGATCGTTTCCTTTTGATGTGGGAGCCTGTTTATACAAGGTGTAAGTTACCGAGAAGCGGCACGGGAGATGCAAGTCCACTTGTGACACCCACTGCATATTTCCTATTCAAAATGAACTGAAACTCTAAAAAAAAACCCCACCAGGTAGCAATAAATAAATGTAGTCGACGCTAAGCAGGCGATCTTTGGTTTTTTAAACCGCATCATGCTTTTAGGCATAGCAGCGGCAGTCAGGTCGGATGGTGGATTCGCTCAGTCCGTAGCACTGATTATTTGAGAAAAATTGTGCATCGATCCTAATTACCGTTACTGAGATCTGTTGACATGATTTTTTTAGTGCAAAGTCTGGTTTGCAGAGACGTATTTGAACCCCACTTGCCATCATTAAAATAGTGGCTGAAGCTAACGTGAAATAATGTTGTTTTTAACACCATTGTCTCATCACGAGGGTTTTTCTTGTTTGCTTTGTTCTCGCTGTCCCGCATATGTAACCTGTATGCATCCCCTAACAGAAATCTGCTTTTTCACGTGCAGACAAGGTACCGTCAGAAGCCAGACAGCCTGAAGTTCACGACAGTGGTGGACTCACCGGATCTGCTCCATGCCAAGCACAGCTACATCCAGTGCAGCGATGTATGTTTTATTTGACTTTAACTGATGTTAACTTGTCTTTAATGCTGCTCCCAGTTCTCCAGTAATGCTAGATACTTTTTGATTTGACAGAGACTGTACAGATCTGGAGACTCTGAAGCACGGCACAGATACACCTTACCTCCCGACCACCCAGATTTCATAAGAGCCCGTCTGAATGCTCTTCATATCAGTGATGTAAGTGACAGATCCTTTTAAGTTCAGGTGATTGAATTAAGAGAAAACGGGGCAGCGTAATAGGGATCAGAAGTGAACAATCAAGGCGCTCTGGTCAACCCAAGCGAAAATGAGAAAAATGGGCCTCAAACAACAGGCGTAGGTCTGTCAGGAGATGGTTTAGCAGACAGTACAATTTTATTGACCAGAGAATGGGTTTTCTCTTCCCTTTCAGTAGTCTGGTTACTAGACACATTGAAAACAAATCAGCTTTGGAAAAAATGATCCTGCTCTCTCTTTCAGTCTAGTCTTCCTCTTCATAAGGTGGCCTTCAGTCTGTGTAAGACTGATGCACCTGAGTGCACCCACCTAGAAACATGGTCCCACATCTACTCCCACTCTGCCCAGGCTAAACCTGGAAATGAGGTAGTGCAGAGGCAATCCTGCCACCACTTTCTGTCTTCAGTGTGCAGGACAGTGCGGCGTGCCAGCAGGATGGCTTAGCCACTTTATTTCAGAGTTTGGTATACCCAGAACCAGAGCGGTGAATGGGACCGTGCTTCTCCAGAGCACACTCAGACATGCCTTGTGTCCTGAATCGGTCCTTCAAGCCCTTGGCTGTTTCTGTATGAGCAGCTTTATCCCTCAAATGATGCTGGCTAAATGGATTGTATCTAGGGATTATGGGCAGTATTGTGTCCTAATGCCCTCCATGATTATACAGCCCCTAGAAGGAGAGAAGAGATCCTTAGGTGCGGATTAGTTTGCACGGTGCTTCGGGGTCTTTGCTGGGTGCTGTGTGAATGTGAGATGTTGTTTGTTTTATTAATTGAAGCCGTAATAGAGACAGCTGGGTTAAACTATAGAAAGGCTATCTGGCTGGAAGGCCAATTAAAGAGTTACAGAAGTGCACCCCTTCTTATCTACAATAATTGGGAGGAAGTGCTGCCAATGTGGAAATGTTCTCACTCAGGGCTGAGCAAAAAAGTGAGAGCAATCCACTGCAGCTGGATCAGAATTGCCTTGTCCTGAGAAATTACACGTTGTCAGGCCTGCATGTAACATTTCTTCTCCAGACACTAATGTGGATCAGTCTGTGTTTGAACTCACACTGCATGGGGATACGGAGATCGTGGGAGTCTCTCATTAAACATCAAATTGTTTGTGGTTTATACCCAATTGATTCAAGTATTGCAGATGGGAGGCTGTTGAGGCAGACTGACCTTACAGCGCACAAAAAGGCACGGCTATTTTAAAGCTGTGGAGATAAGTACAAATCCAATGAATATAATGTGTGAGGATGAGGACAAAACTATTCACATTGAGAGAGGGGAGGATGGTGCGTGGGGTTCCAAATCAAAGGACCTCTGTCACATAAAGACTCACAGTTTCACAGTAAAAAGCTTTGACAGGTTAAGAAAAAAGAAAGGATGACAGGAAAAGACCAATAGCTGTATCAAGCTGATAGCAAACAGCACAACCTGAGAGTTATTCAATACAAATGGACCACTTGAGGACGTGCGGGAATCACTACAGCTCACCCTGTTCACATTTCCTTGGGAGGTTTGATAGACCCCAGGCTGGTAACGACCCACGGGTACCGTGCTCTGAAGATATTTGAGTAAAAGGAATTGGTGGTCTCAGTCCAGTCCGGGTGGTCTGCACCTAAAAAGGACAGTCCCAGTTTCCACTAGTTAGCATCCTTGTCCGAATCCTTCACAGAGAAGCAAAGAGCCGAGTGAGCATAGACCAGGGGTGGGCAAAATGTGGCCCGTGGGCCAGATGCGGCCCGCCAGGCCATTCTATCCGGTCCGCGGGGCTCCTAAAAAATTTAGAAAATTAATATTTATCTGCCCCTGGCTGCCTGTCATGCAGCCCTCGATGGCTTGCCAAAACTCAGTAAGCGGCCCTCGGCCCAAAATAATTGCCCACCCCTGGCATAGAGGCTGAGCCAGGACTACAGCCATTCAAGTTTGCACCGCTGCTACCCATGCTGCACCAGTTCTGTCGGTACCTATGGGACTTGAAGCTTCTTCACTTGTCACAAGTATCAAATTCACTTACAAAAATAAGTCCTATACCAATGTCTGTTAGAATCCGAAATTGATGTCGGCACAGTGTTCAGATGGCAGCATACGTTAGAAAAACTAGACTAGAGACTCACAGGGAGCAGGTGAATGAAATCAGAAGAGGTAGAACCGAAGTGCCACCTGAGATTTAAAGTAATCAGATCTAGTGATTATGTAGTTTGTACAGAGGCTCTGACAATAGATCGCATCCACCCTGGAAGCCATCACAAAAATGCCACTACGTGGAAGACAGCCAGATGTAGAGCGCTCTCTGCAACATGAGCATGCGCTTCTCATCCTCACAGTCGCACCCAATATGTTACAGGCTGTTGTTATACTAGATGAGTTAATGAAACCACATGTGGCACAGGACTGAAACAGCGAAGCTTGAGAAAGCTGCTTACAAAACTTCAAGGCACTGAAACTCTGATGCCAGGAAACCCAAGGCACTGCAAGCGGATGCATCGTAAGACAGAATAAGGGCAATACAGATGCAATATTGATGCAGCTGATGCCTCATAGTTTCTAATAGAAACTAAATAAAACCAAAGCCAATCCACATGCAAATACCAAGAGCATCCCGGGGCGCAAATGCGAGCGGGAGAGATTTCATTGTTACAGTTAGCACAAAAGAAACCGAAGTGCTGTGGAACCTGATCGCAAATCTTTGGAGCTTGTCAGGATGAATCCAGAGTGAAAAGAACCCTGTAGAATAAAACATTCGTTACTGCAGCTACCAAACTAGGTTTAGGAGACAGGGGAAATGACTGTTGTCTCTTCTTTTTAACACAGAAAATGTATAAAACATCTTGGGAACAAACAAGGGCATTTGGCTACGATTTTAGGTTGGATGCCATCCCATTCCAGACAGCTAAAGCTTCAAGAGACATCGCCAGCGATGTAAGTAAAGTTAAGAAAGGACAAGATAAAAAGCCCATTAAACCATGACATAGAAGCTGTTCTTGCAGATGAGTTTGGCAGAGGTGGGGGCGGGGGTTGGGCACATGCTTTTCCAGCACTACCTATTTGGACTCCTGTTAGCAATATGAGGTATTTGATGTGTTTAGTTTTGTAGGACATTTTTGGGGAGAAGTATGCTTCTGATGAAATAGTACTGTAAATTTGGTGCCAGATTAGTTATAACAGTGGGTTTGGCGAGAGTGATTATTAAATGGCTCACCTCTGAACATACAAGAGTATTATAATAATAATAATAATAATAATAATAAAGTGCTGCAACTTCAGTCATTTATCAACAAATAACTCAGGGGAGCATATACAGTCCTGGATATAAGGACCGATCTTGAATTAGCTGAGGTGTTGGATTGGATGACTTTGCAGAGCTGTTCTTTTTCTATGACAGTTATTGAGGATCTTAATTTCCAGTGGTTAAACATTTGTACTGTAATTAAAGGATTTGTTAAGAAAGACAGAATCACTTGGTCTCCACGTATAGATAAAAGTCTGTGCCTGCGGAAAGAAAGAGCTGTTGATAGGGAAGGGTGAAATTATAACAGAGAGACCTGAAGATTATTTCTCCCTGGAATTTGAACCTGTTTCCCTCACTCCCTGCAGTTCAGGTACAAAGAAGCCTTCCTGAGGGATAAAGGCCAACAGGTTGGCTTCCGCAGCGTGAACGATGATCCCAAAATGAGACATGGCATCAGGGTGGGAAAGCTCCAGAGTGACACCCAGTACAGGAGGGAGTTTGCCCAAAACAGGGCACAGTTCAAGAGTCACATGAATCAGCCGGGCTTCCTCCACGCTAAGAAAAGTCAGCAGCTGGCCAGCAACATTAGCTACAAGCAGCCTCTGCACCAATACACCTGCGATCCTGAGCAGCTGAATGTGAAGCATGCAAAACAGGCTTACAAACTCCAGAGCGATGTAAGTATATTTGATGTCCGGCCAAGACTACCACATTGCCCTGGCAGTCGTGGAGGTCAGAGAAAGCGTGAGGTCAAAGAAATGTTGCAGACACTTCCAGTTCAGTGGATTCTTTATTTCACGTATGCTAAATAAATGCTTCTGTGATACTCACATGATGCACCCTGCCTCTCTCTGCGAGCAGCAGGAGCACTGGATAATAGGAGAAGTAGTCCAGCTAGAGAAGGTGTTGTTATCCTAGATGAGCTAAGGAAACTGCGTATGGCACAGGACTGAAACAGACCCCCCCAGGGCAGGGGGTCGGACTCGATGATCTATGAAACATCTATGAAACTATGAGAGAGAATGGAAGCGTTAGCCCTTCAGAGCACCCTGCAGGAGGGAAATACTTTTGGTAAAGTTACTGTTTGATGGTTATGCATATCGGTGCACTGAAAAGCCTGTAAATTGGCAACTTTTCCATGGATGTTGCTTGCTTCTGCCTCTTTTATAAAATTCACTAGAATGAATCATGCCAAAGTTGTAGCCTTAGCGGTGGCAACGCTTGGCAAGTTGACTTGTAGACAAGACCCCTCCTGGATTAAAATGAAAAGTCACATTTTCAAGAAGCAGGATAGTTTTTTTTCTGAAACACCACATACTTTCATTTTGGTCCAGATCCCATGGTGCTTGATTCGCATTGCATCCGAAGCCCGAGCTGTGTGATCTAACTAGAGCTAATAACACTCAATGCACTCGATATCTGATTTTTTTCCAGGTCAAATACAAGTCGGACCTGAAGTGGATCAAAGGCATTGGCTGGACGCCCCCAGGCTCTTACAAGGTGGAAATGGCCAGAAGGGCCGCTGAACTGGCGTACGCTCGGGGACTTGAACCTCAGGGGGCTTCTGCTCGATATGAACTTGGAGCCGTAAGTGCCCTTCTCACCAAACCTCTGATACAGCACGGTCCCTGAGAAGGGAGCGAGCTGCTCCTTCTGCCTGGTACTGGTGACAGCTGCCAGACTGAAGTCCTGGGGACTGCACGGCTTCTACCAAACTGAGCAATGGGGGCAGTTCATGCTTCCCCCAAGCAGCCTTAGGACCGTCTCAGCCCTGATCTCGAAGCAGCCCCGTTAGGCAGGCAAGCAGCATTCACTCCACACAGTTCAACTTCCTGCAGAAGCACCACAGGGAAGGGTTTGATTCCTCTGTAGGATGCGGAGAGGGTTTTACCCCTTAATCTTTAGCTGTCCTTATCTTTAAAGGGATTCGGGGAGCCCCACAGAGAGCAGAAGCACCTTCTGCACAGCTTCCCTGATTGTCTTAGGCACAGGGCATACAGCATGTTCATTTTAGCAACACTTCTGACCTCAGCAGAGGGTTATACGGGCATCAGGATAACATTCCTCCTTCTCCAACAGGCTTGTGGTTTGAATATCTCTCCAGGACATGGAAAACCTTGGCTCTAGGCCCCTGCCCTGCTTCTTAAATAGTCCAGTGGTTATGGGTTCTTGCCCAGAACCTGCGAGACCTCAATGCTGTGCCCTCAAATAGTCAGGGGAGGTGAACTAAAACGTGGGTTTCTCAGGTATCCCCTGCCCCCACATAGGTACCTTTACCACGAGGTTGCTGAGCACAAGATAGGTGCTACTGTAATTTCAATTAAGTACCAGTTCCTTCCTACTCGTGGTTTTTGGCCATCTACATTTTGGGTGGTTTATGCAGCATAGCTGTATATTCATAGGGAAGCTGAATCCCAATGGGATGTAAATGGAGTTAGACACTTGTTCAACAGGGACACCTTAGTTGTGTAGGTGCAAAAGGCATTTAGCCACGTGTGTAAAATTCAGGCTTACATGAGACGAAGCAGAACGTCGCCGAGTGACTTAGACACCTAAAAACTGTGTAGGAATCACACTTCGTAACAGGGAATGAAAAAGTCTGCTCCATACTACCATGCAAAGTCATTTATCAGCTACATCAGAAGTCCCCAAGGAATAGACAGCAGTTGCATTATAATTGTTGGACATGGGTGAGGACGGTTACACCCCTAGTCCAACCCCTTCTCCAGAGCTGCAAAGGTCTGATGCCGACAGCTGCCAGATGGAGACACTCTCAAGTTTCCTATCCTGGCATATCCCACAGCACCACCTAGCCAGGGCAAATATGCTCTCGGCATGGCCCCCAGACACTATTAAGCCCTACACCAAGCATCAAAAAAACGGCCACGTTAAAAGAAACAAATATGCAAATACAAATGCAAAGTTTCTTTCTGACAATAGGAAAAGTACAGACTGGCCCAAGAAAAATATAATGCATCCCCAGCTACAAAGTTGATGAGAGAAAGGAGTGATAACTGTATTTCACGCATGAAGCAGTGAGCATCGATTGTGCGCTGTATGTTTTAAGTCCCCCACATGGGAAGCCTTTGGCAACATCATCAGTCTAGAATAAGCAGGTTGCTTGGCCGCTTGCTGCTTACAGAGGGGGGTGACTTAGGAACGGGTCAGGTTAGCCGTTTGTACATATTCAAGGGCAGCAGTTTGGCCCATGTGCCACAATAATGCATGTTTTGCTTATTTTGTGTCAGACGCGTTTGTTTTTTTTTAATTAATATTTTTTACCGAACAACCGAACAATGACAGTGACCTCCTTTTCACTGCCTTTTCCTCTTGGTTTGCTTTGGTTTTGCAGGATGAGGCAGAGACGGAAAGAGCACAGCAGCCTGGAGTCAACCCTGATGCTTCAGAGATTCTGCAATTCAAGCGGAGGAAAATGCAGCCGGTGAGGAAGTAAAACCGAGGATTCAAATGGAAATGTTTTGATCTTTTAGCTTGCCCTGCAAATTCTGTTGCTTTCTTGAGGAGCACAATAGATGGCATCTAAGATCTGTTTTGTTGTTTTAACACCCCCCCCCCAACCCTTACCAGTTAATATTGATCTTTATATTTTTGTGTGGATACTTTAAGAGATTTATAACTGAACATGTTGTAGTCCGGTATTTATTGATGTTGTGAATGAAATCAGTACTAGATGACTGGCAGGCTCAGCTTTGTACTAAAGATGAATGAACCCTGATTTGTAGAATGTAACACATTTGTATTGAATAAATCAAACAAATCTGTTTCCATAAATGATGCCTTTGGATATTTGGAGGGGAGTACTTGGTTCGCTGCTACCCTTGATTTGAAAAGACATACACAACAGGATTTAAATGCATTTGCAGAGGACAAAGCAGTGGCAGGACAGATGATAGCCCTCATCTACCTGCTTTACCTGGGGCACGTTCGGGTGTCTTTCATGCGCTCAGGCACTGGGCCTGGTGTCGGGTTGTTTGTACAGTTTTAAGAATAGATGAACAAACATTTGATGGCTTAGTTTGGGATGGTCCTGGCTTGAACAGGGTTTGGACTCGGTGACCTCCTGAAGTCCTTTCCATCCCTACTTTTCTATGTTTCGATGAAGGCAAGGGCTGATGAAAGCTGAAGTTAGCATTGACTAATGGGGTTATACACTTTAATGGACTTCAGAGGAGTTCTGCATGATTTAGACAGATCATGGTCTTATGTTCAAGTTATATTCTGTTGTAAACAACTGAAGAAGTTTGTTAGAAATAACTAGGAATAGCTATCGCTGCATTATGGGGCTGTTTGTGGCATGGGATGTAGAGCCATGACAAACCTGACGAGGAATGCCAGACAAGAGTGATGTTGCTAAGCTGATCATATTCGTGGTTCACATCAAACTTTAAGAGCTTCAATTACCAGCTAAATATCACATGCTTTGTTACGGATCACCATCTTGGATATTTTTTCAAGATCATAAAGTCCATAAAGTTCTTGTCTAGCTAGCAAAGAGGAAAAGGAGGAAATACATTTTTTTATTTCCTCAAGCTTATCATTAGCCTTCCAGAACATACCTCTCAGTAGCGTGAACTGGACCTGGGCTGAATTTTCGAATTAATCCAGCTGAGAAATTTTGTCACTCGGGTATAAACTCCTGGTTTTTCTTTTAGCCCACACAGATCACCCCAGCTCACAATGCCATAGACATAGTAGGAACCATCTTGTACACATGTAAGAGGTCCTCCAGAATCTCCCTAATGAGGAAAAAATAAAAGACATTACTAGGTTGGCTAGTATACAAGAAAATACTGACCAAAAGTAGAATTTCTCTCCCAAACAAAAGAAAACAGATGTCTTTGACAATATTATTTCTTATGGATAGGCCAAGCGCATATTGTTCAGATCCTTAGCAGGTTTTTACAATACCCTCTGGTTTCAGGTCAAATGACACTGAAATCGGAGTGTCCTGAGGAAGGGCACTCAGACAGAAATAAGGTGTCCAACAGCTCTCCCAACTATAAAGGCAGTCCAGTAAAAGATATCACAGAAATCCTTCCCTCACCGAGATCTCACAAACTCTTCTCTTGCAAAATGTTGGCTCACGATGGCAGCAATTTCACACGCATAAGGATTCTGCAAGCATAGCCAGCAGTTACCTGGCGTCCTAGAACTGGTCGAGATGCAAAACCACCGGGGAGGTTTAGGGTCTGGAGTCTGAACAAAAACCTAAACAGCTTATTGGCTTTCCTTTTAGGCCCACGGTTAGTTTTGTTTCTTTTATTTTGAACACCGCAGAGAAGCTGAGACGGGTGTGACGATGTGTTGCAATACGGTATGTCTGGAGTTATTTTAGATGTTTTGCTTGAATATTAGCTCTCCAGGGGATTATCAAAGTAGGAGTTGATGCTCATGGCAAAGAATCCAGTAGATTTGAGAAGCAGCGGGGAGGAAGGGCTGTGCACGACAAGTTTGGTACATTAAGGAAAACTCTGGCCGAGCACCTGAACTCCCCAACTTCTGCAGCTGGACTTCTAAACTCTCCATAGGTTTCCTTGTTTCTGATAGTGACATTAGTTTTAGGGAATATCTCTCTCAGATCACACTGAAGAAAGAAGCCAGCTGTTGTAATGCGCTGATGGGAGAAGCAGATACATATGTAGTATCCTGCCAAAGCCATTACTTCGTGCAGCCTGACGATTTGCATGATTTAAAACAACAGAGAGAGAAATTAATGTTCAAATGTGAGCAAGGCACAGACCTGACAAGAATCGACTCCCGATCGTTCAAGGTTTCCTGCACAAAACATGCTTTCATCCAGCTTGTTATTATGTGCGCGCCGTGCGTTGCACCGCTTCTGAGAAATCAGCTTCACTCGGGCATCCAGAAGCTGATGAGATTCTTCACCTACAGGATGCGGAAAATGGAGATGGTCATCTTCCTCTCCACTCATTTCAATGTTATTTTTTTTCAAAAACACAAGCCTGTTTGGGAACGAAGTCTGGAAGAGTCTCAGAAAAAAGAACGATCGTCTGAACTCATAATTCAGCTCCTGTTTAAGCCGGTAGCTTCAGCCACTGAAGTCAGTTAGAAAGTTACCTGGTTACGGGCAGAGCAAGATCTACAGGACTTTGGTTCCTAACACATACCTATGTGTTACTAATAGCATCCACTGGCCCAGTTTTCAAGATGCTGATCACCTCTAAGTCCCACTGACTTACAAATACTCGGCACTGCTGGACAATCAGGCTACTAGAGGTTTCAAGGAAGTTGAAAAAAGAAATAAAATCACTTCACGTTTACAGAGATGATTCATCACTAGGAATCTAAAGACATAACATAGCCTTGAAAGGTGGCAGCCGCTATTTCAAAGCACTACGCCTGCAGATCATTAAAGGTACTTGAAGAGGTTTGTACATTTGTGTCTACACAAGTTACAGGAAGTATTATATTTCCTCACTGATTTCCCCAATGCTAATAGTAACTATGCATAGACAGAAGACATCCAGGTTTGAACATATATAGGAGTATTGATTTATTTATTATGTATAGCCCTCTCCTCCCCATTTTTTAGGAGTTCCTCGATATTTGGAGTCTTTTCTACAAATGCCTGTTAAGCTCTGATGGCTAATTCTGGACGCAGCTGCCTTGCACTGATTTTAATGGGAATCACATCAAAAGGTCGAAATTGTCCTTACGAGTCATATCCAACTATAGCAACCAAAAAAACACTGGGATTCTTAACACATCCTGACTGCCACATTTTCCTTTTGCAGCTTTCCAGTAGCAAGTCAATCAGAGAAAGTGCATTGTTCAGAATATTGCCATTATTTTTAATTTTTTTTAAGTATCGTTATTTCTCCCTGCAGGCTTTAACCTTTCCAAGAAAGAATTTGGGTACAGCTAGTTGAATTGGAAAAGACTTAGCGTGTCGTTTTAGCTAAGTAACTAGAGAGTCCAGATGCGGCCAGTCCCAAGCTTACCTGACTCGTTAGGCTGGACTGGCCACATCTGGAATCTCTAGTTACTTAGTTAAAACGACATGCCAAGTCTTTTACAATTTAAGTAGCTTTACCCAAATTCTTTCTTGGAAATGTTAAATCCTGCAGGAAATCGTGCAGTATTTCCTGGTTGAGTCTAGAAATGCAGCAGCTACAGTACAGCCTCTCAAATGGTACCTTCTGCTTCTGTATCAGCACAAATCCAAAACATGGAGTGGGCAGGAGGCAAACAAGAGAGGTTTCTGGACTTGCTGTGAAAAAGCTTGGGTCCTAGATAGAGGCTAAAGTTCTTTAAATAGAGGCTAAAGCCAACGATGATTTTATCTAACCAGGTCTGCACATCCTTAGCTTTTAGTTAAGTTTGTTTGTACTAGGGTCTATACTTGGATCCAGGCAATTACCAAGCAACTCCACTTATAGAGTTATTGACACCAATACAGCTGAGGTCAGCTAACTAGCAAATACCACTCACCAGCTTCAGTTTCTCCCCATCCTGAGATGTGGCATTCAGTCCCATCAGGAAACGGAGAATCTGGTAAACACGCTGTTTTCACGTACTTTGTCTCCAGAGCACAATGGCCATCAAAGGGCTTCAATTTAAGCAGCGCTGTTTATAAAGCACGACCCTCTGTTAATTGTAATCCTCTTTTATCTTTGTCAGGCTATAGAGCATGGATGTGAAGTGTGAAAATGCCTGAAAAGCACTATTTGTACCTGCTGATGGATTCTGCCCTGTTTTATAATGCATCTGCTTCTTCATGTCTCATGTTTTAATGCTCCTGTGAACCCAGGAAGTCTATACCCAGTTATGAACTGGCTTAAACTTCTGTATAAACCCCGGTCTCACCCAGGTGAAACCTGCTGACCTCAGTGGGAGCAAGATCAACTGATGAGTGAAGTGTAGTTATAAAATCCCTCCCCTTGATTTGAATGAGGGGAATAGGTCCCTTCTTGCTACAGCCCCAGAAAAGTATTTGCTACGCAATCTGTAAAGCAGTAGGAATTTACCAATATCATTGATTGGGATGCCATCATTGTCTCTGTACAATGGATACTTAATTATCTTCTCCACGTTAAATTGTTGTTCGTGGTATTCTCTTCTCTTAAGGTCTTGCTTCCCAAGGACCACTTGCAGGCTTTCTTCTTTTAATCTATGAAGAAAATTCAGCAGATCACATACAGAAATAGTCTATGCGTGCCCCTGCATGGCCCTATGGCTGGAGCACAAGCAGTCGAGCTGTTATCCTCGCCATCCACACCGGAATGGCATTTGGTAATTTAGTAGGATTCCAAGATTTCTTGCACCCAGCAGGCATGAACTTGCAAGAAAAATAAATCTAATACATGTTATTGAAAGCTAACTGCTACTTAGACAACCTAACGAGTTCTTCTATGGCTCTCAAGTCTCTCTGGCTCGTGCCATGCACCACTCTGGAGTCCTTGGCATTTTCTTGGCTCTTCTGAAATCCCTTTCTTTCAGACACAACAAAACCTTTACGGTCTCCCTTTAGCAGCCATTGAAAATTGACGGAGAAAGACACTCTTATTAAGTTACTTATTAAGGTTCAAGTCAATTCTAGTGCATGATACAGACAAATGCCTCCAAAAATGAACTACTTCCTGCAAGCTGACTACATGTGGGAAGAGGAAGGAGAGAACTGTACAGGTAACACCTTGCTTCAAGAGCTCCCAGTACATCCTTATAGCGTCCCTTAACATCTTGCACTTAGCTGGTCTCTAGCATCTGGTTTTAATAAAAATATCCACTCGGCTGCGCAAAAAAGAAGGACAAAGCATACAGAATCAGAATCCTCCTAAATTTAATCCAATTTTAGAAGAATTTTAACTCATGTATTGGATCCAGATATGGAATTTACCAATGTAGACATATATACTGTTTTTTCCCTTCTCTCCTTCACGTACAGTCCCGTCTAAAAGGTGCTGAATACATGGTATAGCCTTCTTTACACTTAGCCTGTGTTTGATCAGGAGTTAAAATCAAATCATGTTTGAATATATGCAACAAAGGTGTCAAAGGCAACCAGATTTCTTTTAAGGAGTTGTGAGAGCCAAGGTACACTAGGAGGGAAGCGGACAAAATGATTTCACAGGTGACTTTACCTAAATTTGCGATTACTTTATGAAGATGCCTGTACCCCTTCATTTTGCATTCTCTGAAAACCCTCAGAATAAACCCTGCAGAAATCGTTAGATATTATGGGCCAGATCTTCAGCTGAGGCAAAAATCATGTCTCTCCACTGAAGTTAGTGCTGCTTTATGCCAAGTGAGGAGCTGGCTCAATATTTCTATGATGCTATCAGTGCTGTTCAGGAAACAGAATTTCTGTCTTTCAGGAAGTGCAACTATTTGCATTTCAGAAATGGGATTAAAAACTGAACCAACCAGCATGTTCATGTTCAAAGAATGGAAAGTAACCCATGAAAAAGATCCTATTGGAAACTGGAAAATGATGGATTTTAACATTGTCAGCTGAAATCAAATCCCACTAACTTTAGTAGACCATATTCTGTTGTGTACAACGTGGACCTTTTCCTTCAAAAAAAGCCCCAAGCTGCTGGAAATTGGAGGGCATATCATGAGTAACAAAATATGGTAATATTCTGCTTTGTAAGACCCTGGGGGGTTCGGGGGGGAGAAGAGGATGAGTGGCCCACAAGGAGCAGTGCAGAGAGCACATCAGGTTCCCCAGCGGCGGGTACGCAGTTACTCAGATCTTTTTCCTTTCATTCTGCCATTCAAAAACAAGATGTATATCATATACCAGGGTGTGTTGTATGCGAGCAAATACGGTATTTTGGCCAAAATACCTGGACTGTCACTAATCACTGTTCTTTGATTTTTTTTAAAATCTATTCCCAGCTACTTAACTGGGCCTGGGATAGGCACTTACTGAACACAGTGTCCTGCTGTGAGGACCCAGCATGGCTCAATGAGAACCCCTCCACAGAAGTGTCCCTTAGGCTCAAAGGCGCTCAATGAATACTTCCTCTGTAGAGATGCCATCCAGGGATGTTTGCCAGGAGTAGACTTGGACCCACCATAGATCCTCTTGAACGATCTCACAGTCCCTGGGTGTCCACATCTTCTAGGTGGCTCGGTAGGGTTGACTGTTGTCATTGGATCCTCTTCTGCAGCACAGGGGGGAGATAGGTAATGGATGGTCTATATTGGTTATCACAGGAATGGCTATGATGCTGGGTTTTGAACATCTGGCACAGTTGCTGGACTGGGAATGGAAATGGGGGATGTGCCAGTGCAAAATGGCTCCATTAAGTTGCCAATAACCCATCACTCCAGGTTAGACAAGGCTGTCATCTTTTGCCCTGGGCAGTAAGCATCTCAGATACAGTTCATTTGGTTGCCTTCTCTGCGCAATGTGCAGGCAAGGCACTATATCAGCCATAGGTTCATGGACAGACCTTATAGAAGGGGTTTTTAAAAATATTTTGTTAGTGGCACTGCAGTTTTCTGGCTTGCCTCCTAAAAGCAAGTGACTGGCAGGAGTCAGGGCAGCAAGCAGGCTAAATTTCCCTGTGCTATCCCTGGCCTAACTGTGCTAACAGATGACCCCAGTTGCCTGCATGGAGAGGCTCCTGACTCCAACCCAGACCTCTGCCTTCCACCGGCCAGCTCCGGGGTCACAGCTGAGCTTGGCGATTGCCCGCATCCCATTCCCGTACAGCTACAGTTGCCAGCTCCACCTCCCCATACTAGTGACTCCAGTCTGGATCCCTGCATGACCTCCCCTAGCTTCTGGTTATAATCAGGATGGCCATGTATGTGCAGGTCCCTTATAGACCTTGCCGTCCTGATCTCCTGACTCTGCCTGGGACCCTTGCTTCCTGCCCTTGTCTGTTCCTGATTCCCTGGGCTGTGGCTCTCTGGGATCAAGCCTCGACTGCCCATGTCCCAGTCACACCTTTGACACACTTCATAGTACTACCTACTCGTCTGGGCTGGGTGCACATATAGTGACATTCTTTGCTCTACCTGTTTCTGAGCAGAGTGAAATGTCACAGAAATCCCACTTCAGTTTGTTCTCGGATTGGACAAAGCACCAGGGTTTTTCATCACCGTCTGGATTCCTGAAGGGAACAGTTTCCAACATCCTCTAATCAGAGTTGGGAAGGCTTCAAGAGGTTGGTCTAATAGTTGAAAACTAAAAGGTGCACAACAGCATGGCTAAAAAGACTGACTAAAGGTTTACGGTTCCAGAAAACTTACTTCATTTTTAACAAGCAACATCCCTGGGCAGATTGAATAAAGTGTCTTCCTGCCACCTTTCCAGCCCTTGGGGATGACCATTGACCAGTTTTGTACACCTGCTAGTCCAAGATGACCTGTTAGAGGGATGTCTACAGAACGGTCTTAGCAGAGAGTAGGTTTATATTGCCTGGGAATTTCCCTCCCCCCAAATCACTTGAGCGGCATCCTTTGGCATGACTTCTTTACATTCATTGAGAGAGACCTCTGTGCACATAGCAGTAGATTAGGAGATTACCTGCAGAAGTTATGGTCACCAATGCCATAACTGTCAGCATTCTCCATAAATGCATTGAACCTGTCACCCAAGAGAAGGTGAGAAGTCCAATGAAGACATATCTTCCCATTTCTCAGCTGATTAACTTTCCCTCTGTATTGGTAGCCGTCCTGTTCATAACAATCATCCGGTCCTATGGAAAGAGGATCCCGATATGAAACAGTCTGGAAGTAAGGGCTGAAAGCTAACGAAAGAGTGAAACTGGCCATGTTGAGTGCTCATTAAAAAGACTGGCTGTGCACGGGTGGCCTGAGGTTTATACAGACCCCTACTGTGTGCACAGCAAGAGATTGCATTTTCCACCCTCCCTTCCCTTCCAAGTGTGAGCCCATGCACTCCCACTCACTCGCTTTCTTCTACACCTGGGAGATTGCTGAAGCAATGTTTAGGTAGCATCAGCCTAGGGAGCCCTTTGGCAGGACCACCCAACATAGGTGACTGCTGCCTCCCAAGTTGTGGGGGGGCACCAGATCGCTGATCGGGGGGGGGGGGCGGGGGTCCTCCAGTGGCTGATTGCCAACTGGGGGAGGGTCCGACAGTGGGGAGGGGGCACTGGAAGTGCACTTCTGCTGGCACTTCTAGTTTTGTGGCTGGTGCTTCCAGGGGGTGCACGTGTACTCGCGTGCATCTCCTATGCATTGCCAGCACCACCCAACCTCAGGGAGGATCCTTTGTGACTGCATACACCAGCTTCTTGCACTGAAACCCACCCTGAGCATGTGAGTACTCCAGCTACATACTCGGGCCCCTGTGTAGGAACTGGTTAGGGGATCTCGTGTAGGATTGGGCCTTGCTTTGGAAAGCTATAGGTGGAGAATCACCCTTCCCCTCAAAGGAGGGAGAGCCAAGTGCTTCCATACCTATTTCACAGAATCTCCCTCTGAAGGGCTTGACACATCGGCAAGAAGATTTTGATCTTGTCCTGTGCCGTACACAGGTGCCTCCATTTTGACATGGGTTTGGGGTGCATTGTGACAATGCTGTGAATGATTCAAAACACAAAAAACCCCACTGTTAGTCTGCTAGGAGTTGGCCACCTGTACGAATGTTTGAAGGTTTTGAACATGGCCCATCATCATTTTTGCAAGCAGGGATAGCATATCAGACCAATCAGACCCTTAGACACCAAAGGAAGACCTTGACCTAGGCTGGGAGTGGTAGGAGACTCCGCTTCCCAAGGGATCCCACTGGCTTCCAGTCGGCCACTGGGTGGAGAGGCCACCTGTCAGGGCTGAGCATGCAGTGTAGTCCCCAGGCCCCGCTATGGCTCATGCAAATGAAGAGAAACTTTTCTCACTTCTGCGGCAGTCGGGTGCCTTGTAGGGATGGCTACAACTGCACCGAAAATAAGGTGGAGTTAGCGTGACAAGGCAGTCTCCTCTGTAACAGTTGTGTTGTTGGCACGTGTTCAGCACTGTAGTGGTCAGATAAGACAGAAACTTGAGTTAATCTTCAGACATGCATGCGTGTGTGTGTGTGTGTCACGCGGGAGCCGAATCCTATGGATGCCACAGAGAGACAAGCTTCCCATGGACTTTCTAATGCCACTTTTGGCTATGGCGATGGAAGAACCCAAACAGAAATTTTAACCTTTAACCTCTGAGAGTTTCACAAACATGGGATTCCTCCAGGAATTTGTCCACACTCTTCCACAAAAGATCACACTTTGGCGTGTACCTCAACATGCACACACAGAAAAAAATAGAAGAGGCACCGCCACTTACTTGATTCTCAATGGGACGATTTGGAGAATCCCCCTACGTACAACATGCTAATGAAGTTTGGCACACTGTGCTCTCTGCGTGCTTATCCACCTAAGGTGGTCCGCACTGTTTTCTTGCTAAGGAGACAAAAAACCAGCACCTGCATACCTAAGCTGGGCAAGCCAACTTGCTGACAGCTGAGTAGGACTGTGCGGGCAACACAACAGAAACACTAAGAAAAGGGGTCATGACACAAACTCAAGTTAGAACAAATGTTGCAAGGAGAGAATTGAAAATCCCCCAAAAGGAGGAGAACAGAAGGGAAGGAGATCACAGCAAGGGCCAGGGGGGCTCGGGGGAATAAAGGCACCATAATTCTGTCCCAAGGGAGGAATTTGTTGGGTGTAGGACTGGCCAAGGTTAAAATGAGTTGGTTTCAGGAGACAGAGAGGCTATAATTCAGCAGAGACAATCCTAGAGGACTTCAGCCATCTTCCCAACAAAAACTCAACTGTGGTGGGGAAGGAAGTGGGGAATGGTGTTTCTACCTGGTCTACATAAAGAATAGCTATGGCAGAAACCTCCAGGAAGCTGGAGTGTTTCATGCTATGGCTATCGCATACATTCACAGAAGCAAAGAGTAACCCCGCAATGCCTATAGGGTTGAAGCTCTGGGAAAGGAGATGCCCCTGCTTCTGGGATGTCACAGGGGAGTCAGAAAAGATGGGGACATCAAAGTAGCTGGATTGTGAGGTCCCTCAGGGGAGAACAGGCACATAATCCTTGCCAGCAGTGTCCAGGAAAAGGCAGGGCTGGATCTTGCTCAGGCCAAGGAAGTTTAAAGTGTACAAGTCCAGTTGTGGGGAGCCAAAAGCAAAGGGAAGATCTAGAAGGAGTTCAACATGCCAACCCATCAGATGAACACACAAAGGCAGAGGAAGTACATGGCCAGAGAGACCCAGAGCACCTCCATAGGGCTGACCTTGTTGTGTACCCCTCCATTGTTTTCTTCCCTGGAGGCCTTGCTCTAAAGGCCTACACATGGGGTTGGAGTGTAAAATTGCAGGGCAGTTTATGTGGCTGTACTGGAATACCCTACCCTGGACTGCAGTAAGCAACACGTTGTGTGACGCACCATGCACATTGACAGTGCTGTGTACAGAACAGCAACAACACTAGGAAAAAAGCACTTACCTGCATTACATGTCGTCCCGGTATATGGCTTGGGGCAGGTGCATGTGTAGTTATCTTGGTGCCTTTCACACACCCCGTTATTTTTGCAAGGGTTGGATGAGCAGGGATCTACCAGGGCAAAGACAAAAGCTGTTTCTTTACAACTTCTCCATCCCCTTAATAGTTACACGTTCTTATACTGAGTTCTCCTGAGGGTTGTAGCTCGACATTGCCTCATCCTGCTCATGGATTTAGATGACAGCTTCTGGACCATGTTTTCCTGACATGCCTGTGACGCCAGCTCGGGTGAATTTTCCCCCAGAATATGACCCTGCTCTGCACTGGAGAGGTGGCCTCTTCCAGGGTCATCCTCTAAGCACAGCAGTGTACCTAACAGTGCCAGGCTCCGCAGTGCTTGTGCAACCTACAGGGGAGTGTGTCACACGTCTCCCCTTGTGCCCACGCATAAAGACAGGAGTTGTTACAACCCCCCCTTTCCCCCCTCCCATCCCAAGGCCTTGCTTCTTCAGATCCAGCCACCCCAGTGCCGCTTGTTTTTAGCCCAGATATGCTGTTTTTTCCCCTGCTGCGTTGGTTCCAACTTGCTTGGGCAATATTGCCACGCTAATCAATGAGGAAGCAGTGGGGAGATTGCCTGGCTAAGGGCTACCAGGTCAGATGTTTCAGCAACAGAGATGGCCAAGAGATGGGCCCAGAGATCAAGGACCCCCCTGAAGCGGGGAGGTGTTTGGATTTGGGGTTTTGCCCCGCTTCTTCCACGAGCAACCTAGCAGTTAGTCTCCTGCAGAGCTCGGCTAGTCTTAACGCTCATCATCAGTTCCACCATGGCAAGTAGCTCCTAGAAATCCCCACCAGGACTGGGACCCGGTATCAACCCATTCTTACTTAAACTGCAAGGCATAAAAGGTGAGATGCAGGTATGTGCCAGGCCTGCATGCAGCGTGCCAGAAGGCCGAGGAGCAAAGGAGGCGAGAAGCCACCTTTCTGTCCCTGAATCTAGGGAGAGCTGGGAACTGGTTAGGCCCTGGGTATAGCCCAGAGTTGTGGCCTTGGCCTCAGTGCTTCCGTAAGCTATATCTGATGGTTATTACTGCGAAGGAGCCATCAGCCAGCACGGGGTCACTTTTGCGTGGGTTGCTCAAGCTATGCCTTTCTCTGCCAGAGGCAACATAGGCAAGGCACAAGGCAGGCGAAACCACATCACCCAAATTCCCTCTATACCAGGGGAACACCCTGCAGCCTCAGTCAACCTTTTGTATAACCGGTGATGCCCAAGATCTGATCCACGGTATTTCCCTGCCATTCAACTGTGTATCTGTGCGAGCTCTGGGCGCCACGCATCGATGCAGAACGTGCATGGCACAAAAGCACCTAGTGTATCTTACAGCACGTAGAGAAAAAATACCCCCGTGCTTTTTTGTAGCAGCCATCAGAAATGTTCTGCAGAATTGGAGTCTATTCTGTGAAACCCAGAGAGAAAACACGGGCTCCTTCCCCAAGAAATACAACGGTGAGAACATTGCAGACCGTCCCGCCTCGCTAATCGGGATAGGACACTGGCAGGTATAGCAAGGTGGGGAACAACAGGAGGAAGATCTTCACATCTGGAGTGAAGCTGTCACATTGGGGTTTTAATCCCTTTCCCCCAAAACAGTTATCAGTTGGGTGGTCCCAGCCCACCTTCATACCGGGGTGGTTCAAGTAGCTGTAGACCCAGTCAGGACTCCAGTGCGGGAGGAGGGTGCGGATGATGTCTTGTAGCTCGCTATACTCATCGTAGTATTCGTAGTAATCGGTCGTGTCTGGAGAGGGGAGAGAACCGAAAGGGCATTAAAGCTGGCATTGTTTAAAAAAAATAAATCCACTCCTCGGAGTTGGCGCTTTTCTGCACATGGCGGTGTCGCAGACACGGATCCGACAGCCCTCTGCTTTACGAGCACACATGGCGGCTCTTCCTTGCTAACTCTGTAAGGGCTACAACCATCAGTGAGCAAGCCTGGCTCTCTCAAGACAGGGAGCAGGTGGGCAGGCCCAGCCGTTGCAACATTTTGGCAATGTCACTTCTGCTGCTGGGCTGGAGAGGGCGGGAGGGAATCAGGATCATCCAGCATCGGTCAGTCCTGCGGGTTTCCTGACCCGCTAGAACCGGAAACCACCTCAGATCATCACCGGGGTGTGACATTGAGCAGGTGTCCGCATCACGAAATCGCCAAACAGCCTTACAGGCTCCCTTTTCTTGGCTCCATCAAAGCAGGGACTGTCTCTTACCATGAGAGTAAAAATCTCAGATAACACAGCCTCAATCTCTGTTTAAACACTAGTGGAAATCAAAATGATACTATTCCAAACTGATATGGTAGTGAGAAAGAAGGGGCTGCTTCTTGAGGGAACAATGGGTGCAAATCTAAGACTCTCCTTGCTTCACTATTATCATCTCTGTTGCGTGTAATTTTTAGAAACCTCATAGACAGGAGTCCATGTCCTATACAAACATGCAAAAAAATAAATAAAGAATTCAGCCCTTGATTTAAAGAGTTTTCCAGGCTTTGATCTCAGCAGTGAGTTTCCAGCATAAGAATGAACATTATGCTGTTGCTAGTAGCCATGTTCTCCAGGTAACTGCCTTGAGAGCAGTCACACAGTGATGGGACCAAGGATTTGACCGGCATCAGCATCCCTAGCACTGATTTATTTGGGCAGCCTGTACTCTCCGGCAGGTGTCACTCCAGCCAGTGAAAGACACTGAGATGGGTTTCAAAGAGAAGTTATGGTAATGAGCAGAGCTAAAATGCATATAGAGAAGAGTTACAAAGCTTCCCCCTAGGGCCGGGCCAATGGCCTTACAGATAATGCTCTGCCTTGAACTGATTATCGACAGCATTATCTTAGTTTTCTCTCCTCATTCATTCACTTGTAGCCTTTATCTTTATTCCTTCTTTGCTGCTGGGGGAAAAAAAAGAAGAAAAACCCTCCACTCTTGTACAATGGATGTTTTATATTTCATATTAAAATAGAACCATCTCTTTTCCCTTCTTTTTTCCTATGCACCAATCCCAGTTTCTCGCCCAAAAAAAAAGAAAAAGTTTCACCTCATTTATTGTTATGTCAAGACAAGGCTTCTTTTTCTGGCTCATTATTTCCCGGAGCTGAGTCTCACAATATGAAAGTACTGACAGAGCGTGTGTCGGGCTGAGGAATACAAGGATCTCGCTGGAAGATAAGGCCATTGTCTTCAGCGCACTAATAAAGTTGAACACGATCGAGTTGCAAAGGGAAAACAAAACGAACGCTTGCCTGGGGCTCAGCCTGCGCGCTGACATTGTGCATGAGGAAAGCTTTGGCTGGAGGCAGATTCTCCCCCACCCCTTTATTAAGTGCCTTTCTGTGGCGGGGGGCCTCTGTTCCTGAGCACCTCCCAATGGCTGCTCTGGGGACTGGCACGGCCAGGATCTACCGCGTGCTTTGTTGGAAGGGTGCATTTACGGAAAGCCTGTGAAGGGTTAATCGAGTGATTAGCAGAGGGTTGCGGGAGGTTACAAACATGCACAGCACCAGAGAGGCCTTGCAAGCATCCTGTAGACTTGTGGACCTAGTAACTATAACTAGGCTAAAAGAGGTCAAGTGTTTCAACATCAACGATTGCATTTTTTAAAACGTGCTCGTAAAAGATGACATCATCATCTAATTTATTTCTGTATAAATATTAACAAATGATTATTTATTAACGCATCGGGTGGCCTATAGGTGTGCTCTTTCACCTTCTAATAACAGTGTGTCGGAGCAGACTCAATTCATCGTCAGCTCTGTCTTCTAATTGGAACGCGCCAACATCGCCTCGCCGTCACGTGTATTAAGCCCCTGAGCATTTGAAAAGGGCCTCTGGGGCACTTCATCTAAAGCTTGTCCAATGAGGTTTAGCTAAAGCATCCCGCGGGCCTTTTCAAAAGCACGGAGACGTAATACACATGACAGAGAACTGTTTTAATTAGAGCCGCTATCCAGGAAACACTTCAATTGAAAGCTCCTCCCCCAACCCTGGAGCATGTCAGTCATATAGGCAGTCATAGGGACTGGACCCAGTATACACTCTCCATAAATATACCCTAAATACAAAGCCCTTTCAACTTTTAAGGGGTGAAATGAGGACAGAGAGTTTGGTACGTACCTTGGGGACTGGCCACCTAAGCCCCTCATAAACATCCCTGAAGTCCTCCTTTCCTCTCCTCCCTCTGAGTGTCACTACCAGCTTCCACACCAGGCACCTCCCAATGAAGCCACTATTTTCAGAAAGACTCAGCCCCTCTTTGCACAGTGAAGCCTCTGGGCACCCTGAACCTTTCCGTGAACCACCAGGATCCCGTTGAGGTAGAGCAAAGGGATCCTGCTTTACACTTAGGGTGCATCTACACAAACTTTATAAAGACTCGATAAACCCTCTGAAAATCTGGCCCCGTCTGAGCATCGAGCACCTGGAAAAGTTTGAAAAGACCTGCTCAAGATCACAAAAGAAGATTTGCAGCAGAGCCGGAAACCGAATCTGGATCACTGATCTCTCGGTCCCGCAGCCGCCCCACAAGTTCTTCTCCCTCGGTCATGAAGCCAAGGTCACGTCCTCTAGATCTGTATTTTTCTGCTGCTCATCTACCCAATGCTTTGCTCACCACTGGTGCGGAGGGAGCAAAATAAAAGAAAAACCCACTTGAAGGAATGACATCGTGCATCAAACTAAAACTTGTCTTCCTCTTTCTCGTTGCCTCAACACTAAATAACTATTTGGCTTCTGCATCTCTGCTTTGAGAAGTGTTCCCATTCCACTTTTTAAATTATTCATAACAAGCCATAGGTTTAGTAAAGCAAAAGCAACAATTTTTTCTATCTGAGCACATAATTAACGCACAAAGTCTGATACACCGGTTGATTTAAACATATTACTGAATCAGTGTTCGTTCTTTGTAAGTGCTGGAAAACCTGAACATGTTTTAAAAAAAGCAATGATCTGACATTTGTCACTGAAATGTGACTATTACATGAAATTAAATTAGACATCCTCCATGCAAATTTTCAAAGAATAACTTTCCTCTGTGTAGTACAAAAAAGCCTCCCCATAATTGATAGGCAGAGATTGACTTTTAAAGCTTCAAATCAGCTTTGAGGTTTGGGTGATCTTTTAAACTGTTCAAGCTTTCATCTGCTGGGTTTTGCATTGCCGAGACCCATCAATCAAATAACGGATTTCTGATCAATATCCTCTTGTTCATTAGCTTGTGTGAACCCTATTACGAAGAGAAGAGCTGTCCTGACGCTGGCAGTCACTATTTTCTGCACTTTACCTGGATCGAGGCATGGCAAATGTTCCCAGTGGGAGTATGATGCACTGGGATGTCATCTGGTTCACCTGAACTGCAATTCTCCTGGGCTGGAGATGCCAAGATGAGTGACAGGCACAGCTAAAATGTATCACAAATCCCCACCAAGATAACCACAGACTTATCCAAAGTTTATTCGAGCTCTTCAGCCTCTAGAGACTTTTATCTTAAGTCACAATTCAAATCAGAACAGGCTTTCTTGAATGGTTTCTGGGATTTCCCATTTCCAGCACATGTGAAAACAGCAGAGAAAGCCTGCTTTCTTGTGCTGCCCCATTTTACTCAGTGGACAAACTCCCACTGACTTCTGTAGGACATAGATTTCATACAAGGTGTTTTGACCCTTTTACACCTGGGCCAGGCTAGAAAGAACTTATTCTCTGAAAAGCCACCGCAAAACAAGTTATAAGAATAACCTGCCCATCCTAGTAACATTTCTAAGTAACTCCTACATGGTTTGGTTTGGGTCCAAACTTCAGTTTAAGCTAGAAGCCTTCTTGATGGGAAGTTCTTGCTAATAGGACTGATGCACGTGTCCGTTCTGACTCCTGTGAATAGTCTCACTGGAAATAATGCTGATTCATGATGGAAAGAATTAACACTTAATAAGTATTTGCATAATTTTGACCATATGCTGTGGCAGGTGTGAACAAGATAGAGAGTTTCCTGATTTTTACAGTTTCTAACCAACGCAAAGGCTATTTCCAAACAGAGGCATTAGTATGGGAAAGCCAGAAGTGTCCTGTAGCACCACATAGTTCATTCTCAAAGTAACACTCAAAGCCTTTATTCTGCTCTGCCCAGTTCAGCTATTGCTGCTAGTTTCCATTGACAATGTTATGGTTTGTTAACATTTTGGACCATTTGTTTTACCATAGCCTGCTTATCTCTTCACCCCAGGCATTTATGGTCTTGTGACACAGATTGGTATGAGCTAGGAGTTATGGGCCATGTCGACACAAGAGGCTGACTGTGCAGTTGTGACTGCACAGCCATTTAGTACTTACACACACAAATACTAAATGACTGTACAGTAACCGGCGTTATGTGCAGTAGCGTCCCCGAATGGCTTTTTGGTGATGCTGACTGCTCAGCAGCTCATTACTACTGCACAGTAGCGTTGCATCTTGCTTCGTGCCACGCAACACTACTGCACAGTAGTAATGAGCCGCTGTGCAGTCAGCATCTTGTGTAGATGCGATCGTGGTGCCCTGGTCCTCTCAAGCACCGATGCCACTAGACTCAAGTATCATTGTTATTATTTGTAGGCTGTAAGGTCTTCACCCCAAACTTTGTGCCAGGTGACTCTTTCCTCTCTAGATTATAGCAGGAGTGCATCAAATCTTTTGTGGGCAAGATTATGTTATACATGGATCCAAAAATTAGGTGGAAAGCTATCTGTGGTCATCTAAGATGGCTTCTGATTTGCACATTGTACAAAACTGGTGAAGTCAATTGGTTTTCGCAGGGTACTAGTCAAGGCAAGTGTTGGCCAAAGGGATTGTATGCTGTAGTCATAAGATCCATGCCACTATGCTCACAAATGCCAAATTTGGGGCTCAAATGCTCTCATGAAACTAATTGCGGCATTTGTGTCCTTGGCACCCTCACAGTGGAAATCTCATGAGAAGAGCTCCGTTCAACCAGTAAGGGACTTGAGGCTACACCACCTGATTCATACGACCAAGTGTACTTGGTTACACTGCTGGACTTCCAGATTTGGGTTGTCAGCAACGAGAGCCAATGAAATTAACCCAGATATCACTGACCAATGAATAAATTGGAGAAAGGTGCCATCTGTTCGCAAGAAAATTTATTAAATAATTTTCTTTATTATTAGTGATTAGCAATAACACAACTGTGTCAGGGCATATCTGGGTGGGTGCATCTACACATTCAATTAGTGCACAGTAATAAACTCCGGCACATATTGCACCAGAGTTTATTACTTCAAGGTGCTGTGTTTGGACATGCTCCTGGGACTGCAGTACACTGAGCTGGGTTGGAGCAGTCCTGGCTGACAGGGGGCTCTGCAGGTCAGCCTCCCAGCCTGGGGCTGCGCCGACCCAGCTCAACGTGCTGGGTACAAGGGTATGTCACTACGGAGCTAGCCAGCAAGCATCCCTCACATTGAAGCACCCTCATGCCCTAATCAGCTCCATCAGTGCCTACATGTGCATTGCTCTGGAGTAAAAAACTCCACCATAGGCTAGGACTTGTATTTACAAGTGCTAACTTACGGCAGGGTTAATTAGTTTACTCTGTCCTAAAAGCACTGCACATGTAGATGGTGAGACATTTACTGCAGAGCTAATTAGGCAAATGCACAGTAAATGTCTTGTGCAGATGTGCCCAGTCAACGTTAATTTTAAGAACAAAGACCCATATACTCTCTTGGTGTGTTGACCAAGGAACTGGCCTGCGCACTATGCATGTTGAGGAAGGATGTTTCCTAAACATAGGTCATGACAATGTTAACACCAAAGGATCCCTCATCATTACTGCAGTCGTTCTTGCTGAGTTTTGGGGAGAGGAAAGAGGAGACTGGAACCAGAGATTTCCTCCATCTGTCCACCAGCCCACCTCTTCATCTGTCTCTTTGGCAGCCGGCTGTTATCTATCTAACACGGAGAATAGGACCAAACCCTGTATCTGTTCTCCTCAGCTCCTTTCCCCCCGTAAGGGTGGGGTGTAAATGACTCTTCAAGCACATTTCAAGCAGAAGACAGTGGTGCACAGTGCAAGCATAGTGACAACTCATGCAGTTACTTAAGGACACACCTAGCTCCAAGCATGTGAGCAATTACACCAACATCAGCAGAGTCTGAAGGGGACACCTGGGAGGATGTTGGTGAGTCAAATCCCTAGTCTCAGTGGCGTATATGTGGATTATTTAATGGGGAAAAAATCAAACCCACTTACCAGTCTGCAACTCATCCAACAAGGGGAAGAGGCTGGAAAACTGCATGAGACAAAAAAAAGGTACTTTGTAAGTATCTGAATACAAAGCCAATGAAGAAGCTCAGTTACAATGTGTTTCCAGTGAGCTTTATGTCCCCAGGACTTGTAATGGATGAAGCTGCAAGCTCTTCTAGCAGGCTTGCCTCCCATGTCGGCACCTACACAAAATGTGTGGCTCCTCATCTATCCTGAGGGCTCAACAACCCACAGTTTTCAACAGCACATGTTTACATGAGAATTGAGCTTTTCTGAAAATCCCGGCCCAGGCACAGGCCCTGAACCCTTTTGGAAACCCACTCTGAATGGTTCAAACTCTGTGTGTCTCCCTTCGAAGTGACCAAATCATTTGTTTAAGTACATGTTTTTGGAACTGCAGTGGCACTCAGCCCTCTGGGACGAGTCCAGGTAAGCACTCCCAAAACTTTACATGTTTCTCTGGGACTTGATCCAGCACCCTTTGAAGTCAGGGCAAAGATTCCTGTTAACTCAAATAGGTGACAGCTCAGCTCCTTGAAGAGCAAGCAAATTCAAATCATCAGGATCCAAATAGCTGGCCGGGGAGACTCACAACAATGCTATGGCTCTGCAGAGGATTTCCAGGACTTCCTCAGTGGAAATCCCACCCCTTATGACTTCTCCTGCACAGCCCCAGCCTTTCCTGTTTGGACATCAGTCAGGGCCTGGCTGTGGAAGTATCAGAGGAAAAAAGTGAGGCTAAGCCTTGCCAGCTCTGGGAGAGTTTGAGTTGTCAGCAAAGGTTTGTCTTTAAAACAGTCTCACTGAATCCTACCTGCTGCCCACATCCCTAGCAATAAGACACTAAGAATGACTACCAAGTTGTGTTAAGATGTCCACACTTGTCCTGTAGGTACGATATTGTAGACACGATGAAAGCGCACATCAAGATGAATGGCTGCACTTCCTGCCTTACTACCGCTGAGGGATGTAAACACACCCGAAGCAATTAGCTTGTGTATTCACGCTAGCATTCATGGGTTGATTTGAGGTTTTTTTGCTTTGTTTTGTGGTTTTAAGCCTGGTTTACTGTATGTCATTGTGCAGATATATCAACAAGGCTCAAGATACATCAACTGGGCTACTGTGGTTAACGCATGTCAAAATCTGTAGCCAATGGCATATAAGAGAGGGAGCTAACATCTCTCCTTTAATCCTCAACCTGATTGATTAAGTGTCCAGTTACAGCTGGGTTGACAGCACAGCCTTTGGCCTGGGTGCAAAGCAGGGCTCAACCCTGCAGCTCTTAAGCTGCAATTGGGTAACACATACCCCCCCCTCCCCAATCTCATTATAAAATGATATACTATGAGGAGTACAAACAGTACAAAACAAACACCCACTCCCTAGCATACAGGTGAATTTCTAGATTGCTTTATAGCATCTTACAGATCTATAAGACACTGATGTTTAATGAATTGCTCAAATGATGCAGAAAACACCATGTGATGACTAGCTTGAAAAACAAGATACTTCACTTTGGGCGTGTTTGTGTCCCTTTGTGTTTGTAGCAGAGGGAAGAGGGTCTACAGCTCTACACATCTCACTGACTTCAATGAGAAATGAACAGACCTTAGCAAAGGGAAGAGAACAAAGGCCCCCGGTGCAGCTGCAATGAAATAAGCTGCTATATGAGCACACTTCTAAACCCTGGGATGATGCACAGTCACCCAGTTCCTTCAAATGACTGACCATGATGACGACCGTCAACAACAATGCCGTAAGCACATGGCACCCGGTAGATATTCCCTGGGTTCGGGTACAGACGGTACCAGATTCCTTGCTTCAGCCCAGACACGAAGGGGACTGTATAAACAAGAAGAATAAGCCTTTCTGCAATGAGTTCAAAACTGGAGTGGAAGACGAGTCTACATCAGAAACCAGAACTATTTGGTTTCTGGCAAAAGACATAAAACAAGCCAGACTTGTTGGAATAGGCAGTCTCTAAAAAGCAACACATTCCTCTTTCCTCATTTGTTGCAGGTGTGTTTGTTTTTTTCCACATATTTTCTGTCCTTGCCTATTCCCATCATTCCCTGTCTATCTGGCATCTTGAATCAGGGGACCTGGTCAGCTTCGATGCCCTGATTCATCCAAACCCTCCTTCTTCTCCCCGCCCCGCAAAAACCCCCAACACACCAAACCTAAGCCAAGGCTTCCTTTTAAGCATGTGTTTGGTTCCTTCGTTATTTAGCAAAGCGTGGGAGCCCATACTTGGGGGTCTTCAGTCAATGCTTACAGACAATCCTGGTGAAACCCTTTGCACTACTCCAGCCTTCTGCTTCTCTGCGTGAAGAATGGAAATGCTCTCACAATGTGTAAGGAAGGTTATTTATATCAAGAGAAAGCCATGTGGCCCTTTCCTCCATGGCACCTAGCACAGAGCCTTTTGTTTCTATGTCTCCACAAGTGCTAGCCATCCAACCCATCCTCTCCCTTGAACATATCTTATATCAGAGGTATATATAACAAGCAGTCTTTGTGCCCTGGGCAGTGGCCAGGACAGCGGCAGCAGCTGGGGTGGTAGCGTCAGCGGCAGGCAGAAGTGCACCACTCTTCTACCCCCTACTTAGGCTACTGACTTAAACAAAGCAGAAAAGGAGGCAGTGAAGGGGAATACTTGGTGTACATAACACTCCTCTCCACCTAATTCCCCTCTGCAAGGGTATCATACTCCATTACATCGTAGGTGAGCCGAGTAAGTCCATAACTTCTTCAGGGAATAGCTGCTCTGTTACATTCTTGAGCATGTCGGTCAACGGGGCCCAATCCTGAAGGGAGGCCTTTCCCTATCCTGCAATGCAGCTACGAACTTAATTTTCAGAGAGCTGCAGGAATGTTATCCTCTGCTTTCTAAGGAAAAGTCCTGTTAGAGTCCGAATGGAAGCATTAAATATTATTTTTATACTAAAGCACACGGGCTGCATTTTCCTTTGAGTTACCCCAGTGCAACCCTAATGATCTGGCTGCACTAACGCAACCGAGGGAAGAACTCGCCTCTCAGATCTGCAGTGCTTCTCCTCCATTTATTCATTACGTCTGATCATACACCAAACTGCACTGGCTTGAAGGCATGTTACAAGCCCCAAACCAGATTTTTTGCTTGTACAAAATCTTCTGCAGAGCTTTGCTTTGGAGGGCACAGAAAAAACTCAGCTCCTTCCCCCCCCCCAGCCATGGTCTTGATCTTGCCCTTTCTTCAGTGCCTCGAGTTGCTATGTGATGTGCGAAACAACAGGAGAGCCAAGTTTTTAAGATTCACAGCAACATGTAGTGGAAAGGACTGAACTTTTCGGTTTTAGGTGTTTAGACCTCGTGGGTTGCTATACATTTTATGGCCAGCAGAGGGGACACTTGCCCTTTAATCAAACTCTAATAAAACAAGTCAGAAGCAGGATTCAAACAAAAGAAGGAAAAAAAATATATTCTGGGGTTTGTTTCACCAAACATTATCGTTTCCGCAGCTCGACACTGATACTTTGTGTTCTCAAGAGGCGAAAAAAAGAAAAAAAAGAAAAAAAAGTGCTGAATATGTGACTTGTTCTTACCGAGTCTGTAGAGACTGAGGATGAAGCTAAAAAAATTCAGAGAGACCTCATTTTAAATTTTATTACTTCAGTCTCATAAAAATAAAAAAGCCCTACAAAAAACCAGGAAGAGGCATTTTATCTTGTTAGCGGTATATTGCTGAGTATGGAGTCACTTCTATCTTGACTTGCTAAAGTGAGGATTAGGGGGGAAAAAATGGCTGAAATGCAAAAATTTAGACAGGCCTTCATAATAGGAGTAATAATTGTTAGGATTTTTTCCCAGGCTTCAGTTTCTCCAAAGGACTGATACACATTAGCTAATTAATTAGATTTGGAACAGAAAGGTTAGACGCTGCAGCTGAAGGATACGTCTTCTGTTTTCATTTTAGGCCTTTTTTTGGATATGTTCTAACCTCCAGAAAATGGAGGATTCGGCTCATGCAATACAGCAGGATTCAGCAATCATGTCCAGACTCTGAGTTTTGTGTACCCATGACAAACCGGTCAACTTTTTCTCAGAGAAAGGGTGGATTTAAATCTTTTATGTCCGATTTATGGAATCGATTCTGAGCTCACAGGAACTTCTTCGGTGCTCCTGAGAGCATTATGCAGTGGGCGACGCTGATTATGGCGTAGGGGCAGGCCTGTTCATTACTATGATTAAAGTCGAGAAATAATTGGAAGAGAAAAAGAAACCGAGAAACTGGTGTTATAAAGGAGACAGCCAATGGTCCAGTTCTGCATTTCCCTTCAAGACTCCAGGCTGTCCAGGGTCATGGTCAGCAATCAGCTGGTTGTCAGCTGGCCTAGGGACAGCCCTGGAGTCATTCTGGAGACATCAGTGGGCCTGTTCCAGGATCAATTTAGCATAAGAGGCATTGGACCCGAGCCTGGAGTCCAAACTCCTCCCAACCTTGTGTTCAGACACTGTTTGGTAATGTAGCCCCATTGGAGCTCCGAGCGAGCCTCACCCTGTTGGCAATTGGGCTGCCAACCTGGTAGCGTGGCCCCATCACAACTGAAGGTCCGCTGCTTGCAATGGGAGCCAAGCCTTTGTCACTGGGGCTCGTTTTCAAAGCAAACTGTTCTCACGGTTGTGGGGGGAAGCATGAATAATGCTGATGCACAGAGGAGGGTTTCTGTTGGGCAAAAGACTCATCATGACATTGGGGGTGGGGGGAACCAAGAGTTTGGAGACGGCCACAAAAATAAAGGGGAAGAAATGGTTGCGCAGGAAAGACACTGTTGTGGTACCCGAGGCTGGAATTAGGCAATGGGGCTCACCGAACTAACTGATCTATTTGCTTAGCTGAGATATCTCCCGAAGTATCTCAGTGCCGTTAGGACAGATTGAAACCTTGCTCCTGCCTGGAGGACTGAGGGGAACAAGGTGGCTGTGTGGGGAGCTGTAAGGCAAAGGTCTCTTAAGCGTTTTGCCTATTTAAGGGTAAAATGACCAAAGGGTGCTGGTTTTAGGGAGTACCAAGCCCCTTACGCAGGAGTAGCTCATCTTCACAGGTGTATATGAGAGAGCGCTATGTTTGTATCATATATTCTTTCTATGCATGCTAGGGGGGATAAAGCAACTACCCTAATTCCCAGCATGTTCATGAAAAGGTGGCTGGAGAGGGGCCCATAGGACAGCAAGTAATACCAATGCACCAAGAGGCCAAATTGCATAGTAAACCCACAGCTCAGGAGAGGTTTTCTAAATCTGCTGGTGAGTGCGGGCTCATTTCCCTCCAGGTTCCAGTTGGACCTGGGGGCGAGAGTTTGGATGAGAGATGGGCACCACTGGGATGAGTTTTGGAAGCATCCCTGCAGCAAACAAGCACTTGTAGAAAGGTTGGTAGTTTTAAGACAAAAACATATACCAAGAGTAGGCCAACAAAAGCTGGCAAAATGCCCTGCAAACAGGATGTATTGACTTTCCCAGGGCTCCTGTTGTGTACAGGAGCAGGCAGTAAACACCTGGCCGTTTGCTGTCCATTCTTTCTGTGCAGAAAATTCACTCATTGATTTGCTACCACTCCCTCTCAGGGGGTGAGAAAGTGAACTCCAGGGGTCCTTCTTTGGAGAAGTCATGGGAAGTAGTGCTACGAATGCTGGGAAACTGGAAAGTAGGACTGGCTGCAAGCATCTGCATTGCCAGGTTACAGTGGGGGAAAAAAGGCTGAAAGCTCCAAAGCCGATGCAATGGTATAAATTAATTAGAAATGCTTAAATATATCAAGAACAAATGCAATAGATCTGATACCAGACCCTGCAAATGGTATAGATCTGATACCAGACCCTGAGGGAGAAATTATTCATCATAATGCAGAGATGGCACAAGTGTGCAAGAAATATTTCTGCTGTCTTTGGAAAAAAAAAGCAGAAAGGCATATTCGCAGTCTTAGAGTGACAGAGTATTTTTTTCCATTCCATCTGCAATGCATTTAAATAGTTATCAAATTCATAGGCCGCGGAACGGGGTGGGCCACCCGGGCCACGGCCCAGCCAACTTTCAGCATGTTCATTTAGCTAGCTGTGCAGCTAAAAAAAAAAAAAGGAAAAGCTATAGTTTTAACCGGAATGACAATTGTGCATTTGTGGGTTATATAACTTAACATGTTAAAAGTTGGTCGGGCCACGGCCTGGGTGGCCCACCTCATTCTGCAGCCTATGATCAAAATTAAACCCTCTGGAAGACAAAGGGCCAGATAATGTGCGCCCAAGAGAAGGAAAAGAATTGGCTGAAGGGCTCTCTGAACCATTACTGTTGTTATTAAAAGCTATCTTGAACACTGGGGAAGTTCCAGAGGCTGAATAAAGGGCTATGTTGTGCCAATATTTAAAATGGTAAATGGGATGATCCAGGAAACTATTGGCCGGTTAGCCTGACTTTGTTCCTAGTCCGAATGGGAGGAAGTCAGCATGGGATGCAACAAGTAAACAATTTAAAAAATGGGAATGTAATTCGTGCCCATGGTTTCAGGGAAGATGCATTTTGTCAACCAAATTGCTATTATTTTTAGATGGATCATAATTTTGGTGGACAAAGATGACCTTGTTGACATAACGGACTTCAGTAAGCTATTGGATTCAGTCCCTGAATTCTCTGTATTCAAAGCTAATACCCATATCAAATGGATTAAAAACTAGATGCCTAACTGATAGACTGCAAACAGTAATTGTTAATGGAGAATTATTACCAGACAGGGCCTTTTTGAGTGGAACCCTGCTTGGATTGGTTCTGGGCCCAATGCTATTAATTATCATTTTCAACTAGTTGGGAGAAATGCTAAAGCATTGTTGATAAAATTTGCTGATGACACAAAAATTGGTGCAGCGGCAAATAATTATGGGGGCACATCAGTCAGTGTGACACAGTTGCTAAGAGAATAAAGGCAATTCTTGGATGAACCAGTAAATATCAAATAGTGTTGTTCCCTCTGGCTCCAGTATTAGCAAGACCGCTGGAATTATACATGCAGGACACAGCTCAAATTATGCATGCAGGACACCCTTTGTCAAAGGGTATTGACAAATTGGAAAGTGTTCAGAAAAATGATCTGAAGTCTGAAATCTATGTATGATACAAGGAGAGATTGGAGAATTACCTTCTATTTACCTAAGAAAAAGGTAAGAAGTGACCGCATGATCGCGGTCTACCACTGTCTACATGGAAAAGAGATTTCCAATACTACAGTTCCTTTAATTTTGGAGAACAGAGATACATAGTTTCATAGTTTCATAGTTAGTAGGGTCGGAAGGGACCTGAGCAGATCATCGAGTCCG
>NW_017728951.1:18206951-18239785 GCF_001723895.1 Crocodylus porosus
GAGAAAGGAAGGGAGGAAGCTCAGGTTGGGGCTTGCCCACCCTGTGCTGGAGAGGGGGCAGGTGGATCAGATCTAGTGGAAAATTAAACAGAGACGAATTCAGACTAAAAGAATATTTTAAATGGTAAGGGTAATTAGTCCATTGAATCAGTTTACAAAGGGATATGATGAATTTGTTATTAGTAGTAGTCTATAAATCAAAATGGGATGTCTTAACAACAGAAATGCAGAAATGCAAACAGATATTGTAAGCTTAAAGCTGAAATAAGAGTGCAGTGCTATTGTCTGTGTTACACAGCAAGGCAGAGTAGATGATCATGTGCATCTAGCCTTGAAAACCTGTGATATAATGAGAGGTTTGAGAAGTAACATCTATTTAGTGTACCTAAAAGAATCTATGAACAAAAAAAAAGTGACATTTTTTGGGCTATTTATCTTACTGCATAAGCCATGTATGGACTATTTACTTAACTCCAATAAATTGTTAAATTCCTTTATATCCTGCAGTATCCTGTAATGCCATAAGGTAAATATTGACCTTTTAGTGTGTTCCTCTGCATACAGTATAGCTGCAGAATGCTTTCTAAAAGCCCTGCGATTTTTGCTTTGAGAAAAATGTCTGCTTGATGGCAAGAGGTAAATTTTTCAAAAGCATCTCTGAGCCTGTGGATCATTTTCATCAGCAATTTAGGCATTTAGGAGCTGCACTAAAATGCAGTGGGATTTATGCTCCTATGGGTGCATACAGAAGTTACATTTGTTGCACAATTGGCCCCTTTAAAGCATTTTACTGCCACGTCTTGACAGAAGTGCATGGCTGCAGAGTGCTTTACAAGTCCCAGATTGTGCAGCAAATTAACCCCCATTATATGAGAATATATGGGTGGATTGGAGCCCTACCCCACAACCTCAGGGGGGATCCAATCCACCTGCCCCCTCTCCAGCACAGGCTGGGCAAGCCCCAACCCAAGCTCCCTCCCTGCCTTTCTCTCCCATCACGTAGACAGCACCGGAGCTGGGACGGCAGAGGACGGGGCTAGGGGAGAGAAGCTGCAGAGATGCAGTTTCTTGGCTGGATCAGCTTCAAAGCAGAGCTGGATCCCACACCCTCCTGACCAAACTGCCAGGAGGGTCGGTCTAACTCATGAACATCTGTTGGGTCAGGAGTCATTCCAACTCATGGCACTTCTTGTGAAGCTCCACAGATTAGACCAGGGAGCTGCACATCTGTAAGGGCCCTAAGTGTCTATAGGCAAGATTACTACTGCTAGACTGAGTGTGCAGTGAGCTAGGCCATGATCTTCCAGCAAACACTAACACTGTATACAGACGCTAACAGCTTTTACAAAGGTCAGCTCCATTTGACATGGCATACTCCATTAGCAAAGAAGAGTCTGTGCAAGTCAGTGTGCACGTGCTACTCTGGAGTTAGTAAGCTGCAATGCATAGAGCTATTTTTAATGGGAACTAAGAGTGCCCACATAGGTAGTGTCGGATAGCTGGTGCAATGTGAATTTTTACCTAGGTTACTGAGCATTAACCATCTGGTACAGACTAATCCTATATTTTTGGAGGAATTAGAAGCCTCTGTTTCTCAGAAACTTTACCTAATGGTACACTTCATCCTCTCATCCCTAAAATTTCCCATGAGAATGTGATCACCCCTCACTGCATGTTGCACACACAGGACCTGAATGGTTACCCCGAAGCCGGAGATCAGTAATTGCATATTAAAAAAATAAATAGGGATCCAGAATGCAGGTTACCTGAAATCTACAGAAGGATACTTGAGAAACTTCTTGGCACTGGGTATGAAACAACACCCCCCCCCCCCATCATAATAGGTGCCTGACACCAATTACATTTATTGTGCAATTAACTTCATTATACAATTTTTTTAGACATGTTACACATGCAAAGTAATTCATGCATGATAAAAATGGCCAACCAGCCACAAAGACATTGCTTGAAAAATGTAGAATATTTTTTGGAGCTGGTTTCTATCAGGTTTTAATATGAGTGTGTGGGGTTTCACATATCAGGTATTAGGTCTTTCCTCCAGAATCCCAAAGTGCACTGCTCTCTCCCCCCACTCACTGGCCACCTATCTGCCAATGTTGACAAGCAGCTGGCTGGCAGCATCAGCATATGCGGGAAGGAGACAGCCCCAGTCTCAATGCTGAAAATGGGCTACCGAGGGAGCAGGTTGCAAGGTTCCCCAGGGTTGAGGGGTTCCCCCTGCCAGGAACCTGGCAAACCCCATGCTCAAGTATTAGGGACCAGGGCACAGGCGAGTTTGGAGCAGTCACCTGAAAGATGGGTGAAGTCCAGGAGCTGGGTTCCCAGGGAGTCAGAATGAGAGCTGGGATCACCAGCCAAGCTGAAGTCAAGACCCGCCTGCTAGGAGTCAACACCAGAACAAGGAGTTGAAGCCAGAATCTGGATGTGCCAGAAGTCAGAACCAGAAGCAGGAGCCAAGAAACAAAACCAAAGCTCTGATAAGAAAAAGCACGAAGCACACAGAGGTCAGGAGCAAGGACCTTCAGTCTCTACCCAGACAGAGTACTTCAGGCTGGGCTTAGTTTTTAAAGGCTGGAGAAGGTAGAGCCTGTGTATCCTCAGAGGACTGGCTGCTCTGATTGACTCATTAGGGCCAGCTGGGCATTGCAGGTGATCTCTGTTTCCCTGCAGCTACAGGGGATGAGCTGCCCTGAATTCGGATTGACAACAGCTGGGCCCGGGGCTCTGATCTGGCCTCATGACACCAGCAGCCTTTCCTGCCTCACCCTGCAGTCTCTGAAGGAGCTTCAGGACAAGGCACTTTAAAAGACCAGGTTGCAGGAACCTGGGCTGAACACACAGATTTTAGACATCCCAGGGCTGCATTTGCAGCTGGTTGACCCCAGGGCTGTCCCTAGGCCAGCTGACAACCAGCTGATTGTTGACCATGACTCTGGACAGCCTGGAGTCTTGAACCCAGACCTGGGTGCAAGAATCAGCTGATTGTCAGACCAATCCAGTATTAAACTGGGCCTGGGACTGTAGAGTCAGCTGATTGTCCAACCTGGACCAGGACAGCTCTGGGATCTCAAACTAGAACTGACACTGTGAGACAGTCCAGGATCTGGAGCATACTGGAGGCTGGAGGCAGCCCTAGGTCTGGGATAGAGCCATGCCCTGCTTGATATGCATCTCCACAGTGGTGTGACTGGGGTACATTAATTCCTTTGCATGTGTAACATGTCTAAAAAAATCATATAATGAAGTTAATTGCACAATAAATGTAATTGGTGTCAGGCACCTATTATGACAGGGTTTTTTTTTCATACCCAGTGCCAAGAAGTTTCTCAAGTATCCTTCTGTAGATTTTAGGTAACCTGCATTCTGGATCCCTATTTTTTTTTTAATATGCAATTACTGATCTCCGGCTTTGGGGTAACCGTTCAGGTTCTGTGTGTACAGCATGCAGTGGGGGTGATCATATTCTCATGGGAAACTTCAGTAATTAATGCCTGATAAAAATGGCCAGCCAGCCATAAAGACATTGCTTGAAAAATGTAGAATATTTTTTGGAGTCAGAAATGGCGCACCTCCTGCCACACACATCTGGAATGGCAGAAGGTGCAATGGCTGAGATGGGGGCGTAACATTTCTCCAAACCCAATCATACTATTGTTTCAATGTCTACCAGGGGCTGTAGAAACTGCAAAATATATACCGGACGCCAAACCTAAAAGGACAGTGGTCTCACTAGGAGCTGTTGACAAGGAGAACACAATAGGCCACAGAGAGCAAGAGACTGAAGCTGTGAATAACTAATGTCACTAAGCGCAGGACGTGGAATTTGACCGCGTAGGACATACCCACTTGACCACAAACATGGAGATCAGTCATTGTACATTGCAACCATAAGCGATGCAGAATATAAACTGAAACCTAAGGAAGAATATTTGAGCAACTTCTGTCCATTATTGACATTAGGCATGAAAGAGCTGTCATAGTACAAACAACTGCCTTTCCACGGTGAAGCTCTTGTTCATGCCGATAGCTCTCAGTGGGATCGTTTGTCTTTCTGCCAAACCAGAAGGGAAGCACTGACTGATTATCTAACTAGCGTCCAAATTCTTGGCTGCTACTGGGTAGGATGGCAACATTCCTAATTCCTAAGAGAAGGTGACTTTTCTAGCAGTAAGACCCTATCACTCAGCCAACACCATAGCTGGTGTTTGGCCAGCATGTGTTCCCAGGGGGAACAAATATGTAACGTTATTCTTATAGTTGAAAATAGTTCACTTTTAGGACTCTACCATAGCCACGAGGTTCTAGGTACCTCTCTGTCTTACAATGAGGTAAGAATATTCATATTCCATTAAAAGCCTTTGAGCAGAAAAGTCAAGCAACTCTATTTCAATGGGATTTCCATGCTGAAATCTCTTTGCTTGCCTTAGGGGATGAGGGAACATGTGCCTGGTTTCAGAACATCCACAGCTGAAATTGCCTAATGTCTTTATTTCCGTAATTACTGAGTGGAAACCTTTTCTTGTTTTAGCATCTGATATGGGAGTCCCTTGGGACTGAGGAGAGAGCTATTGGAGGCACTCCTGAAAAGAGTGTCTGGTTGTGGGCCGCTGGCTACTGTATTGCAAGAGATTTAGGTTTGCAAGTTGATCTTCATGCTTTGAGAACCCGTGTGGAAACGTGTGGTTGCTTTGGAAGTGGCTCTGTTGTTGAGCAGGTGGATTTGTGCTCTCATGAGGAAATTGGGCTGCATTTCAGGAGCCAGGAGAAGAGGAAGAAGCTACACAATCTGTTTCAACAGGGCTACAGATCCTATCACCTAACATGAGTGCTGTGCATCATCAAACACTTTTTCAGGCTGTGCTAAGAACGGAGGTTATGCTGTTAGACTTCAAGCTTATGCAGTGTCATTAAAGTCCCTTTAGTTACCAGTGATATCAACCCTCGTGCTTCAGGGCATAAGCTGATTGCCTTCAGGGGTCAGAAAGGAACGTTTCCTTCTACGATAAAGCATTGCACAATTAGCTAGGGGTGCTATGAAGGCTTTTTTTGCTTTTCTATAGCATCAGTTAAGCTTAGGCCAGTGCCATAGAGAAAAGATGTTGGGCTTGATTGACCATGATCGATGCTGGTTTGACAATTCACATTCCTCTGTATTGCGATTTGTTTTAGGACACACTAGAGCACACCCCAGTATGCGAATAACACCGTGCCTTGCTCAGACCAGGAGCACAAATTCACTTCATCAGTGTGCTCTACCAACAAGGGCAACAGCCATCAGGAAGAGCTGTCACACAAGACTGACCGTGGGGACTTCATGGGTAGTTACAGTACATGCGTGTCCCCTGTGGTTCAGCCATTAGAGAGATCCCTGATACACACCAAAGAGTGGGGTTTTTAGTCTTAATTCTATATTTTAATTCACTGTTCACTATCATACAGGAGATGAATAAAGTGGGCATATTTGTGGTCTTATTTTTGTCGAGTTTAGATATTAAGGATGGAATTCTTTTCCCCAAGAGCCTTTTGGTGGGATTTTTGTGTTTTCACAGGTGTAACTGGTTTCTGTTCAGGTAAAACTGAACTGATCTCACAGGAGAATTTTGGCCTACACGCATCGGGAATCGTGTTAGTTGCTGACTGATGTGGTGAGAGCTAATGTCTAAAATATTCTTTGGTTATTGTTAAAATATAGCAGAAGCCATTTAATGATTGGATAAAGTAAATGGATAAAAGCTCCTCAAACCAGAAACTAATAAAATTAAAAAAGAAGAGGTGGGGAAAGGGAAGGAGGGAGAGAGAAAACCTGAATTTAACTTTTTCTCTGAGTTCAGCAGGAGTGTCAAGTCCATTATTTTTTGACTCCACTTATTTTCAGAGCAACCTCTTTTTTTTTTTTTTTTTTGGAACAAATCATTAAGGCAAAAATGTCCTCTCGTAACATGTTTGTCATGTAATGGTCACGTCACAGCAATCCATCCCTTTTTTTCTCTGGGATTCATGCCAAGTGCTAAGCCAGAAAACCTTGTTATATTAATTATGAAGAAAAAACATGTTTTATTAAAAACTAGCCTGCTGAATATTCTGTCGTGCTGCTTTTCAGTGACAGCAGAATTGCGTTTGCATTTTAGAAACGTTAATGACTTTTCAGGGGTGGAGATGCATAGTTTATTTTCCTTAGCGATGTTTACAGGGAAGTGGGATTAAAACTGTCAATGCTAATTAACGGAGCTACTATTTAAGAGTAGTTAGGAAAATTTGTAAGAGATTTGAAGTTGGGCTAGGAGTCCACCTCTGCTCGCCGCGCTGGAATTGCTGGAATTAAGGCAACCTATTCGTTGTGAGTTTGCTTAGATCTGATTGTGTTGTCACATCTACAAAACAGTCATGGACACACCATAGTATTGATCCCCCAGCACGTTGTCAAATGCACGTGTGGATCAAGTATGCTGTATCCATTGCGGTTGGTGGACGGATAGTCCTAATGATGCACCAATTAATAAAAACCCTATTGTGTTGTGCAAAATCACTGATCATAAATTCATCAGTCGGGTCAAAAACACACCCTTGACTCCATTTGAAAAAAAATTATAATGCTCTCCACGGGTATCTTGATATATTTCTCCCAGAGGACTCAATTTCAATGCGTCAACATCTAGAATTTTGGAATGAATTGCAACAAACCTGAAATCGTGCAAACTATTAAAAGCAGAAGGAAAAATCGAAAACCTTTCATAAGAAAATCTACATGATCAAAGTGCTTGGAGGAACAGAAGTGTTTTTTTACCAGTTACTTTTAACTACTCTTTGGGCACGTCTACACATTGCCCTATGGCGACACTGTTACTGTGCCGTGCTTTTGGAAGCATTGTACTAAAGCACGGCTCAGTAGCCGTCTGTACTGTGCCATATGCCCAGTGCATGGTTAACTGCCCATACTGCACCGAATGCACGGTTATTTTTAGCAGCTACTTCAGCATAGTGGCACGCTATAATGGGGGAGTGTGCTGCTATGGCAAAGTAGCTGCTGGGCACGAGTAGACACCCCTGTATGCTACATCAGTGTAGTGCATTGCTACAGAGATGTCGCGTCATGTGTAGATGTGCCCTTTGCTTTCAAGTCATTATTTCATTTTCTTTAAGGGCAGAGTGAATAGATCTGAAAGAGTTGTGATACACCAGTGATTTGGTGCTCCCTAGCCACGTTGAATATATTATTATTAACCTTTTCCTCCTGACGTTGGAGATGTAAAATTTTGGGGTTTGTTAACAGAGAGGAACTTTGTCTTAGCAACTCTGGAGCTATCTGGTGGTGGTTCACTCGTGGTACCAAAGCTGAATACCTTATTTATGAGAAATAAACAGACTTCACCCACAATTATCCCCACTGAAATCAATGCAATCGTTTGCCTGGTAAAATGCTCCTACATCTCAAGATATCAGCAACTAATCCCAACATACCACATTAATCTATGATGCTTTCTGGTTGATATTCACTCCTTTGCTGAATACCCTCTCAAGCCTCATACCTCACTTAAAAGCCGAATCCCTTTTTGGATACCACTTCATTGCACAAACTATCTGAGCGGGGTGGCTTTGGCTGTTTTTGTGTAAGCCTGCAAAACAGCCACGTTCAGACATCCCATTGGCCCATAACTGAGTACTTAAATCCTTTCCATAACAGCAGTCCCTGTGAAGACACCTCATCCTTCCTAAGGCACCAACAACACTCCTGGACTGCAGAAGGAAGACTTCTTTTTGAACCTCTGCCGATGATCCGCTTACTCCATGAAGCATCCAGATTGAGAGCCCTGTCTCCCCATTGTCACCACTGTAGTGCTGGTTGCCATTTTCACTTCTTATGGTCTGACCAAGAATAAAGTCAGCAAAGTCAAAAAAGAACAGACCCTAATGCCTTATATATGGAAAACAAAACAAAATAACAATAAAAAAACAACCCTTGCTAAGCTTTTTGCCTTACTAAATCACACGGGAGGTGGTTTCATAAGAATATGCAAAGTCAATAAGGTTTTGCCTTTTTTTTGTTGCAGACATCCACTTTTTCATTTCACGTGGCCTTAGATGGCATTGCGGGACTCTTTTTTTAACGAAAGTACCGAACTGGCTGCCTTTGTATTTATCTCCTTAAATAAAATGGCCAAACAGAACTTCTTAATTTATCCTCTTATTAAAGCTGTCACCTCCCCATAAAGTCCCAGATGTATCACTAACCGTATGGGATGTTTAGCTAAGTCATCCCATGACACTGTACTAACACCGCAATTTCAAAACACACTAACCTGCACCAGAATTAGCTTAAACAAAGTCCAACGTTTTGTTTAACAATACACAAACACCACCAAACACCCATGCAACCCTGCATGTTTCATGAGTCCTTCTCCAAAAACCCTCTGAAAGGATGAAGGTTTCCAGCTACGAGGACCACATATCATGATTTGTATGGTTTTTGTATCATAGGGAACTGAGACTTGCAGGTTTCTGAGCAGCATCTGATTAAATACATGGCACAGAACCCCTATTGTATGGACTCATGCTATTTGTGCTTATATGAAGAATAATAATAATAATAAAGGAGGAGTCAATACTAGATCAATTAGATCTAGTTGTTCTGGATTGTCAGGTATGACGGCGAACTAAACAAGCTGATTTTGAACATGTCTTTACTGAGCAGAATACACAGTAATATATACATGCTCTCCTAGTGAAAACCGTGGTATGGATGATGCACAGAAGAACATTGACCACCAAGTTGACATCCTTATTTATTAATAATGCAGCATGTGGGCCTGTGGGCCCACCGGTGCTGTGCAAACACAGAATAAAGCTGGTTTCTGCCTTCTAAGACCTACAATTTAAGATAACAGGTGGATACAGACAGGCTGATGGTCAAGGGACTATGAGGAAACAAGGCAAAACTGTTTAACCAATTGTCAAATATTTACGGCATTTTGTAACAGATTTTCACCAGTGGGAGACCTGACCCACAGTGTTTATTAGACATGGTGTCACCCCCCTGCTTCTTTACTGTCTCTCCAGACATATTCTGACACTGCTCCATCTTTCAACTTACATTCTTATTACATTTTTCTTCTCTGTCCACTTGTCCCTGGAGACTCACCTACCTGAGATGCCATCTCAGTAATGCTTGAGGGTTTCACATTTTTAGATCCACAGTATTCCAGTGGACTTATATTTAGGCTAACCAGTACTTTTAGTCCCTGACACGCAGCTGATCTTTGTAAGCAATAGGTAACAGTTCTGCAAATAACTGAACGTGGCTATAGAGGCATACTGCTGAAGTATACTTACACAGAAAGGTGCATTCCCCAGCAAAATGATCACAGGAAAAAACTGAAAGGACACAACACCGTTAACCATCCTTACACTCCCAATGTTTTCCTCAAATGAGTTTTCATTTGTTGTCTATGTCCTCACCTCCCCCCAGTCAATCTATAATGGTTAAAAAGTGAGTTATCCAATGCAAATAATTAACTATGCCTCCAATATTGCTTAATAGTTAATGCTTAGTCAACAGACTATCTTGTCTGAAAAATTGCTACCTCTGAATCCTGTCCAGCTGATCCTGACTTGACAACTGGCGAACATGTCAAAACAGTGACTCTCAGGCTGCATCGACACATGTGCTTTACTGTGTAGTGGACTATAAAGCATCACCATCTACACATGCATTGATATTAAGGTGCAGTAAACTAAGCAACTCCGCCATAAGATAGTCAGGGACAGTACTATCTTACAGTGCATGTCTACACATGCGAATTTGAGGTGCATTAGCTATTTTTAAGGCACATTAAGGGCACAGGTCTACATGTAGGTAATGCACCTTAAAAATGCGATTTTAGGCTATACGTGCCTAAATTTGTGCCTAAATTTAGGTGTGAATAGCTAAAGCGCCTTAACGCATGTGTAGATCCGCTAAGGCACATTAAAGCTGTGTATGTTGACTGACTTGGGACTAACAAAAGCTGGACTCATTATGTTATGGTCATGCCTAGAAGTCCCTTCTGAGATGATGGCTCCCATTAAGCTGTGAATCGTAAAGACATCTAAGAAGATAGTCCTTACCACAAAGAGCTTATGGCAGTGATTCTCAACCAGGGTGCCTTGAGATACTTTCAAGGGTGCTGCAGGGTGCCACCCAATGTTAGCAGTTAGGTGTGCAACCAGGACTCACAAGATAAGAACCTGTAGTGTTAAAACACTCTGACCTGTTGTCTTTCTCAGTTTTTTGCAACAGAATTATTGCTCAACAAGGGGAAAAAAGAAAATATTGAATAGGTGCTCATTAGGTCAGCATCCGTCCTCTGGTCACATATTAAAGGCTATCATAATGTATATGCACAGAAGGCTGAATTAAAATTTTGCAAGCAACCTTAATTCTGGCATTGCTTAACATACAAGCATTTGACTTTGCAACCCAAATATATAAATGTAGCTTTTTTGTGTGTACAGATGCTTACACATGCATACAGAATTGAGAAATAATACACGTACTAAATTATTATATATAATAGTAACATAACATTCAATATGATTTTATACAAGGTATAAAATGCAATGTATGTCTAAATATTATAAAACAAATATGTATAGAATACTTAGACACACACACACAGCAATATGCAGGTGTGTTTGCATGTTGGTGGTCACATACAGAAGTTTAAGAGAATTCAAGATTCTTTAACTAGTTAGAAAGACAGCAAGATAAAAGGAATTGGATAATGGATGGCTTTATGTAACGTGTCCTTGAGTAAGCTGATTTGCACTGAATTTTAATAGGGACCTGATTCATCAAATCTCAAACAGAATTAAAGTATGGACTGGATCCTAATAACATCATGCTTTATATCCATGAAAGATAAATTAAAGGATAGAAAACTGCTATTGACAAACATTGATTATATGTTCTTTGATGGACTTTGAAGTTGTGCCAGATGCATCCTGTCAGCCTCCAAAGTTTTCTTTTAAATCTCATTGCATAAGGCTTTTACTTTTTAATTATTTTTTCCCGCAGCCTCTTTGATCAGCAAAAATGTAGATCATATTTGGGTGATGCTATTTCCTATGCATTTTATTTAGATGTGCTCTTGTGCATAGCTTGGGTTGCATAAAAGGGTTTGGATGGTACATAGCAATTTAAGACCCTTCGAAAGAATTTGAGGGCTGTATCAGAATAGGAGTCAATGGTATAAATCTGTTGCACATAAGGCAGATCTCATTAGGAACAGTATCATATATAACATAGAGAAAGTAATAATTCCACTTAGCTATAGGAGGACTTCAACTGGAGTGCTTTGAGCTGTAGGCACCACACTTCATGAATGATGTAGACAGATTAGAGAGAGTTCGGAGGAGAACAACAAACATGGTAAGAGGTTTAGCAAACTTGACCTACGAGGAAGGGATAAAAGAACTGTGAATGTTTAGGTTTGGAAAAACAAACCCAGGAAGGGGGATGTGATAAAGCCTTTGACTATGTAAAAAGGACAAAGATGATTAACTGATCTTTCTGCAACCCCTGAAGATAAGATAAAAAAAAGTTGTCTTAATTTGCAACAAAGAGAGGTGAGATGTTAGGGGGAAAATTCTGACAATAAGGACAATTCAGCACAGGGACGGGGTACCTAGGAAGGCAGCAAAATTCCTGCCACGGAAAATTTTTAAGGACAGATTTGACAAATTACTGTCAGAGGCTGGCCCTTTTAGAGGTCTCTACCAGCCCACATGTCTGATTCTACACTTTTTATTTGCAACCAGCTATGGTTTCATGTCTGTGCCATCAGCCTGATCACATGCTGGTGTGAGTGCTCCAGGGGTGGGGAAAATGCAGCCCACAGGCTGGATCCTGCCCACCAGCTGATTGGATTTGGCTCATGGGAGGGTGCCCGCCAAGTGAATGGATTAGGCAGGAGGTGGCTCCAGCTGCTGGGTGGTGTCAGGCAGCAGGAGCTGCTTTCAGCAGGCTGGGTGCTCTTTTTCTCTGGGCCAGGGCTGCCACCAGCACAGAAATAGAAACATGAACCTGCCCACAGCTGTAGCATGCCTCCCTGCCCCTCGAGTCCGGACCTGGTAGCTGTCAGCCACATGCACAGCTGCCCAAATGCAGCCAGCAGCTTCCCGAACTGTGATCTGGGCACCTGGGCTCGGGGGGTGGCAGGATGTGCTACAGCTGCAGGCAGCTTCAGGCATCGGCACTGGTCATGGCCCACTGCTGTAGCGTGCCCCCTGCCCCCCTCCTCCCCGTTTGCCTGAAGCCCTGACTGAGAAGCTGCCAGCTACGTTTGGGCACCTGTGGACATGGCTGTTAGCTGCTGGGTCTGGCCTCGGGTGTGCTAAAGCTGTGGGTGGGTTCAGGCTTCCACACTGGTCACACTCGCAGAAAAGAGGGATGGAGAGGAAAGTGGGGAGAGGGACAGGTGTGGCCCTCGATAGGTCACCAAAACTCATGAAGCGGTCCACCAGCCCAAATAATTTCCCACCCTGGAGTAATCCCTTCCTCTGTCCTTTTTCTTGCAGCAGAAACTCTGGGTCACCACAAAGGACAAGGCCGAAAGCTGTTTTTTTGTTCTGCAAAATCATTTTTGGGATTTTTTTTTTTGTTTGCAAATAGGCATTTCCACTGAAAAAATGGACAATACATCACCAGCTCTGGACACCAGCAAAGAGCTGCCAGGTGACAGAGAGCGTTTAACATCCTCCGTGGCTGATGATGCTTCTCCGTGCCCCAGGATAAGTTAGCTATGCATTGATCAAGAGCCAGTGCCAGTGTAGGCAGGAGACTCATCACTACTACGTCAAAAGTGTTATCCAAAGCCCTTGCACCGATCTAATTGTCAATGCAGAAAAAAGAATAAGCATCATGGTACCGCAAGTATTGGGTAATAATTGCCCCCCCCCCGAATATTTGAATGCTATTAAATAATAATATCCCCACCCACAGCTTTTAAAGAAACAGATTTAAATGACAGTCCTCTTAGAAGCTGTGCTTTTCTAACGCAGGAAGCCTACACCGCGTGGGACGTTTTTTCCGTTCCTCATTCAATTTAAGTTAGAAGATCCTGGGAGATGGAGATGGACACTGAAATACAGGATCACGGCTTTTATAAGTGAGTTTCTCAGCTGTGCCCTCAGGTGCACGTAATGGGCACCCCCCTGTGTTGGCAGCCAAATTTTGAGGGGGGAAAAAAGCAACTACGATGTGAATATATACAGTGAAAGGGAAATAAAACCACTAAAATAAAATTTTAAAAATGCCTGGAAAAATTGACTTTTTAAAAGCGAGCCACCTAATTCATCAGTAATCCAGAGGAGCAGCTCTGTGCACACCGGATCATGTTTAAAGCTTGCTGCGGTCCGTGGAGCCTTTCCACTGTCCCACTGTCAGCGAACATGAATGTGGCTCCTCACAAAGGTAGCAGTTCGCAGGCTCGGCACCTGTATCCTGTCTCACCAGGCCCTTTTTTTAATTAGCCTAATAAAGCAAAATCATGTGCATGATTCTTTTTTCCTATACCTATCTCCATTAAAGATAGTCTGGTTGAATGCTAGCCTCTAAAATAGGAAAGCAGGTGCATCAGGCTCCATTTGGAAGCACCACAACTGAAGGGGAGTACCGACAACCCACTTTTAATACCAAATCCTGGGGGTTTGGGGTTTTTTCGTGACCTTCATCCTGGAACTGAGGGTCAGCATGATGCCTAGACATCACTAGCAGCAAAACTGAAAGTGCTGTAGTTATATTCTGTTTAATAATTGACCCTCGTGGCAAATTCCCGTTGATGTTTTGGGTTCCTGTGCTCGGGTCAAGAGCACAGTACAACAGCTGAATGCCATTGGGCAGCGGAACTGAAAGTTTTGTTGGACTCTACTCTGACCCCGACAGGATAATTTAGGAGTAATTCCTCAAAGGTTTTATTCCAGCCTAAACCTAGTGCAAGCGAGAGAAGAACCAAGCCCAAGTAATTAAGAACCGAGGAACTTCCATAGTAGATCAGACCAGTGGTTCACATCGGCCTCAGACAGGAGTTTATAGAAAATTCTTCAGAAGGTGAAAAACACTTGGCTATTATTAGGGATGGAAAAACCTGCTAGAAAAACCTGCTAACGTTCCTTCTTCACTCCCATCAGATTGGCTGATGCCCCAAGCGTGAGAGGCTTACATCCTTTCCAAAACTCTGAGGTGCTTTTAAATCCTTGCCATAACAACTCTGGATATTCTTGTTACCCGTATAACTCTCCAGTCCCATTTCATCCTCTTACAGCTTCCTGCTAAAAGCATTAGGATGATAAAACTGCTATTGAGGGACGTTGGTTCCCCCCACCCCCTGCTTAAAGCTAAGAAACAGTCATCAAAAGCTACTGCAGCACATTTAGGAACTATTAAAAATAAGCAAAGTAATAATATTTTAGGGAAAAATGTGACTGCCCACCTGAAAACCAGCTTTTGATTGGTATTGCTCCAACTTTAAGTTAAGATAAAAGTAGCAAGGGCCAAATTCTGCTCAGGTGGACTAAAACTGCTACAGTCTTATACAACAAAAGGAGAGCTGTTGCAGGTATAACTTCTGGTTGCCAAAGCCTTGCTACACAACACCTGCCCTAATGATTCCTTTCAAGACAAGAGGAGATCATTGTCTCTGACTAAAAATCTGCTGTAAGGCCTCATCATTCAAATAAGCCATTATTGACTATACGCATGTGCTTCTCTCCTGTGACCATCCTCATGGAGGGTAAGCAGCAGGTAGCCATTTCGGGCCACCAAGTTTTTTTGCCAGTCTCCCACAGCAAGTTAGGGCAGCCTGAGAGTACTCAGACACAAACCTACTGGCAATGGCATTCACAGAGTCAGGGGGAGGTGCTGGCACCCATTGCACTACTGTCACACTCTTTCACTATCTTTGTCTCCTGCCTAGGAGGATGTGGGGAGGGTGTTGTAGGAGCAAACTTGGCCAGTCGGTACAGGCCTACTGCAGAAAGATCTCTAGAGAGGACTTGCAGACCTCAATCTGTGCAAAAAGAGTAGAGGGAGGCAGAGAATCTGCCCCTAACCATGAATGTGGGCAACTCTTTGTTGCAAGTGCCATCCAGCGTGCAATTGCTTTAAAAAATTTGCTTTGTTCCACAAAGACAGGAACTAATAAGAGCAGAGGAAAAGACATAGATTCACACAAATCAAAGCTACTGTATCTAGAGGAGACAAGGAACACGGTACTGAATACACAAGAGAAAACTTTGCATTACTCTTGGCTTGGCATCCTGGAAGTAGCTTAAAGTGAGAGGCAAAATCAGGTAAACAGGCACTTTCTAGCCCAGTTGCTATTTTCCTCAAATAGTGCCGTGATGGATTTATTCTGTTGACTCACAAACTTACAACTGATCAGCCTTGGAGCAAGTAAGATCAGAATCAGACTCATTAGGCTCGGGGGGGATGACATGGCTGATAATTAGCTGAAGAGTCTGGCTTTGTGCTACCTTGACTATCGCTCATAGTAGCTCACGGTAGAAAAAAGAGGTTTCGTATGAGGTTGCTGTTCCAGGCAACATGCAAGAACCGAGTATGAGATACTCCTCAACCTGAAGAGGGGTATCCCTTTATGTGGAAAAGGGAAGAGGAAAACCAGGCTGAAGGGGACAAAGTTTCCTAGTTTCATAATTAGTAGGGTCGGAAGGGACTTGAGCAGATCATCGAGTCCCACCCCCTGCCTTGGCAGGAAAAAGTACAGGGGTCGAACGACCCCAGCAAGGTGTACATCCAGCCTCCTCTTAAAGCCCCCCAGGGTAGGAGCCTGCACCACCTCTCTTGGAAGTTGGTTCCAGATCCTTGCCGTCCTGACCATGAAGTAGCACCAAGTTGCAGTGGGACTGTGGGTTTGCTGAATGCCAGTGCAGTGCCCGAACCTAGAAGTATTTTATCCCAGATTGCATGCCAGGGCCCAGTCCTGCAGAACCATCACATTGCAGTGCGTGCAATGCCTCAGGGTAGTCTGCCTTTGAAGCTCTAGACACCAGTTGGATTTTTTTTGTTGCTACTTTTAACATCCCTGTCTCTGTTTTCCTCACAGTGTGATCTGGGTGGCACCACTCCTGTCATTTCTTTACTTTTCGTAATCTTTCAACAAGCTGAATATAATAAACATGATGGCAACTTTTTAGTCTATCGAAGTTGCTAAGGCATAATGAAGCTTGATTTTCATGAAATTATATATGCAGCCAGAGGTTGGCATGCACCAGGGAATGATCTGCTTTAAAAAACCCTCTAAAATACTCGACAAAAATAATGTAATTCTTTGGCTATGTTGTGTTCTCTCTGTTCATTACTAAGTCATCATTAGCAATAAAGGAAGTTTTGTATTTAGTAGGATGGGGAATCTGCCATCCACTTTCAAGAAGTGAATCAGTCACACAAGCCTAATCCACATCAGCTTATCATGCCAAGAGGTACTGCTGGGATACCAGTCATTATAGCGCTTCATCATTGGCAGTCATTGGCCTTGGGAGACCATGGACACTGTGCCTTTGGTGGGTTGCTGCATAACAACACAGCTTCTTGAGTGGCGGAGGAGTCTGACGTGCGACAAACAGACCCTCTGGCAAGTTGTACATACAAACTCGGTTGAGCTTGTGCTGGCACGCTGAGCACCCGGCCTCTGACATCTCTTCTCTAGTTCATCATTGACCCTCTCCATCTTGAAGTGACGTAGGCGCTCCTCCGCTCTCAGTGGTCTGAAGCGATTGATTCCCAGTATTGGCCATCATTGCACAGATCGTGAAGGTTTTTCTTCCAGACGTCAACAAAGTGGAGTTTGGACCATACAAGTTGAGGTTTGCCAGCGGCCAGCTCATTGTAGAGTAAGTCCTTGGGGATTCAGCCATCACTCATATGATTCATATATCCTAACCAGCAGCGGCATCCCTGTCTCAGGAGCATGGACATACTGGGTATCTTGGCCCATTCCAGAACAGTGAAGTTACAGATTTTGTCACAGCATGTTATGCTCAGGATACGGTATAGGATTTAAGGGCTTATAACAAGGGTGAAACCAGGTATGGTCATGAATGTGCCTCTGCACCTACACAGAGATCCATTATGGGTCAGCCACATAGAACAAATAACAGGATTGGGAACTCTGTTCTTTTCTTCAGTTGTGACAATGTGGTCCCAAGAACATTTTCTGAGTTTTCTGCTAAACATGAAACTAGAAATGCAAAGTACTGGGGTCTCTGAAGACTTTTCTGGTCAAAAGAGTTTCAGTTTTCAGTAAAAAAAAATATTTGGAAAACTGAAAAGACTTGCTACCTTTTGCGGTATTTTTCTCCTAGTTTCCGATCTTTCAATTCAAAACTGTACGTTTTCATCAAAGCAAAATTGTCCCATAAAAATATCTACTTTTGATGAAAAAGCGTTCTTCAGCCAGCTCCAATAAAGTGTTTTTTATTAGTGAACTTGTGGGCCTCACTGCAGAACAGAGAAATGGATGGATTGGCTTGTAGTGCAATGCTGGGCTACAACCTTCAATTAATGTTCTACACAAAGCTTGTTTGATCTGAAACTGTTACATGCTCTTCCATTATTTTCCCTCTCTGCGTTTGCGTAGGTTAACACTGGTGGTTTGTATGAATTATATAAATAATTGGGGTTTCTTTAGAAAGGTACGGTAACCATGCCATTAAATGAATTATTTAAATGAATAAACTAACAGGTGCAAATTCTGACTCAACCATGGCTGTATACATGTGATTGTAGCAGGCTTGTCTTTTGGAGCTTGGGTTGAGTCCCAGGCTTGAAATCTTGCTGTTTTGATTGGTGGAGCTCATCCCCCCAATCAGGAGGCAGCAAGAGGAGTTCAGCTACACCCCTTTCCTGAGGGGAGGGGGAGAGGAGTCCCCCCCCCCCGGACCTGATTGAAGACTGCAATGCTCAGGTCCGGAAGACTTCAGGGGCAGACCCCTGGAGCATATAAAAGGAGCTACGTGCCCAGTGTGAGGGGAATGCATCCGGGACAGAGAAGAGAGAAGAGCGGGGCTTGGAAGAGCTGAGGAGCGCTGCTCAACAGTAGCCCAGGACTGCCCCTGAAGACTTCCCTCAGTGGGGAACAGCGGGCAGCTCCAGCAGCTAGGCTCTCGGTGTGCAGCCTGGCACATGGCGTCCAGACCCTGGGAGCTGCGTGAGGCGGCTCAGGTCTGCAACCTCTGGTGTGCGGCCAGAGGCATGGTCCACAGGTTGGGGCATACAGTAGGACCTTTGGAGCCCTTGGGCAGCTCAGGTCCTCAGCCCCTGAAACGAGTGCAGGAGGCGCTGCATGGAGGGTCCAGGAGTGGACCGAGCCTGGTGCTGCACGAGGCAGCCCAGGCCTCTGACCCATAGCAAAAAGTTGAGTCCAGAGAGCCAGACGGTGATCGGGCTACTAAGCCAGCAGACAGGGCCAAGCCAGAGGCCCCAGAAGCCCTGCACAGCAGAGCCCTGTTCCAGGGGACAGCGACGCCCCCGAAGCCAACTGGAGGCGAGAGAGCAGCCTGGTGCAGAGGACGAGGACCACCCTCCAGGCCTGGGAGCCAGGAGTTGCAGGGAAAAGAGGATTCCCACAGGGGAGGGGATTCCCCCCCTGGGTAGTTAAGGGCTCCTGAAAGGGGAGCTCCCACTGAGAGTGCCCCCACTAAAGTCACCAGCTTCTCTGCAGGGTTTGGGAAAAGCCCAAGGGCATTGAGGTTTCCTCTCGGGGTTGAGTTTATCTTTGGCGTTTATCTGTTTCAGATCAGATACTTACCTGTGACTTACCTGTATCTGGAGCACTGGTATAAGGTTTTGTGTCATTTACCCAGGGGGTATAGTTTTATGTTACTGGTTTAGAGATCTTATAAATATATATATATACATTGTACATATGTTTATATCCATGTTCCTTTCCCTTGTGATAAATTAATGTCAATAAATGTGTATATAGTTCAGTCCCCTGACTGTCCTGGCCTGGTTCTATAGGGACAGAGGGAAACCGAGCGGTCTGTATTTCCCACCTCACAGTGCACCTGCCAGCTAGCAATCCCCTTCAATTGGAGAAGGGGAGTATGTACCCAAGTTACCTGGGCTACCTGATAATTCCTTTATACTTCTACCAACATTAATTGGATGAATTACTGGACTGTGGACTACTTGCTTGAGTTAGAGTTAATAATATCAAACAATTGTATTTTGGTTTGTTCTTTCTCAAGCAAAGCTCCAAGAGAAAAACTTTAGAAAAGACTTCCAGTGTCAGGTAAATAATAATTAGAATAATACAAAACATTACAGAGAATTATCCATTGGAATGGATAGAAAAGAGGGCAGAATTGAAGCCCAGGCCCTCCCCTACCATGTCGCTCAGAGGCTCTAACAGATGGAAGTGCTGAAATATATTTTCATATATAATATATATGAAAATATAAATATATGTTCAGAAGCCCAAGCGCTTCTGTCGTGTTTACCTTGGCTTCATCTCCAACTTGGCTGGCCTGGTGCATTGAGCAAGGCCGGTTTTGTTGAGCTCAGGGTGTCAATTCTTTCTGCTCCCAGATTCCTGTGGTTATAGTTCTTTTTTTGATCCATGACGGTAACTGGTCTCTTTGTCCCTAGATTTTCATTGTTCAAAACAATTTTTCTTTTCAATTCTTTGGAATCCAGTCCAGTTCTCAGTCCATTTTTTAAATACTTGGAAAAACCAAATGAACAATTTTTAAAATGCCTCTCACCTCGTAAAACTAGCAGCACAGCATAGTTTGATTTTTTTCTCATTTAGTAGCAACCACAAGCAAAGCAGCTTATGGTTTTTTAGGAAATTGTCCACGATCAGGAAAGCTTTCCATTGAGTTACATATTTGTAAGTAGGCTAAATATGAGTTCCAGGTAGATAACCACAGAATTAACACATAGTAAATTAGTCACAGGAATTGTGAGAGCATCTGAAGGGAGTGAGATGTCTGGCTACTATTGGCTATCCCTGCATTCCTTTGAAAATGCCGTCTCCTGTGTCCTCCCTTCTTCATGCACTGCCCCCCAAATTCTTGCTTGTCTCCCCCAAGTCTCCTTTAAGTGCATCTCTCTTAGTGTAGATCTCACCTTCCTCCTCTACATAGGTTCATAGATTCATAGATGCTAGGGTCAGAAGGGACCTCAAAAGATCATCAAGTCCAAACCCCTGCCCTAGGCAGGGAAGAGTGCTGGAGTCAGATGACCCCAGCCAGATGTCTATCCAGCCTTCTCTTAAAGACCCCCAAGGAAGGGGAGAGCACCACCTCCCTTGGAAGCCCATTCCAAATTGTGGCCACCCTTACCATGAAGAAGTTTTTCCTGATGTCTAGCCTAAATCTGCTCTCTGCCAGTTTGTGGCCATTGTTCCTTGTTACCCCAAGAGGTGCCCTGGTGAACAGAGCATCTCCGATCCCTTGCTGTTCCCCCCCAGTGAATTTGTAGGTGACCACAAGATCACCTCTCAGCCTTCTCTTGCTGAGGGTGAAAAGATCCAGGTCCCTCAGTCTCTCTTCATAGGGCTTGACCTGTAAACCCTTAACCATACGAGTGACCCTCCAGGCTATCCACATCCTTCTTAAAGTAGGGCACCCAAAACTGGACGCGGTACTCCAACTGAGGTCTGACCAATGCCACATAGAGGGGAAGTGTCACCTCCCTGCACCTGTCCGTCAAGCACCTGCTAATGCAAGATAAAATGCAGTTAGCCTTGTTGATCACTTCATCACACTGACGACTCCTGTTCATCTTGGAGTCTACTATGACTCCAAGATCCCTTTCTGCTTCTGTGCTGCTGAGAGGGTCATTCTCCAGCACGTATGTGAGTTAGATATTTTTACGCCCTAGGTGCAGCACTCTGCATTTGACCATGTTGAACTGTATCCTATTGTGTTCTGCCCACTTTTCCAACCTGTCCGGGTCTGCCTTCAATTGTTCCCTACCCTCTGGTGTCTTCTCTTCACCCCCGAAGTTGGACAGAGTACACTTTATGCCTACATCCAAATCACAGATAAAGACATTGAGGAATACAGGTCCAAGGACTGAGCCCACTACCCACATCCTTCCAGGTCGACACTGACCCATCCACCACCACTCTCTGGGTGTGACCCCCAAGCCAATTTGCCACCCACCTGACCATGTAATCATATACGTCACAGCCTCTTAATTTATTTATGAGAATGGGGTGAGATACCGTATCGGAGGCCTTCCTAAAATCTAAGTAAGAAACATCCACTAGGAGTGTGCGGAGCAGGCTCTATTTGCTTTGGATTCAGATTCAGCCTGAATCAGTGATTCGATTTATTGATTCGGATTACTGTCTCTGATTTGACTTGGCTGAAACCAAATATGAAGATTCGATGCTGATTCAGGGACACAGCTTTAAAAGTTTTTTCAACATACCTTGAGGTAGCAGGTGAGGTTCATGATTGATGTGATGCTGGGGTGCATGAAGCATCCCACGGGGGGGGGGGGGGGGCAGCCCTCCATGTGCTTGGTGGTGAACCCAGAAGTGGACTGGGAGTACTTCCAGTCCACTTCCAGGTTTGTTGGGGAGCACCCCAGAGGCCCCCCTATGCCTCCCTGGCTCAGTGATTAGCCACAGGGGGACCCCGGGTGCACCCCCAGACCCAGAAGGCACCAGTTACCAAGCCAAGGGGGCACAGGGAGGTGGACTGGAAGTACTTCTGATCCACTTTTGGTGTCTGCTGCCGAGCACTCTGGGGAGCCCCCTGTGCTTCTGTGGGACGCTCCATGCACCCCAGCATCGCAGAGATCACGAAACCCTGCTACCTAGAGGTATGTAGAAAAAACATTTAAATCTGTGTCTATGTCCGAATCTCTGAATCTTTCCTTATCTCTCTGAATTGATTTGGAGGGTTCTGATTTGATTTGGAGAGATTAAAAGGTCCTCTGATTTGATTCGGATTTGGAGGTTCAGCCACCGAATCAAGCTGAATCTCTGCCAAACTGAATTAGAGACCGAAGCTTTGCACAGCCCTAACATCCACCTCTACTCCTGCATCTCCTAGGTGTCAGCTATCTTCTTATTACTATCAGAAGTTTGTCAGCTATAGTGTCTGGCTGCAGCTATGCTCTTTCTCAGGATTGAAGCACTTCTTCGTCAGAAATACGCTGTGGAAGCATGATGTATGTTGACCAGCATCTCTCTGCTGTCTCATCATTAGCACAGCTTTCATGCTAGCCAGAATCACTGAACAGCCTGAACCAATAATGGGCAGGGAAACACATTGTGAGAAACAGCATCTGGGATTTATAAAGGAAAATACATATACTATGGCATGCAGGTAGCTTCCCTCAAGTGCCTGCCAACACTAGCCTCCACAAGAGCTCTATCGTCTAATTCAGCAGTTTCCAATCCCTTTTTGTGGCAACCTCATTTCCACACTTGCACCCCATTTCCAGTCCAACAGTTATAACCAAATGCCTGTGGGGCTGGCAACCCAACTCATTATGCACAGTGACCCCATAGGATCACTACCCCTAGCTTGGGGACTGCTGATCTAACGGGAAGGTAGTGGTCACGGTCAGCTAATGGGACACAGGCAAAACTCTGGTAAGATTATAGCTGGTTGGGAAATAATTTTCCCTAGGTGGAAACTTTTCAATTCTTTGGTGAAAAATCAAAATACTTAAACATTTAATGGTGTGAACTTTTGAAAACAGCATCACAGAGCCTCAGGAGAGCAGTAAGTCACATTTCTTATCTTCCCTTCCTGGCTGATATATTTCTCCCGCAGTGCACGAGAGCCTGTCCCTTGCTGAGCTATCGCTATAAGCATAGATTGGGAGGATTTGAACAGTTCTGCTCCCCTCCCAAACTTAGCACAGGAAGAGCTGAAGCACTGGCTAGGGATGGACCTAATCCTTGGAGTTGTGGCCTTCATTTAAAGAGCACATAGAGCACTGCAACCCCACATAGCCCAAGGATGAACACCACCCATGCAGCCCCTAATATCTATCTATCTATCTATCTATCTATATTAGGGGCTGCATGGATGGTGTTCATCCTTGAGCTATGTGGGGTTGCAGTGCTCCATGTGCTGTTTGATATAGATATATAGCTGCATAGCTATATATGTGTATACACACACACAAACACTTATACACACATACAGATGTATATTACGACTCATGTCAAAAAATGTTTCTAGGATTGGGCCCCCGTTTTGTAACATTTCTCCCTCAAAGGATCATTCAGCGATGCATCTGAGAGTCAGATTCCAGAGAGGGAACTAAAAGAAACATCAATAAAAAGAAACCGCGAGCAAGCCAAATATAGAACAGGCCAATATGAATTAAACAACATCCTAGAAATCTTCACACAATAATTGATTTGCTCATTTGTACTTCTTTCTATTCTTTAATCTTTCAGCAGGGTTTCTATCCTCCCCCTTGCTTTTTTAATATTCTCTGTTCATCTGTTGTCTACAATATTGTTTCTGATCTCTCCTATCCCATCAATCATCTATAAAGAGAGACTAGTCCACACGCTCTGGTCTCCAATCCTAATGACTGTAAAGAACTAATCACCTAGACTGAGTGATGCTCATTGTTGTAAGTGTCTCTTTGATTTATTAAACATCTCGGTATAAATTCCTGTATGTTTTTCAAGTTATTTCCTAGAACCTGTATGAAAGGGCTTTGAAATCCTAAAATTGTCTGCTTGGGGGGTTTTGGCTCGCCTAATAACCAGAGTCATGTCATGAAAAATGAGTCTTGATTTAACTAGCGGGACAGCTTAATCCCAAATTCAACTCTGATCTGCAGTTTGACCTTTCCCTCAATACTCCTGAACCTTACAGACCCCACACTTCCACTGGGCTTTTAATTCAAAGATAGCATGCACAAAACTGAGACCCTTACACATGTCAGATCACCCAGGTGAACCCAGGACTGGAAGGAGCCTTGTGAACCACCGAGTCCAATCCCTGAATTTTAAGGGAACCATTTATCCCGAAAGTTTGAAAATTGTTCTTGGCAACCCCTCAGACCCCACAGCCATAACGCACAACCAAATGCACCCCACAAACCTGACACAGGCAAAAAGTAGGTAGGGTAAGGGCACCTGCCATTACATTCTCCTCTGTTCATTTGGTTAAAGGAACTTCCAACTTGGTTATGTGACTTATTAAAAGTTGAATAAAATGAACATGCCATACTTTCTAGAACAATGTATATACTGTAGTTTCCGAAGCATATAACTAATTCTTACACTAGCTATACAGGCCTGATTTGGGTATGTCTTCACTGATCTCCGATATGTTACCAGTATAGATTAGCATTTCAGTCTAATGTGGAATATGGCCACAAGGCTTTTGGAAAGTCTCATGTGGCACCTATAAGCAGACTGGGGAAACATGGACTAGATGAAGTTGTTACGAGGTGGGTGTAGAGTTGGTGAAAAACCCCACTCAAGAACCTAGAAGAACGTTTCAGGTGGGGTCCTGTAGGGATCTTCTTGGACCTGATATTATTCAATATTTTTTTCTAGGGACTTTGACGGAATAAGAGAGTGCGCTTGTGAATCTGTGGATGACACCAAGCTGGAATGAGTTGCAAGCACTTAGGAGGACAAGGTTAGAATTCAAAATGATCTTGATAAACTGGGGAAATGGTCTGAAATCAATACAATGAAATTCAGTAAAAACAAGTGCAAAGTACTAACACTTACAAAGGGAAAATCAAACACACAAGTGCAAACTGGGGAATAACTGGGGAGTCAGCAGCACTGCAGAAATGGATCCACTGGACCAAACACTGAATGCTATTAAAAATACGATGCTCTTGCAAAAAAGTCAAATATCATTCTGGGCTGTATATAAACAGGAGTTTCCGATGGAAGACATAGGAAGTAACTATCCTGCTCTACTTATCACTTTAAGAAAGATGTGAACTAATAAGACAGAGTACACTGCAGGGCAGTAAAAATACTGGAGTTAGAAAACATAACTTAGAAGAAAAGTTTTAAAAAACTCAGGTGTGTTTAGTTTGGAAATGAGATGACTGGGGAGGAGGCAGGAACAAGTCTTCCTATATATAGACAGTCTTTATAAAGAAGATGGTGAGGTACATCCAGTAAGGAACAAATGAGGCAACCATCTTAATTTCCAGAAAGAAAAAATAATCAGCACTAGAAAAAATGACCAAGGAAAGCTGTTCAGTTCTTACCATGGCAGGTTTTAAAGAACAGGTTAGACAGTTGTTGGAGGTCTTTGCTAACCCTGATATTCTGACCTGTCTCAGAGCAGGGGACTGGATGAGATTGAACTCCCTTTCAGGCCAATATTCCTATGTCTTGGTGAGGTTCCCAACTCCACCTTTATTAGGATTTAGGCACTTAAATCCCTAAGGCTGCTTTGAAAATTTAAGCTTAAATCCTCAGAAAATTCTTGGGAAATTCATCCTTATTGCCAGAGCCTTTGAGATCATACCAGTTACTTCCAAGTCACTGGCTGTGCTTTACTATTGGTTGGTTTCAAACAGGGGGGTTGACTATGAAATGTATACCAATTCTGTATTCCCTTTTCTTGCTCAATTTGTATAGAGTATTGGGTAATCAGCTTAAAATATTCCTTAATGTTCATCATGCACTTTGCAGCAGGCAGGGCTAATGAACAGCAACTGTTACTGGCTAGTGAGGTTTTTGCATGAGATCTTTCTTTCTTAGGATAGTTAACAAAAGCAAAGATAATAACAATTCTAGTATAATAGACACATCATGACAACTCATGAATCCAGGTTTAAGAGTTAAGATCATATATCTTTTTAAACACATTTCAGTACTGTGTGGGCAGATGGAGAAAGACGAACAAGAAAAAAGTGCAATTTATTTGAAGGATTTACCTCATTTTTCTGTTGGCCCTTTTTTCCTGTTTTGTAGATTGTTTCCAAGCAGCTTGTTGCAAGCCTTTGGCATCTGAAGATCAGGCTGGATTACATAGCTGTGGTTGGACACATGGTAGTTGTTTTTGTGTTTTGATTGGATGATGAGGGCTATTCTTATCATTAGGTTTTATCTCCTAAATATTCGCATTTTGAAGTTTAACATGCATTTTCTGAGAACAGCCCTAAAATTCATGTAACAATCCCCTTTCCGCAAACACTCCTGTCTCTGAACTTGTTTGCTGGGGTTTTTCACAAAACCTGGAAGGGCTGCAGTCTAAAACTGGTGAAAAAAAAATTGCAAACATACTAAAAAAGAGATGCAGTTGTCTTCGTCTTATTTGTTGAACTTAATATTTTTCCCCAATCAGCTCTAATGCAAACAGACGGACAAAACAAATTCAGATTTGTAGTCAAGCAAATAATCAAGGAAAAGCTTTATGAGGCCCATATGTTCTCGACTCAAGCAGATGCACACAAACAGAACATAAAACTGTGTAAGGTTTCCATTGCACAGTCACATAAAGCCACTACCTCCTCTTGCTGGTCATTATTGCAAATTTTTGGTAGCATTTATTTTAGGCAAGGTGGTTCCTAAATGATCCAAAAATGTGGATAACTTTTCTCTAAGGACAGCCAGACAAATAGGCATAGGTTAGGGAACAACAATGGGCAGCTCTTGTGCCATTGGACTCAATTCCTGGTAAGTAGGGTGGGTCTTTAAGGGGAACATGGCGGTAGGACCTTGTAATAGATAGAAGAAGACGTGCACGCTGCAGTGTAAGAAGTTGCCAAACAGTATCGTCTTAAGTAAGTGCCTACCAAACATCAGAAATCAGTATCGTCTTAAGTAAGTGCCTACCAAACATCAGTATCTAGAAACCCAACATGGACTAATGCATTTGGGTCAGACAGTGCCATTATTGCATATTACAATCTCCTACTCATGGAGAAGCATCTTATCAATTCAAGTCCAACTACAGTGGCCTCAGGTGGAGAAGAACACCATAATCAACCACGCTGGTAATATAAACGTCTTTAAAATACTCTAAAATAATTTTTTTCACATATTAATGCTGCAGATTTAAGGTAGGAGCTCCCCTTTTCTACCAGGGGTAGGAACAAACCTGGTCTCTCTTTGGAAAGAGGATATTGTCACACTATCCAACGAGGCAAAGTTTGCCAGCTGATGAGTCACAAGATAAAGCCTTTTCAATAAGTATCATTCATACCATACTTCTGATCTGGGGGATAAAAGCAAAATATTTCTGTGGCTAGTTGGATTTTGTTTGAAAGATGGCAACTGCTGGAAAGAAGCTCGGTGGCCCAGAATGTCACTTAGTCCATATCGTGGAGAGGAGTGAGGCATCCGAGCCGAAGTGAGGTAGACACAAATGTAGGACGAACACAACTGTGGCACAGAGATCAAAGGATATACACCTCCACTCCCCCCCACCTGGTTTGTGCACGTACGTACAAATACGCATACTATCACAAACCTTTAACTGAGCTGAGACAGGTTCTGTAGCTTTGACGGGAGACAAGATCTCCATCCCAGCAGTTCTACTGAGATTACTCAGCTGTGAACAGATAACTCAATACAAAGAAGAGGAAGAAAAAGCAAGGAAAAAAGTCGAAGCAGACAATTTCATAGAACCCAAACCAGACAAGACTCTCTCTGATGACCAAGGGAAAAGCTTTGATAAACGGTAGGGCAGCTCCTCAAATTCAGGTCTCTGAAAGTGGGGGTGGAACGCTGCAGGAAATAATATGAGAGTCCCTGCTGTGGGAGTCAAGGGAGACAGGGGAAATAGTTCAGGTAATAAAAAAAATGTTAATATTACCAGAGTGGAATGCATCTGAGTATAATTCCAGACTTTTAAGTTCAGCTTTCAGATGATGGAGAAAGAAAGAGACAGCCCACTGCCATTGCACTGTTTTGTCATATTGGGTCTAAGGTATGGAATAAATCAAAACTTTTTTGGGGGGGAACTTTATACAAAGAAATGCATTAATAATACATGACAAATGTTCATCGCATTGGTGTGCATCAGTGGAAACTATTTTAAAGAAACTATGAGTAACACATGAAAGAATCAACCTGGGTTTTGCTTCTGATGAGTCAGGAGGAGGGGGAAGAGCTGAGGCTGTGACTTCCCAGTTGGCAAGAGAAGTTGGGATCCCAAAACTAGCGTTTGGTTTTGCACAGGAAATCAGGAGGCACTGGATCCTGTGAGCCATCTTATGACACTGCCCTTGAGAGGAGCGGAGAGATATGATGGATTTTGCTGTGTAACCACCGTGCCTTATTTTTTCTGTACAACACACATCTAGATGGCTAAAGACTTTGCTATTTGCAAATAGCTTGTTATTTCTGTGTTCAGTCCTGTGGAGAGTGCTGCAGGGGGGACACGTGCACACCCGTACGTACATGCACTTGTGTGCGTGCACAAGGACATGTGTTAACACACACCTGTAACACTTTTCTCCCCTGTTTTGTTTCTTTGGCCCTTTCATTACCAAAGAAAAGCGGTTCAGAATCAAAGGACACGATTGCTATTTATGGAAAAAATGTAACTGCAATCTTCCTCGAGATTTTCTGAATCTATCAGAAAAAGGAGACGGCGGGGAGGAAAAGATCAAAGTCTAGAAATGATCAACCCTGGGATGACATTCATGATTTAGTTCATGGTAACACCCAAAAGGCTTCACACAGGACTGAGGGTCTATTGTGCCAGATGCTGCCCAGGCAAATGAAAAGACTTCATTCTTATTCTGAAGATATTTCAGTTTGAATAGACAAGAGAGATCAAGAGGGAGGGGGGAAATGGATGCACCAAATAAGTTATTAGAATGAAGGTGAGTGAAAGACATGAATTTCACTCGGGAAGTCTTTGCTCCGTAGGGGCTAGCACAGCTCCCAGGATATCGCTTCTCCAGCCCGCGTGGTTAGGGATAAGAAGGGATGGGTAGGGACTAGTGGTACCCGCGAGCTCTGGGGCCCTCACGGGGTTCCTCGCTGCTGGTGTTGCATCTGGAAAAATGAGGTGCTTCAGTTAGGCTGCTCTCGCCTACCAGCATCTGCTGCCCTCACCATGGCTTGAAAAAAACCTAGTTTAATCAAAGAGCTTCACCGGAGCATGTGACACAACTTCATACAACCTTCTTTATTGTCTTATCTCCTTGGGGGAGAGCTTCAGCCAGGTCTGGGCGGGCATCGGGAGGGCAGCAGAAGAGGAAAGGAGATGCAGGATCTGCTTCTATTTCAGGGGGCATTTTTAGGGGTCGATAAGTGATGCACGGTGCTTTGTTCTGCTCCGTTGCTCCGGCTGTTACCTTTATACAACGTGACGATTGTTCTCCCCAACGCTGGGGTTACCCTAGCTCATCACATTAAAGGGGGAGCTGGATCTTAAACTGGCCACAAGGAAGAATGCAGGAGGTGGACAGAAATAAGGGAGCCCACTCATGCAGCTTGTGGGATTTTGGGAGGGAGAGGTGGCATGGGATCTGTAGTTCGCAGGATCCAGGGGCTGGCGTGCACCACAGTGTAAGAGGCAGCACAGCAAGCCTCAAGGCTGCTGATGCTCATGCAGCGACAGCTCAGGAACGGCTCGTTGCTCCACTTCTCTCCACCATCTTTCTTGGGGTGGGCGCATCATACACGGGTCTATATCTGCCTTATGCCTGGCCAGGCGTCCTGAATGGTGGGTGCCCTTGGGAATCTCTTGTTCTGCTCTCAGAGTATGAACATGGCTATAAGGCAAGCGTGGAGAAATTGTTACGTTGCTGAGACCTCGCCTGGCAAGTTTCAGATCAGAAACGCCTGGGAATGCAGAGCTTAATAATGAACATGCTGAGAGTCGCCATAATAATTCAAACTATCCATGCCAGTGTCAGCAGGCTCAGCAGGGTCTATCATTACAAAGCCCCCTTTTAAAATGGGTGTACCTCCTATTAGGTAAATTATCTAAACTGTGGCAAAGAATATTCCAAGGTGACAGAAACTGGAACAGCGCAGATGGCTAAAAACGAAAATCAGATAATTGCACATAAATTACTTCTGGGGTCTTTCAAGATCCTTCCATCTCCCGGACTGAAAGGCAGTCATCTGGAATACAGTAATTAAAATAAAGGCTGCAGCATATAGAAAACTTAGTTGGAACATCGATATAGTGTACGTGCACAAATTGTGATCCTCCACGACCTGGTTTTTAATAACTAAACTCATTGTCGTTTTCCTTAGAAAGCAAACAAAAATGAGAGTCTCAACAGAGAGGCCAAGGCTGAATTTGCAAATGAATGATTTTTGCACCACCCTGTTGGGCTGCCTTGGCCTGGGATGGAGTGTATCAGGAAAGTGTAAGAAGTTTACACTACCAAAGCCAATAATGTGTCTGTTTTGTGAATCAGCAAAAGGCTGTATCTACTGCTGATATAAATCAGTGCAGCTCCTCTAAAGACAGCAAAGCTATGCTGATTTAGACCAGTATATTATTTGGCCCTCTATCATTTTTTCTATAAAGCTTGCAAATCTTCCATGCTGACAACTTATTTTAAAGGAAAGAAGAACACCAACAGCAAGTTGGCAGTGATCACTCATCTAAAGCAACTGTGCTTGAATCCATGTATATTCAACATACAATTAAATATATAACAAACCCATGATTCTTTCAGCCCCAGCACATCCAACACAGTTAGTTCCCCTCTTGGCTCTCACTCCCTTTGAAGTAATGGCTGTGCGCCACTCCCATTGCTATAAATGATCAGACCAAAGATGCAGCTAGGTAAGAGATGCAGCTAGTTAATCCACTACCGGTCTCAAGTCAAGAATTTGCTCTTACAGGATAGGAACTTATGGAAAGTTTTTAATATTTGAGACTCATCTCTTAGCAAAATTAACTGAACTTAGCATTCATCAAACCTTCCTGCTTCAGTGATGAGGGTGTGTGTTCACTTTATGTTAACGGAAAATGTGTTGAAAGTCTGATGGGTGATGTGGAGACTTCTTGATTGAGGACAAAGTCACCACACTACCCTAGCATCTCTTTTTTCCCCTCTGATCATCACATATGGAGACCAGTCTTTTGGAAAACAACATCAAGGGGCACCCGGAGAACATGTGCTAACAGTTCTTTTGACATTCCTCTACAGTAGGCCAAAAAAAATACTGAATCAGCATTGGCATTTATTGGATCATGTAGAGATGCTTTTTGTCAGACATGTTTCAAGTTAGAGTATATTTTGTTCAATGCCTAACGGGCTTGATGCACGGGATACCTTATAAAGAAGAAAGGTTATTGTTCCCCACTGATGAGTATAGTTCCTTTTGAGGAGTCTCATTTAAGCTTGAGTGGGATAAATAAGAATTTTCTCCAAGTTTCCCAGTTAAACTGGAGGCAGTTGCCTGTAATAGGAAGGTTTACTAACTCCTTCTTTTTTTTTTAAAACCACCTTTTTTATTTTGCAGTTGAGCCACCAGGCTCAAGTCCTTTGCCTATAAATCACAGCCAGGGACAGGTGAATCCCCAGCTGATAAAAAAAACGACGCACTGCTGCACAAGGAAACAGCCAAATGAATCCTAAGTCGATCTTTGTAAGTGTATAAAGTTTCTGTGTATCTGTCTGTCGACTTATTTCTATGGTTACAACAGCATTGGATGATATCACAGGCATTAATCAACTCAACTTTACAACATCTCTGTTAGCAAGAGAAATATTAATATCCACAATGGTAGATGGAGAACTGATGTGCGGGGACCGGGCTAAGCTCAGACAGGAAGTGTGTAACAGAGCCAGGAATGGAATACAGACATCCTGAACCTCAATCCAATGGCTTAACTACAATACCACCTGCCTACTGGCATTGCCTGCTCGCTTGCAGCCAATGACCTATGTGGAGTCTAGCTGAGGACTCTCCCCATCAAGTTCCCAGCTGATAAGAAAAAACTATCAGGTTTGGGGTTAGCTGGCACCATCATTAGCAGCATTAACGAGGAGCCAAGGCCTGATACGGCGATCGAAATACCCCATCTCCCAAGGCGGCTGTTTCAGACTCAGCTTGAGATACATTTGTGGGGCAATAAAAGGAAAGCTTGAACCACAGTCACGCAGCGTTTTTCCTATTGGTAGGTGAACAGAGGGTTCAGTCTCCACTTTTTGCCAAAATTTAACTAACTACAGCAACAAAGAAGCAGATGTTCACCAAAATCAGGGATTGAAGAATCTGTTAGAGAAAGTAAGCTCAGCTCATCTCCATCGAATGTAGTGGTATACATAGGTGGAAATGGAAAGGTAATATCATAGAACCAGCATTAAGAAGTAGACCTAAGGGCACATCGACATGTTGCCATATGGTCATGTTGCAATGGCACTGTGCTTTTATACTTCCTCTTAGAAGTACTAAAGCATGGCACAGTATAGGCGGTTACTGCACCATGTGTGCAGTGCATGGTTAAGTTTTGCCTCTACGCCGCCACGGCGGCATGCTATACTGGGGGAGAGTGCCACCACGGCAGCGTAGCTGGCGATCATGTGTAGACCCATGTTATCGCTCCATCACCATAGCGCACCGTAGGGTGACAGGTAGACATGCACTAAATGGACCTTTCTGATTTCCAGCTGAATAAGTCAACTGTGTAGCGAGACAGCTTCATAGGGACCGGTATACAGGATAATTCCAAGATGGAAGGGGAGTCCATCCCAACAAGAAGCAAGGCGGACAAGAGTGCCTGAAAGCCCCCTGGCTCACCAAGGGCGTCTGGGAATGCCTGCTTGCCAAAAAGGCGGTGTACACCCAGTGGAAGGTGGGTGCTATCACCAAAGAGGAGTATACCTCCTCTGCTCGGTTCTGTAGGGGGGCTGTCAGGAAAGC
>NW_017728951.1:18245380-18311876 GCF_001723895.1 Crocodylus porosus
GCTGACTTGAAGGTATCCAGCTTCTCAAGGTGTTCCTTCACGAGGTCAGCATTGATGGAGGGTAGGTAGATAGTCTCTTCCTTCCTCCATAAGCATATAAGGGGGAAGAGTTTAGAAAGTCTTTTGGTATGGAATACAGGACGATGTCAGAGAAACCATTGTGCAAGGCTGACATTTTTGTGATCCCCAGTATAGTTCTTGATAGCTGTGGTTTTATCTTCAGCATGGAATTCACAGAATTAATCCTTTTTTTTTTGAAATGCAGGAAATGGCTTATAAAATAATTGTCACCTACTTGCTCCTTTAAGCAAATCCCTCAGAATAAGTTTAAGAATGGAAAGGGGTCACAAATCCTGGCTTTGGATGTACATGAGCGTTGCAGTCAGATACACTGGGTATGAGTTATTTGTGAACTTGATATAAAGTGGTTAATCTATGAGAGCCATATGAACATTTAGGGCCTGGACCAGCTGCTAGAAGTCAGCCCAGCTCTACTGAAGCTAACGTCACTGCTCCTATGCAGTAGTTAAGGATATGTTACACTATATTGCATCAGGCCTCTGAACCGTGGAAATACCTGGATACGGCCACATTGCATGCTGTGAAAGCTCAACATTGTTTCTAGCATTGTGGGTCCAAATATCTTAATTGAATCAATTTCTTTTTTAAATGGGGGGGAGGGAAATGGAGCTCTTTGCCTGCAACTTCTACTGGAATGAGTGAAACTGCAGACATCTTGTAGCTCTCCATGGTGCGCTAAGCTGTGAGGGGCAGAAGCTCGTCATTTAGAGGTGACATTTGGTGGTCCAAGAAGAAATATATGACTCTCTGATGCTCCCAGAGCCCGATCCCAGTTTGCCCTTTGACTAACACTGTGATGTCATTTACTGTTTACCAGCCAATTTGGGGATCCTCGCTACAAGACTGGCCTCTAGTATACCACATAATTCACGGGGCCTGAGTGCAAAATTTGGTCCTTCATCAGGCATAACCAAACTTGTCCCTCTGCTTGAAAAAGCAATATTGTGCATCTTCCTCCAGAAGCTATAGCCTCTTTTCAACTGAATTACTTCTCCTTGTGGCTTTAATTTAAAGGTATCTTAAGTATACATTACATTTCCTTGCAGCTTGCATGGTAGACCCATGCAGCAAAGGTGTGATTGAACCAGAAGCTGGCCATTAATTGAGGGGACCTTCCTTTGAACAAAAATGTACAATAATAAGTGTCACTGCCGAGAAAGCACACTGCACACTTCAGCTGAGAAAGATGTTGTACCATGTATTTACCTCCCCATAACTTGTGTTTTTTTATATAGTGGAAACACCAAGTCAATGCTTAGCAGCAGCTTGAAGTTACATTTGTACAGATCTGGTTTCTCAGGTGATGGAAATCAGTGTAGCACCAATGAAATGATCTGGCCCATGTACTTTTAAATAATGAAAACATATATTGGCTTTGGATATGGACATGAGGCCAACACTAAGTTTAGTGTGACATCTACGTAAAGCAGCAATATGGCCCTTAAAATGTACCAGTGGTCTGATTTTCAAAGAAACCTTTTGTTCATATGTGCTCACACCTTTGGATGTTACTTGTGTAGCAGAACTTATGTACCAACTCAATTTGTCCTGTTGGGATAAACACGTGTAAAGTCTATCATCTGTGCACGTGACAGATCAGATCAGATCTGGGCGTCAGATCTGAAGTGGGCAAGTGAGCACGTGCACGTGCAAGCAAAGACTTTCACCACCTTTTAAAGAAGCAGCCCAGCAGGAACCGTAAAAATATCAAGCCACATTGGCAAGTTTTCATGGCAAGTATTAGAAATGCTCACACTTGTCAGCTGTCCCACCTTTAAAATGCAAATTGATCTCATATGCTTACTGAGTAGTTGTCTCATTACAGGAGATGGTAAGAAACACTAAAATCAAACGAGAGGCTAGAGAAAGTCTTGTTGGGCTAAAGAAGTTAAGCAACATCGTGTCAATCTTCTTGAATGAACTGACTCCTAGTTGTTCGTTGCACGCTTTTGGGTACAAACACCTTTCTTCAGGCATAGGGAGAGTCTGCTGGTGTTTTCTGTTCTCCTGGATTGAAGAGAAGCCAAAATGCAAAATGCAGGTCTGTGAAAATGCAAATGTGTGGCAGTGAGGATCCGATCTCCCATGGCCTCTGATCCTCACTGCCATGCATGTGCATTTTCACAGACCTGCATTTTGCATTTTGGCCTCTCTTCCATCCAGGAGAACAGAAAACACCACCAGACTCTCCCTATGCCTGAAGAAGTGTTTGTGCCCCAAAGCTTGCTAAGAACAATTTTCCCAATTGTTTAGTTGGTCTAATAAAAGATACCACGTTTACCTGAAGAACCTTGGCTGCCTATGTCCTTAGACCAACACGGCTACAACCAACACCCCTGATTCCTAGTGTTGCTTATTTTGGGTTTTCGGCTCATATTTGGTACCCACGCTTCCTTGGTATATAGTCGGCTAATTCTATAGGCTAGGGTGGCTTACGTTACCCGAATATTTTCTATGTAGATGTCTAAGCAGAACGCTCACTTTGTACCACCCTTCCAAGACAGTTTTTGGCTATATTGTAAATAAGTCAAACCTGGGGGATAGAACTGGATGGCTTCTCTGTTTTGAGCTATCCGATGGAGCAAACCCCTGCAGTTTTGGTTCTGGGTCAGACCCAGCCTCATAAGGGGCTTATATTTTGTTTTGTCACTTGCTAAACTCTTTCACAAAACAGCCATTGCTGACAAACTGAAATCTAAACTTAAATTCCTTAATGGAGTTGGCCTTCACTCTCAAATCTCAAACACAGGCCTCACCCAGATCTGAATACTGCTAGTTTTGCTTTGGAGGGAGGTGTCCATACACAAATCCAGTTGGAAATGGCTTGTCTCTTTCTTTCCATGGTGGTAATACGGGCTCCTCTTCCCAGGAAACAGGTTCAAGAGCAGTGAGGCTGTTTCAACGATATTCCAGCAAGACAAAGATTATCTCCACCTCCACTGTTTCTGCCCAACTGATCAGCACTTATCCCTGCACCCAAATGAACAGAAAGTGGGACATGCGTTTGATGAGGAAATGATGGAAACGGCGGACGAGGTGTCCTGCTGCGCGGGCTGCAAAGGAGCAGAGGAAGGTGGGAGTGCTGTGTGTGAGCAGGGTTGCCAAGTACTGTTTTGCCCGTGCACTGGGGACATTCGGCAGGCAGTGTTCGAGCGATGAGTGAATCACTTAACTCGCTTATTCTGTAGTGACGGAGCAGAGGTTTCTACTGGGACACAAGCTGGCTTATGTGCAAGCATAGATGGCACACATATAGAGTTGAAAGTCTCAACTGGCTCCCCCACTTCGGCTGCTGTTCATTTTCATACTTCTAATAAGCACATTTTTGTAAAAGCATTCACACTCCCTCTTCAGGTTTTGAAAGATGTCTCTCTTGCAGCAGAGGCAGCTGCTAATGAAACGAGCCAACGCTACAAGACAGCCCAGTCTTAGATGTCTCCATGCTGTTCCCTCCTGCACCGCGTGGGACGTTGCCAGCAATGCCCTCTGATACACTGGATGCACGGGATCGGTCAGAGTCTGTGTTAGCACACAGCTAACCATTAACCTAGCTCTTACGGATGGCTTACAAATGATTTTTTGAGTGCTCACCTTTCATTTCTGTAACTAAGAGCTACAATTGGTAAAATGGCCATTAGCAACAAGACCACGCAGGCGTGGGGCACGGTGGCTTACTGGAATGCGAGCCATATCAAAGCAAACTCAGGATGACACAAGGTTCGCATGGATCCTGCTGGCTTGGACAAATACGGATGAAACCTGGTTTTGGGACACTGGAGCCATGCTAAATGTGTCTGACTGCATCAGACATCTGATGAAGCGAGCTTCAGCCCACAGAAGCTTGTGCTTGTGTTATATACATCAGCCACATGCATGCACGTGCACACGCACTTATGGTTTGGTCTGCAAGATGTAAATCTGGCCTGCCTTCTACTTGACTGCAAACTAACAAGGCTAACTACGTCTGTCTGCAGCCTATCTGCTGAGTAACAATTATCCATCAGAAGGGACGGCAACTCTCCGGTGTTGCAGAAGCCGAGGACTTAATTCTGACGGGGTCACGGGATGCCTATATCCCTCCTTAATGTCAGTGTTCAGCATCTCCCAGGATCAGTGAGGCTATTCACCCGATGAATGAATCCATTCTCTAGTCCTGTCCATTCCAGACACAACACTGAAAATATCTGAAATGCTGAGATCTGGAAAAAAAACATGCCTGTACAGCATATGAAAAGCGAGTTTTACTTTCCAGTGCATTCACAAGACTGAGATGTGCGTGTGCTGAGAATAACGGAGACCTCTTTCCAGGCTAGGCAGAGTGTTTAGATTGAATCGTTGCCAGTTCATTGGCCCATCCTGTGCCAGCCTTCTCAAAAACTACAGCCCTTCTGAAATTGACTGCTGATTTCAATGCTTTGGAAAATGCAGGGGCCAACAGCATTGTCCCCACACTTGTAGCCCCGTCTTCCAGTTTCGTGAAGACACTGCTATTCTGTCCCGTAGCAGCTCTGGACATCTGTCTCAGTTCTCCATGCTTCTGGCTGGGAGAGCTTATTCCAGCAGGACAGATAATCAGGCCCCTATTCCCGAGCTTCAGTCATGACCTTCAGTACCTCCTGAGATCCCGCTTGCTCTCAGACATGGATCCCTTAGAGTTTCCTGACCTAGAAAAGCAAGAACTCTGATTAAACCACTAGCAGATGGTAACCCAATGATAAAATGTGAACTCCTGCCTCTTGGCTTTTTAAAGGAGTAAAACAGGACTCTGAAAGTTGCAGACCATTTGTGATCCCATCCTAATGGTTAGTTAAATGGAAACATCCTCTTCCATGTAAATGATGACTATGTGTGTGAATGCCAAGTTTGGGCACACGTGAGTTTGGTCTTATTTGTGCTGTCCAATAGGCAATGCCAAAGGAGCCCCAAATGATGTGGACAACTCTGTGACCACAAACCTGAGACTATTCCACTGTATCATCTTGTCTACACCTGTTTTTGCCTATCAGGAGCATGGGCAGTGGATGTGGCTCACATCCTCATTTATTGCCCCTAGCTTGACAGCTCCAAAGGATGCTGCACCGGGATCGTTCCCTTGCTATACTCAGCAGAGAACAAAGACAGTCCTTCATTTGTTCGTACGGATATCCTAAAATGATCAGATGAGAACAAGGGCATTTATGCAGTGCCCTACTACCTCTGCCATATCCTCATTGCTTGCTTTCCGAGAAGTCTCCTTAGCCATGCCTTCCCTGCAACAAGAGTGGGAGCTCAGAGCTGGATAGGGCCCCCAGAGGATACGGCTGACACAAGCAGTATAATCCTCCAGGTGAAAGCAATGATGCCACAGAAAGCAGCTTCTCCCAGACCTGCTCCTTCTTCTCCAGCCGTCCCTCCCCAAACTCCAGATCCCCACCCCAGTGCAAAATGCTCAAATGTGGGTGCTTTCCTGGAGGCCAAAACAGAAGGCAAGGTGAGGAGCTGACGAAGTGCTTGCTCCGTTTGTTTTGCCCAAAGGAAGAAGTGTTTTGTTCCTTGTGCTCTTTCCATGGCACCAAATGCAACTGTTTGCACAACAACATGGTTAAACCTAACACCCTGAGCCTAATTTCTGCCAGCCGCAATTCTACTGACTTTAGTGTAGTGACAAAAGGGAATGAATTTTGCCTGTAATATAGCTCTGTGCCCTCCTCAATCTTCAGCTCTGTAGCTATACCTTCCAGCTTCAGAAGCTATATAAGACACAGCACAGACATGACTTACTGCTTGCACTGAAATTTGACATTGTAAAGAATATCTAAGTGAACCAAAGAATCTGAGGTTTATATGTGTTATTTAACTTTCACATACCATATCCTACCCTTTGCAGTGATGGGCACCCTTGAAAGAGCTGGGCACCCTGCAAGAGATGGACAGATATCATTAAAATGGCGGTGCTTCTGACTTCTACCACCAGCCAAGTCCACAGAATCGTCTGAGGACAAAGGTTTATGCTTCCCGAGATAGTTGTTTAAATCTAACTTCTGTCATATGTGATCTCAGTCTGAGCATCTCAGCTTGACCCCCTAACCAGACTTTAAATTTCATGGCAATAAGTGACGTCAATCTAGAATTAGATAGATAGATTTTGCCACATCAGAACATACATACCGCGCAGTTTGGTACAAATCACTGTGATTGACAGCTGGCTTCAAGACTAGGAAACAGCAAAGGAGCTACATCTCAGGAATGAAGAGTATAGACAGTGATGTGTGTAGGAAGCTTGCCTAGCACCTGTCCACAGCATGCCAATCTCTAATCCTTCAGCCAGTGTTATCAAGTCTAATTTTTGTGAGCACTGCAATTCTTGAAATTCATGGGGTGGAGAAGGGAGGAATTGGAAGAGCGTTGGGGGAGAAAAAACCTTGAGATTGAGAGGAGAGAGAGATTTTAAACAGCAAGCACCTAAAAGTTTAGCCCAAGGGAACTCTGCAGTGCAGGGGCTGAGAGGAAGCAATCCTGATACAGGCATTCAGTAGTATGCAACCTCTCCTAAAAAGAGTTGTATAGATAGATAACCTGAGCTGCCAAACTCTGGGGTTCAGGTGGGGGTGCCAGTATGGGCCACTGCAGAGGAAGAAGGCAGGCAACATACTGCAATCTGATCTGCAGTCAGATCTCAACTACTCCCAAATTCAGGAAATGCAGTAAAGATTTGGGCCCAGTTCTGTTATTCAGATCTTGAGCTCAGCCCTAAGCCAGCGGTGTATGAAGAGCAGACATTATTTTAAGCAGTGAATGGTTCCTATTGACGTAATTGGGACATCTTGCAGAGGTCAAGTTACGTACGGACTCATGCGGTCTGCTGGATCTGGACCTCTTTATGTGAACCCGCTGTCTGCAAATGGGCTCGGTCGTCCACCTCTTCCTATTTTCTGATTGCAACAGAGAGTGCAGCCTGCCACAAGAGGGTACTAAAGCACAAGGCTACACAAATCAAAACCACCGAACTTCAAATGTGTTAAACTACTCCGTGCAAGGGGGAATGTTCTACGATCTGATGCAGCTTCTTTTGCTGTAATTATATCTTCAGATAAATTTCTAGAACAAAGAATTGACACAAGGATATATTCATCGCGATGTGTTTCAACTGTCCATTATGAGGTTTGAAACAAAAACAGGGTTCATAAATACTGTACAATGAAATGCTTCATACAATGCAAGCTTGTACCATGGAACATGATTTTCTGTTGTAGCTGTTTGTCAGACTAAAAACAATAATTGTATTGAAATCCATTTTTAATCAAACAGTTTGCTGTGCTCTGGGAATCTGTCTTGGGCATTTTTGTGGTGCCCGTCACCGCTGTATCAACATGTTCAATCTGCACCATCAGTTAAGCCTGGTAGATTTTAATTGAAATTCTGCCCGTCTTCCCATCTTTAATTTTTTTTTTAAAATAGAAATAATCTTTTATATTGTGGCTGCATTTGATGCATATCCTGTCAAGAGTAATTGTAGATCCTGTCCTGTCCATGACTATTTTTCTAATTTTGTTTTTTTTAAACCACCTTTTCATTGTAAGGGAATTTAGTACAATGCAGTCCATATCTGCTTTTTATTAGGAGAAGGAATGGACTGGAAACATTATTGTTAGGGAAAAACAACAATAATTAAAAATCCACTTTCAACACTGAAGGTGAAAATACCCACTAAGATAATATGAAGTATGTCAAAATGAATTGGAATATCAAATTGTAGGCACTGAAATAGGCTCGATAAAATATCACCTTAAATTCTCAAGAGAGAAACTCACTAAGCAAGGAACAATAAAGATTTTATGATATGGTCCTTTTTGACAATATCTTTCCTTGCACCTGATGCAAATAGAGTTTCTTTTAAAATTATTATTAAGCGTCATTAGATCGTCCTACCAGTAGAAACATCGAATCAACTGGATTTCTGGTTATCCTATGTAAAACAAAAAGGGTTAAAAATAAAATTTGCTAGCCGACTGTTAGTTGACTGAAATAATCAGCTGAAAGAACAAATTTATTGCAGATAGTCCCATGATTATTAAAGGCATCCCTAGAATTGTTTTAATTCCTGTAACTCCTATGCATATTTGTTAACAGCCATTTGGTATTCAATTTATCTCACCTCAAATGCAGCTCTATTTACTGTTTGTTAAGCACAAACAATATTCTCAGGGCTGCCTAAAACACAAAACCAAGGGGCAGTCCCAACCCTTCAACTTAATGGAGAGAAACAAAAGAGACAGGATGTACTGGGAAGTTCAGAGGAAGGAATAACTCAGGAGGTTGTTTTTACTTCAGTGGGAAGCCTCATATAGTAAGAACAATATGTGTGAATAAGACTTTGCAGGAGCAATCCCTAATATCCTGCCTTTGCAGGGGAATAGACTTGAATAGGTCGTTTCCACATCTAAATATCAGGAACTTAAGTAATAACCATCATGCTCAACCTGAATGAGATATTTATTTGAACTACTTTGGAGCTCAATTCTCCCCTATTATAAATGCATTATTCTGGCACTCATGTGCATACACTATGTCCATTAGCATCTATGAGAGCATTGGGAGTGAAACGAGTATCGAATACTCCAGAGACATCTACTCTGTGGGATCATACGGGATTTTGCCATTAATTTGTCAAACCAGCCGACCTCACGAGTTTCTGTATTTGGCATCCCATATCACTTATCCTGCGTGTGTGCATGGCCATCATCCCCAGAAATCAGACCTGCCTGACACTCTTCTCTGTCCATTTTTTTTTTTTTTGTCTGGGCTTGTATTTTGTGCGCTGTATTTCACAAGCTTCCTGTCCAAATGTGCTGTACATAAATGACTCCAACCAGCCGGCTGCAACTCTGAATAGTTTTGCGTCTGCGGTGCATTTTGAAAGTGCACAAAATAAAAAGGGACATAATTTTCCCTATGAAAAAGAGGATCTTAGAACAGCTGATAATTTACCTTTATTTGATTCTTTTCTTTTGTGAATGAACAGATGTGCTTTCCTGGCTTCACTGATTAAGGGGAGTACATCTTTTAACTCCTGCGTGAATGGCCAGTCTGCAGCGTGTTTGGTATTTACCAGCTTTGAATCTCCATTGGCCCGTAAAAACCTTGACAAGTATTTCTTATTGTTAGATGTGACACCTTGTGAGGCAGGTAGAACTGATCTCTTGAAAGATTTCTTCCCACTGAACTAGACCTCGCAGCACTCCCGACATCAGCACACACCGACACACACGCTTCCCCTCTTTTACACCACTGGGAAATTTATGGAGCGATATTCTTCCCACCAGGAGCAAATATCAGCACAGCAGAGCTCTAGACACATGCTCCTTCAGAAAAAAGAAAAAAACCTTTAAAATTCTCTAGGAAGATTTGACTTCTTTTTTTAAATTTTCTTTCCTCTATTTTTTTTTTCTTCCAATGTCAGACTCCTATACAGTTTCTTTGAATGTTAGAACAGCTGGTTAGATCTGTCTCGAAGCAAAATAAGCTGCAGAACATTTCACCTTTTGCAAAACTTTCCTGAAGATGGGCTGCATTTCAGATCAGGGAATACTTCACATTTAGCTCTCTGGGGTTATTTGGGGGTGTTTTTAATGGAGACCTGTGAAGTGCAATCAGGCCAATGCTGATCATTGCTGATGGAGCTGATGGAATTTACTTAAGTACTAAAGAAAACTGGCTTTCTTATGCTAATAAGAAAACTGGTGACTATACATTGAGAATGAGGGTCAAATATGCATCAGAACAAGGCTTTTAATTTGCTGAGGCAGAGCGGGTGTTGCTTTCTTTTTCCTTAGGGCACTGGGTTTGACAATTGAGCTGGAGACTTGTGTTGCATGGCGGCATCCTCCGGTACCATTGTGCGTAGGGGTTTCTGAGTCTGTCCTTTCCATTGCCCTAACCTTTGATTAGAAAGCAGGACATCCATTTGAGTTGCTTTCTCCTTCTCCCCCTATTTTTGGGGAGGAGGGTCTTATTACTCCTAGGTGATAATTGACTAACCAATATAGCAAGGTCCTATGAGAGGGAGCTAAGGGTGGCCCCCACGTGGAAGTTTTCGTGGTGGCAGCCTGGGCCCCTGGATGGCCTTGCTGAAGGTCACTGGGAAGTGGCTCTGAAAGGGTTAGGTGTGGCTCTGGTGGCAATAAGTGATACCCCACCTCCATAGATGAAGTGAAGGCTGAAGAGGATCCCTCTTGGGCAGGACACTATGATTGCACTAGAGGAGAGACAAAGGACATCCTATTTACTGCTAGGCCTCCTCCAGCATTGGGGCTAATTTCTACAAGACCCCGTTTCCCTCCACTATGTCTGGAAGTTGTATAGGGCAAACCTGGTAACCAGAATGCAGTGGTTTGGTGAGAACCGCAGAAAGGATATCACTTTAACCTCCCTTCCCATCCTAGAAATGTTGGAGGTCTGCAAGGGGTCCTATCCATCTGTATAAGGCCAGAGGTGCAATCAGGACTGCTGAGGACCTTCCAGGCAATGGGATCTGCTCTTCTAGGGTTTCGGCTGATTGTTGCGGTGGGTTTCTCCATGCCTCCGGAAGCTGATGGCTTGGCTACATAAATGGAGGTGACTGTGATTATGAATAATTTTATCTAATGAGCTGCTGAGGATCCAAACCACTTGATGGGAATGCCCAGGTAATGATCTGTAGCCAAGGTGGATGACTCTGCCAACTACCACATCACGTGCAGACAGGCAGATTTGGAGTCCAGTGCAAGAAGGTGCCCAGCATGATACTCACTCACCGACCTGTTCAATGGGAGTAAATGTTTCTGTGCTGTATCCAGGTGTCAGTATGACCGCCCCAAGGACAGCAGGCAGAGAAGCATGCATATCTAGTTGGCTTGCAAGGAGAAAGTGAGGGGTAGGAGGGGAGAAAAGTCTCTTGTAGCCAGTGAACCTAGTAGAGGAAAAGGTCACCACCAACCAAAGATGTGAAGTTCACAGAATCTGGGGGCTGGGGTTCATTTATAGATTCAAGAGCTGTTCCAGAGCTTTGCATCATCATGACCTGATATCTGAGCACAATGAAGGACTTAGCCTATACAAGCTGTCAGGGTAGCTGGCAAGTAAGGAAGGTTTATGAAACTTCCTCAAAATCTTCTATGGAAATCCAGAAGAGTATTGCTGCATCCTTTAGCCTACCCTTGGTGGGGGAATAGTTCACTATGCAGCTGACAGAGCTTTCTGCCAGTCAAGTATCTGCCATTTGATCCGACTCTTTCTATGGTTAGACCTTGTGATGGGAACACTTATGAAAAAGCATGACATTGGGTCATTCAGTCTCTTCATTCATTCCTCTAATGAACCTAATGAGCTTTCAATTAGTGGGCAAGTACTTTTTGGATATAGGCATGCCAATGGACACTTCGTTGACCTTTGTGCCTTGTGAAACATTTCGCCTCTTTGGTATGGATGACAATCTGGGAGTCGCAGCTGATCAGGCCATGCTTTCTGGAAGGACACAGAAGGGTTTCTTTCTGGCATGTAAACTGGAAGGTAACCAGCACTCTGCTGGGCCAGTTGGACACCTCCACTAGAGGAAAGGGCAGCAGAGGCTGAGTTTTGGCTTGGCTGGTATGCCAGCAGTCAGAGAACCAGATCTGCCAGGGTCTCGGTGGTAATGTCACCTTCCTGCAGTCTTTTCCAGTACAGTGAACTCCTCAATGAATGGCTCAGGTTTGGTCACGGCTGCCAACCCATGGTGCAGCTGATGAATGGTCACACACAGGTTATAGTCAGCTAAGGCATTTTTTATTAAATATTCACTTCATTGCAATACTTGTCCTAGGTGAAAATAATGCAACAGATTTGCCTGATTGTGGGCTAAGCAAAACCTACCTTCAACCTCATTTGTTTGCCTTTGCCTGCTGAAAAACCCTTTTTTGCAAGGAAATAATTTAGGCTCAGCTCAGGAGTTATCATACATTAGAAATAAAAGCAACTTGGCTTTAAGGACCAAGTATGCTCACCAGGCCCTCCAGACTCAACTGGCTTAAGATGCATGTGACCTGAGCACTGAAACATGGAAATCATTTCTACTAGGGTATTTGTGGGGATGGGACTGGACTGGATATATTCCTAGCAAATTCATGGATGTGGCCTAGCCAATAATTATGGAGCAATGGGACAACATCCCTGTTTGTTGCTGAACCTCATAATGGGAGAAGTCCAGGGTAGACTGTATAGTTTGTAAGGTCCAATTAGCAGACAGAAAGCCAAAATAAAGCTTAGTGGTTCAGCAAAATACTGGTTTGCTAATAAGAACTGAACAGAATTGTTGCCTTTTATTTTTAAGAACAGATCCGCATCCTATGCCTGGCTGTCCATGGGTGACTGGATGCATGCACGAGGGAATGCTGTTAGGTCAGAGGGACTGTTACTGAAAGGGTGCTGCCGTCATCATGCCATCTCGAAATTTCAACCAGCTGGGAACAAAATCTGCTATAGCGGTAAAGAGGATATTCTAATCCATCTATAAAAAAAATATCACTTGCTTGGAGAAAGCCTTTTGCAATATTATACGCTCACACAGTATGGTTTATATACTGGCACAAAAAAAGAATTTCAATATTTTGTTGAAGGCATAAATGATATCCCTCCAAAAAACCCCAAAGGTTGCAATTTATGAATCTTGATGTGCCCATCCTGTTCCCAGCCTTGCTTTCTCTAGTGATTGTACATCGTGCTGGAGGAACGGTATCACAACAGAGGAGTGGTCGCTTTAAACCTCTAGCCTGATTCTAAGGTGCCAATATTTTCCCTTCACCCTCTCTCACAGGTACCTTCAACTATGAAGCAGAGGACAGTAACAAAGTAAGAGAACTAGTTATTTCTTAATAGAAACCTTCTCCCTAATGTGGAGAATATACTTACACTCACTATTAAACTCGGCTCTGTGTATGTTCTGTGTAACCTTTTGAACAGCTTCTGCTATAAAACACAAGCCTCTATTTGCTGTAACAGAAGCACTTCATTCCCAAACAGTACAATAAAAGAGTTTGCTGAAAGAGAAAGGGCATTGCAAAGCTGAGCTTTGTGCTCTGAATTCTTTCCCAGTGTCTTCCTTTTTAATATGTTGCAAAAGAGGGGGGAGGGAAAAAAATAAAACTTTTTTTTTTCTCTCAAAAAGTGTTTTAGAATGTTTTCCCAAGAAATATCACAGGCTGAACTGAAACACCTTATCTACAAGGAGGTCCTGGTGACAAGTGTAGAAGCAACACAGGAAAAAAATCAATACAGCCTGCAGAGATTAAAAACGTACTAGAAAACTCTAAGAAAAATGCAACAATTAATGGTGGTTGTGCATATAATATATGAAAACAAAGCAAAGAGGCATTAGTGTCTACACACAGATCTATTTGATAGGTAATGCTTTTATCTCAACTTGAAAATGGAAGCTTTATTAGACTGCTTCCCATCAGGAGGCGTAGTACCCAGAATAGTGTGTAAAGCTCTAACTAGCTAAAAGGCTTTCCAATTTCCTCTTTCCCAACCCCTCATCACTTTGCATACAGGTGAAATTCAAATGGCTCAACAGAGGCAGGGCTGAACCAGGGAGCAGATCTACCAGTTAGGAAAAACCCCTATATTCCTTGAATGGGACAAGACATTTTAACAGCCAATGATAATTAGCTCTGGATAGAAAGGAGCAGTTGTTTTGTGGTTGCTGAAGCTTAAAAAAACCTTCCATGAAATTACAGCTAGAATATGACCTACTTGTCACATTATGTTGTACCATATCATATTATTATACCTCTGGCTTGAATGAAACACATTTTAATGTGTTTTGGCTATTGGACAGTTTCATAATGAAATGAAGATGTTCATAAAAATAAGGGAAATTTTTAAATATCATTTAAATACTATCTTTGCTTTCCAATGTTATATTTCTTCCAGTGATTAATTATCTACATTCTCTTTTGCTCAATTTTCCCAATTTATCCATTAAATTGAAGGTAAAGCTCAGGAAATAACGTATATTATGCATCCTTCTTCCCCAGCTGCTTAATGTTTAAAGCTGGTTATGAAGCATAAGAAGCATATTCACATCTGTCCTCAATCCTCTGAGTCAAGAACATAAAAATAGCAATGGAAATAGATTCTCTGTACCAATTTCTATAAAGCTATACAGACTCACTGTGGGGTTCAATAGGTATACAGAGGGGATAGTTTCAATAGGTTTATAAAGATGGCCCAAGAGCATTCTCACCTCCCCCCTTACAAGAAATTAAGTTTCTTTTTGTATCAAAGAAATCTGAGTTAATAATTATTCATCCCCTTATTGACACCAGCCAGCAATGTAGCTGTAGGACATTCTGGGCTGTGACCCAGCTGCTTAGCTCTGCTAGTGCTACCCAGGGGTTCCTCTTGAATAAAAGAAAATCAAGTAGCACTATGGTCCTTTGGTAGTGACTTTTAGGGATGAGGAAGTGGCCGGCCAGGATGTATCTGCATTCAGGCTGTGCCAAGATCATGGATGATCCCCTAGGGTTGTGGACAGATGACCATAAATTAGAGTTTCCACAAACTCTGGATTTATAGCCCATAATTGAAGGCCATATTAGTGACTTATAACCGCCCTCACACTCACATTCTACCAGTGCACTGAACTTATCTCAGCAGGGAAAGAATAGGACTTGAACATATACCCAGATGATAGGTGGAAAAGGTTCATTGGGTAAACACGGTATCTTTTATTGGACCAACTAAATAGCTGGAAAAATTGTTCTTTGCAAGCTTTTGGGCGCAAACACCCTTCTTCAGGCATTTGAAGGGTCTCTGTGGGCATTTATACACATACCTTTTTGTCCTGCAATGCCCCTGAAATCTGCCGCTGTGGATGAGAACTGCGCTGCGCCGTGTGCCGTTGTGGAAGCGGCGAAGTGTGCAGAAAACAGCAGCGGTGCGCTTTTGAACTAGCACACCTTCTATGCGCTTTAGTTCAAAAGTGCGCCGCTGCCATTTTCTCAGCGCTGATGCGCATTTTTCTGCTTACGCAATTGCAAGCGATGCTGTGTCGGGGGCTTTTCAAAGCTCCCAGTGCTTGTGTAGAAGTTGCCTCAACGCCTGAAGAAGGGTGTTTGTGCCTGAAAGCCTGCAAAGAACATTTTTTCTATTTAGTTGGTCATACAAAAGATATCAATTTACCCAAAGAACCATGTCTGCCTATGACCTTAGACCAATAGAGCTCCAACCATCAACCCTAAATACCTAGATGATTTATACATATATGTGTGTAACCTGCATATGTCTAGAGTTATACTTCTGTGTGGGTAGGCTGTGGAGGGTGGGCTATTATAGGGCTTAGAGGCCGAGGAGGGATGTGTTTTGCTTAAAGTATGATTTTTACTATTTTATTGTTGTTGCTGCTTATTTAAGCACACTGGACAAACTCCTTATTTTAACATTGTATAAATCCAAATGAATAAATACCCTTTGTATGTGCATACCCTTGTTATAAACGGGCTCCTTGCCAGTCCTGGAAAAACAAAATAATTTTCATTTTCTTTAACAGCTATTCGATTTCATTGATATTCCCACAGCTCTGCTTCTCTCAGTTTGGACCAGGTCAGGCTCCCAATGATACCCACTGCACAACTCCCGGTGACCTCAACAGGAGAAGGTTTATTTTAAACACTTGGTTTTGCAGACGTTTCTTATGGAAGAAGGGCCACTGACTTCTTTGCTACAACTCATGATCCTGAGGACTACGTGGCAAGTTTGCAAGACAGGACTATAAATATCAAATGCTTTGCTGTAATGCTGTCCATCTCACATAATACATCTGAACAATAACTAATAAAACCCCTTATTACCCTGATGTGGAAAGATGGCATATTTAGACCAATTTTAAGACACATAAACTGAAGAGCTATAAAGGGCTCAAAACGAGCCAGTGCCAGAGCTAATATTAAAAATGCAGGAGGCCTTGGCTTCTAGTGCTAAATATTGCCCTATTAAATAACTTTATTTAATTTCCTAAATCCAGGTGGTCCAAGGAAATAAATTATTTTTAAAAAAGTCTCTGCCTTACTCTACTGTGTCTCAAAGGCCTCTGCCAGAGATAGTGCATGGCCCCATAAACAAAATTGCAGCTGTCATGCATTCAGAGCGATGTCTTGCAATGGTTTGAGTGTCCTCATTTCCTACTGAGGTTGAGGAAACTTAGCATGTCACTGGTCTGAGCCTTTAGAAAGAGCGGGAAGACCACTAGGGCTTTCCCCTGCTCATTTTGCTAAAGTGTCACCAAATATTTAATTTTTATCTGTACAGCCAAGAGAATCACTTTTCAACCTCAGCACTTTTCAAATAGCATATTTGCTGATGTACTACACTTTACCAGGGGTTCCTGTATTCATATCATATAGCCAAGTTGACTCCATGATGTCATTAAGAAGAGAAGTAACTCTAGAAGTCAAAAAAGTATATAGCCTTTTCACGCTATCCTGCTAGCTTGACATTTTAATAGCAGAAAGTCAATCTTGTTTCACAGGGACCTAGTGAGGTTTAATGGAGTTCACCAGCCTGATGAGAAGAAGTTCAGGCTCTGGGATTCTCTAGTCTGCAGTAAATATGGGAAGCGAGACTTAGAGAAAAGTTGAACAGAATTTGCAAGATTTCCAGTGTTGACCAAGGTTCAAACCATATGCAAGATTTTTGACTGCAATGAAATGGCTATCAACTAATCAATCATGTTAATTTTAGAGTCAACTGTGAACCTGGAGCTTAAGATACAGAGTTTCTAGTATGGCAATCTGGATCTAAATATTTTGAGAGGTTCAAATCTGAGGTTGAACTTTTGTCCCTTCTCTAAGAAAATTATATCACTATAGCTAAAAATACAGGGGGAAAATTCCCATTAGGTTTAGATTCTCTAATATTATCTCATCAATTTTCCCTAATATTTTTGAACATCCAGTTTGAAGGGCTCACCAATGATCAAATCAATTAACAACCCATCCAAATATTGATCACAAAGACTGGGACCTGATGGCCCACATAATAAACCATCCATGAAGTTAAATACGTCAACTCAGGAAGAAAGCAAATCTCAGTATGGGGTAAATTATCCTAAGTGTTGTGTCATGGGAGATAATTATTCCTGTCTATTGATGAAGCTTCTCCATGTGTACTGTGTCCATTTTTGAGCGCCACACTTAATGAGAGGTGTAGATAGACTGGAGAGAGCCTAGGGAATAGCAACAATCATAATAAGAGATTTAGAAAACGTGACCTACAAGGAAAAATTAAAAGAACTGAGAAGACTGAGGGGGCAAGGACAGGATAACAAACATATCTAAAAAAAAAAGTTATAAATACATTTTTATAATTTTCAGAGAAAAAGATTTAGGTTGCATAGAGAGAAAACGTGCTAACTATCAGGCTGGTGAAAGATTGGAGTAGGCTAGTTAGCAAGACAGAAATCTTCTCTGTTTTTTAAGAACAGACATTTGTTGGGAATGGTCTAGATATTTATTCTCCATCGGGGTGGGGAGACAGATTAGGTGGCTTCTCGAGGTCCCTTCCAGCTGCAATTGTCTCTCTAATTCTGGCTTGCAATGCTTGGGGCTGAGATGCAAGAGTTGTCATAGATGTGCTTTCTTCAGTACGTGGCCACACTACCTGGGCTCTTAAAGTGCTGAAACGGCCAAGCAATACTTGGATGCAAAAACTCCCAGACAAGGCTGGCAGAGTGAGTTGTGGATGATTTAGCAGTTGACGCTCTTCCCTTTGCGTCAGGATTAACAGTGTGCCAGCTTGTTATTCGTGGGCACAGTTCGGCTGGAAGTGCTGATGTTCTGGAAAAGATGAGGAAAAACAAGGTCATGAACCATTCTACTGTTGTGGTGTTTAGATTGAGCAGTTGCTTTCACAAGAATATAAGCAGTGCCATGCTGGGTCAGACTAATGGTCCATCTAGCCCAGGATCTTGTCTCTGGCAGGGTCCATAGTAGCTGCTATGGAGGAGGAGTATATGAGCAGGGCATGAGTAGAGTGATTTTTTTCACTTCAAGCTCTTCTTTAGATACAGCTTGATCAAACATTTTTCTTCTTTTTCCATCCAAATGAAAATGTATCTGGTTGCAGGGAGGGAGCTATTTTTTGAGTCATGGACTAGGAATCAGGTCAATTCTGGGTCCTGATACAAATCTCTTGGACAGATCTTGTCTCTCTCCTTTTCTCCCCAGAAGGTCACTGTTTGCTGGGGAGAGGTATGACTACTTCTTTTCTCCCACGTACGTTTCTATTAAGATTTGGGCTAGGACTCGCTGTGATGTCTTTGTGCATTATCTAACAATGAGGCCCAGGCCTTGGTTGAGATCCCAAGGTACTACTTCAGTATATGAGCATTTTGTTTGATATGTTTAGTTTCTTCTTGGTTTAGCCTTGTTAGGGAATGAGGACTCTTATACTGGTTATTAAAATAAAGAAAACGGTTTAAGGAGAGATCAGCTGTTGCAAGAGTATCCTAGCTGTACAATCTAGAACAAAGAGCTATTGAGCGTCAGGGTTAAGTAAACCCAAATTAATTTACTATAGCTCCAAAACCCTTGTATCAGTTGATACATGCCTGTTCTCATTATTATTCCATATCACTTACATCGCATACATGAATTTGCAAACCCAACATTTTCAAACATTAGCACAAATCTTCCTCTCCTTTTCTTTGTCTACCTGTCAATGGAGAAAATAATCAGAGAACAAATAGCCGCTTATAAATGCTTCAGTCAAAAGACTCCAGTTACTAGAGAATTGATTGCACTTTTTTTCCCTGTAGAACTGAACAGAATTAGTCAAGTGAAATTTGTTGCACATTTGTTCCTTCACAAATGATGGCAAAACTCAGAAATGTTTAGCTCCAGTGATTACAGGCAAGGAAGGGACTTTTTAATAATGTTTAAATGGAAGAATATTATAATATCAGAAGTGCTTATTAACATCCGCTACCAGTAAGTAAAGTCTTATAAAATTTGATCTTTCATACGTGAGTGGACAGTAGTACTCCAATTAATGCTGCTGAAAATACCAATGGGCTAAACTCCCCTCTCCAATACTCATGGAGTGTACACCAATAGGCTAAATTCCCCTCTCCGATACTCATGGAGACCTGAGTAGGATTGGCCATTATTAAATTGTATAACAATATAATGTTTAAAATGTGATGAACATGTTCATATCTATATGGAGACACAGCCACCATCTGGTGCAATTGTGGGTCATGTATCTCCAGAAATTGCTCCTTTCTCCAAATTTCTAATTAGAACTAGGGGAGCAGATTCTGGATGGAATATTTTCTGGTTTCTGTGGAAGCACGAGGTATCTGAATTTCATTCAGATACTTATCAAGGTTGACAGTGGCTTGAGAGCTACTTGCTATAATCCTATATCCTCTATGCTACAGTGGTTATAACCCTACTGTCTTTCTCTTGTTACTACAGGCATACTCATCTGCCACTTGCAGATGTGATGGTAGCCTTCAAGATGCGTGGCAGTGATAGGGTGAAACACCACGCCAAACGAGAACAATAATCCAGAGTGTGGCCAGATTCGTTTGGAAATGTCTGACTCTTCATTTTTGTGAATCAATATTTCTAGTCTTGAAATAGAGGACAGAAACGGCTTGGAGAGCTAAAAGAAATCTATTTCTTAATAAAAACCCAACCAAATCCAAATGTATCATGTAGCTGGGCACTTCTGAAATCAGTGACTTGAAGGGCTACTTATTCATCCATTCACTATACCACTAGTTGCTCCCCAAAACCAGAAAGCGGCAGTTGGGTTCTGCTCAGTGGAGTGAAATCTTCAAGACTAATCAGTGTTAAAATATTAGCACTTCTGGAAAATCACACCTGGAAACACCTGCAACAGACAGTGAAGATTCACCCCCAAAAAGGTAAAGAATTGCCTGCTATCATGGAACGGCCCAGCCACACAGGAGGTCTACAGAAATGCCTATATCTGCTTTGCACAATTTGGACCCCTCTAGTCTCTGCCTGGAACAAGCTATGGACATGGAAAGCATATCTAAGTTATGGCTATTTTCTTTTCTGGTAGGGTAAAAACAGATGCTTGCTGCTGTACCCTCTCAAGCTTTCCATGTACCACAAGCTGAGGAGGGTCAGGTTAGTATTCGATACCTCTAAGGGCTTAGAGATTCAGTAGGTAAATGCTTGTCCCATGAAATAGTTTCTCCACTTGAGGCACCAAATTGAGGTAAGAAACTGTGGTCCTGACCGTGGAGAGGAAGATGCAACGGGATCATCTTGGAAGTGTTACGAAGCAGATAATGAACAACACTAAGTAAAGTCTCACTGAACACGCACTCCACTCAGACAGCCTGGACCCGTCCAGCTGTCTGGACTGGTTCCACCATTCCTCATTTCCTATCCTATCATCAACTTGCCGGGATGCTGCGTTCATAGGATCATAGGAAAGTTGGGCTAGAAGGGACCACACGAGGTCATCTAGTCTACCCTCTGCTCAAGGGAGGATCATCTCTGACTAAAGCAATCCAGCCAAGTCTCTGTCTAACTTGCTCTTGAAAATGTCCAAGGATGGCAATTCCACAGTTTCTCTAGGTAGCTTGTTCCAGTGCTTGATCACCCTCACAGTCAGAAAGTTACTTCAAATCTCCAATATAAATGTCCCCAGCTGAAGCCTGAGGCCATTGCTCTTGGTCCTGTCTCCTATGGACATTATGAGAAAAAAAAGAAAAAGCCCATATCCATTTTCTCTGTAATCGCCCTTTGAAGCTCCTCCCCCCCCCAGTCTCTCTCCTCCATACTAAATAACTAGTTCTTTCAGCATGTCCTTGCATGTCTTGCCTCACAAGCCCCTAATCAGTTTTGCTGCTCTGCACTGGACGCTTTCCAAATTGTCCATATCTTTCTTGAAGTGTGGGGCCCAAAACTGGACACAGTACTCCAGGTGAGTCCTCACCAGTGCTGACTAGAGCAGATGAGCCTCTTCCCTTAATTTACAAGTAACACTTCTCTGGATACAATTTATTACACTGTTGGCTTTGTCTTCAGCAAGAGCGCATTGTTGGCTCCTGGTCTACTTCAGACCTCCAGGTCCTTCATTACAGTACTGAAGCCTAGCAGTCATTCCCCAGTTTATTTGTTCATGCAATTATTCCATTCGCAGTGCAGGACTTTGCAATGACGTTTGTTGAATCTCATCTGATTGACGATGCATCATTTCTCCAGTCTATCCAGGCCATCCTTTGGATGAAAAGTGCCACATCAGTACTAGGGCATCCTTATCACTTTTGTTTGGAAGCAACAACTTGGTTCCAAGTGATCAGATCAAATTTAGGCTTTGCTCTAGAGCTGGATTTGACTGTTTGGGAGCCTAATTTGGAGTCTGGAGACTAGAGACCACTGAAGACACAGTGCAAAGTTTCTTACTGACTTTGGATCAGCCTTAAAAACGTTGATCAGGCAAATAGGCATGTGATTTATAGTGCTGGGTGTTTGACTTCACAAGACAAATAAAATTAAATGATACATTATGCCATGGGTAACTGGTGCCTCCTGAGCTTGGGGGTGCACCAGATCATGATGGGGAGAAGGCGGGTCCCCCAGCTGCCGATCGCTGAGCCAGTGGCAAAAAAACAGGAAGGGCATTTCCAGTTTCACAGCTGGTGCTTCCAGGGGGTGCACATGCACCCATGTGCACCCCCGACATGTTGCCAATGCGGCGTGCTCTTTTGTTTTTGGAAGCTGGAAAGAGGCCTCTTATTTGCGGTAGAGACCAGTGCTTATTCTTTCCCAGCAGTTGCATTCCTCAGCACTTGTGTTTGACAGTACAAGCAGTGGCTGCAGTTTTTTCCATCACTCGGTAGTCATACTCTACCCACTAGGAAAACCAGCAGCTGAAAACATGATGACCTCCATTCTGGTGCCACTGCCCTGGCATTCCTGCCACTTTGCCTCGTGCTTACCGAGTCTCTCCGTGTCCCCCACCGCTTCTCTTCATCTGAACTTCACACCTGCCCCTCTTACTCTCTTTTGCCTTTACCATGTCCTGACAAAGCCCAGGAAAACAAAAAGTCATGTTTTCGGTTGCTAGCACTGTTTATGTTCTTTTGCCCAACAGTGGGGCCAAGTCCTTGTTTAGACTGTAAGTTGTTTGGGGCAGGCACTGGATGCCCTGCTGTATTTGAAATGTCCAGCAGAAAGATAAGATTGCTCCTTAGTGACTAGTAACAATCTACAAAGGCTGATTTGAGCACAGATGGAAACACTGGTGTATCACACCCCATCATCACCCAGGCACAGGCGCACACATCATCTGTGGGAAAATGTCTCACAAAAGACTGCAATGGCAAAGTTTTCCCTGTATGTTTTGCAGGGTTCTTAGCCTCCCCCGTATCTTAGTAAAAAATCATTATGTGAACTTCACTGCTTGTCTACCAGATTTCTGAGGAGTATATTTACAATTGACCATTCATCCATGAACAATCACCCTTTCTCCTCTTTCTTTTCAACTGAGGCTCTCATTGCCCAAATTAAAAAGAAAACCTCAAAACAAATAATAAAAATACTTTTCATCAGACAAACAGGAAGCTTCTTAACTTTGAAAGGGGGCTAGTATTTAGTTTTTACCTTGCCCGTGGTTGTGTCAGCTAGATTTGCCACTCTGAACGGCCCTCTCCAAGAGCTCTCTTTTCCCTCTGCACCCAGGAACTGAGTGCCTTGTTGTTCAAATAGACTGATGCATTTAACAGTCATATTATGTAAGCATCGAGTCTTGTGCTCTTCGAAAAGTGCAGACCTGGGTAATTAAGGAATGTTTTTAGTTCACCAAAGCAGCCGGTAATTTAAAGACTTGCTTTTGAAATGCAGGGCAAAAGACTGACTTGCAAAGTCAAATGACACTTCATAATGAAAATTCAAAAGTCAAAATGCGTCATTCATTACACTTCACACTTACTGCACAGCCCTCCATGAGCGCACTCAGTGTGATGCACCTTGGCTCTCAGTTATGCTCCACCCAACTCCATTAGTACTCCCCTGATGAACAACAGCATCGCTTTGCATCTTTGCATGCAAGTGGTGATGCTGGCATGAGGGGGGCAGAGAGTATAGTTGAAAGACAAATTACTACGCCCATTCTTAAAGCTGGAAAAATCTATTCAAACATGTAAAACCTAACCTGCATTTTCATCCAATTGAAAACCGTGGTTCAAATGCATCCAGGCTCCCACCAGGCATCCTGGTTCAGCAATCAACTCACGCTAACATGCCAGCCAAGTCCTGCCATTTGCCTGAGTAAGGAGTGAGTTATCCACTTTGGGATTTCAGGACCGAGTCCAAAACATGTTTAACTTTGTCATCAGTTTTTCAACATTTCACAAACACTAAAGCTTCTTTTCAGTTAGTGGGGAAAATAGACATCAGCAAAAATAATGTTAGCAAGGGGATTTCCTAATCCTTTGACATTTGTGATAGTAGCAATAAGTCGCTTTACCTTTTCAGGAAAAGAAAAACCTTGAGAAAGACCGGAGGGGTAAAAATAGATAAAATGACCCAAAGTGCTTAAATGACTACTTGGATTGAGGATCATAAAGCCTAATTTTGCCCCATATGTCCAATAAATGAAACCAAACTTGGAAATCAAGAATCATTTTCTCAAAAACCTGAGTGAAATCAGAATACTTCCAGTGGCGTCAGCAAGGTTTGGTGCAGGGCAATATCTATCATATTTCTTTTTTATGTAAACTTCATAAAGACTTGCAGCATGGTTTTGTCCAGCGTACCACCCAAGTCATGTAGCTGTGTAGAACGTGGGGCCTTTTCTGACTTTCCCAAGCAACATTAGTGGACAAAATGGTAATTTTTTTCATGTTTTAATGTGAATAGCTAAACATAGAGATAGTCAAAAGATGTATATCTGTACACTGCAGTCCCCTGGAGCACTGGAGGTGCTTCAGGATTATGGACTGCACCATGCTTTTTTCCTCGCTCTCTTGGAGAGCTGTTGTTTGTCACCATCCTTTTTTCCATGAATGCATCGAGTCTGGAATTAATTGCTATGTTTGGCTTCCCTAATCTTGGAAAACCTTTACAGCCACAACTAAGGCAACACTAGTTACTGTGTATCGTGCCTAACCTTTGTCAGGCATGGTAATGCCAGAAACACAGAGGGCACAGTGCACCTAGTGCTTCGTGAGGGCTTAATTCTGCTACTGCTGCTTGTTAAATAACCCTCCAAAATTTAAGAAGTTGTCATTTTAAACTTGTGTGTTATCCCTGCTGTGTTTGCCCAGGAAACTTTTGTAAGTCAATTATGTGAAAGAGGACATTTTTTTTTGTCCTTTTTGGACAACAAAGCTTTTTTAGTTCATTGTGCATTGGAGAAATCTTGACTATAGTGTACTTTGTAATTTAGTTCTTATATACACCTTGGCTTGCAGGTATCATTAAAACCCATTATAACCATCCAACAAGCAAAACACAGAACAGTCCTAAGAGGAGCTGAGCCAAGAGAGGCTCTATTTATGAAATCATATTTAACATGGTCTTATCTCTTCAATGAAAAAGACATCTGTTTAACATACTGTAAACAAAAATATTAAGGTTCCCTGGCCTTTTTGTCATGGTGACTTATGACCATGATCTGCAACATATGCGATTAAGGTGACGCACAAAAAAATCTGCCTTAATTTCTATGGAAACCACTACAAAAAAACATTGTATATTTGCTCCTGGCTGGTACTCACAGCTTGTGACCAAGAAAACAAGGAGGTAGGTGTGTGTGTGTGTGTGTGTGTGTGTGTGTGTGTGTGTGTGTGTGTGTGTGTGTGTGTGCGCGTATGGTGGTGGTGGGGGAATTGGTCAACAATTTCCAGTCTCTTTCTAAGTGCATCTAGCCCAAACAGAAAAAGATACAGCAGAATTTTTTTCCCCTGGATATTGTATTGAAACAGCAGCAAGAATCCATACTAATGAGCCCAAATTAAAAAAAAAATTAAAAAAAAACCTACCAATGCCACAAACAAGCTTTAGAGAGTAATAAGCTTATTTGCATAATCCAGTTTCTCCCATGCAATTATAGATAACCAAGTCTTATGTCCACAGAAGGAGATACATTTTATACTCCCAAGAGGATAAATATGGGGATATAGCATTTCACAATTTGAGTAGCTATTGATAAAAATATATATTCTATGTTATATGTTATAGATGCATACATATACATGCACATATATGATACTGCTATCATGTACATGATACGGCATTGGTTTTTAATGATTAATATTTGTAAAGCTCTTAGACATTTCTGGTGAGAGGTGCCACTTACGTATTTCCCTCAATTTATTATGTTTTACTGTTCTGTTCTTTTAGTATTGACTCTGTGCATGTACATGTGTGTGTGTGGTTAGGAATATATTTGCAGATTGAGCACCAGCTGACGGATCAATTGAAGTCATGTTTGAAACTGAGGGTCTACCTTGTCTTTAGATACGATTTACTTACGATTTTAGTGAACTTAATGTTGCGGATAAGATATTTGGCTGTAGAGCCAGATATTGCTGAAAGGTGCCAAGATCAAATTCCCACCTCAGTTAAATCAGGAAACATCCAAGTAACCCCAAAGGAACCAAAATCATCTCTTCATCAACAGCAAAGGTACAAGCATTGGAGTGGCATGGCAAGTCTACTGTGTTGCTCTGCTGATCTGATCTCACTTTGATGGACCAAACTGGAACACCAAAACAGAAAAAGATCTAAGCTTTGAGGAATGTTTAAATCTGATCCTAACTCTGGCCTTCTCTCATCTGGCTTTGATTGTTTTATTTTGTACTCTTGCTGGACTTCTTTTTAACTATTACTTCTAAAGTTTTAGAAGTCTCTTGGGTGCACCATTGATTGGATTGTACTGTGCACTCAGAAGGTGTCTCTCCAAGGGACCTAAGCCCCAGTTTTCAACTTGGGTGAAATGAATGGGAGCTAAAAGAAGAGCATGCTGGGCTTTTTTATTGTGTTTTGTTTTGTTTTTTACCTCCCTGAATACAGAGTTGGTTGTCTAGAGTTTTGTGGACGTGTTTCGGGGGAAGGAATGAAATGCCATAATGATGATATGTGTGCAGGTAAATTGCCTGCCTATTACATGTTGATAAAACAATTGAAAGACGAGTTGCATTCCAGGGTTCTGAGGAAATCAAACGCAAAAAGCCTTTGGCAAGGATATTGCTAGGGATAAAGCAAAGAACTGAGACATCCTACATGGCCTGGTTTATTTGTGTACTTGCCATTCAGCACATAGAGACATGAGTTCCCATTTCTCCATATGTCAAAAATTAAATAAAGTTTGCTGGAGTCACCCCCCAGGTGCGAACATCGTAAGAAACCAGCAGACAGTTGGAAACTTCTGCTCACACGAGGGCCAGCTGTAAAATAGCAATGGCATTTCAGGTTCTTTCTGAAGCATGTTGCTAGAAATGGATGTGTATCCATGGGTGTGCAAGCTTCTGGGTAAGTACCTGGCTGGGCAAGAAGAAGTGATACTACTCCTTCAACTCCAAGAACAAAGTCAATGCTGAATGACCTGTACAGTAAAACACAATAAGTAGGGGCTGAGGGGCTAATACTTAAGTGTCATCTTTCACCAGAAATGTCTAAGCACTTTACAAATATTCACGTTCACAAAACCAATGTGGCTGGTCTGCTTTATTGTCGTATCAAAGCATCAAAGCACTTTATAAGCAATCAGCTTTTCTATGCATGCAGTCTGTCTGAAATCCCAGCCTCATTCAAGTGAATGGTCAAATTTCTTCTGTCTACAATAGGGTGCTTACTAGGATTTCACCCTAGGCGAGTATGCATGCCTCCCATATTGTTATTGGGAGCTTTGACCCTTCTCCATTGGCTGTGCTTTATTAATCAGCGGCAGTTGTGACTTAGTAGACATGGTCTTTTAACTCAAGCAGGAGTTGCTCATTCTTATGAGACCGAAAGGTCGAGGCCAAACCCTTGCAGTTCCCTTCTGGGTCATTATAAGCAATATCTTATGCTGTTTATTTTGCAGGTAGATGTGCTCAAGATGTGCTCACAGTTACCCAATAAATCTGCAAAACAGCTAGGAATGGAAATAGGCCATATTTAAAAAAAAAAAACGTGGAAAGAAGAGTAAAAGAAACAGTTGCTTTCTTCTTGAAAACATTCTGTCAAATTCTAAGTGTTTATACAAAACCAGTGTAAATTATACCAGGGAATTTGTCCATCTCTCCATGCTCTGAGGCTCATGTCCTCCATTCATTTCAAATACCGTGGAAGATCCTGGCCTAAGTGACTTGTAAAAAGTTGCTTAGGAATTGTGTGGAAAGCACAACATTGAAGAAGGGTCTCCCCAGTCTAAGGCTGGCACCGGCATAGCTGGATAATGTCTTCTATCAACACATGGGATATTCAGGAAATCAAATATTCTTTCAAACCTGTTCACAAGCTCAGAGGGGAAAATTGGGGAATTATTTCAAACAAAAAATAAAGCTGAGGACTCTACAAGCTCCACATGAACAATAAGTGATAATGTTTTGCGAATGAGGTCTCCCCTTCCAATTATTCACTTACATCAAATGGGAGTGCCTTATTCTTAAGCAACAATGGATTTAGGATAATGTAGACTCTTAAAACCAGCTTCAAATTCATTCCTGGGTCCCAAACTTTTTGTTTTTTTACAGTTTAACCTAAACTTAAGTTCTCTTTATGGTCAGAAATGATGAATCAGTAGAGATGCCAGATCGAATCTGCATTCCCTGCTATGATAAACATTACAATGAAAATCAAAGCTGAACTGAGCTGTACATTAAGAATTAAATGTCCCAAACTGCTCATCTTGCTAAACCCTTGCAATAAATTAATATTACATGGTATAATTATATGGTGTAATGATGCCACAAATGTAAAATCTGGGAATAGGCTTAATTTTCCAGGCTTTGCAACAGGCATGAATTGGTCTGTGGCTTTATGGGCATTCAAACTCTGGATCCATGCCTGGGTGTAAATATAACTATCATACATGACATAAAACAGACAAATAACACAAATCCAGACTCAAGCTGCCAGGCAAACACTGGGAAGAGAATCTCTTGAATCACATCCAGGTTTATTGGCTCAGTGTCATCATGTCATAAAGACACAGACTCGATACTTCTATCATGCCACTTCTGACAACTCTGCAAACAGATGAGTCTGGGAAGGGTTTTTTTTTTCGTGCTTGTCTTTGCTTTGCTTGTTAGCTAAGGTGCAAATTGCTCCTGACCTGTCATGAAATGGAAACTCAAAAAAGGTTCAAATAGAAAATAAAACTTCCAAAATTAAAATTTTGTTTCAAAACAAACCTGCAACATTCTTGCAACAAACAATTCAGAATTTCTGACCTCTCCCAAGCTTTGGAAACATGAATTTTGTTTAACAACAACAAATTTGGAGAAGTTAAAATTTTGAAAAGTCAAGGGAAATTTAGTGATTTCAGCTAGTGCCGCTATGAGGCACAGAGGAAGCAAATAAGTAATCCAAGATTATGCAGGCACTCTTGAATTGGGCATCTCTTGAGGCTCAGGCCAGCATTTTATCCACAAGACCTTTCTCCTCTAGCAGTTGCACTTCTGTTAGAAATGATGGCACCTCCGTGTAAAAGATTGTATTCAGCCAAGAGACTGCCTCCTATGCACTCATCAACTTCAGTAATGTGGTTCTCTACAAATGCACTCATGCTACACGAACAATTCTCTGTTTCTTGCTAAGTGACAAGAAGTTCTTGCAAAGTTTTCAAGAACAACACTTGTGACATTGATAATTTTCACCGGTATGTTGACTTTTCCTTGACTCTACATTTAATGGTTATTTAAATTAGAAGTAACGTGGGCAGAAAATAATTACTATCGACATGGGAAAAAATTACTGTATGCACTGTGCCGTTCAAAGGCATTTGCCTTCCAAGATCAAAAATGTCATTGTATTTTCCACCCACCAAGGAATGAAACAAAATTTTATATTTAGATTTTCCTGATGAAAAACAAAAAACAAACAATTTGGCAAAATCAAAATTTCCCTGAAGAAAATTTTCATTTTGCAGGAACTGAAAAACTTTAATGGAAAATTCCCAGCCAGCTCTGCTGCTAAGTCCATACATTGTTTCTGAGACTGGGATGAAGCTACCGAGGTCACTTAGAGACTCCTGAAAATGTTGCCTGTCTTTTATCTAGAAGCAGCGCCTGCTTGCACTGAAATTAGAGCAAGACTGAGTCCGTAACAGCAGTCCCCAGGAAAATAAAGCGTCATCAAAAAATTACTTCTGTGACCCAGATTTTCCTTAGAATACAGTGAAATTAAAATTTCATTTGAAAAAATACTTACCTGACCCACATTTTCTGAAGAAGGCTCTATAAGAGCGTCTATCTCCACAAAAATCCTTTGGTACAAGTCTATAATTCAGAGTTAAATGTAATGTCTAGCTAAAGCCAAAATGATTTAAGTTACTAGCATGTTCACCATGATTCAGTAATGCATGTGTTATACTTAACGTGAAGTCAAATTTCTCTTCACTGATCTGCCAGATCATTATGGTTTATCCTGCACCATTTTTGTGCACCAGACTTCCACTTGGCATCCATAGGCAATGTAGGTGGGATAAGCAACAGAAGCTCAGAGTATGTATAAGACAGTCACAATGTATATTGGAAGAGAGAATTTAAGCTTGCGTTCGTAATGATGGGTATAGTCTAGACATTTCAGTGGAGGCTGGAGCATTGGAGACTTAGCAAGTCACTGGTTTTGGGTTCAAAACCCATGTCTGACACTAAGATCTCCCTACTCAGTCTCTGTATCTGAATTTTTCCCATTTGCAAAATTCTTGATATTCTTGGTTTACCACTCTCACAGGATGTTGCAAGATTTTCTTTTCACCTTGTAGTAAGCCATAGTCGTGTAGAAATTTTAGCGATGCTGGAAGTCAAAAGTGAGTAACAATGTATTTAAAAAAATTACATAGGGCTGCAGTTTCACTAATTGTTTATAAAAGGCACTGGGAGAGCTATAACTCTTATGTATTGGCAGAGATGCAGTATGCAGGCTCTTTGTAAGCATTTGAGTGCTTTACATTCAGATCACTCTAATGCCTTCCTCACTTAAATCCTGCCTTAAGACTCACTTCTGGATGCTCAAAAGAAATGTCTCAGCAATATCCATATTTGAAATAAAGATAATTAAACATATATGTATACACATCAATCATTTTATACATTTAAATATGTTTATAAACATACATACATATGTATATATCTATGTTTAATATGCATGAAGCACACATGCATGTATACACACACACACAAACGTGGCTTAAATGACTTCAGATGATCTTATTACTTGACCCTTCTCTGAGTCTCCTCTGTCTGCTCCCTACCATTATTCTCCTTTTTTGCATTATGCTTTGACGCTAAAGTGGGACTCCATGAAAATGTTATGGGTGCGTGGATGCAGCTGTCCTTGCTGGATTGTAGTCTTAGGGGCTCCAGTCTAGTGGATCAGTCTAGGGCTTGATCTGCTGCTCACGCGAGAACCTTTTCATTGCCTTCAATCAGCACTGAATGCAGCAGGGACCATGCTGGGCGAAATTTTTACCTTGATTAAATCAATAGTAAAACTCCCCCATTAGCTTCCGTGCGGCCACGATTTCACCTAATGGTTTTCTTCTGGGCACTCAGATATGATGGAACTGAAGGACAAATTAGCTTAGTCTAATCCGAGGTGTCCAAAGTATTTCTGGGTGCAATTAAATAATTGGAGCGCTTTAAGAAAGAAAAGGTTCCTCACTATTGAATCTAACCAAGATGGAAGTGGGTACCATTAAAAAGCCACCATGAATGCTATAGCTCATCAGAATGAATGCACATAGCAACTCTCCCTACATATTTTTTATGATATAGTCTCATCTTGCCAGTTCTTCTGATGCTTCTGACAGACACTCCAGTGATAAAAAAAAGAGAGATGCTTGAGGTGTGGGGGTTAATTGTTCTCCCTTTTCTATTTAGGAATTTTGTTACAAACTGAGAATAGCTGTTTCTTGAAACAATACAAATCAATTAAAAGTTGCATGTCCCCACCTCCTGGATTCAGAACCAGAATCTTCTGCTTCGCAGCAATTAAAACACAAGGGCTCTTTTGAAAGCATTGTTTTCACACTAGAAAGCCGGTCTGCCTTCAGCTGTCTTTACCAACTAGGAATTCAATACGAAAAAGGCCATTAAAGTTTACTCTACCCATTTTAAATCTGGCACAACACACATTCGCGGCCAACTTTTCAGACTCAACATCTTAGTAAATTCTTCCTGACAATAGTTAGTGACAAGTATGTCAAAAACAACAAACTCAGTCACATATAAGGCTTATCAATAATTTAGTCATTTTCCCCCCACGAGAGGCTGTGTGTTTTGCAATAATGAAATATATGATTTTAAAAATAAATAATAGGCTGTTGTCAGGCCGATTGTAGCTAGAAGTTATGAATTTGATTGATTGATTGAACATTTGACTTCATTCTCTCTAGCAAGATCAAAGAGAAACTCTTCCATTTGCCCAAGGCCACTTGCAATTTATTTAGAGATTGTGTTCATATCCCAGCAGGTAGCAATATTGGACTGAGGTACACAGAAAATCAGCTCTTTGAGGTTTTTTCTAAGTCCAAGGGATGCAACAAATGAGATTTTTTTAGTTCATTAAATCATTAACCACTTAATCACTAAAAAACACAACATTAGATGCAGTTCCCCCTAGCTAGGGGTAACAGGAAAACAAGCATTTTTTGCTGAAAACTGTTTTAAAAAAAAAAAAGAAAATAATGTTGCTCCCTTTTTCAAATGTGACAAGTCTGTATTTTTTATTTATATGGTTATGCCCCCCCCCCCTTTTTTAATCAGGATGGCAGGAGGCAATGACACCCAAAAGTGACAGGCATATGAATTGCAATGAGGAATCCTTACAAAGGTAACATGGAGGAGAGAGACATAGGCACACACAAACACACACACAAAGGCACACAGGAGACGTTTGTATAACAAATATTGCATCCAGCCTAATGAAAGAAAAAAAATCCCAACCAAACCACAGAGTATCTGCAAAATCTTCATTCACGATGCGACAGAGTCAAAATTAGTAGGGATGTAGCTCACCCCCGCTCTCCCCCATAGCATGCAAGTGCTGAGTACACAGGTTTATGGAGACTTCCTAGCCAAAAAAGGTTCTTTTTCTGTTCGGTGTTTGTCCTATATAGGATTCAGGGATTAGCAGCATTAAGAAAACACCCCCCGCAAGAATCTGCACTACACACCGCCTCCGCGGCAGCTTGTTGGCAGAGTTTACACATGCATGCAAATTAGCAACGGCTGCATATATGTGGGACCTCAGCAGGAGCTGGAGAAAACAAAGGGTATGAACAGACCTGTAAAGTATGTACAGACATGAAGATTAGGAAGGAAGACTGGGGAGAATATCCTCAGGGAGGCAGGTTTACTCTACAAAGGAAGGGAAATTCATAGCAGATCCAATATGGTCCATCTACTCCGGCATCTTCTCTCTAACAGTAGCCCATACTTGAAGCTTCAAAGACAGCATGAGACCCTGTAGAAGACCACTGTGGAGTAACCTTCCATAGGGGAATTTTCTTCCCCCCTTTTTTCAGTTCACTGCACTTAACAATAAAGCATTTAAGTCCCTTCCTAAAGAGCCCCATCACAGAATATTTTTGTTTTCCAGATAAATTTTTAAGGCAGTTTGTTCATTCAGCTCTTGGTATATGGTGGCAATGAGTGTCACAAGAAGCAGTTCATTTGAACAATTTTAAATGCCTTGTCTTTCACTTTTATTGGCAGTCCCCTTGATGTTAATTATGTCCTGTTTGACTCTGAAAAAAAAGAATCCTGCTTACTTTCCTGCTTCCACGCCCCCCCTTATTGCTTTGCACCTCTCCATCCTATACCACCTAAGTTTTTTTGACTCCAACCAAGAGAGCCCTATTCTTTTCAATACCTCTTCAGGTATCTTTTCTAAGGTCTCTAATCATGCTCATGAGCTATCTGAGACCTCCTTTGTTTCCACTGTGTCCATTTTGAGATGGGGTTACCCAAAATGAACACAGTAGTCTTGATGACAACATACCAGTCATTTCTCTATTGCATTAAAAATATTATCTGACCATAGGTTAGATATATCTTTATTAATATCTATATATATACATACATATATCTATGCCTATGCCTATAGCTATATCGATATAGATATATATCATGCAATAGAGAAATGACTGGTATGTTGTCATCAAGACTACTGTGTTCATTTTGGGTAACCCCATCTCAAAATGGACATAGTGGAAACAAAGGAGGTCTCAGACAGCTGATATATATATATATAGATCTATCTATATCTATATATATATGCAAACAACAAAAACAAAACCCACTACTGCACACTCAGTCAGAGGTTTTCATGTTTCTAACAGACAACTATTTACCTCTCATCTTAACAATCTTCTGCAATATAGACTGTTTCAAAGAAATGCCCGTCATAACCCCCTTTTATTTTTCGGTATTTCAGTTCAACTGTCAACTCTCCCATTACTCCCCCAAACCCTGCAGCAATATGTCAATAAGCATATTCCAAATAATAATATAGCAATACACCCACAGGCTTAGCCAGCACCTGTAAAAACAACCTACTATAAGCCAGCATACATAGCACAGTGAAAACAAGCAAGCCATCAGTAAGCAAAAATATTAGCTTCCAGGGGACTAGTAGAGTCAATGAGGGCTAAAACATGATTTTAGGTTAGCAAGAAATATCTCTAGATTTTCCTCCAGCTTTAACTGAGAGACTTTCTGACTGATGCCCCCCAGACAACTTGCTTTGTAAGAATGAGTTTTCTCCAGAAGCAGGTTTCCCCAGATTTGCCAAACTCTCCCTACTCATGGTGGCCCCCTTTCACGTTATGACTGGCCTGCTCTCATTGTAGTCCAGAAACAAAAACAAAGACAAATTTCTACTGAATTCCACCCACTGTCACAAAAGGAAAGGAACTGAAGGCAAGAGCAGAGGAAAAGGTAGGCAAAAAACTAACTAACTAAATAAAACAACCCACCAATAGCCAGGTAGTAGCCATGTAGCACATCTTACCTTTATGTTTGTAGGGCCCATATTCCCTTCTTTCTTGCTCTATCTGCAATCTAATTCAAACCACAAAAGCCCTTAATCAAAACTTCCAGTGAACTTGGTAGGAAGGGTCAATCTAAGGATAAGTAAGTTTGGGTAAGTGAACTATGTGGTATATAAAACATAATTTCCCTCCTTAGTAGGAAATCTTTTAGTCCTCCAGCCAAAATTAAAATTCTGCAATACAGCAACCATGGTGGCTATGCAATGGTGTAGATAATGTCCCTGAGCTTCAGGCCTGTCATTCTAAACAATTAACCAATCACTTGATCTGTTCTTGCATGATCCTTACTTCGCTTCCTGTTGGGAATATTTTCCAGGTTCTGTGAGAGTCTAGAGACATGCCTTGCGGTGTGGCTCCTAGCCAAAAAACCAGGTTGCTTTGGGCCAGTTGTCCATCCACGCTGGTTTTCAAGCCCTTCTAAATTCCCTCCTCTGCTGCTTGACTAGAGACATTCAAAACCTAGTCCTATTCCCTTGTGGTAACCCTTTGTTGAGTCCCAGAGAATCCAATATAGATTGTTCCCAGGATTCCCTGCTGCGAGGTCTATCTGTGAGACCTATAACTCCCATGGTGCCTCTGGTCTCCAAATCACAGGATGTCTTGTTTCTGCGCTGAACACGATAGGGGTCTGCTGAATCTTTACTCTGCCCTGAAGGTCCAGTTCAAACTCTTCCCGTGAGATTTTCAGAAACTTGGCTAGATTATTTCCTTGAGCTAAAAGTGATTAGAAACCTTTTTTCCACGTGAAAAACAAAAGGAGATTCAACTCATTCCCCTTCATCCCAACATTTTCATGTACTTCTTCCAGATACCACAGCTTGGCCGTGGTTAAACTAGCAGATGTCACCAAAAGGTTTTTCACAGTCTTTGTCTATCCAGAAAGCACTAGAAATTTCATCAAAAACTCTTTTTTCCCCTCCTTTGTTCTTTTCAATTTATACTACTATGACTTGGAATGATATCTGGAATTGAGGCAATGAAGGAACCCGGGGCCACGGTCAAGTTCTCTGCCCCTAGAGTGATCAGTGGCACGGGGGAGGGACCTTTAGGACCGCTGAACTTGCTTCACATAGGCAATTTATAAAATAGCTAATGGTATTAATGGTATTCATGTTTAATGTATTAATGTTTCCCTTCACATTCAGGTTAAATAACATTTTATAATGAAGATGCAACCTTACAGTTACCCCTAAACATGTGGAAGCAAACAGGAGTAACGGTTCATGAGATCAAGCCGTTGCTAAAAATAATAACAGTGCTGATGTGTCACCACGAATTCTGCAGAGGATGGTGCCTTTGTTAAGACATCGTCGATGCATTTATTTATTTATTTTTACCATACCGTGGAATTTTTCCCTCTTAAATCTTGTAGGCTCTGCATTTATCATCTCTTGACACTTGAGCAAGCTCAGCATGTCTAAGCAAAATGAATGAATAAATAAAAAGAAACAAGAAAAACTATAAGAGAATGAAATACCAAGGTGAGCATTTCAGAGTTTAAAAAAATCTACCAAACCCCTCACTGAAGTGGGGTTCAGCATGCCACAGAGGCATCAAAACCAAATCATCTCATAAAACATATCAGTTCTGGGGCTCCTTAAACTCTGCATATTTCTTCTACCCATTAGCGAATCATAGATTCATAGAAGTAGGGTCGGAAGGGACCTTGTAGATCATCAGGTCCGACCCCCTGCCCTGGGCAGGAGAGAAAACCGGGCTCAAATGACCTCAGCCAGGTAGATGTCAAGTCTCCTCTTAAAGCCCCCCAGGGTAGGAGCCAGCACTACTTCCCTTGGAAGTTGGTTCCAGATCCTAGCCGCCCTGACCGTGAAGTAGTGCCTTTGGATGTCCAGTCTAAACCTACTCTCTAACAACTTGTGGCCGTTATTCTTTGTTAACCCAGGGGGGCACGAGGGGAAACAAGGTCTCTCCCAAACCCTTCTGGTCCCCCCTAGTGAGTTTATAGACGGACTTCAGGTCCCCCCTCAGCATTCTTTTGCGAAGGCCGAACAGGTTAAGGTCCCGAATCATAGTTTCATAGTTTCTACGGTCAGAAGGGACCTGAGTAGATCATCTAGTCTGACCCCCTGCCATGGCAGGAAAGAGTACTGGGGTTCAAACGACCCCAGCAAGGTGTACATTTAGCCTCCCTCCATCAAGTCATATTAATGAGGGATAGTATAATACTTGCTTCATTTAGGGTCAAATCCAGTTTGCCTTGTACAGAATTAGTGAAAGAGAAGTTTTGAGTGAGTAAGGATAACATAATTTAGCCCCCATAATTATCATCGTCATCATACTTCTGTCAAAATACTGTCCAAACATTACATTTCACATTTGGGTTGGATAAAATACACGTTGTCATTCCCACTGTATAGATGGATGAATTTTAAAAGGAGCAGACATGGAATGGGCAATGGGAGACCATGAGACAATGAAAAGACTCCCCATTGATTGGAACAGAAAGTGGTTCAGGCACCAGAGCCCGGATATACAGACAAGCAACAAGCTCCTGTTGAATTCACTGGGCATCAGGCATGGAAATAAATTCCAGCATCTGGGCTGAAGCGATTTGCTGGAACTCACATGAAGAGCTGGGGATCGAATCCAGGAGCTCTGACTCTCAAGTTGCCTATTCTCCCCACTCCCTAGGGGGCGAGCAAAGTTTCTCCAGCTACAAAGAAATGCAATTGTACCGAATCGTGTCGAAGGGGAAAAAATTGTCCAGATTGGAGAAAATGTGGCAGCAAGATTGAGCTGGAATAAGTGATGACTATCATCTGTTCCTGATCTTTGGGAGAAAAGGCAACGGAAAGCTGAACAAACAAAGCGGTGACATGGTGACGTTTTCCACCTACAGTAGCTTTAATTTGGTGTAGAGCAGAAGGAGAGGGCGGAGGGGGGAGGAAAAAGCTAATGTTTTCTTAAACAACAAACTTCATTACATTCTCCTTTAGCCGGCTGGTGCAGTAAGAGGCTAGCAAAGTTACAGCTAAGTAACTCTTCAAGGCAGCCACACAAGATGTTTACCAAAGAATATACATCCTTAAAGTACCGACGACTTACAGTGATTGCCAGTCACTAGAGGGCATTTATGTCCACGGAGCTGTCAGGCCCAATTTTTTCACCCAAGGTATGATGGGTTAATGGGGCCTGACTATTCCTAGAGTTCAGTGAAACAGCTGAACATAATCACGTGGAAACAAACATGTAAGGGCAATTAGCAGAGCTCCCCCTTGTCCTTCCTTTTATCAAATGTTCACACTGAATTACAAGAAAAACTCATGCTATTTCGTTTTAAGCTAGAGATTGGAGACGGAAGAAAACCAAGTGGCTTGGACTTCCCCATCACAATCAGCAATTTGGAAGTAAGCAGAGTTGCATCAGGGAATCATTTTACCAAAATAATTTTTTATGGAGAAACACCAGACCACGATTCAGCAAGGCACTTCAGCAGATACCTAACTGTAAGCATTGGTGCTGTTGACTTGGATAGGCTTGAAATGCTGAATCAGGATACTGGATGTGTAGCGGTCCATCTGGAACTTATATGCATGCTCCAAGTTGCGACGGACTTGGAACGGCATGTAATAATTTATGAATACCATATGTTGACATGGAAACGGGAATGCTCGCTGCCGAATATATTAGCTTGGTTATTAAGGACCTGTAAAGAGAAACCAACAAGCAGAAAAGGCAAAGAATAGTTAAATATAAGCTACTTCCCCTCAGCAAATGCTTGAGCATTATAGAGGGACAACCCCCACAACGATCATCTTTGCTGCTGACCTAGAAATCTAGTTTTATTCAGGTTTACCAGTGACCGTGATCTTACAAGAACAAAATGACTGTAGTGTCGCTTAAGGCAAGTTATTCGGGGGAACCAGAGTGACCGACAAATGTCTAAGGCAGCAGGGAAGATCCAAAGACATTAGGTTGCATGGGCTACCACAGTGGTTGGTAGGTAAGATAGGCACGAGTAGTTGTTACAAACTTCTGTTGTTACTTGCATGTTAAGACGACTGTTTTGTCACTGATTGTCACTGGTTGCAAATTCCAAAAAAGGAGCAACTGGAGATGCCAAACCCATTTGCCCTGCTGGGTATTGTGATAGACTACACACTGTAGCCAAGGGCTTGATCTAGCTGTGAAAGGCAGATTTTCACCCAACATAGGCACATGCATTAAGTCCTAGAGATGGAGTTTGCTCAGGGATAGGTTAAAGGTGAAGCTAACACCTGTAATTGTGAAAACAGCCTGTTCATCTTCTAAAATCAGACAGGAAATCCCATAGGAATGGTCATTTTCTTTGTAAGATTCCAGCATTCCCCCACCCCAACCCCCAGGCTGGAAGCTGAAGGTATAATTACTAGATGAACAAAATCATTAAGCAAAAAGTTTTTTGGCTCCTAGGCCCAGCTACATTCTTGCTTTATCACAACCGATTCACTTATTCCTACTATAATCATGAAAGCTGATTCCCTAGGGTTCAAATAAAAAGAACAACCTACTTTAGACACATATAGAGTAAGAATAAGTAAGACCCATTTGGCTTTCAAAGTCTTTTCATAAATACAGAACAGGATAACAAAGGTGTTGTTGCATTAACTTCCATTCCTGGATCGTGACTCTCTATCTTTCTTTCTTCCTTTCTCTACAAGTACTGCAACAAATGTCCTCTGGTTAATGCACAGAAGAGAGAATCAGGAATCAGGGTCACTTCAGATCTTTGAAAGACTTTCTCTGAATGTGAAAAATGCCATTCCGGTGACGAGCATTGGGATCCACAAAAAATTGGCACGGTGAGTTTGGAAATTGGAATTCACAATCCTGAATCCTCTCCAGAGCTGAGAGAGGAGGAGGTAAACCCCCTGCTTTTATCCGATAGGTTAAGGGCTACAAGACTCACAGAAATATGGGACCTAGGTTCAAGTTTCCTCCTCTGAAGGTTGTGAACTCCCAGTGAAAGGCCCTGTGTAAGGCAGAAGGGCTTTCAAGGGTTGAGGGCAGGGGGTGTCAAGCTCTCCTGCTGAACTTGTTCCACTTTGCGTGGAATAATTAAGTATGTATTTAGCCACAGGAAAAGAAGAACGAGCATAACTCCTATAGTGCTTAGGCCACTCCCTGGGGAGGATGGAAAATCTGGATTCCAGGTCATGCTTCAGTGAATGTTTAAGTATTTTATATTAAGTAGTCATTGGAGCAGGGTCTTTTTGGTCCACTTATATTTTGCATCTCCGGTTTCAGGGTAGGAAAGGTTATTTTTCTTGCCCCAAATGTTTGTGCAATGTTGCTGCATGCGATGAACAGTTGTGGCCCAGCCTGGAGTTCAATAAAATGATCTCCATATCTTCTTCATAAAGGACCTACTTCTGGGGCACTCAGGGCATGTCTACATGAGACGCTCAATGCACAGTAGGCTAATTCTACTGCGCATTAGCACGTCATGGCAGAAGCCATGCTAATGTGCTAACATGCAGTAGAATAAGTCTACTGCACAGTAAGCATCACAAAAAGACTGCGCCTTTGCTACAGCGCAGGACTGCTTTCTACTGAGCATTTAGTTAGTACCTCATATTAGAGGTATAGCAATGGCGCATTAATGCATGTGTATACATGCCCTCAGATAATTAATTAGGCCCAATCTCTGTTCTTGGGACATGCCTACACCAGGAACTTACTCTGTCAGACAGAGGTGTCAAACATACTGCATGGCTCTGTGAGGGCTGCACCTTTATAGGTGCACCTTCTCTGTGCTTTGGGGAGGTTGACAGTGTTCATCAGCCCGTCCGTGGGGTGGTATAGAAACGGTTGCGTTGCTTTGAGATTAGGAGGCAGCCCATGCGAAGGAGTCACAGTGTGTTTGAGGGCACTGCTGCCTGACACAGGAAGTTTTTTGAGTTGAAGTGGCTTCAGATCCATTTATATGGCTCGCATTTACTTCAGCAGGAGTTCGGCATGTATAACAGAGCAGAATGTGTCCCTTTATGCTTGGAAAGTGCTTTGGACTCCCCAGATGAAAGGTTTTGTTGAAGTTGAAAGTGGCGTTATTAAAGCTGAATGTTCTTTTATTTCAACCAAAGACACAATGCCCTTGGTTTAGGTTCAGGTAAGGAAAAGCTCGCATACTTTGGAGAGTCATGTTAGGATAAAGCATGCCTAGATACATGCTGAACTCACCCTCAAATTACAGAACAAAATTACAATAACAGAGTCCACGGTGGAATCGAAGGTGTTGTCCTTCTCCAGTAATGCAATGTAAAACACACAGGCCAACTACAGAAGTGCGAGAAAACTGGCTACCGCACTTGCTACGAGGACCTGAAAGGTCAGTGACAAATCACCGTGTAGGGTACAGCTCCCGTCTCTCAACTTTTGTTTTGTTTTCCAAAGCACACTGGAAAGAAATCAGTGAACCTACAAACATGCTCATATGACCTCTCACATTGTTCCCTTGAGCTCCGATACCGGTGCTGCTATAAAATAGCGATGAGCTGGCACGGCATTGTGGGTATTGACATGCAAATGAGCCGTACAACTGAGTTGCTCCCATTGCTTATGTATGCCTGAATTTTTTATAGGTTGTATTTACTTTCTGATGCTTTCTCAGCCTCCCAGAATAACTTAGATGCATTCCTACTTTGAGTGCTGCAATGTGCCGATTTTTTTCCAGCAGTCGTACAGCCCTAAATTGGTTTTGTTTATATATACTTAAAATACAAATTCAACTTACTTAGGAACAGGAATATTTTTGGCAGTTCAACCACAAATCCAACTGGAGAGAAAGAATATGTTGATTCTTTAAAATTCCTTCATTTCTAATGACTCTAGCTGCTTTCAAATAGTCAGACAATCGAAATGATTCCCATGATTATTCTCCTTCAATGAACTGAGGAACAATGTATAACGTGGGGAGATGTCTTCTCAATTAGTTTGAGCCCCGATTTGCGAGTGAGTTAGGGACGAGCCAGGTAAGTCCCCCAAAGAAAACAAAACTGGCCTGAGCCTTGAGTTCTTAAACTAAACCTCCAGCATACTTCTGCAGGTTTTGATGGATGCAAGTACAGCTCCCTACCAGCTCAGCATTGACTCCTGGCCCCCTTCCCACCAGCACTCCCCTCTATATTTCCAGGATGTCAAAATCACAAACAGGCCTGATATATATTTAGATACAAATGAGAATTTACCCCAGTCTTGGGAATGCTCAGATACAGAGTTTCTAGTTTAGCCGAGTTGGATGAATCGGCAGCAAAATTCAGAGCTGGATACAGACTTTGCACAAGGTTGAGGGATTTATGGTTTAATATGTATCACGCTGAAGAAAGAGTGTTATGGCTTCGTTGAATCCAGGTCTGTACTTCCCTCGAGTCTGGGCTCTTGTCAGGATTGACCCAACTCTAGCTGACAAACTTGAGAGCGGTTCTGCTTGCATATTGCATACCTCGCTGGATGTGGGAAGGAGTGAGAATCAGGCAAGAAAGACTGTTCGAGTCAGCTCGGTTTCACACATTGTATAGATTGAGATAGTTATATAAAATGAGAACAGACATTCAGGGTGGGATTTTCAAAAGAACTCAGCCTTCGTCTGAGTTTGCTCCCATTCAAGTTAACATTAAAGCTCCCATTGACTTGAATGGGAACAAATTCAAGCCGATGCTGGATTCTTTAAAATCCCCACCCTCAAACTTCTGGGTACTTATCCAAATTGAGGTGACGCTTTTAACCTCCCTGAGGCTTGCCTACCATTATTTCCATCTCGTTCTGTCTGTCACCTGAAGGATGGTATTATCACACATACACAAACAAATTGATTTTTTTACTCTTGTTACAAACCTCATATCATCAAAACTTAAAAAAAAAATCCTAATATTCCCTATTCATCTATTACTCAATTGTTGCTTAAGCAAAGACCTTGAGTGGGATTTTGATTGATTAAAGACATTGAGATTGGCCCTGATATTTAAATATCTTCTATCCCTTTTTAAATAGACAGATGCATACCAAGAGATATTAAAGCACTTGGATTTGATGTGAATAGAAGATTTAGTAAAGAGACCCTGACATCATAATGCCATTTATTTTTAACTTCCCCAGCTATAAATAGGTCCTGGAGGTTCATATCCAAACAAAGGGTATATTTTCTTTCAACCACAGTTGCGGCACAGCAGTCCAGATGGTCCTGATTTTGTTAAAAAAAATAGAAACAAAGTATTTTCCTCTATAACACAACATCTCCAAACACCTTCAACAAACGCACGACTTATTTGTAATACATGACCTCCACAAATCCGTTTCCAATAGAGCTATTGATTGTCTCCGGACTTTCAACTGCCAAGCATTCATGAGTATTATTCCTCCAGAGGATTAAGGCTGACAAAAAATAAAATAAAAGTTGGGGTGGGGAAGGCAGAAGGGAGTGTTTTATTATAGTGAAGCTCTAACAGATGAGCCCAGAATATAAGGAATTCTCCATCCTTAGCAATGAACGAGCAAGGGAACAGAAAAAGTCCTAGCACGATAAAGACCGAAATGTTTCGATTTCACTCAGACACTTGAACCGAACGTGGCTCTGAAGACAAAGGCTAAACATATTTCTTCTGACATTTAACGTTGTCTGATGACATGCAACCTCAGTGCCATTCCTCTATGATGTAAGCTCTGTAAGCGATACCAGTTGTCATCAAACGTCATGAAAGCCGGGCATGCCTCGAGTCATCAATATTTATTGTTCTTTTAGAGCAGAACCTGGTTTGAGTTTGGCGCAGATGGGTTTAATTTTTTAATGGAAGAGTTAAACCGGCTCTACCTAGTATAAAATATCAGGCTGAGAAGGATCTGCTGACATGATGCAATTGAGATATTCTGGCAGCTGGAACTGAAAATACCCTTTAAAAACAAGAGCGCGGGAGAAGGGGGACTGAACAGAGCAGGGGATTAGTAACAAGACACTGAGCCCTTCACCCCTAGGTCGTCCATTTGAATCTTGCTTGGGTTGCTAGCGACCATGAGCTTGTTACCACTTGATGGTGTTTCAGTTTCCTGTGGGATCAGGCGGACAGGTGTCCCCCTCTCTGCAACTGGGAGCAATTTGCACCGTTATCAGTGAGTGACATGGAGAGACACAGCTGTTAAATGGCAAGCTAAGCCACTCGAAAGAGGCTCCTTTGCTGGCCTCAAGACAAGTTACAGCTCACTTCTAGGTGGACAAAGACGATTCCAGCTCCAGCATCTTCTCGGGGCACCGGGCACCCTGCTCGGCCCTCGTTTTGAAACCCTGACCTCAAGTACTGCCTACTTTTCTTGTTTATTTTACTCCAGCTATTTTAGTTTCTCATTTTCTGTGTCCTCTCCCTGCTGCTGACAGTCTTACCTTGTATCTATCTACTCTGGGGCTGGCTCTTATGCATTCCCCCAAACCCGCTGGTCCTACGACTAGCGGAGAGAGGACCTCAGATGTAAGCCTATGTTGTTTTTATGAGCAGACCAAATTTTAGTGACCTCTCCCAATCCAGGATCAAAGATCTGCACTTTTTAACGTCTTCTGTGATCAGTGGGTGCCGTCAGGGGGGCAGATGTGGAGCAGAACAAGCTCCAGTTAGGTATCTGCTGCTACTTTGGGTCTCGCATCTTAAATATGTGCCATTGCATTGACCTCTGCATCTTTGTGACTCTTCTCCTCGCCTCAGGGGGAGGCTATTGATACCACAGACATTTTGAGGTTGAATAGAACAGCACCTTTCAGCTATATACATTCATTAAAGCATTTTTTTTACAAGATCTGAGCTGTAAGAGGTTTTTTTTGGTTTTTTTTTTTTTTTTTAAATCTAACTGGGTGAGCAAACTTTATTATATTTTTGGAAAGAAGGCTCTGAGCTTGTGAGTCTCTGGAGACCTGCATAAAAGTCAATGGAGTAACTGAAAGCAAAGAAGAAAACTCAGCCAAGTTATTTTTTTTCCAGAGACTGTCATGGCACATATGGGGTCAAAACTGCTTCTTTGGCCATTGAAACCTGGGAGGAAACCCACAGGTGCATGAGCTCTAGGTTCGGTGCATGTTTCCCTGTTTCCCACATTCAGCTGATGTGGATATTTTGTTTAAATTTTTCCTCACTTTGCTAAGAAATAAAAGCTGTAATAGATGTGCATGCACACACACGCACACACACATACACAGAGTTAGATATACTTTTGCATCTATTTATATTACCGCCCAAGGTACTGCCACTAGATTTTCATGTCATGCAAACTGAGGCACAGGGGATACGAATTTCAAATGCACTCCTGATTACAGAAAAACTCAGCTTCAAAATAACTTCAAGACCATTTTGCTTGGATTTTAATTGGTACTCAAAGTCTCTTCTTATATGGAGTGAGGCAGCTTGGTTTTTGCTTGCCTGCCTGTAGCATAGGCAGACATGGTCAAGATCCATTAAGTCTCTTTTTCATCACTCCTTCTACTTTATTTTTTATATACTGAACTCTTGGGCTTATTTATTTCTTTGCTTGGATATACAAACACTGGATCTTTTGCACGAGTTCATTAGTGACATCTCAGGGCTTCTTTATGAGACAGACACATCACTCACTAGTATTGGTAGCTACATTTTAAATAGCCATGTAGACTTAAGCCCACACAGATACAGGTAAGATTTTCACAAGAGGCCAGTTGCACGCTTCGTCTCTGCTTCAGTGCACGATTGGAGGTAAAGAAGCTATTTAATACAAAAGAGACCACACCAACAGGCTGTACTTTTTCCAGGACACTTCCACTCTGCACACACCAAATTGGAAATGAAACCACCACTAGGATGACCCTCTGCAGTCAGTCAGAAACACACTGGAGACAGAGAGATTGAGGGTGGTATAGGGGATGCCCATTTAGTGGCTTCCCTGTCTGAGTAGGTGGGTGTAGGTGTGTTTTTTGATGGTCCACTCAACGTGTGTCCTGGAAACAGGATAAATATATGCCAAGAGGCCAAAAGCAGGACGTGGTAAGGGGGGTGGCTATCTACCCAGGCTTTTCAAAAGCATTGTGAGGCTCCCCTACAGTCAGCCAGATACTTCCAGTTTAGTGGTGTTCGCATGACTAAATCAGCAGGCTCAGATTCATCCGGCAGGCGCAGCCACTTGGTCACTCTGTCCATCGCACAAGAAGAAACCTGCCCCAAAACACACAGAGCACGGTAGAGACCTGAGGAATAAATTCTGGACCCTTGCATCTCAGATGGCAGCTGGACTAAGGCACCCCAGCAACCGCATCCCTGTTCAACCGAGGACATCGGCACACGAATGGTGCATGTGTCACCGCTGGTGCTTGTGTCACCACTTGTACATAATCAATCTGTTGATTTCAGTCGGGGCAGATGTGGGAAGGCCGGCAGGAAGGACAATGTCCTCTACTGTGCTTCCAGCAACACGTGGCCGCTTTGTGTGATGATGGTGCTGGTGGAAGTCACGAGTTTCTGGGGATAGTCATGTAGCTGCCAGGCTGTTTTTGCTTCAAGCACCGGGGCTGAGCCTGAGGCTGTGTGCTTCCTTTAATAAACACCCATTTCAACATTTGCTCCAAATTGAGAGGTCCACCAAACTCCACACTGGGCTGGCTGGGATCGTGGGCTCTCCATGTTGCTAGATTTGTGCATTATCAATGAGACAGCTCTGCTTCCTCCACTTATTTCCCTTCCCTTTCCAATTGGATATGCCTGCACATTTCTCCCACCCCTGCTTATCTGATACTAATGCCTGTCACTCATTGTGTCATAGATACAGGGAATTAGTAAGGCAGTATAGATCCACTCAGTGGGCAGGTAGGTAGATCCTCATGGTGCAAAATGAGGCTTGACAACTAGGCTAGCGGAGAAATGATAGGGATTTGAGGCCTGAGAAAGCCAGCAGAGCATCAAGGGGGCCCAGTACTGTGTGGGGAACCCAGTGACACAAACTGCATCTCCTGCAAATAGGAGTCCTGATAACAGTGCAAAATTGTCTCCAACCCTGGTTAGAAATGTACCTCCAGTACAAAGGCACGGGCAAACTGGGTGGCCGCCCACGGCCCGGACAGAAAATGGTAATTTAAAAATTATTATTATCATTATCTCTGGTGAAATGGGGCCCAATACTAAAAGTTTGCCCAGTGCCACCAGGAGTCTAGGTACGGTGCTGCCTCCAGTCACCTTCATGATAAGCCAAGGAAGAAGAGGGGGGCTGTAAAAACTCTCTGTGATTAAAACAAACTGTTCTAATTTTGTAAAACTCATTAAAAAAATGTTTCTAATTTGTTTAATTAAGCAATTCTGTGCTTGACGGACAGGAACCTCCTAAGCATGGGAGAAGAAAGGTTGAGATCCCCCTTCCCCGCAAACGGCAGCATCATTTCCCAACTTCTAGCGGCAAGCAGAGAAAAGGCATCTCATACGGTAAAATCTTTCATTATCCTTTGACTTATTATTGGGTAGGGGGAGGTGATGGTGACCAGCTCCTCTTTAAAACCCTGAAGCAGGCTGGAGGGGAGGTAAACTCACGAGTACCTATGTTTTTGAACCCCCGACCATGATCATGTCCTTGCAGTCTCCATTCCCATTGAACTCCTCATTCATTACTCAGCAGAGCATTTTTCTACTTGTAGCCAGAGGGCTCTGAAGCTAGCTCTTTATTCCTGGAGTAAGCGTGCTGCTGCAGTGACCTAAGCCGGGTGGGTGGTCTTGCCGGCTGATACAGTAGACTGAGACCCAGCCTTGAGCCTTTGGGAATTCACTTGCACACACATGCCTCTTTCTACGCCTGTCTCTCTTTAATTAAAACAGTCCTGCATATTTGCTCTTGCTTACTTGAAAACTCAGAGGAGCGCACGCATTCCTTCGCCCCTAAAACAAAATGGTAGACAAGAGAGCTGGGTATAATCGTACGTGGGGCCTCACCTAAGAGGCAGGTTGGAGAAACGGTTTCATTGCATCTACCCGATGACTAGGGAGACAGCAGAGCAATGATTCTCATCCTGGAGTGCCACAAGATCCTCGTGAAGAGTGCTGTGCAATATTAACACCATTTGGCGTGCAAACACCTACACGTGATTTACAGGACAAACCCAGGGATTTCAAATACCGGCAGTAACATTCTTCCCTGGGGTGGCCTTTCTGAGGTCTTTTCAACAAAATAATTGTTCTGTTCTTTTTTCTTTGTCCAAAAACCAAGTTGAAACCAAGAGCTGGCATTTGCCAAGGGGTGCCTTGAGTCTAACCATGGGTGCCTTAAGTCTAAAAAGGCTGAGATCAGGGATTAGACTAACAGAGCATGGGTTAGCCCGTGTAAATTGTGGGGGTCTATGAAACAAGGTCTGAAAGTCACATCTGGCTGATGGGTGTAATGAAATAAGCCAAAGCCCTAAATCCCTTAACTCTGGAAGTGAGAGAGTGCAAAACATGGATCTTGGTCCAAAGGCACTAGCACCTCATACCAAATAATTTAAGCAAGAACCGGCTCAGTACTGCCACGTACCCTGAACTTAATGGGGAATCATTACGAATGCCCTCTACTTCTTTCAAGCACTCAAAGGAGACTTTCCATCCCCAGGCACTGTAGACAAAACTCCTGCAACACACACAGCAGAGGAGAAACACACTTATTTGTCCTTATTGCACACCTGTAAATGCTTAGCAGAAACTGATAGAAAGAACAACAGAAGTAATCTGCTGGACTATCAGCAACAGCCTTAAAAAAAAAAATCGGATGAGGATTTTAAACGCCTGAGGCTTTCAAAAGACAATGCCTGTGAGGCACAGTGGTGGCATTTCTGTTGTGACTGTTTGGCCAAAACTTCAAAGACTTTTCTCAGAGGGGAAGAACAAAAAAAATCCAACCAGCTCCAGGATCTGGATTCTTCTATTTCATCGCCATGCTCCCACAAAAACCCCAGCCCCGCTTGCTTGCCTGAGAGGGCCTGTGACTACTGGAGATCTCCCGGGTTTATGGAAGAGTAAGGCCCCGATGAGAAATGGTTTGACAAATTTTAATGAGAAGAGAATCAGAAAAGACAACATGGGCATGCAGCACCTGGGAGGCGAAGCCTTCAAACCCCCAAGGCTTATGGATACTGTGTCACGACGGGCGATATGAAGGCTGGCTAGCTTCAGGAACCGAACCAGTGCTTGCATTACTAGGCCTCTCTTCCATGCCCCTCCATGCTAAGCTCAGTTCTCGTTGCTCTACGCCGCGCTGAGGACTGACAGTAGCCCTAGCCCCTCATTCTCCTCCCAAGGTCCCGACCCCGTCTTAACACGATGAGTTCACCGCAGCTTTGTGGAGCGTGCTGCTCCAACGCAGCGCGGCCCCGGCAGTGAGCATTGCCGGTCATGGCTACTCTCACCCGGAAAATTTCTGGAAATTTCCTATAAAATTCGATCATGGGAAGCTGGCTGGATCAAGCTCTCCTCTCCGAAGAGGCGCGCGACACCCTTGACTTTAATGGGACCTTTGTCTGAATAAAGACTCCTGGATTTGCTTCGTGATTATTAATAAATGGGACGTTTCAAGAGACAGCCAGGCAAACTGCACCCATGGCCTTCATTGCCAATAAAAATCAAGCTTTCCTTTCCTGTAAAGAAACTGTCTCCTGGGGAGAGGAAGAGATGAGAATGAGGAATAAGTGCAAAGAAAAGTGAAACCCCAACCAACACCCTCTGGCAGAGGCAAAGCACCTTTCTTTTTTTTGAAAGAGATTTTCTTCCCCGTCTTCAGGGTGATTAGCAGTTTGGCTGTGTGTATAGGAAGAAGACAGGGACATCTCCCAAGAAGCTGATGTGACATTTTAGTATAAAAATCTGCATTTGCAAAGCTCCCGGCGTGGCAGGCCAGGCCCCTGGAGGTGGCCACAATATTCCTGAGAGGCCAAACTACCCATCAGCTCTTCAGGTTAACTTCCTCCCCATCATACCTGCCATGCTTTGGAGGAAAATGTATTTTCATTTGGAAGCTGTTCTCCAAAGTCCTTGAGTATGTGTTGCCTGGCTCCACATTTGACCCAGATGATTGAGCTCTGCTCTCCCTATCTGTGGCTTCAAGCCTTAGAGCATGAATCTTGGTCTCCAGCCACTCCCATAGCCAGACCCATGCCTTGCAAGTACCCCGCTGTCATATGTTTTCAAGGGACTTCCAGTCCCATCTGCACTTTCTGTCCCTTGGGCACTAATCCTTTTGTCCAAGCCTCAGCCTTCTTCCAGCTTTGGCCCCATGTCTCTTGCAGAGGTCCTCAGCTCTGGCCCACTGCCTTTGGCTCCTGGCCCCACCACCACTGCATCCCTGCCCCATACAGGGCTTAATACAGCTGTGGCACCTTGCTGTGTGGCCTCCTTGTTGCCACAACCTGGTTTTCCAGTAATAAATATAAACCAAGATAAAAGCAGGTAAAACAAGCCTCGCTAAAATAGGCCAATTCAACTGTTCTTTCCCTCTCAAAATGATAAAAGCAAAGACCACTGTTACATCCTGGTTTAAATATGTGTTTTCCCAATACTGGTTTAATAAGCGTTGGGTAAAGCCACCTAGATCTGCATATTATGAGCTGTCTCCACGGGGTTTAACAGCTGTTTAACGATGCTAGTGACAGGACTGGATTATAACACAGTTTAACTAGTCTATGTGGACAAGACGTGGCCTTGTCATATGGTGTCTGGCTTTTTTTTACTGTTTTTTTTCAAACCCTCTAGTCCAGTGACACTGGGTGGGACTAGACCTGATTTGGGTCCTGGTCCAACATGTCTCTAAGAATCAGGTTGTTTGCCAGCACATGGCCAAGTACTGCACAGACTGGTTTGTACTGGCAGGAGGTTGATTTAAACAGTTAACCAGACTGCTTTAAAAGGCAGATTTGCCTATTTTTCACTTACCCACCTCTTGGATTCTGCGGCTGTATCCCCACTGCCAGAAGAGACCGTGACAAAATCAATAGTCACGAAGACTGGAAGATGCTGCGCTGCTAAGCAAGCAGTATGGTAAATGGTTATCAGACCTACTTAGGGTCAACTAGACTGGGCTGAAAACAGCCTACAAGCAATTGCCCCCAATTGTCTCCCTTACATGCCCCCAAACTGAATAAAAAAATAGGAATAACATTTTCCACTGTAAGAAAAGAGACATTTTGGAAGTGGGTCTGTTTTGGGGTCAAGGTTTGGGAGGGTTCCCAGCACTAATTTTGGGGGTTTGGCTCTGGAGAGCCTTTGGTCCAGTGTCTTCGGGAATTTTAGTTGTCCAAAAATTAAGCTTCTACTGAAGATATAGTATACAAAGGACTAATGTGACCATCTAGGCCAACATCCAGAGTACCATAAGCAATCGGCAGGATGTGCAGAGGAGCAGCAATAGCTTAGCAGTGTTCAAGTCCGGCTATGCCACAGATACCCCGTGTGTGACCTTGGTCTTATCACTTCATTTCTCTGAGCCTCCGCTATCCCTCTGCAAAAGGGGATAAATGAACGGCAGTTCCCTATCTCACTGGATTGCTGGCAAGTGCTCAAATACTATGGCAATAGGGGGTCCCACAAGTTGAAGATTTGGATAGGCCCTTACCCATTAAATCCTGCCTCCCAACCATAACTTCTGTTCGGTAGGTGGCATCTCTAATACAAAAGCATCCAGTCCAGATTTAAACAGTTACGATAAAAAAAAAAAAAAAAAAAGCTAAGATGTCTAAAGCGAAACACCTCAATTCATCTCTTAGGCCCCTGAATAATAAGTGGCTTCATTTTCAGAAAAACTATCGAGCCCTTTGGCCCAGGTCCGTGCATGTAACACCTATCAGTTGCAGCGGGAGTGCAACGCTTCGGTTCCTTTGTGGATCTGGGAAGTAGTGGCTACTGCACACTTTAGAAAGTCTGGCAACCTGTGTCGATTTTGGGGGATGAACTCATTTAAAATCTTAACCAGAAAGACCAGTCAAGAAGGGTCTCTATCTGTTGATCAGTAATCAGATTCATTAAATTGCATTAAATTAAAAAAATAAAATAAAACATACCATTCCATATGAGAGGGACAAACTATGACAAACCGTTCAAATCAGCACAGAACAGACTGCAATATTTTCAAGTATTTCAAAGCAGTTAGGCACTCCTGGTGGAAGGGACCAGGACATATTGGTACTTAGGTGAAAGGGACTCGGGTGTTTGAGCGGCCTCAAAGCTTGAGGCTTAATGCTAATCATTCCCAAACTCCTTGGTTTGGGGGGTTTTCCTCTCACAAAGGTGTGGGAGCATTCAAGCTCAATGCATATTGTGGCCATTTCCACCTTAGATAAACACTAAGCAATTTAGTTTTCTCTTTCTATAAACTCATTGGCCAAACAATTACAGATGTATCTTGCAAAGAGTCCAGTGGAAAAAAAAACGACGTCCATTATGAGATCTAGGAGATGCAGCTTTCATGCAAATATTTCCTCTTTCTTGTACTCCTGCGGCCCCCATCCCCTGATTTTCCACTAAGGGGTTTGGAGGGGTTTTTTTGTTTGTTTTTTTAATAAACGTCCATGTAATTTCACAATTAGCCTACAGCAAAAATAAGCCCTTTATGTAGATTTGTACATAAAAATGGGCTGGTTTTGTTGGGACTATAGTAAACATTTCTAAACCAGATGTAGCCTGAGGTGAAGCTATTCTTGTGCTTGCGTTTAGAGAGCAAGGGAAAAAAATGTATAAATCATTCCTGCGTGGGTAAGATTGAAAGTGCTTATAAAAAAAAAAAAGAGAGAGACCTGTGGTCACGTGAGAAGCTGCCTCATCACAGCGTATGTGGTCGCTGTTCGGCGAAGTAGCGTGCAATTATTTGAGAGATGTTTTAGACGCCCTGATTATACGAACCACGGTTACAGCAAGGTGGGGCCTGATGCTGCAAGCCCTTACTCCCGAGAGCAAGCTTTACTTGCCCAAGTAGCCTACTGGCTTCACCTTTCACCAGCATTAAACTGAGGGGAAAATAAGGAAGAACCGCGGGGTAAGTTTTTATCTTTGTGAAGATGACACATTCCCTTCACCTGTTCCAGAAATAGGGTCTTATCTTATGACCCTCTCGAGGTCTACAAGCACTTATAAGGGGAAGAGATTTCCGAGAGAAGAGGGTTCTTTAATCTAGCAAAAAAAAAAAAGGCATAATGAGATCCAGTGGTTGAAAGCTGAAGTTAGACAGATTCAAGCTATCTTATCTAGAGACTTGGTGGATTCTCCACCACTTTTGAAGTCTTTAAGAAGATATCCAGTCTTGATGTAAAAGATATGCTCTAGTTCAAAGAGAAGTTATGGGTTTGATGCAGAAATTATTGGGTGAGGTTCCACAGCCTGTGTAATGCAGAAGGTCAGACTAGAAGATCATAATGGTCCCCTTTGGCTTTCAAATCTATGAAGCCCAAACGCAACTTCAATAGAGAAAAAGTAAGTCAACCTCACGACCTCTTCTGCCCAGAGAACTTTAATTTTGGAAACCCGGGCCAGTTAAAGCAGTTCATCAGTCTTACCTTGACTCTGCTTAGCAGAGTTATTCGTAACACCTCAGACTCTGTCAAAGGAAAGAAATTTGAAAATGGTCTCGTTTCCTTTTTATTAAAGCTGGATGAAAAAATTCGACTGCTTCTGCTGTTTTTCAAAACAGAGTGGTCCAGATTTTTTTTTTTTAAATTGGCAATTTCAACAAAAATGGCTGAACCTTGGTGGTGATAATTTTCTGCAACAGTATTTATTCCTTTTGAAAAATGGCAATGCAAGTGACTAAGAAGGGGTAGTGGAGTTGAACTGGGCAGTTTTGAAAGACTTATTAGGCAGAAAAAAATGGGGAACAATTCACTGAATGCATTCATGCCATTTTTTAATTTTCTTTTCACTGAGTAACTTAAAGGCAATCTGTTTCCAGCAATGCCAGATATTAGACCTTATCTTGAGTCTTCCCATAGCTGTTTTTCCCCCCCTAAAGCCCCCAATTCTAGGACTCGAGTGAAGATGTGACAATCACCGTTGTTGCTTAAAAGAAGATTCTTACTCAACTTACTCAACTGCTCAAAGAGTAAACAGGAAAATCTGACCCCAAGTTACCCTAAAGGTACCTCAAACACCAGAAATGAAAACCCTCCAATGTATTTTCTAGAAAAAAAACCTGATGGGTTTAAAAAAATTCCGATTTTTGGAAGTGTGACTCAGGATACTGTAAACATTTGGGGTTGACAGTACTGTAGTATATAGAACAGGGATGGGCAAAATATGGTCCATGAGTCAGATCCAGCCCACCAGGCAATGTCAGCTGGCCTGTGGGCGATCGCCCGCTGCACCCATACTCTGCCCCCAGAACACCCCCCACATATACACACACCATGCAACATACCCTATGCCCCCCACCCCCAGCTACAGATTCATAGAAAATCAGGCTTCAAAGGGACTTCAGGAGGTCACATGTAGTCCAACCCCCGACTCAAAGCAGGACCAGCCCCACCTAGATCATCCCAGTCAGGGCTTTGTGAAGCCGGGCCTTAGAAGCCACCAAGGATGGAGATGCCATCACCTCTCTGGATAACTTGCTCCCGTGTTTTACTACCCTCCCAGTTAGAATATTCTTCCTAGTATCTAACCTAAACTTCCCTTGCTGCAACTGGAGACCATTGCTCCTTGTTCTTCACCTGCCACAGCTGAGAACGGCCACACCCGCTCACAAACCACACCCCCCATCCCCAACCACACCCCACACACTCCCCCACATACACTATACAAGAATAAGACTTTTTTTTTGTATATATATATACTACCCAAACACAAATCATGACAAAAATATTTTTTGTACTAAAATTAAAATATGTTATAGTAGGTATTTGAATTAAGTATATGATTTGTTTTTTTCTGGCAACCCTCCCTCTTCCCAAAGGGAGTACAACTGGGATGAGGGGAGGGACTTCCAGTGGCACAATTCAGAGGTTAGGGGTGGGACTTTTGGTCCCAAGATGGCGACCAGGGGGCGGGGCACCTGTCAAAGTGTGGGGCTACCCTTGCAGCCCCCGACAGCTCACCAAAACTCATTAAACTCAAAAATAGCCCACCCCTGATACAGAAGGTCAAGAGTTTACCCTTTTGGGTGGCTGGTTTCCTAACAAAGAAATAAATACAGAAGGTACCAACTGTCCCCACAGACTCAGCAGTAGTTGCCACTACCTTCCTCAGGGTGAGCAGAGTCATGAATACCACCCTTCACTTCCGCTCCGGCCCCTTGTAGCCTGATGTTTCTCTTCTTCTTTTCTCTGAGCTTTGAATTGATGGCAAGTGTTGAGGACACCCCATGAACTCCCCCTGGCCTTGGGTCAGCGTGTCATTTGTCCACCCAGTTGCCAGCCTCTCAGACCACTTTCTTGCTACCTTCTCCCTCCACCTCATCTCCCTTTACCACCGAATCCCACCTGCTACCAGGCCTACCCCATCATTAGCAGTTTCTCCACCTCTTAATGGCTTTTCCATGTGGAAGAGCTGGGGCACAACACTTGAGAGGTGACTTCCTAAGGTGGTTCTAGATACCTATTCACGGCGAGGAAAGCTATCCAGATTCAAGTGGGATATACCTTTGTGCTCATGTGTTTGGCTGTGCAGTAGAGCTGTGCATTTCCAGAGGCACACTTCCTAGTTAAATCACCCTACATACCATCAGAAAAAAATCAGGACTACAGCCTGTGCTTTTCATTGTCGGTCATCTTTTGTTGTTTGAACTAGCAGGTAACTCCATTATGATGACCATGGAGGAAAGACAACAATGGGAATCCTTTTAAGCACCTGCTTATTGAAGACAGCAGCTCCAGTCCCAACTGGGAACCTCAGAACAGGGAGCAGGAAAAGCCACTGGATGGATGCATTATCAGACCTAGTATTTAAAAGAAACCCCTGCACATAAAGCACGGAAGGGGTTGCTTCACTACCGAGGGGCTGTATCACAGCCTGCCCGGAGGTCAAGGCACTCTGCTTGGTTTCTTGCACAAAGCACATTTCCACAATTTCCTATTGTGGTGAAGGATGACTTTGGCCCCTACCAAGAAAAGAGCGTGCCCCAGAGACCGTCATGAGAACTGTTACAGCTGAAGTGCACTCTCCAGATAAATCACCCATGGCTTTGTAAACCTGCAGGCATTCTGGCTTTGTGAGGCCCTGCAATGGTAAAGGAAATCAAACTGAACCTTGGGCAGCTCAGTGGGTGGGGAATCTTCATTTAACTAGGGAGACTTGGGGGGTGGGGGTTAAAAGTCTTATTTCTGGTAAATGAAACCTCAAAATTCAAAACAACAACAAGCAGCCAAAGAAATAAGCACGACCTAAATGTTTTCCAAATACAAACAGCTTGGCCTGCGCACGGGCCCTTCATGTGGCTTCTCTAGACAAACACCTTTCTTTTCAGTAGTGGTTTGGTGGGCTGCCGTTCAATCAGCCCTTTGAGCTGTTGTTGAATATTTCACCGAGTATGTAATAACACACATGCTGTGGTCCTACCAGCCCCTTCCAGAGGCCTGCCTAGTGCTCTGAACCCAAGTGTAAATACTCGCTTCAGTGGTAGCCAGATGTTTCCTGTATTAGCAGGGTTAAGAGCCTCAAAACAGTTTTCTGCAAGACAGAGAGATGCCTTATTTGTGCTGGGCTGCTACAGCTCTCTGTTTGCATCTTGAGGAGGCGATTTTCTTCCCTGTTTGCTGGATCCGAAGATGAAGAATTGAAGTTACTCGCACCAGCAGATACTCCTGAATGTCACTGCTGCACGTTCAGCCCACAGTAAATAATGCTGTCTTTTCAAGGTCAGAAGATAAAGGTTTCCCGGCCAATGAGAGGAAAAATAAAAAAGTGGACATAACATTCCCAAACTGGTTCTGAAATATTTAGAAAGGCGTAGAGATAGAAGAGAAACAATAGCAGGAATATAATATACAATCTGGTTTCTGCAGACGTCTAGGGGAACATAATCAGCATGGCTTCATGGTGCGTCTTCACATCTATTTAGTTGTTAATGAAGAGACTCTTCCCACTCAAGTGACAGGTGTTTGGCCTTTTAGCATGGGAGGATCTGAGCTCTGTCTCCTCTATGGCTGTGAGGTTGACCATAGTATGTCATATCATGGCAGCTGAAGAGGACCCTGCTTGGCTGTGTTGCTATTGGTGTTTTAAAAAACCTGCCGTCCTTGATGGAGCAGGTGGTTCTCCTTCCTACCTCTCTCTCCAAGCTATCGCAAGATAGCAGTGTTGGATAATATTACTGTTTTGGCTGAATGGAGATCTTTTGGGTGGTGTTTGGCTTGTTTTCAGGGGCCTAAATTTCATTCATAAGGTTTTTCTGTGTATCAGAGCAGTAACACCATGGAGGGTAACACTGGACAAGGTGAGCTATATTAGGTTTCATGACTACAGCACATGGAGCTATTTGAACTGGCTCCGTGGAGGGTGATGCTTGCTGGTACTGGGAGTGCAAACTAAATCACACTGGACCTAGCATGTAAGCACTGATAAGTGGTGCTTACTTTGAACATGTCGTTCCCTGAATCAAACCTCTTCCAAGGACTAGTCCTTGAGCACAGCTTCAAGGCTCAGGATACTTTAATGCACAGCAAGTTACAGCTCCCAGTTTCACTTGGGTGGCATGAACGACACAATCTACCTTAGGTCCCTTCTCATGGGCCCTCAAGATGCTGCTTCGTTATTATTTTAAAGCATCCTTGAGGAACCTGCAGACTATTTTTGGACATAAGCACAATAAAGGGCTAACAACAAAAAAAAAAGGAAGGAAGGAATAGGACTGGCTGAGCCTGGTAACACATACTGCTTGGTTATCAACAAGCAAGATGCTACTGGAGCATTTGTGGGCAGGTCTTACTTTTAGTGCAGTGCACTGGCTGTGTGATGCACATCATCTATTCCCGATGCATTCAGTCAGTAACGGTTCAGTCTTTTAGCTGTGCAGCTCCCAAATTCAGCCCCTACCCACTTAATTTTGATGTGCTCTGCTGAATGTGACAGCAAGAATATTGATGGATTCCAGTTGTATTAGTGGCACTAGTAATTTCTCCACTGAAACATGGATTGTGATATCCATCTGATCCCTCATAGGTGACCAGTGATCAGACGATAACTTTTGGTCACTAACACTTAACCCAGAGACCAGTAATTCCCTAAACCCATTACCATTACTGATTAAATTCTCCACCCAAATGTCCAAAATTCTTAATCCAAATCTCATTTTTGCCCATTTGTCCCTGTGTGAGATGCTATATAAGCGTATCGTACTTCCCCTCTAGGAGCTGAAATAGAAGACAGGAGTCTTTCTGCTGCCCCTGGCCAGGGTTATGACATAGGAGCGGAGTTATGTGGAAGTAGTCAAGGCCTGTGCCAAGGTTTGACATCTCTCCTTCAATGATGTATGACGTGAAAGGCGAATGATCTCGATTTAAAAATTAAAGAACACCTATCCAAAACTTTAGCACATCATTAACAAACTCTTAGCAGCATTAAATATTCATTTCAACAGGATCACTGCCAGGTAGCCATCGATGGGAACTCCTTTCCATCCCTATCATCATCAGAGGACGTATACCCTCCTCGTTCCCTCAAACCTCTTGAACAGAGATCTTTTGCAGCCTGCCTGGAAGATCACCAAATTCAGACTATTTCAGACCAACGGGCATGCAGGGCACGAACTTATCCCACTGCACAGCAAATTCAAAGGAAAATAAATAAAGCAGAACCACTGCTTATAATTTCAACAAACCAATCCCGGCATGGCTTTTCATGTCAATTCCCATGCATTTCTTACAGGGAGCTCCTGTAATTTGGAGGTTTCTCCACTGAAGCACAGCTGTTTTTATTCTGTAATTGTTCAAAATGCTGCCATCTAAACACCCTACGCCACACCCGTTGTTGCAGTTCTGAGGTTTGGATTTGATTTCCCTCAGGAGCATGGTTTTCAATTGCCCGAATTCCCAGTTTGCCTCTGTTGCCTCAATACAGCAATTGTGTGTTCCTCCTTTTTTTCCCCTGAATCTGCTCTCATTGAGCGGCGTATATATATATATATATATATATATATAAATATATATATATATAAAACCCTCCTACTAAGAGGACTAAGACCTGGGGAGCCAGAGTAGAGGAAAGGACGTCACCTCTAAAGTTCAGAAATAAAAATGACTTGTTCTTTTGAGCTGCTGTTCCCTGATGTGACACTGTGATCAGCATCAAATGCTTGGTGGCAAGGATTTTTGTCGAGCTTTCCCAGCTAAAATAGATTTAACCTACCAGTTGCTCTTTGTGGGTTTAACAATGTGTGTGACAATAAAGGGCTGCTGCCGCTATATTGTTAATACATGAATAGCTCCAGTTCTATATATTTACTATTGTGCTGTGCAGATTTCCTGGATGGAATATTTGGCTTTACCTATTGATACGGGTTCTGCTTCACCCAAGGGGCTTAATCAGCCCCTTGGTAATTTCTTGGTACAAATGTGCAATTAAATTTAATTAAAATTACAGAACCCCCCCCCACCCCGCCCTTGTGGTTTCTCCCCCGTTCCACACGTATCTGCGAGTCGTGCTTTCTTGCCATCGCCTCTAGATACAGAGAGGCCACAGTTCATCCCATCAGCAGGGAACTCGCCAGAAACAAAACCTGCGGCTGAAACTGTGCGTATTGGTAGAAATCTGGGAGCTGCCAAACAGCTATTTCTTAGGGTCAGGGGATGGCTATTCTGGAGGAGAATCTGAATTGCACTCGCATTACTGCTCGCTCTGGAAGAGCAGCAGCAAATGGATTACATGGAGCAGGAATGGTGCAGAGGCCACTCCACAATCCTTGCCCTGACACCGGAGAGAAGAGCCTGCCACGATCCCTGCACAAACCCTCCATAGGGGTATTTGCTCACTGGATTAAGATAAGCACTGGTTTATTGTTTGCCTTACAGTAGAGCTAAGTGGCACCAACCAAGTTTGCGGTAGTGTAAATATCTCCACGCCCTGATGGCAGCATGTCCTGACCCTGAGCATCCCCTGCCTACCCACTCTGCCCAAACCCAGAAGTATGCAGCTGGAGACGCTCTCAAGTTCTCACACCGGAGAGAAGATGCTGGGAGCGAGACCCAGTGTGACTTTCAGTAGGTTTGGTGTTTGGAGCGTACGTATGAGTAGCTGGGACATTGCAAATGTCCCAGCTGCTGCTGCAGGGTAGACATGCCCAGCCTGGTCTGATGAGCAGAGAAGATGGACAAGCGGTGGGAGGCGAAGGACACCTTTAACGATCATAGAGCAGGTCAGCTGCAGACCTCATACTCTCCAGCCGCCGATCAACGTGGGGATAACCTGAATCTTCCCAGGTACCAACTTCAGTGCCTTCAAACACCACCTTTTATTTAGGTGGGCTGAATTTCATCTCTACTCACTAGGCCCACTGCATCTACGGGGAAAGCCTCAGAGTAACGGACCACAGCCAGATCTGGGTGCCACGGGCCACCGTGCATGCGCCGAGACGGACTGAAATCAGGCAGCAAGAAACAACAGAGTTGAAAAGGGAAAGTAGCTCTCAGGTGTTAAAAGGGAAAAATAAAAAGTGTCAAATGCCCCCTCAACCTGTAAGCAGTTTCGACCGTGTTTTTCTGGGTTTCATTTCCATAACAATCGTCCGCTTATTATTAAATCAGAGCTGCTGGGGAAACGGAGTTAAATTAAGGGAGATCAGAGGCAGGGACGGAAGCGCCGTCTATATAAATATCTGCCTATATTATATAGAGTGCTGTAGTTAATCAATCCCAAGAACAAAGAGCCTGCCTTGAACTAAGAAACATCCCCAGCCAAGTGAAGAAGCCCTGCTGCGGTAAGCAAGCAAACAGTGCTATCGACAAAAGGAAAAAGGAAAAAAAAAGGCCTCTCCCACTGAAGGAGTTGAAAACAAGGGTTTTTAGCCCCTGGGGCAACCACTGGTCCCCCGGCTCTCTGGGCTAGTGCTTCTCTGAAGGTTAGCAAGAGCAGAAACTGGCTGAGGGGACAGCAGCTTCTCTTAACCGAGGCAAAAAACTTATTGATTAGACGTTCAATAAAAGGTCAAAACTCCCTTTGAGGGTCACCAGGGTTGCAGCAGAGCTCTTCTCAGCCCCAGCCCCTTTCTCTCTGTAGAGAGCTTCGTGCCAGTCTCTCCAGGTGGACACCTGGGGTAAAAGTGAGCCGCAAATGAGCTAATCATCATTAATGTGTCGGCAGAACCTGCCAGCCTGACATCCCTCCTAATGGCTGACAAATGTCAGGGTGACTTGTATGCTTTTTTTGTTAATTGAATTGGTTAATTAGGTCCCAGAGGCCTGGCTGCTAATTATGAGCTGCAGTGGAATATGGGCTTTAAAAAAAAAATGAAATTGGATGCAAGGAAGTTAAAACAAAAGGAAAGAGAGAAAACCCCCCCACAAAAAACCCCCACATATGCGCGTGCACACACGCACACATACATGCACGCACACACAAAACCTCCTTTGTGTTCGCTACAATCTGTACAGTTACCTTCGCTTAATTTCTGACCTGCCACATGCTACTGCCTTCTTGATGTGTTTTTAAAAAGGAGGGTTAGAAAAACTCCAAATCTGCCTTTTCTGACGGGAGCATCTGCTCAGTCAGTTCCACGTTCATTAATTTTCTGCCAATTAGCAAAAAAAAAAAAAAATGAAGAGGAGAAAAAAAAAACCCCTCCAGATTTGCATCTTAATTTGTCACTTTGTAAAGATGTTGGTTTTTTTTTAAAAGTTAAATACTTCCTCCGCTTTGCCAGTCATAGCAAGTGAAGAGAGGATGGCAACTTCCAACCAAGAAAAGGCAATTAATCATTATACTTTGGACTTCTATAGCTGCTTTCATCCCCAGATCTCAAAGCGCTTTGTGAAATTAATTCTTCAAGTCTCCTGACACCCCCAGGGGCAACTGGCTATTCACAGACTCCTTAGGGCAAGAATTGAGTGTGCCGAAGGACACCAATAATGCTTCATAATGAGTAATTATGAATTACTATACCTATTTCATTGAGGGGTATACTGAGGCCTCTGCAAAAAGGTCTAGGTGTCTGGCCTCTGCAGGACAATGGCAGAACAAGAAAGAAAACCCAGCTGTCTCGAATCATTCTTTTCTAGCAAACCCTAGGCCTTCTTCCCCTTTTTTTTTGTAACAACAGAAGAGTCAGCTATATTCAGAAAAGTCGCAGGCTTTGCTGTTGAGAGCTTGAGTCAGTTAGGACTGAGATTTTTCATGTTGCCAAAACCCCCGGTGATTGAATTTTTTTTTTCCTGTTCTGGGAAAAGAAACAAATTCAAAGGATTTTGACATTTCCTTCAATAAAAGGCATTTCCGAAATCAAATTTGATCAAAAAAACAGTTCCGTTGGGGGAAAGCTTCATCTTGATTTCAATACCCTTTATATCGCAACTCAATTCATGTTGTTTCGAAAACATCATGTTAAAAATAATCTAAATGCATTCAGAAACTATAGAAAGGGGGCATTTCAATATTAACAGCATTCTTCATTTCAACTTTATTTAATTCTAAATCAACGCATTTTGACAAAATATTGAAAGGAAATGTCTAATTGTTATTTCCCCCTAGTTGCTCTAAGTAGAATAGGCCACTTCCTTGAAGCCGGGAACCCGAAAAGTGAAGCTCCATCCAGTGTCCACTGCTGTTTTTAGACCAGCACTGTTGTTTTGTGGGTAAATCTGAGGACAGGGAACTCAAGATAACTCCTTCCTTAACCCAAATCTCTAACAGATCTGCAAACTTTTTAATTGCTACTATGCAACTCAGTGGCCCTCGGTCAAAATATCACAGCACGGGCATAGCCACAATCCCCCGCTGCCCTCTTTGCAACCCAGTGAAGCTGAAGAGCTCCAGCACTGTTCACTCTTAGCGTCCACCACTTAATTTCTTGTTTTATGGGGGGGCTGCGGGGCTTGCACACGGAGTAATTCGTCAGCCTCTGCAAAGGACCCGACCTCTTCAAATGAAGACAAAATATTATTATTATGCTTGCTTCTCCACCCCTGTTTCCTGTTGGATAGCAAGTTGCTTTACAAGTTAAAATAAATTGCCTCGCATTCCCCACTGAAAGAATTTTGACTTTGCCTTGAATCATGCATTCCAGCAGTCATTATCCTCCAGTTTCTTCTTCTTTTTAGCATATGACATAGATAGCAGTTCAAAAGTTCCAGCAAGCTGCTGCCAGGTCACATTCAAAGGAAAGTATCTGGGAAGCTGGCAGCAAAAAGTATCTGATAAGTTGGCACTGATACTACTCAGCGGGGGGAAGGGGAAAGAAGTGAAGGAAGGAAGCGGGGGTCATGGATGTGTGTGGGGGGGAGAAGGGAATCAAGAGAGATTCAAAGAGCTTTTGTTTCTGAAGCAGATTCTTCCCAACTCTGAAACTTTTTCAGAGACGTATGTGCCGGGGATTTTTCCCCTTCCATCACTGGATGCATTAAAATAACCTATTAAAAAAGCCCATATTTGCTTCACAGGACTCTGAAAAGCACTCGAGATGTCACTCGTAACAACTGCATAGCACTTCGCAAGCCAGGTTTCATGGCAAAGAGAAGAAAGCAGAACTATTTGCTCCTATTTTGCCAGCATTACAAAGGCCTAAATTGTTCGAGAACAGATTGGCAGTTTCTAGTTACTGGGAAGATATCCAGGGGTGCGTTGTTTAAAAACATGTTGAGGGGCATTGTTTTAAGAAGCCTTTCATGACTTTGGCTTTCCCACTATGACTATGTATTTCATGCACAGAGCCTCCTCCTCCCAGCATATACCGCCCCCGCCTCCCTTTTACAAGGAGTTTGTGAGCAGACAAAATTAAGGCATGCCATGAAATTCCCGTCGCAGTCATGGCACGGGGAGGAACAAAGTAGCCCTCTGGGACTCTGTCAAGGGCCTTTGATAAGAGTAACTCGTGGGACCAAGTGCTAATGGTACTATTGTAATCACAAGGGACTTGTCATGCTGAAATAATTAACAATGAACATTAAAATGGACTAATGGGAAGATACCAGCGGGTGCAGCAGAAGTCTGAAAACACACCAAAAGACAGGGCGCCAGTTGAAATAAGGGAATGGCTCCCTTACTCTGGGCTGAAAAAATTACCTGCCCATCACTTTTTACATCAATAGAGAACAACTTCATTACAGTCTCATGCATCAATCTGATAACATAGCCGTAAATAGCCATTGTCATTATCCAAAGGGCTTTTTACAACTCTATTGATTTGAGCAAAGTGACTCTCAATCTGACACTGGTACAATTGAAAAGTGAGTCTGCCTGTAATTAAGTGCCAAGTATTAGCACACACATGTCATGTTGGCTCATAAATCAATCATGCATTGATTATTAGAAGCTTCTTTCTGGAGGTTTAGCAACTGTGGGCTAGCCATATTGATGGACAACGTAATAAAACACAAATGTTTACACAGCTCCCAGTGTACCATAATCGGGGCTCCTACATGCTGCCACGCTATAAATTAGGCCTATGCAAATAAAGCCTTGATTCCAATCTCATTTCAATCATTGTAAATTATGGGTTTAAATCAGGACTGATGTTAAATAGCCGGTCCTATAGTATTTCCTGAGGAAAATTCCCATTAAGCTCAATTCTTTACCGACTTGCATCACTAGGCCTTAATCCTGCTAAGAGTTATGCATGTGACTAACTTTACGGGCTAAGAATACGTCACTGGAGACTGCCACTAGCGGATAAAAATGAACACGTGAGTCTTTATAGGGACTGGGCCGTTAGGGACTCGTATTTTTGCAAGACTACTCATAAGGATGGAAAGGAATAAGATTCAAGGCATCTTGGAGAATCATTTCTTTTGGGAGTAAGAAGTGATGCCTTGGAGTAAGAAGTTTTAACCCAAGACTTCACATTCAGTCAACAGATCATTACAAACCAACGTAGATTTTTATATAGAGTTACACCGTAGAGTTACACCAGGGTCAAACTGGAATGGAGCAACCCATTCCCATCAGCAACTTCACGTTAAACCAGCAGGAATGTAGAGGCTGAAAATAAATGAAAAATGCAAACAAGCCCTTCCTCACTATTGCCCATGCCTTCCATGAAGGCAAACACAACGGCAGCCCAAGAAGCTTAGCAGATGAGTTGGCTAAAACAGAAAGACTTTCTAAGGCAGGTTTGTGGGACTGGTTATTTATCTCCTTACTATGACTAACCCGATTATCCTCATTAGAGTGCCATTCAAACAACCGAGAATGAAAAAAAAGAAAGGAAAGGAAAGAAAATGGGGAATGGGGTTCTTATACCCTCAGCATAGGGCTGTGACAAGGAGTATGGATGCCCCCTCCGCCCCCCCCCCAAAAAATTGAAGTTTTAATCTTAGCTGCTCCATGAATATTGAAAGGCCGTGTATTGACATGCCACCTGCTGAGGCTGCTTTAGCTATTGATAACCAATGCCATCACGTCTAAAGTTCAAAAACCGACAGGCGGCTTTCATGTTTGTAAACAGTATTGATCTGCATAAATAACCTCGCCATTAGAATGCTGGATTAAACAAGGACGAAGATAGAACATTTGTGAGATTAAATCCGGAAACAGTTAATTAAAAGCTGAGCGATAAACTCAGGCTGTAAACAGCAGCCAATTAATGCAAGCGTCTATAGATCTAGGAACAGCTCCCCTCCCCGCAACCCTGTCCAAGCCCCACACTGCACACCTACCTTTCTTGTTCCCTACTACACCCCTGAAATACAACTAGGCATTGTATCTAGCACGGTGCCTTTACCCCCTTGTGCAATGACATCGGTCAAAATGACCCCGTTTTTCCCTACTGCCTCACCAAAAGATGGCCACGCTCTTCAAATGTGTAGGAAGTCATCCCTAGGAACACTTAACCCTTGTAGGGCTCTGTAGGTTTGGGAGGAGGAAGGGCTGCTTCGCTGAGAACTCATCAGATGTTGCTGGAGAAACTCACCCAGAAAATAATGCTGGTTGGCCCAGTGATGGTTTTGTTTTCAGCATCATGAGAAAGAGGAAGGCAATGGCAAGTAGAGGCCAATGCTCTTTATAAATATATGGCACGTGGTTGCCAGACACCCTGTAACCGGACCCACATTGCCCCACTGATGGCGAATCTCTGTCGTTTTTCTGACCCTCCCCAATTTGCAGGCCTGACAACTGCTGACCTAGTGGTTTTGGGAGCAGAAAGCCTTGAGTTCACCAAATGAGATGCAAGGCAACACCAGGCACCAGGGAGATTTTTTAATAGCTGTGGTCTAAGCACATCCTAGGGATCCAAGGACTCCTAAAGTCGGCCACTTGCTCTGTTCCTGACACACACTTTGTGGCCTCGAGTATGTCATCCTGACCCTGCCCCTTCTCAGTTTACCTACCCATACAACTAAGATCATACCTAGGGTAAAATTTACCCCTTCCCCCCAAGATTTTAGGGTTTTCTATTGTTATGTTTCCCCCCTTCCTGTATCAAAATGAAAATAAGGAAACAAGGGACAGAAAGAAAAGGCAGAAAGTAAAACATCAAAAAATTCTGTTTTTGCAAATGAAAGAGAAATGACAGTCTTGTTCTTCTCTCCACTCCCTCTCTTTAAAAAAAAAACAAACTCACAACAAAACTGAAGAAAATTTCAAACCAAATGACTACGTTTGGAAGTTTCCTCTAGCAAAATAATTTGCATTTTTTTACTTGCTGTATTAGCTATGGACCTTACGGACACGTGGGAAGGATGAGTAAAACATATTGAAGGTAAGAAGCATTGTGCTAAAACCCTATGTGCTTAGTGTTACTGGAAAATGGTGGCTATGGCATGTTCCAGGAGCTTAACCTATCTATGTAGAATAATGGCTGAATGGAGTGCATAGTGGGAAATTTGGGGTTATTTCACAGTTGGCACGGGGAACAAAGCATTCCTGTAGTCTCTGGAAGATAGTATTTGTAGTACGTACAAGGCCCCCATCATTGTAGTATCCGAACACTCGCTGGTTTTCATAGATTTCATAGACACCAGGGCTGGAAGGGACCTCGGGAGATCATCGAGTCCAGCCCCCTACCCAAAGGGCTCTCCTCTGGACTCTCTCAAGCTTCTCCACATCCTTTTTGAATTGTGGAGCCCAAAACTGGACGCAGTACTCCAGCTGCGGCCTCACCA
>NW_017728951.1:18311887-18339723 GCF_001723895.1 Crocodylus porosus
GAAGATGTTGAACAGTATGGGTCCCAGGACAGAGCCTTGAGGGACCCCACTGGTCACAGGGCACCACGATGAGTGACTGTCATCAATTACAATAAATATATTGACTCTCATAACACCATTTTAAAACTGAGGCATAGATACTGTGATGCAGTCTGGGATTGAGACAAGGTCACCTGACTCCTAGGAGGTTAACCACTGAGCTGTTATTCCTCCTGCATGGGTTGCTCTAATTGCTAACAGACCCATTTTATCCATTACCAATCTCCATAATTAGTATAGTTATAACTCATATATTTGGCCTTTCGGATCTATAGGCCCACTTCCACTCTGTCTCCCTCTGTCATTACCAGCAAAGCCCATATTTGTAAAGAGATGGGCTCAACGAACTTACAGTTATTTTCCTACATCTGACTTCTATGTGCCTATGACTAGTCCAAATAGATTATGCCTGACAACAGAAAATGACAGAAACAACTTGACTTTCTGAAATGTCGCACAATGATGGATTCATCAATCCATCCAAAAGCCAAGACTGTGGTTACAGCCCACGAGGCAAGTATCACTCCAGGAAAAAAAAAAAGAAAGAAAGTGAAGAATATTATGTTCCCAGTATTAGGTAAAAAGCCAGGGCTGGAACATTTAACTCGGGTACTTCATCTGGTTTTCAGGCTTAATCATAAGTTACAACAAGCTACTCCCCTTGGGGTATTCCATTTACATCATCATCTCTCCCACGGGAAGAGTGCAAGAAAAAATATCCGTTGAACAGCACTGGAAATTAAATGCTTGTCACTCATATTCTTGCAATAGCATTCTGATACCAGGTCCCTGGCTCCTTCATTCTGGACATGATCTGCCAATGGCAAGAAAATAATAGGTGAAATATTTTAAAGTGCCGGCACTTTTAAAGATGAAAGTAGCACATATGTCATATAAGCAAATAACATGCAATGAGAAAGGCAATTGGAGAGGGAGAGGGAGGAGAGTCTTTTGGTTAAAGTACAGCACAAGGAACCGGACTATCTGAATTCTGTTCCCAGCTCTGCTCCATTTGTGTAACCTGAAGCAAGTCGCATACAGGATTGGTACCACTCTCTGCTCATCTACAAGTTGAAATGAATCATGCAAAGGCTGCAAAGGTTTTAATAAAGGTGTTATATTCATTCACACCTATGAAGTCATTTAAGATGCTGAGAAGGGGCTACTATGTAGATGAAATAATGAATACCATGGGGTATGAATGTCTACCATGCTTTGGGTGCATTACATGGAAAGAGGTACAAAGCTAAAGTGAGCAATTCTCACAAGTTACAATACCAAAAGATGACGCTGCTGCCCAGTCAAGTTTGCTGGGGGGGAAAAACAGTGTAAAAAAGCCTTGTAATGCATTTTTTCTTAAACATTTTTCTTCAGAAATTGTTGAAACTCTATAGTTTCTATAGTTCTTTTATTGTAGAGAAAACTCAATAGCTTGTCAAAACTACAGTTGAGAATTGCAAAATATTTGTTGATTATATTTAATCCAAAACACCCAAGTGCAGTGAAAACTGTAGAAAAATTGAAATTCAGAAAATGATGATTAGCTCTAGCAATTAGCCAGCCTGAGGGCCACACCTCATCTGCATATCCATGGCCATTATGTACTTAATGAACATAAACGCACCCAATTGGGTTATTAGCTTTTACAAGCATCTTCCTTGACTAATCAAATACAAATTGCTATTGTCAGCAATACAATAGGCCATCTGATCAGCTCTGCCCTGCAGTCGTCAGGAGAGGGGAGGTCAAGGCTGTGCTTCAAGAGCATGTGCCACATTTGGTCCTCCAGCAGCACTATGGACACTTCATATCTACAAACACCTGGAAAATGCAGGTGCATGGTAACAGGCCAAGTCAAAATACGGTTTTAACGTCATCTTTGTACCCAGTGCCTAGTGATAAGCACTGGCAGGTCTTTGCCCTGGGTACCTGTACAGGTAGGTACCCTCACAAGTATTTCTGCACACCTCATCTGTGAAATGCCTTCTCCTTTGTTAGGTTGCCACATCACTTCTTCACGAAGCTGAACTCTCTCCTATGGTCACCCTTCTTCAGTCTCTACGGTAAGTCTGATATGTATGGAGAAGTTACACATGCAGGTGCAAAGTCTGCACAAGCATGCACAGGCATTCCTGCTTCCAAGCATTGCTTCAGTTGTCTGCTCCTTGTGCAGGGAAGAACCCCTCTGGGACTCAGCATGAAAATCAAAGAGACAGTCTTGGTAATTGCTTTTAAAGCTGGATATCCCAAAGCTACAAGTGTGGTATCAACTGTACTGCACTAGCACCTAGAAGTGCTGATCCTGGACTAGGACCTCATCATGCACAAAACTGAGGACAATCTCTGTCCCAAGGAGGTTACAGCCTTCATTGTCTCCTTTCCCCATCTTGCACCCAAACTGCAATTGTGTCGTGTTGAACGTAGCTTACAAATTCTGGGCTAGAACCGAGTCTTTTATTGAGCACGAACTTGTAAGAAACAGTTCCTCATAGTACTTGCTGATCCGCTTGCTGTTTATAAAACACTCATTATCTAATAATGGGCAGTACCTACGTTTATGTAGAGCCTGTAGAGTCTTGGTCCAAAGCCCACTGAAGTCTACGAGAGTCTTTCCACCAACTTCAGCAAGACTTAGGTCAGGCCCTCAAAAAATAAAACAGTTCAGGGTAAATAGTTCACATGCCCAACCCAGGGAAAAAAACGAATCCTGAATGTAAAGGATAGTTCAAGATATTCGTGATCCTTAAAAGCTGCTCAGTAAACCAACTCCTCTCCAGCTGTTGACTCTCAAAACTGGCCGTGAATCCGAAGAACCAAAGATGTTAAAATTATAACTGGCTTGTCACACTGTACATCAGCCTGTCCATATCATATGGAAACAACTATCTCTGGGCCACTAGGTACTCCTGACATCACTTCCTTTAAAACAACATCCAATTATCACCAAAAAGTACAGTCAGTGGAAGGTCAGAGAAGTTTGCAGGTGGGGATTTTTATTTTTTTTCTCTAAACAGAGCTGTAAAATGATTTCAATTCTTCAGCCTACAGGAAGGAAGGACAGTCTGGTGGATAAAGGTACAGGTGGTGTTGACAGGCACGAGGGGCGAGTTCTATTCCCAGCTCTGCAACAAACTTCCTGTGTGACCCTAAGCAAGTCATAACCTTTCTGGGCCCTGGTTTCCTGCTCTGTAAAATGGGGACAATAATATTTACTTACCCTGGTAAGTGGGATGTGCTGTTGTGGCTTCGTTCATGACTGCTTGAGAAGAGGGTGTAATCCTCTGCAGGGTGCTACAAGAGGGTGAAAAATGACAGGATCCCGATTGCCAGCTGGGGTTGCTACACTCACTTCCCTGGGAGCTAGGCCAATTGGGATTAAGTGATCAAGTCCAGCATTGCCATGAGGACACGCAAGCATGCACACACCAATGCCCGCAAAAGGCAACACAATAAGAGAACCTGTTTCTCGGTAGCCGCGCTAAGCAGATAAAAGATGGATTACCACAAATGTGCGCAGCAAAAATACATGCCCGAGCAACACCACGGCACCGTGTGGAACAAGACATGAATTGGCACACCTCTGTGTACAGTAAATACTACCACATGTATGTAAAAAAAAAAAAAAAATTAAAAAAACTCCTATTTACTGAGTGCTGACATGAAACCCCCTGAAAGAGTTAGTATTTTGTTAGGTAAACGTTTTTCCCTCTGAGCGTTTTCCTCTCCTCCTCTCCTCCCCCCACCCAATAACTTACAGATGTTAGAATAATAAATTGAATGAATACTTTCCCACACTGGAATGCCTGCGTGCTGAAGAATGCAGAAATGATTTCTAGCCAGTTTCTGACACTGATCTACAACTGCACTGCATATATTCTGTTGCTCTTGTATCAAGTCTTGAGCTGCTCCCTGCCAAGAATTAAGTGCTTGTTCCATAAACCTGGTGTAGATTATCACTTAGCTGTATAGATGTATCTAATAGAATTAAATAGTTTGGCTCCTGACCAGTAACAGATGTGCTACATATAATGCAATAATAATGAGACTGAAAGCACCGTGTTATGCCAAGGGAACATTGTGAGATAGCTCACATTTCTTCTGTTGCCCAGTCAAAGCGTTGTGAAAAGTAAATTGAAAGTCCTGTGTTTATATGACCAAAACAAGCTTTGGCTTTTTCATTTTTAAATCTTACAGTGGGCTTGTTATCCAGCGCCATGGGTGAAGGCCAATACGAGGTTAGCTGTAATGCTATGGAGAAGTGAATCTGCTTTACTGTGTCCTCTTCCTCCACCTTATTGTTCCTACAACCCTTCTCTCACTTGCATTGTATAATGAAATTACATTGACTTAAATCATAATTAGTTGCCTGGGATATATAACTTGACCAACTGAGGTCAGAGCAGATCGGTTAGGAAGAGGAAGAGCCCAATTGAAGCCAACCACATGACTTCTATATTTGCTAAAGCAAGACAAAAAATCAGGAATTTAGGACCCCCGCTCTATGAAGAGCTGATTATTTTACGTGAGGTATTGAGCACAAATGAAATCTACTGCTTTCTACACTGAGATGCTGAAGAGTCTTAGCTCTCCGTCGGGCCCTTATTCTTATGTTGCAGAAATCCCATGACCGTGAATGACTGGTGCCTTCCGAGACTGGGGTGGGGCGGGGGGAGTACTGCCTGAAGATGGGAAAGAGAATAAGGCCTGAATGTACCAGCCGCTAGTTACACGGGTGGAAGATGAGGTGTGGTTTGGAGAACATTTAGCCATGAGGTTTAGCTTTGTGTTATAGCCCAGGGCCTTGTGTTATTGTTTTTGTTGTTGTTACACTGGAGGACCGGGTGAGGCTATTAGGGGTTGGAGGAGGCCTCATAGGGACTCCACGGTAGCGTGGGGACACTGGTGCCAGAGAGGGTACAACATTCAGGGGTGCACTGACCCCAGGCCTGAGAAGGGGAGCAGAGGCGGCCAGGTAAGGCCGAGGCCACCTGATCCCCACAAGAGGTTTAAGACCCCAGGAGGGGATTTGGGGCCAGGCATGGCTACGGCCACCTGGGCCCCAAGTGTGAGAAGCCCCAGAAAGGGGGACAGAGATTGAGGAGTGCTGGGGAGCACGGTTGCGAGGCAAGCCAGAAGCGCCGGTGGGGCGCAGGAGAGTGAAATCGACCAAACAACGTCCGGTACATCTGCGAGGCTTGGGGCATGGTACAGGGGTGGTTGGAGCCATGCATAGCCCAGAAGGCTGGGGTGCACCGAGTCACCCAGGGTAGAACAAAGGCCGAGATACATCAGAGCACCGTGTCAGAGAGGACTAAGGGCAGCCTCCCTTATACATTGTTGACATCAAAGACGTGGCAGACGAGATGTGAGGGTGCTTTTAATATCACATTGGCACGGTAGGGGGCACTAGGGGAGTTCACGGCCACCCCTAGGACCCCGTGCTGCTACAAATAGTATAAAAAAGGTTGTGTGAAGAAGAGAGGATATGACTGTCCCAGCTTTTCTTGACCCGTGTCAATCTTGGTGCCAGCAGTACTGTACCCAGGAAACTTTTAATATCGGGCCCCTCTTTGCCAGAAATGATGATGATAATCTAACAGAGGGAAAAAATTACCATTTTTGGGCCCTCTTTCTGTCCAGGCCACTCGGTTCACCCATGCCTGTGTCCGGCCCTGGGTATCAGCCAGGGAATAGCACAGAAACTGCACTGTACTGGTAGTCCAGGTGATGGCTGGAAATGTGGGCTCAACAATGATACTGTTAGATCTACCAGCCACTTTTAATGTTCTGAAGTATTGTTGAGGTATCTTTGTCCTTGTCTTTCAGAAAGACCTCGGGAATTAATTTTGGTCTTCAGGGAATGCTAACAGACCCATCCATTTCCCAGGTCTATGTAAAACAATGCTGGTTGAATTCAGTAATGGTTTTTCCATACTATTTGGATAGAAAGATGTATTAAGAATATAGTTAGAGTGAGCAAGCATTTCAGTAATTACGTTCTGTGACTATTTGGTCAAATACAACATTATATACATCTTATTTAGTCAGTCTATAAAGGTGCATATCTGTCCTGCCTTATGTTGGTTTAACCAACATGAAAATGAAAATAGTTCTCTCTGTCACTCTCTAGTGGATGAACTCCATAGGAGATCTCATGCAATCCTTTAGTTACTGGCTCCAATAAAGGTCATTATCTAAATATTCATGTTGATGGGCTCATTTCCTATAGATGGTCCATCTATAAGCAGGGGCTCAGGTGCATCTCTTTTCTTATTCTCCCTACATTTTAGCCAATGGTTTTCATGACAGAGATACTAGTGGGCACTTCCTAATGAGCAAATGTTACAGGAAATTTAATTTTGAACTTGGGCATCCAAACCTGTATTCCAAGAGTTAACATGGATAGAGAATCAATGCCATGTGACCTGATTGCATGCACGATCCAAATGAAAAAGCACAGCTTGAATTTCTAATACCAGCTAGTTGAAACGGACTGCTCAGGCCAAGAATTGTTAGTGTCTGATTAAAAAAATTTCACCAAACAATAAACTCCAAAGCTGCTTACAGACACCCATAAAACAGAAAAAAGAGGGTAAATTTGGCAAATAAATTATTCACCCAGAACTATTAGAAGTGAAAGGGAGAAGAAGAAAATAGCCATCTGGGAAGCAAGGAAAAGCTCAAGACAATTATCCTCCTTGCTGTAAATCATCTTTGCAGTAATACTCAGGGAGAAAGTGACAATTGATTAAAACTAATTGGAGGTTAAATTAAATGATAATTAGCATTAATCAATAGCAGTGTTGGCATGTCACCGTCTCTCTCCTTTAGGCAATTCACCTCCAATCCCCAGTACTCCAATAAGACTGGTGATCTATGAGCCCTGTATGCGCTCCCGCCATCAGTAAAGACGCACGTCCCAGCAGCACTGACCTGAAGGGTTGGAGGAAAGAGCATTTCAATGAAAGACAGACTCACCATCATGAGAGATGGCTGCTGTACTACTCCTGCAGCTAATTGCAGCCAACATCAAAGAGTAGGGTGCCCTCAAATGATGGAGGCTGGTAGAGACAGCTCAATGCCCTCCTGCCTTCAAATAGCAGATCACAGGGAAACCTGCCTCCACATATTATTTTTGCTTTCGTGAAGAATGTGAGTTTCTTTTCCTTTCCTTCTATCTTGGCGCCATATTATTGGCAGCCTTCAAGGAATAACCATGAGCTGCCGTCTCTCTCTCCCGATGGCATCACCTCTGTGCTAGGGGGCCACTCAGCAGGTCAGGCAACAATGAAAGCAGGAGATGAGGAGGGAAATGAGTTCTTCGAAGTATTGCAGTGCTGACCCCCAGATCCAGTGCGTTCTCTGGCCTGATCATAGAGTCTAACTAGTTGATGGAGCACTACATAGCAATTTTCCAACTGTTCTTATAATATTGCCTCTCTACCCCCAACACTGAACAAATGAAATGCAGACGTGTGTTCTTGCAAGCATCCCAGTACCATGCATATATGCATGTGTGGACTTCTCCGTGGACACCTTCCAACCCTTTTGCATTTGACCCCCAGCATGTATGAGGGAAGGGTGTCGCTAGCATGAAGCAGGAGCATTTTAGGATCAACTACATACATTTGTGGAAATTCCACCTGTGTCTTAATCAGCAACCACCAGCCTCCACCGTACTGGCCATAATGGACTCTCCAGAGGTTTAGAGTGTGGGTTTGAATAAACTGCTCACATTTGGATACTTACCTAACATGCAGGAACTTCTTTGGTCTGCCATATTAGAGTCCTCTCAGGAGACTTTTGGCCCTTTGTGCTTTTCCAGGGAGCTACAGTCAGATTTTGGAAGTACCAGCGTTGAGCCAAACTGAATGCTCAAAGGACAGGAAAAGTACACTTTTTAAAAACCCTATTCAAATTCTAGGTGAGGCAATGCTTTGTGTTTGTGAGGATATGTGGGCAGATGTGGTTGGATTAAGAGAAGTTGCAGCAATTGAATTGGTGTTCAGACCTCACAGGTTCAGGTCCTAGGACTAGCAAAGATCACAGGTATCTAGGTCAAATACCTACCACCATCTTTCTTGGTTTTGATACGTATTTCTCACCTCTTCACGCATGGATGGGTGTGCACACAAACATAAGTCACCCACCTTGCTGGACTTGCCCTCAAATTGAGTCTTTGCATGGCTTTACCAGCTGAGTCATGTCAGATAAAGAGTGATTTTTATACCAACCTAGCTATTTCAGTAAAAGTTCTAGTGTTGTTGCATGTATGCTTGTGTTAGCAATTTCAGCATAAATCCTTTTAGACCCATGTAACAGCATCCTCATTAGGGAGTTGTGCTGATAAAACTGTACCAGCAAAACCCCTCTAACCTGGTCTGTATTACAGAGGGTTGCTGGCATTACTGTGTCAGCTAGGAGTATGAAAAAAGTCATGGGCTACCCACTCTAGTTGTGCAAAGCAAAAATCTTCACGTACAGTAAATAGTTCCATAGGCAAAGCCGTTTACTTGCAGGCAGTGCCTTATGGCTATAACCATCTTCTTGTCCCATTCCCTCATCTCCGCGGCAAATTATCACCCTTCCTTATGCTGCAAACAGTTTGGCTGGGTAATGTGCTCCTATTGTTTTTGGCCTTCCACGAAATATCGAGGATAACTTTGGGCATTATAAAATAAAATTCCTGTTGTTTGCCCTACACTGATCACAGCCCTGTAAGTAACTAGACAGATTGAGCGCAAGATACTGTATGGTGGACAAAAAGCTTTATCCATCAAAAAGGAAAGCGTGGCTCTCCTTGTACTGACCACGCAGGTTCACTCTGTTTGATCAAGGGAAAAGTAGGTGGTAAAAGACAGCATGGGGAAAGCCCAGTCACGTCTAAAACAGTCCTTTCTGGATCAATTTAGTCTTGTGAAGATATAATCTTCCTGCTGTAATGCTGACAAGCCAATGACAGCACGAGTAATCTGCTTTCTAAATACCAACTACCGTACCTAAGTTAGCTTAACCTTGGACAGACCTAAATACCAATGCTTCCAACTTTGTAACTTGCTGTCACAACTCCCTCCCTGGCGATTTTATTGCCTTTCATTTCATTCTTCCTAAGCGCCCGGCCACCTTCCCGCCCCACAGGATAGGAGTCCCCCCGCACCTCCAGAAACCTTCTGTATACTGCTGAAGACTGATTTTACATGAGCTGTCTCACAAGGAGCCTGTAAGTTGGGCTTTGCAAGTTAGCTTTGGAGCCGGACAACTGCTGCCTGTTAACTCAGTCACACAACAGTTCTTGCATGAAATCACCCCAAATTCAAAGCATGAGGAATGTTTCTGTTTAACCAGCGCTAATTAAAACAATAGTCACCCCCCCATTTAGTCAGTCAATTTTGTGAGATCTTAAATACAACTTAACATCTACCCAAACATTGTTTCCATTATTCACACAGACTATCCAGCTAGTCTTATGATTCCCAGGTACATTTAGCTATGAAATTACTTGATGACTTGTTCGCCTCTAAATTACTTTTGCTCAGCTTTTTCTTGAAACGGGACATTTCCCTCCATTTGGAGAAGGCAAAATGGTGTGTTATAAAGATCAGACAAGCAGGAGCCCTGCAGGATGGATGGTCTCTTTTCCCTACCTCCTGGCATCTCACCCAGTCCAGGATTACCAAGTTTATGGCGGTTAGTCTCCAATGATTATTGCCATGAGGATGAGGGAGGAAACGAGTTCTATTCCTGTCTCTCATACTGAGAGGGTGAATGATCTTGGAAAAGTGTGGAAAGGATAAGGATGATATTTTTCAAAGGGAAGAGGACCTTCATTTCAATGCGATGTAGGCGCCTAAATCCCTTAAGGCTCTGTGACATATCCATCCTTAGCATCCAGGTGTCTGTTTCCCCCATTTATAAAACCACCATAAAGCTTGCTGAGATCTGTTCATGACAACAAAACTAGCCATCTGGTATTGTAGACGGGTGGAGAGGGCACATCTCACTGCTTGTTGGCATGTAGGAACGCAACCCTGATTCGCCTTCCTGCCGTTCCTGGGTTTTATAAAGCCCACGGTGTTGTTTGGAAACACTAGTCGGTTAACACGTAACCAGATTAATCGAGAAAAAAACCCAAACAGCACATGGGTGACACTTCTCACAGAAGAGCTTTGATGTCCCATTTGAACTCCTTACGCTTGTGTGTGTCTGCTTCTCCCACTCGGTCACCCCCACCTGCGCTCCTAGCTCCGCCCCATTGATAAACTGTTTGTTTAGCTTTGCCGAGATTATTCATTTCTTGGCACCAAGGTTCCTGCTCCAAAGAATTAACATTTGGTTTTTATTTACTGGCTCAGAAAGCACCAGAGATACAGCTGGGATTCGTTGCACAAATTAGTTTGATGGGGAAATCAATGACAAATTGAGAAAAGGAGGATCAAAGAGCAAGCCCTCTTGCCATCATTGTCCAAAAATGATGTTGTGCTCATGTTGTGCTTCTAAAGCGTGCTGGGGGGAGGGTGGGGAAGGCAGGGTGAGGTTGTCTTCTCCAGGGTCTTGTCACTAACTCCCCCACACAACAGTCCAACTCCATCCCAGTCCTAGTATAGATTAGTCACAGGATATTTCGTTTTAAACCCAACCTAATGTTTTCCTACAGAAGAGGAGACTCTCCGAATGTTTATTGCTATTTTGCTGGAATTTCTTTTGCTCAGAGAGGGATTTGAAAACTAAATACATTTCCTGTTGGAGGCCAAGGGCTGCGAGCTGCAAGGAAAAGCATAGCCTTTGGCTTGGTTCAGCAGTAAATAATCACTTATGTTCCAAAAAGTCATTCTCATTGGCAAGGCCTCCCCGGCACCTGCAGATAGAAGCGCCCCAGGCAAGTCCAAGCACTTCATTTGGACTGTCCCTTATTACAATCAATCAGACCCCATTCCTCTTAGCCAGAGGAAATTCTAGGCTTAACCCGCATGCTTTTTAAAATTAAAAAGGTGGAAAGACATGTAGCTAAAGACACAGAAAGGGAGAGAAATGTGAATGGAGATAGGCTTTCTTTTGGTATCAGAACTTTCTTTTCACTTTAATCTCTCAGTGTGAAATATAAACACATAGCAGCTTTATCTTATCAAAGTCGTGCCATTGTGGAAGAGTTTAACTAACGTAGAATGAAGGGGGAAAAATAGCTAGTTGCCTTTTTGTGTAGGTTTGTTTTTTTGCCACAGAACTAGGGGGAAAAAAAGTAAACTTTCTTCTTCTGGCTCTTTCTTTAAGAAATTCAAAGCTGGCTGGGTAAGCCAGTTTGCATATATCTCTGAACATGGGTAGTTTCAGAGACCTGTAGTTAGGCTGTTGGCCTCGTATCCCTGAGAAAAATAGCACAGGCCCTGGAAATGTTAGTACTTTTAAGACCTGACCCAATACCCATTGAAGTCAATGGAATGGTTTCTCTTGTCTTTGAGTGAGGTAGTTAGCCATGTTAGTTTGGAGTCAGTCAGAAGGCAGGATAGATGTGCACTTTTATAGACTAAATATATACCTATATATGTACCCGATGCCTGCTCCAACACATGCTAGTTAATCAAGTCTGCTGGAGCGTGCTAAATAGCACACTTCAGCAACCTTAGCATCACGTTTTCAGCATCCCTGTGCTTCAAAATGGGGGTGTGGTCACTTTAACCAAAGCTTGTCAAACCAGCTTTAGTTAAAGCACCCCCACCACCATCTTGAAGCACAGGATGCCGAATACACAAGATGCTGTGGGTGCTTTAATTACAGAGGTTCCCAAGACCCACTGTACTTAAAGTGACACCCGCTCCTCCCCCAATGCTGGAGCATATGTAAAGATGCCCAAGCTTTCACAAACCCAAGTTCACCTCATCAGATGGTGTCCTTGTTCTCTTGTCTTTGCCAGACACTGGGGCTAGGGACAGACATTAAAAAAGCCTGAGCCTGAATTGAGTCAATATTTGTAGGTTACTTTAACCTACCTAGGTTAAATCAGTTTGCAACTGTAAAGACATTCCCTCTGGCCTGAGGAAATGCAGGCACATTCCTGCAGTGGCTCAGGCTAGAAGCCGGGGGTGGGGGAGGCACTAGAGCAGCCCTCCCTTCCCTTCTACAATGCTGAGCTGAGGGGAGCCATGGCTAGGTCCCAGCAGAACCCTCTGATTAGGGAGGGGTGTAAACCCCCAGCCTGCCTGTGGTAACAGGCTTTTCCCTGCTCCCTACTCAAGGGACAGGAGTGTTGCCAGCCCCCAGCCCCAGGTTAGCACGCCTAGGCAAGGGGAGGGTGTGCAGTGCATGCATCTACTGATGATACTCAGCTTTTCAATCTCCCTCTCCCTGCTTCTTCATACTGCCTGCAGCAAACCTGACAGGTGAGGGAGCCAGCAGGGAGCTGATAACAATGTTTATTAGCCCATCAACAAAACAAAATCCTCTTTCATTAATTCAGGATCTTCTTAAACAACTTTTCCCAAGGAAGAACTGGAGGAACATTGCAGCTGACCTGTTGCTTAGCTTCAAAAAGCCCTAAGCTGACATTGTTCTGTTTGTCTTTTTCCCACTGCAGTGAAACTGGAGACATACACAGACACAGTAGGGCAGGGGGAAGCCAGGCAGCCCCTGTGTGCCTGCGGTCTCTGATGGAGCTCTGGACAGGGAGCAGAGGGGTGAAGCCAGCCCTGTTGTCTGGAGCAGATAGCCCAGCCCAGGGCTACAAAACATCTGGGATGTTGGGAGACTCTGGTTTAGCTTAAACCAGGGAGGAGTTTGGGACAGACATTGCATAAACTGGTTTGACACAAGTCAGTTAAGTCTGATACTACATTCAACCAGGTTTATCTTAAATGAGTTTCAGCCATTTTGAAGCTGGTTTACGCACACTGAACTTATGTTCTGTTACAGGTTACTCTCTGATCACTTAAACCGGTTTATGTGTAATATCTGTCCCTAGCCTGGATGAATTCCTTAGATGGACAACGAAATCCCATTGACTTCAGGAGGAACTGCATAAGTGCATGAGCCCCAAAATAAAATCTTGCTATCTGGCCTCCATAAAGAAGGCCAGGAGGCCTTCATTGGTTCCACATGGCATATTTCATATCCTAGAGGTATTGCAAAGCAACAGATGGGGTATGGATAACTCATGGACAACCCATTCACGTTGACATGTCAGCAAATGCAAGAGACTTTTTATGTACAGCAATACTTCTGACAGCCATGGAGTCAGAAAGTTGGTATCCAACGAGACACAATAGAAGGGACAAACCATTTGAAAACAGCCTCAGAAGCTTAATTTTCCATTTTAATAGCTACCAGAGAAAAAGCAAAAAGGAAAAGCATCTGGATGACACCACCAGGGGATTTCCCTGCTCCAGACAGCACTATCAGACAATAAATGCTTAGTTTGGGATAAGTCCATGTTTCAATTAGAGACATTTGAAATGGGAGGGATTTTCCAGGGTTAAGTTGAGTGTGGGTGTATAAGGGATGTTTGGAGCATGTCTGTGCTATTCTTGTTGTCTATGTGCATTGGTGCATTGAGTACAGATTTCATTTCATTGTATGATAGGCTGAAGAAACTGCAGAAGCCAATGGGACCATGGCCTGAGGCTGGCTAACAATGAAGTTGGGTATCTCATCCCAGACTACTATCATTATTTTTAATGGAATGTAATTGCAGTATTTCATATAATGGCGTCTTATCAGAGATGGATGTTGCATTTTGACACAGTGTTGTGAACCACAATGGTAGTGTTTAAATTATACCATAACCATGATGGTCTATGAAATATGTGAACGGCAATTTTTTGTGTGGGGGATGTCTTTTATTGGACCAACTGCATGGTTGGGAGAGACTTAGATAAGCTTTAGGGTACTGTGATCCTCGAAAGCTTTGCCTCAGCTTATCCCAACCATTCAGTTGGCCCAACATAAGATAACACCCACAGAAATTCTTGCTCTCGCATGAATTGCGATGTGATTGCAGCATCAAGCTGCTTTGCTGCACAAAGACCAGAGCACAGTAAAAGCAAATCTGCTCCCCCTGACCCTTCCAGTGATATTAAAGGCCTTTGTCCCAGGACTCGATACTCGCTGAATCTGATGGTGGATGCTGTACTAATGCAAGCCTATCAGTGCAATCATTCAGTTGTGTGTGCTATATACCAGCCAAAGTTCACTTCAGCAAATCACTGCCACAGGCAATTAGGCGAGAGCAAAACTCAGTACCCATCTGAAATGTAATGAAAAAGATAGCAAGTCAACTACAGGTCCCACTTTGACAGACTCTGCAGGTTCTTCTTCAACCAAAGCTGACTAAGTGGAGTTTGCTACCAGCCCTGCTGATCTTTGTGGTGTCATGGGGCACCCCCTCTAGCAAAGCAACACCTGAAGAACAGCACTGTGTCAGTGCCAGCTGCCAGTCTACGGGAAACGGTCATATACTACTGAACAATACAAAGGAACTTCTTTCCTCCTCCTCCACTAAACAAACTGTTAAAGACCATGACCTTTGGAAAACATAACAGGAACTGAAGAATTTACAGCTGTGTGTTACAGGTCAAGGCATGGAGCATTTTACAGCCTTGTGACTCCAGCCAAAAGCACCTCTGTCTAGCTACTCTCTGAAAATGCAAGTCTCCCCCCTCTCATACACACACACCATCACCAAACGTACTAAACGTAAACACATTTCTTATTTTCAGACCTTTGTGATGCAAGTTACTGTACTAAAGAAATTAATAGTGATTTGCTCTGGGATTTGAAAACATATGCTGTAAGCATCCACAACGGATGATATGCAAGTTCCTTGGTGTATTAGGTGCTTAGATACCACTTATAATGAAGGTAGTGTAAGAATCAAAATAAAATAAAACAGAACAGAAAATGGATCTTTGAACACCATTAAAGGAGTGCTCATGGTTAAGAAGCTAAACATTGAGCAAGTAAGAGAGGAAAAGATTTTTTTAGCCAAAGTAGGTACCACTTATATTTAAAAATAGATGTAAGTCCAATTTCTAGAGAGGGTGTAGGAGAAAAAGTCTCTGTTAAACATTCTACAACTTGCTAGTCCAATGCAGGTGGGAGGCTTCCCAATCGACACCGCTGAGACTCCCCAGGAAAATCATTGTATTTCACAGGTAAAAATAAGGGATAGAAAAACAAACTAGAAACAACACAACTTTAATATACATAAGGAGGGCAAAGCTCAAATAAGAAAATCCTCAGTGGGCACGTCTACACGTGCATTAATGTGCCTTTCCTAAGGTGCATTAAATGTAATACCTCCAATGTGAGGTACTAAATAGGGCAGCTTAATGCATGTTTATGTCCAGTACCAAAAGCACACTTTTAAAAGTGATGATTAATGAGCAGTAGCCTATTTTACTTTCTATTTGCATAACTGCATGTTTTTTTATGTGATACTTTAATGCGCAGTAAAATAGGCTACTGTGCATTAAAGCACAAGTGGAGATGTGCCCAGTAAGTAACAGCTCCCTGGCATTATTCTTTTATACCAGTGTTACTATATAGTCATGTGAAATCATTGCAACATGAGAAAAATCACTAAATAAATTATTAAACATATGCTTAAGTGCTTTGCTTGTTACAATTAAGTATGCTTAGACTCAAACACTCTGAAGTCATTAAAAGCCTTGCCACAAGTTTTAAACGATGTCAGGCAGGCCTAGAGTACTCAGATGTTCTTTCTAATCCAATGCATGAGATACCATCTAAAGTCTGTACATTATTGTCCATCCTAGAAGAACATGAAAAAATCATAAGCCGTCTCCTTTAAGTAGGAAACCTGTTAAAATGTCAGGCAAGCATTACCAAATCACGCTATAGTTTCAAGTTCACATCCACACAGAGCAAGAAAGATTTATATAGTACTGAAGGGGGAGTACGAGATTTAATAATGCACAGGCATTACTGAATTGAGCTTCAAGTCAGCAAAAAAAGATTTATGTAGAACTACGAAGCCCACGTCCACCTGCTGGATTCTTACTGCCAAATTAAATGAGTGACCTAACTGAAGCTTCTCCACCCATGTCTTCCGCTACTTGGGGTGTGGCAATTGTAAGGAGTGCAAATTTGGATGCTTCTCATCGCTCCAGTATGTCTGGAAAATAAAGCAGAGTCCCTCCTACACCGGATGGAGAGTGACCGTATGTCCTGGTTTGGCTGGGATACTCCAGGATTTTGTAGCCTGGTCCCGGGAGGTTGGTCAAAAGTCCCAGGCTGGAGTCCGGTGGGGAGATGGAGCAGCATGATGCAGCAGCAGGCACTGAGCTTAGCTTGAGCTGCTGTGCAAGAGCAAGGTGGGCAGACTGGAGCAGGTGCCACCCTGCCTACACGTGGCACGTCCTTGGTCCCACATACCACCCTGTGCCCCCGCCAGACTCCAGCCTGGGACTTTTGACCAGCCGGCTGGGACGAGGCTATGGGATCCTTGGTTGAAGAACCTGCAGAGTCTGTCCAAATGGGACCTGTAGTTGACTTGCTGTCTTTCTCATTACATTTCAGGTGGGGACTGAGCTTTGCTCTCGCCTAATTGCCTCTGGCACTGATTTACTGAAGTGAACTTGGTAGTGTCCCAACCAAACTAGGACATATGTTCACCCTAGCCAGATGAGAAGCTGTCACAGCCACACAGCAGAGAAGAAGCATAATGTGCAAGCTGTCCTCGGACATCTATGAAAACATTTGGAGAGGAGGAGAATATACGTTGGCAACAGTTCAAGGGCAGAATTTATACCACACATGTACCCTCCACACCTCCCTCCCGCAGTCTTGTTCAAGTTCACTCGCTGTTGGAAAACATGAAGGGGAGTTGTAAGAAAAGCTGATGCCTCTAGTGACAAATCTGATTTCAAGTCATTAATTTGGAAACAGCCTTGGACTGTTCCCTGAAATGGCTTCAATTCTGAAAATAATTCATTCATTGTGAAAGGTGCCACAGTGACCACCACGGAAACAAAAGTACCGTCTCTGCAGAGCAGATACAGCTCGCAAATAAGCAGCACAGACTTCCTCATTATGGCTCCACTAATGTCTCTCAGTCCTCACCTGAAAAATGACCTCCAAAGTTGTGTGTATTGTTCCGCATCCAACAAAGAGCAGCAGTTCGTTCCAGCCGTACTGGTGGCTTGTACAATATAGACATCTATCCCCTAGGAATGGAAGTGGGGTCACAGCAGCAGCTAAACAGCTGCCAGGTAATAATACATTTCAGTCACTTCTGAGAAGTTCAGATTTAGCGGGTGACCTACCGGATAGACTAAATTCTTCCAAGGTTTACCAGCTTAGCTTGAGCAATCTGAAATTTGGACAGAAGGTGGTTAATCAGATGCCTTTGGTAGACATGCCATTACATATACAGAAACAATGGGTGCCCGGTTCAGGATTCTTCTTGGTTTTCAAAAAGTTGTTCATTATAACTAAACTAGCCTCAACAGCCATTAATACTTTGCTCTTCTATTGCATCTTCTGGCCAAGGATCCCAAGTCATAAGTGCGCAAACGTTCGTTTCACCTGGGATGAAGCTACATTGACCATCGTTGCAGACAACCCAGATCATCTGAGAACACATGCTGCAACCACAAGGTCATAGGATCATGGGAAAGAAGGGCTAGAAGGGACCTCATTATGTCATCTTGTCCACCCCTCTGCTCAAGGGAGGATCTTCCCTGGCTGCACCATCTCTCTCCAGTTTATTCTTGACAACTTCCAGGTATGGAGATCCCACAACATCTCTAGTTGTTCCAATGCTCAACCACCTTCGTAGTCAGAAAGCTCCTCCTAGTCTGCAGCCTAAATTTCTTCTGCTGCAGGCTGAGGCCAGTGCTCCTAGTCCTACAGTATTTGAAGATTGGTCTCCCTTCAGGTATGTGAAGAACTGGTTTCAAACCAACCTAAATAATCCTAGTGCTTTTGACCTTAGTATGCAGAGTCCCTTCCTGCCCTCATCCAGGGCAGGTTGTCCCTCTGCTTCCATCCCCAAAGACTTTTGAAAAATGTGCATTTGGAAGAGACATTTCAGTCCAATATCTTAGGGGGAAAGAGGTAGCAGCAGTGAGAAGGGACAGGAAGGAAGATGAGTGATCTGACCACATGGGAAGAGCATAGGTTCATCTTTAGTGGAAGCCCAAATCCCTTTTCATAAGTTTGTGGTAGAACAAGGACAAGACCTACTCCTGCAACTAGTTTTCATTTTCCTGAGCTGGACCTCTGAAGTCTGTTTTTTGTATACTGGGAGAGTTCCTGCGTTTTGTTTCCTCCCTGTGACTTTTCAGCAGAAAGATTTTTTGAAAAAATAGAGAAGAAAGAAAGAAAAACAGGGCATGTAGTGAAATAAAGCCACGGGGCTACTGTTTTAAAGCTTTGCTGAAGCACACCAAGTCCACCCCATCTTGGACTAGAGTTGGACTGGTTCTTCAAAGAGTATTGGTGGAATAGATTTTCCCCACCAAATCGAAAGGAACGAGTTGTTTCTTTTTGACAAAATGATCAAAGCTGCCTTTTCTAAATACCTCCCTTTAAACAGGTGGAACTGCTTTTTTTTTTTGCAAAGAAAATATAAGCAAGAAACTTCTTTTTGTCAAAGTAGGATGTAAAATTTATGCATTTTAAGCCAGGCAATGCTGTAACTAGGTGTGCCACTGCACTGGTTTTCTGACTTTGGATGCCACGGTAACAATATTAGCATAATGGTAACGGTTTGTGGTTATATTGGGTGGGATTTTCAAGGCAATCCAGACGATTTAGACATCATCAGTGTGAATATTCTAGCCCAAGGCTAATGGTGAAGAGTTGCCAAAAGACCTCACAAAACTGAACGAAGTGGGCAAAAACGTGGTGGATGACAGTCAACACCGATTAGTGCAAAATAATGTACATAGGAAAAAAAAATCCTCAATATATGCACACAGTGATGATCTCTGAACTAGCTCTTATCACTCAGGAAAGACATCTGTGGCGAGTTCTCTAAAAATATTGACTTAATGTGCAGTAGTGGTCAAAGAGGCAAGTGTGTTAGGCATTATTAGGACAGGAACTTAAAAAAACCCAAACCACAGAACATCATTATGCTGTTCTGCAAATCCAGATGTACGCACATCTTGACTACTGCTCTCATTATCCCAACTCAAAAATAATAGCTAGAACTTAAAAAAAGGTGTAGAGAAGGACAGCAGAGATGATCATTAGTATGCCTTCCAGAGGAGGAGAAATGGAAAAGACTGAGCATCTTCAGCTTGGAAAAAGATGACTGAGGAGAGATACAATAGAGGTTTATAAATTCATGAATGGTCTCGAAAAATGAATAGGAAACTAGACCATTCACTTTGTCTCATGATACAAGAACGAGGGCCACCCAGTGAATTTATCATTGTGTTAAGAACCCAATTTATCAGGAATCGATCAGGTTAAAAATAAATGGAAATGCTTTCTTGCTTTCATACACATAACAAAATTAACTTGTAACTCACTGCTGTTGTGGAGGCCAGCGGTATACACTGGTTCTAAAAGGGAGCAGACAAATCTGTGGAAGATAGTTTCAACACAAGCTCTTAAGCCCGACAGTCTGGATATAACCTCAGACTCAGGACATCCCTAAATCTATGACCGCTGACAACTCAGAAGGCGCGGCACACATTACTGTACGCATGTCCCATTCACTTATACTCGTCCTTTAACGCATCCACTATTTACCCCGGTCAGACAGACAGGACACTGGGCTGGTCAGCATTTGGTCTAACCCAAAATAACAGTTCTGACGTTCTTACCTACCATTACTTTTAATCAATGCTGTGTCTGAATCCCCCACCTTGCTTGAAAATTTCACAGCCATTAATATCAATCAGAGGGCATTACAACACTGCAAGCATTAGCTATGTTTTGTTATAACCCAGAGGGGGACAGGCACCCATATACCATCTTTCAAATGGCTACTGTTAAGCCCATCGTTGTGCATGGTGATCCATAGAAGTTCAGGGGCCTGCCAGTGTAGATGAGTTCGCAGGACTGAGGCTTAGATTTTGTAAGCTAATCAGCCCTGACACTATCTCTTTAAATAGATCTTGTAGATTGTAGTTGTTGCAGGTCTTTATTTGTAGCTATTAATATGATTTCCCCTCTTAAATTACCGGGGAAAAACTGTCAACGGGAAATACTTTCAGATTTTGGAAAGACTTTGTCTTGAACCGGGGTGCGCAGAGGTTAAGCATTAGACATTCTGCTGATTTCAGCTTGCTTTGGATCTGGCCCCGAGTGCACAGCGATCTGAGAACAGAGAAAGAAAGCATGGCAATTTTTTATGAGGAATGGCCATTCTTTCTCTATAGTGAAAGCCTGGGCTCTGAACACAGCTGCTATTTTGCTCAGTGCCGTGAATCACTTTTGATTCTCGTGTGTCAAAACAGTGACATGCATTTCAGCACCCTAACATGGGGACCCTTCTCCATTATTCTACCATGAGAAGAATCTATTAATTCATTTAGTCTTTATTTGTCCCACTGTTATTACTGTAACCTCTTATATTCCAGGCTGGGGAGACACTAAAATAGGTCATTTCTAGGAAGGGGAGGTCTCAAGGAGAAGCACGCACAAATGATGGGATTTTCACGTCTGTTCTTGCAAGCGACACAATGCTTGGAGTTGATATCCATCCACAATGAGATGTTTATTGCACAAAACAATTCACATTGGACCAATCCTGTGAAAGGATTCGATTTTTCCACTCAAGATGAATGAGAGTTTGGCTGGTAACAACTGAAATGTCAGGGAAAAAATTGCCTAGCTAACGCTACGTTTTAAAAAACTTATATCGGACACGTTTTACATCGCACTTGCTTTTCTTTTTTTCTAATATTCCTAGTCAGCATTCCCTCTAAGCTGCGTGGCGCGCTCATGCTCCGCTGCCAGGTGCGCCTGTGCATGCCGTGCAGCTTAGAGGGACCGTGGCTCCTAATCATTCAACAGTTACAATGCTCAAATATCCACATGGGGATGCTTGAGAGTCCATCTAATCAATGCTGCCACTTCATTACTAGTCTTTCACTATACTTAAAAATGCACTTCTCTGAAACTCGCTGCACAAGCACAGAAAATAAATAACGGGACGTACAAAGTACGACCCGCATATACGCTAAGGATAAGAAAAGATACTCGAGTGTGATTTTCACAATTCATTCTTGGGTGGTCTACTCACTAACGGGAACACCTGTGATTAATCAGTACAGCTGATCAGGAAAAAAATCACTTGAACTCCTTTTAGTCAGCATTTGCCAGTTAGTCAAAATGTTTCACTGGCCCGCATCACTTTTGATGAACTTCGGAAAGACCCTAGCCAGGTTTCCAGTGGCAGCCTGCCTGGCCTCCTGCAGACTCACTCACTCAACTCCTCTGCAGCCTGCCTAGCACGCTGGAGCAGAGACCGGGTGCCTAGGATGTTCAGGCCTGGGGCAGCCTGCCATATAAAATTCCCTGGTGCTGGTGATCCAGCCCTCCAGGTGCCTAGGCTGGCTGGCTACCCAGTGTGGCTAACTGCTGAGATAACTGGTTCTCTGGGCTGCCCAATTCTGAACCCAGAAGCTTGTGGAAGTCCCCGGTCCTGCTCCTCATCCACCTGCCAGTATGTGGTAGACTCCCGGGCCAGGTACAGGCATTACACTTTTAGTGATTGGAAACTGGCCTAAACCCATAATGGAACAGAAGTTTGGTGCATGAGCTGGTTTAAAAATGGTGGAACTTGGTCAAAGATTTGCCCCTTACTCCCCCAAAAGGATAAATGTGTATCCTGTTTGATACCGATCGAAACTATGCGGCTTACGGAGAACTGTATAACTAGGACTGGTTCCACCTGGGCTTTTTGAATGTCTGTACCTAGCCCTGGTAGGCTGCTGGGGAATTAGGTGCCTGGAAATGGAAACCCAAGGAGTTATAGCATAAGCAGGAGCCTTGGAGCTTGAAAGTCAGCACTTGCAGGTCCTCCGGACTTCCAGCACCGTGTCAGACCGACTAAGGACCCATGGTTTCTTGGGATTACAAACTTTTCAAGGTCTCTGTGTGCCCACCTAGTAGGATGTAATGGAGCTGGGGCCCCTGGTGGCAGTGAAATGAACTGGGCATAATTCAAGGTTACCTACTACTTCAAAGCAACTAAGCACTCATTTTAACTTGACAAGAGCAGTCCCTTTTCGCATGAAACAGTGGTGACTACTACTGGATTATAGTTTCTCCTACACACACTGAGGCAGACTTGACAAACACATCTCTCGAACTGCAGCTCTCCCCAAATATTGGGGCAGTCTACCTTTTCTCATCCATCTATGTGAAGAACTGAATTGGCAGCTAGCTAATTTACCCGTGTAAATTTAAGCAAGAGATCATGGCGGCTGTGTCATGACATCTGTCAAATACTGTCAGCTGAAATGTTTTTCCGAAAGCGGTTGCGACTAGCCTGATTAGTCACTCTAAATTGTGGTAGGTGGAATGGGGGGGGAAAGCAGTTTTTCAGATAAAAAGAAATTCCAGTGGAAGAGTAGATTGAAGGACGATAGTGAAGATGAATTCATACGAGCCTTGTTCTAGCACTTTACGTAAGAAGATGTGTTTACTACAGATTGGGCTGACAGTTGGGTAATAGTAGGGACATGCTGTTTGATTCTTAAAAAGAGTAGAAACTACGATTAGCCTGCTACACCATATGCCAAAACTGGACCACATTTATTTGAAGGTTTTGAAACCTTTGGTTAACTTTTAATTTTAATCGTTCAACCTTTCCACCTACCGCCTTGTATCCAAACTCAGTCAGTCTAACCAGGAGATTACACTGCAATAATAGATCACATCGGTGGTTCAATACATTCAGACTTTAAAGGAGATAAACATTTTTTTCAGCGCAAGACGCACTAACCATCAGAACAACTTACCTAGGCTTGTAGTCAGTTTTCTAAAGCTGTGCATTTTGAAATCAAGATTGGATGTGTTTTTGAAAGCTGAAATGGAAATTAATTCTTGACGTTTCATGATCTGTATTATACAGATCAGGCTAGAAGATCACCAAGGTTGCTCCTGGCCTCGTCAGCTATAATGGCATTTCTGTCCTAACAAGGCAGAAACCCAGACACCTTGAAGAATAACTGGCTCAGAGAGGCAAAGTTGTTATAGGTGACAGCCTACTTCCTCAGACATCTGCTAGTAGATGCTATCTTTCCTAATGAAGGTAGATTAAATACTATCTACTGCATGGTTTTATGGTAGCAACCAGTCCCTATTCTCCTTTCATGCACACATGTATTCATTGGAACGGGTTTGGTGGGGTAGAGTGAAAGGATGGAAGGACCGCTCAGCCCACCAGCGGTTCACCCTTTGCCATCGGAGACATGGGCAGGCTCTACGGGGGGAAAAAAAAAAGATCAGGGCCCTTGCCATAACAGCAACAGAATGCCCCTAAATTGAATGGTGGGTTTTTACACGTCGCAATTAAAAGCCCGCTATTTCAATTTAGGGGACTAAACCCCCATCACGTGTACAAGCGCTCTAACATTTACACACACACATTTGCTAAACGATGTCTAGTGAAGCCGCTCCACCCATTTACTTCAAATTCCTTCCCAAGAGGCCTTGCCTGTGTCTATTTCGGTTGGTCAACCCTATTGTTTTACCTACCTGCTTTCCCAAAGGAGCTTAATGAATCATTTTAAGTACCTTAAATGAATGGTGACAGCTCCATCCCTATGGGTTAATGAGGTTTAACTCAGCACATAACAATACAGATGAATCCTCAGCCAGACAGAAATCTCCATTACTTGTGACACAAGTTTGGGATAGAAAGATCTATGAGATTATGTAGGGTTTCATACAGCATTTATTAACCAGCACAAGTCAATGCACATTGAAAAAATTCACGTGGACTCCTCCTATACATTGCTGGGTCCTAAATGAACTGTGACTGCTGGAAAAAATTCTGGCATCACTATGGGCATAAAAGAAACCATCACGCAGAGTACAAACACAGGAAAAAAAACATATTTCTAGAAAACAAGGCCCTAATCCTTAACACTTCTGTTTCCAAACCTTTCTGGGTGCGTCTTCAATGAGACTACTTGGGGAAAAGATATTAAGCACACATTTAAAAGCTTTGCTGGGTTGGGGCATGTCTGATCTTTTATTTCCTATAAAAATCTTCTGCACTAGCCTTCAGGTCTGGTAAGATGCTGATCGCTTCCCGCTAGCTGCTGGGGATCCTCGGTCCTCAATGAATGTAGTGGGAAATGCGGGCGCTTGGAGACAAAATAGCAACACCCAAATCTCTGGTGAGGAGCTAAGCCTGTCACTCCTGTCCTAAGGAAATACTTGTCAAAACCCTCACTTTTAACGAAACCTCTCAATTTAAATAGCATTTTTGTCTTCCTCTGGAGTTAGTATTCATGTGCAGAGGTGACTGAAGTCTTGCCTGTATGGGCCACGGGTGCAATCTAAATCAACGGGACTGATCCCTGCCTAGCAAACTGTCTCCTCCCTGAATGTATTTTGCAATCGCTCTATGTAACAACAACATGTCACAAACGCTAATATTGCCTTTAGCAGTGCATGCATTAGAAATATGATAGTTGATAGGCTAAGTAATTTTTTTTAACAGACCTTGTTAAACATGTTAGCTTCAGAGACCTCAAGCTATCTATCACCAGAGTGATTTCTTTTTTTAGGCTTGGTAAGGTGAACTACCTTCCCTCTGCAGACTTCCCCTACAAATTGCTTTTCAGTAATCCCGGCCCCACTTCTGTGGGACCTCACAGACGCATCACCTGCAATTAGGATGCCAGCCTTGATGAGCGGATGCAACTCCACGATACAGTTTATCTCAGCCTAATTAGAGCCTCTCTGAACTAACGCAACAATGGGCCCAGAAATGTGATGAATGCAAACCAGAAAGACTTTGGAATCTGTCAGCATTTGGAGAAAAGTGTAAGGCACCAGAAAATGCAGCCTGCTTTATCATTTGACGGGCAAGAGGTGAGGAGCTCTGACCGCAAGCTGCCTTGGGGGCAAAAGGTCTCTCCCCCACTCAGTCCCACAGCTGGAGGAGTCATGCCACATGCTAATGAGGTTTCACCCAGAGTGGGACTGCAGTCACTGGTGTAGCTCCACCGATGCAAGCCCCTGCGTATTATGGTACAGCAAAAAAGCATTGGTAGAGGTTTACTCTGGTTTTAAAGTTAGGTAGTGCACTGGCGAATACTGGTACATACTGGTGAAAAGTGGACTGTGCATTAAAGTTGGGTAGTGCACCGTGGCTAACCCTACGGGGGAAATGCAAGCGTTAACAAAGTTCTGAGTCAGTGAAGGATCCTGTTGGGGATGGGGAAGGGCGACAGGACAGTGTTAGTGAGCTCCAGAAATTGCCTCTACTAGTTTTCCTTAATGACAGGCCTCCTGGCAAAACTCTCCCCTAAAGTACAGCATCTGTAGGTTTCCCAGCACAGAGCTCATTGAGCCAAAGAGAGTTTAAATGTGGACTTCTTAGAACAAAGCCAACACGCTGGAGCCCAGCTTTAAGTTTTTCCTTCTGGTCCCTGGAACAGACAATATGTTTCCAAACTAAGAAATGAGAAGAGAGCAAAAGCTGCGTTTTCATAAGGCTGCTGACATATAATTAATATAAAATGAGATGGCTGTTTGGTGTTCGCTCGAAGTGATCCATCCCCACCGAAACAATGAGAGCTAATGAACTAAATCTGAAAGCATCAGCATCAGATTTTGACAAATGCGTTGTTTGCCTATTGAGAGGGTGGAAAATGATTATAAATGGCAAGCTGGGCTTGTTTCAGGCATGGACACTCCAGGAGCAGCGGCATTATGGCCTCAGTTGGCTGTTCTCTGTGTAAATGATTTCACACTTCTGCTGCTGAATCAATTGGGTGTTTCTCCGTTTAAGAATTGCTGAAATAAAATATCTCCTGCTCCATAGTCAAGACATGTTCCCAGGACTTCAGCAGGGGACTTTTGAAAATCTCTGGGTTTTGTATTTAAAAGTAACACATTACGATCAAGAATTTTAAATATATTTCCTTGCAATTCAAAACCCCACTTGCTCTCTGAGGGATCGAGGAAATTTAGGGCAAACTGTTAAAGATAGGCAAGTTAAAACTACCTAAGATAATACTTAAACTGAGGGAGGAGGATGTGAGAGGGAGGTGGATGGGAAGAGGCAAAGCATTTCAATACTGGATGGCAGTGAGGGAGTGTTCATCTAATACTTTTGTGAGAAGAGGAAAAGCTCCAAGGAATAACGTGTTACGCTAAGTGTTTGACAAGCCCTGCAACAGCAGAATATTCCATGATGGGCCAAATCTCTTACTCAGGTGCTATTCTCACAGAAGACAGTGGATGGAGTAAATACTTAATGAAGACACAAAGGTTTGGTTTATTGTTAGTTGTGGCACTAGACAGGCATCTGATTTATTTTTGTATTGGTAGCAAAGGCATCTGGGAAAAGTGATTTTCATCTACTGCCTACCCGAATCAGCTTAGACATACTAATCAGGACTCCTGGTAAAGGCGATATCTTTTATTAGACCAACTATTTTTTTCAAAAAAAAAAAAAAAAAAAAAAGTCTTTAATCACAAGCTTTTGGGCACAAGTACCCTTCTTTGGACACAGAAGAAAAGATTGTACAAGTTCTCCTGGGTAGGAGTGAAAGGTCGTATTTCATAGGAGAGCTAAAATCTCCTGTTTGGAACAGTTCATTTTATGCAGACTAGGCTCAGAGAAATGCAGCTGTCATGTAACTCCATAAACTTGAAGTATCCTGTCAAGGTAATCTGTTTTACTGCTTAACCATTCGCATAGCTAGAAAGTTCGTTCTGATATATAATTTCATTTTCACTTATTGCAATGTAAGCCCGTTATTTTTGGTCCTCTTCCTAGTGGATATACAGAACAATTGACCATCATCTTCTTCGCAACAATATTTTTTTTTGTATTTGAAGATTTATTAGTACCTCCTCCCTTGCAATCTTCTCTTTTCTAAACTGAACAATCTCAATTCATTCACTCTTTTCTCGCAGGTCATCTTTCTAGACCTATCATCAATTCAATTACTTCCCTCATGACTCCCAATTCATCCACAGCTTATGACAAATGTGGTGCCCAGACTTCGACACAATGCTCCAGGTAGGCCTCATCAGTGTTGAAAAGAGTGGAAGAATTATTTCCCGACTTGCATGGGACCTTTGTGTTAATACATGCCAGCATACTATTACCTTTTCTAGCAGCAAGACGACACTGTTGGCTAGTTTGGCTTGTGAGCCACTGAATTCCTAGTTTCTTTTATTATAGTAACACTGCAACCTAGCCAGCTGCTCCTCATTTTGCATTTATGCATCCGATTACTCCATCCGAAGTGCAGTACTTTGTACTTGTCCTGAATTACATCCTAGTTATTCCAGACCACTTTTACAATTTATTAAGGTAATATTAAATTCTAACTCTGTCCTCTACAGTGCCTGCAACCCTATCCAAATTGGTGCCACCTGCAAATTGAAATAAGCATAGACTCAGGCCTGTTCTCCAAATCATTAATGAAGATTATTGAATAGTAGCAGACCTTAGGACAGACCCTCTAGGGGACTCCACTTGATACCTTAACCCAAATCATTGATGACTGGTTTTTGAGTGGGATCTTCCTCCCTTGTGGATTGGGTATGGATTTCATAGATTTCATAGACGTCAGGGCTGGAAGGGACCTCGGGAGATCATCGAGTCCAGCCCCCTGCCCAAAGGGCAGGAA
>NW_017728951.1:18340542-18367229 GCF_001723895.1 Crocodylus porosus
CACCCGGATCTCCCTGTCCCACAGCAGGCATGGGCATCCCATGGGATGGATGAAAGACTGACGCAAAGTACCTATTTAATAGGTTGGCTTTTTCCTGGGCGTCAGTTGTCAGTCGCCCCATCTGGTTTAGCATTTGGATGCTCAGCTAAATTTCCCCCAACCTCCAATATGATTTATTTTGATGTTAACTGATAATCAATTACTCTAAAATATGATTTTTCTCTCTGTTATTTCTAGACCCCATGTCTGTTTGGCTTTTTAAGGATACCATGATTTCTGCCTAACTTTTTATTTAATTATTTCCCTTCTTGTTATATTGCATAAACACAGTTTTCCTCCTCAAGGAAACAGGTGCATTTACTATGAAGACAACCGACTATGGTAGGCTCACAGTCCATTGAAATATAGGCGCCTAACTCCCTTTGGCTTCTTTGGTAATCCTAGTGCTTCTGTGCTGAATTAAAATAATACTTCTGTTAAACAGATTTTCCTCATTATAGCTTAAGCACCTTACAAACAAGGTGAGCATACGCCACAGGCTTGAACATGGAGGCACAGAGAAATGAAGCAACTTGCCCCAGGTCACCCAGTGGGTCAGTGGCAAAGCTGGGACTAGAACCCACAGGTCCTGAATCTCAGCCCAGAGCCTTGCCTATCAGCCTGTACTCTCTCTGCTCATAGCTTGCTTGTAGCAAGACTCTATTTGTTACCTATTCACCCAATAAATTATTACTTGCTATTTGCAAATATTCCTGAGGCACGGTTCCCCTGGGATGCCTTCTGTAACTGCCAAACCAAGTTTGTTTAACAGATCTCTTTGACGTCAATGGTGACCAGTGATAATTACTATCTGCTTGGCACTCTGCAAAACCCTCTGAACTAGGCTAGGTGGTTTCGGACAATAGAGGAAAAAAAAAAACTGTTCGTGGCAGGGTCAGCCACAGAAGTGGACTGCAAACTTCCCTCCGATTTCTGCAGATGATCCTTCCAGATCAGGGCAGAGTTACATCAGAAGAACCAGCAGGAAGAAAATTGTGCATTTTTTATTTCCTCCACACTCTTCCTTATCAACCTGCTGCAGCTATGTTTAGTGGCAAACCACCAACTCATCATGTAACAGATCTCACTATCCCGCCTCGTTTTCCCTTCTTCTGTTCTGACTTCTTCCCCAGTCTTCCCCTAGTGATCTTGAACACACCCCCTCACACCAGGCCCTTCAACTAGCATCAGAGGCAGTGCTTGGTAGTGGCGTAGAATAGCACCAAGAACTTTTGCTTTCCTGAAACAAGTGGATGGCACCATTCAACACCATAATACAAAGGAAGGAACATGATCTGGTTCAGATTTAAGTGGTAGAGGTGTTATCGGCCACAGGAACTCTGAACTGATTATTGCTGGATCAGTACAAAGCTGTTGGCTCACCTTTAGTGTAGTAACTGTTGTGACTGCAGTGGGGTGTCAATGGATTGAAGCTAACTTTAAAATATCTATCTGGCTTTGAAATATCTAACTGGTAGCTGCTCTGCTATGGCCACCGGGAGCTCAGTTTGGACTAATGGACTGGGTATTTACCATGCTGCACAGTGTATCCAGCAACTGCAGCACAGATATACCCTAAAACCTGAGCAGAAAGCCATTAAGGGGCATTCATTCCTTCTCTTACAAGTTCCATGATGTCTGCTGTGCATCTTAGCTTAGCTTAGCTTGCTCTTTTCTATGGATTTTAAAAGGTCACTTTTTCAAGTCCAGTTTCTTTTTCTGCATCAGAAAGCCTCTTCCTTGGCAGAACATTAATCCTCAGGAATTGCTGGGCACAGGACCAGGAGTGATGGGTACTTGAGTCCTAATCAGTGGTCAGGCTGGGTCAGCAGAGTTGCTCCAACTTGCACCAATGGTGCAAGGCTGCTGTCCCTTCCCAGCCACGAGCTGAATGCACGTAACGATGCGATGGTGGCTGTTACAGTCCATTCAGCAGCTGGTGCCCTTCCAGGGTGTACTTTGTGCTCTAATGCCACCAAGGCTGCAGCTGAACTGTGAGTGCATCTACACCTGCTATTAATGCACAGCGATAAGCTCCACACAGTTTGCACCGGGGTTTATTGCTCCCGGGTGCACCGTTTGAAAGTGCACCCAGGACCACAGCACACTGAACCAGATCTAGAGCAGCTCTGGGTGGCAAAGGCCTCTGGGGGCTGCTTCAACCTGGCTCAACATGCTGTGGAGGGGCTGGTCAGGACACAAGAGTGCTTCAGCATGGGGCTAGCCCCTGCCAGGCCCATCTGAATCTGCACGTGCGTTGCTGCTGGGTAAAAAAACTCTGCCATGGGATAATACTTGTGTTTACAAGTACAAACCTATGGTGGAGTTAGTTAGTTTACTCTGTCCTAATAGCACTGCATGTGTAGACACTGAGACATTTACTGAGGATCTAATTAGGCAACTACACCTCGTGTAGATGCACCAGTGTGGAGCTCCCAGGAGCTGTACTCTGGCAACTTGGTAAGGATGGTGACCGTCTGCCACCAAAATAGTTAGTGATGACACAGCCCGAATATGGCTGAGGTCTGTCTATGGCAGATTCCACCACCAGTTCAGTAATATCTAATTTGCCTAGTGTATTATGAGGCTCATTTAAAATGTGTCAAAAACTTTGGAAGTTACAACATACTCTCAAAGGGGCTTGAATCAAAGCCTAATGAACTCAGTGACCTTTTTTTCGCAAGGATTTGAAGAGATTTTGGCCAGGCCAACCAAATGGAGCATATTTTCTAACTGATGTATGCACAGAATCGAATTTGTATTACTCAAGACAAAGGAGATGAAATGTTAATTGTCTTGACTCCCCTGCATAGTTTGATAATAGACTAAGTAAACTCTGCTTTGATGGTGGGGGTGGGGGTCGTAAAGCAAGGCAGAAGGTACGATTCTATGTATAATTTATTGTCTTATGCCACGTGTCAATCAGCTCATCTTGTCTGACATACGATCCATGCAAAACAGGCAAAGCAGAAAGGACAATAAAATGTTCATACCTTTTTCATATCAAGAGCTCTGAACCCTCTGGAGAAATCCATACATGTGCTTCCTGGAATATTTAGCAAATAATGCTCCTTCCCTCCTCCTGTGGTGTTTTGAAAAATGTAGCCCATAAAATGTGTTTGACATTCGCAGCTGAGTCTGGTCTCCTAGTGAACACTGCGGCCTCCTTGGAACGAACACAGTTTTCATTGTTATCATTGACATTCTGAATACAGCGAAGCAGAATGATATTTCTATGCCCTGCACAGCAATAGCACAGAACTTAGACGCGAACTTCTCAAGGCAAGTACATATGATCAGGCATGAAAACCTTACCGAAGACGCACCTGGAGTTCAGCATGCATTATCCGGTTTTTCCGTCAGCGCTGCCTATAGTTAAGGTTGCCCGACACTTGCCATTTTAAACCCTTCTCTCCCATTGCGTGCAATGTTGCCAAGCTTCAACTATTTGGGCTGAAATTTTGCGTGCAGCCTATCTGCCTTGGGTAGACTTTTTTTGTGAGTGTGGAAAATTGCAGCTCTTCCTTAGACAGAGGTAAAAGAAAAACATATGTTATTTTGCCCATCTTAGCAAAGCGTTATGGTGACTTTCTTGAGAAGTTGTCGTGCCCAGGAATGTAATGATGGGCAGGCAAGATGGGGCCTAAAAGGCAGGGGGACTGGAAAGAAGCTGGGGTTGGGGGGACCTCACTCTGTACCTTCCTTGCTCCAGCTCCAGTGGGCAGAGAAGCTAAAAACTGGTGGGTTTTTTGGCTACTCAGTGGCATAAAGAGAGACATCTCTCCACACCCTCACACCCGGTTACCTCCAGCAGCTCCTCCACTGCCCACTGTCATGGCTTCTCTGCCCCCACTGCTGTCAGAGCCGATGCCAGGCAGGTGCAGGGCACGTGTGGAGGCTGAGGGAAGTTGGGGCTGGTCGTTGCCAGGGATATTCCCCTGGCTCTGGCCTTTGTGAAAAAAACCTCGCGATTTGGCTTAATTAAAAAACAGTTGGCTGTCTCGAATGAGCACCTGTAATTTGACCTGTAAATAGCTTATCGGCTCCCATGAGCAAAATGGAAACAGCGATAACTTACTAACTCCCATTTGTGTTGTGAAGACAAATCATTAATGTTTGGAAAGCCCTTGGATAACAATACGGGTGACCACCTCAGAAACGCCCAGGAGGAAAGGAACAATTCTCTTTGCAGATCCAGTTTTACGTAGCGTGCCGTAAAGAAGGACAAACTATTGGAGAGCAGCTCATTCAAGTGAATACCCTGTATCCTGTACACTAAATGGAAAAGGGATCCAGAGGAAAAAATGTATGTGATGATGTACACAGGGCTCTGCTGTAATGCAGGTGCGCAGAGAGATGAATCAAGGCTGCACGTAATTGCAGTGATTTGATTCAGGCATTTCCTAGACTGTCATTGTGACCTTCATGCTCTTTTAAGGAAGGTTTTGGGATGAATTAATAATGTATATTATGGCTGGTGTGAGTCATATTACCTGTCAACTGCTGAGTTTATCTCAGAGCAAGACTTGGCCTTGCAAGCCACATTTTCAGCTGCCATCACCTGGCAGAACTCTCCTGACTTTCAGTTCATCTTGCTCGTAATTCAGTTCATCTTGCACATGGCATCAGTCTTTTTTTGTCCTTAATGCCTGAAAAGGATCAGATTCCACAATGATAAAGACACCAGAAAAAAGACCTTATGCAAACAGCCTTGCTGAGAAATACCAAACCTCTTCTTAAAAAGTAGGCCACACTGCCTCTCCACTTGTCAGATGCAGCTTTGCTCCCGTAATTACATTACCAAATACATTTTAAATGCCCTCTAATCAGGGAGCTGGAGATAGAGTGCAGTATCTAGATGGCAAAATGTTGGTATTTGAGCCTGTAATCACTGGTGGGGCAAAACCGCAGGTGCAGAACCTGTGCACGTGTAACTGTGCCCCCAAAGGTTTAGCAGGACCTTTATGTTGTGCTTTCTCAGCTCGGTGCAGGGGAAGTGCTGGCTGTGCTGACTCAGACACTTCCTCCCTTGTTCCTCCTGAAAAGTGAGTAAATTATGCCTTTTTTTCCCCCCCACCCCCCAGAGGAGCGCAGCTTCCTTTCCCTTCCACTTCATTTGCCTGTGCCTAAGAGCCAGGTGGATCTTTCGTAGTGGCCAGTCCCTTACCACCTGGCTCGTAAGGATGGTGGAGGCGCAGCTGGCATAGAGCCCTTAACCTCCCCTCCGCGCACAGAGCTGGAATCCAAGCAACCCACGTGCAACTGCAGGGGACGTGTCAGGAAGGAGTTCTCAGGCCCCCTGCGTGGCAAAAGCCTAGAGGCGGCTTTTCGAGATCAAGCTGATTGCACTAGCACTGAGGATTGCATCAGCTGAACGGATGAGCTGCTCGGTACAGGTGCTCAGTTGCGGCCACAAGCTGCAGATTGATCAGTCCACATTGCCTGTTATTGCCTGCTAAACAAACATTTCTATCGTTATGCATGCCAGAGTCTGCACACACCCTCCAAGCGTACTTCAAGGTTAATAAGACACACGCCGCATTTTCTTTTGCCTATTGTTAAGCCCCAAAGAGCACGGGGGAGAATTCCCAGGCCTGACTTGCAGTGGATCTCCGTGGGGCACCTGGCTGAAAGAGGAGACATTCCCAATCCCTTGCAAACACAATTCCCCCTCCTGGTTCTCAAACAGGAACACGCTGGAGTGTAAGATGAGCGCATAAGGGTCAGGGCTAGCCTTTGTTTAACCCCTCATATATTACTTCACTTCCCCATATCTCAAGCCCGTAACCTTTATCATTAATGGAACTAATTGCATGAGAACAAACCAGGGGATGGCAGGAACATCTGGACCGCATACTGTACATGCCACTGTAAGTTAACCTTTCACACTCTATCAGATGCTGTGTGAAAGTATGTCAGGGATACAGCTGTACGCAGAGTTTCACACGCACAGCTTCAGCTGGAAGGAATTGCCTTGACTTGGAAGGAAGAAAGAAAAAGTTGATTTTAAAAAAAAAAAAGCATAACTCACCAAGAGAATTTCTTTGCAAGCATCAGGGTCACATCCAGCATGCCCTCCTCATGTAACTAAACCCAAAGAAGTCTTCCTGCTATGTTTCTTGTTGAAGTCTTTGGGAGTATTCCCAGTATGCAGGATTCAGGGCTTACAGAAAACAAAAAGGGACAAGACACAATGGGAAGTTAGATTGGGGCAGAGGGGATAGACAAGCACGAGGAATGGAAAGTCTAGAGGGGAATAGGAACAGGCAGCATTTGTTTTTTTGTAGGTTCAGTCTGACCCACATAATCAGCGGGGCTCAAGCTGACAGCAGGGGATTTAAATGCTTGTAGGGGGAGCTCAGCTGGGCGTCTCAGGGGAAAAAGGTTTGCAAAATACAGTATTGTACAACGAGAGAGAGAGAGAGGAAAATGCTGTTAAGCAGCAAAAGAGACATCTGTAGCAGGGCTGTTCAGTTTGCTTCCTATCTGTTTTTGGAGGTTGCAATGAAAATGAATGAGCAAATGGTTTCCAGTGGTGCGATCCTTTCCAGTGGAAGAATCATATGAAAGGAGCTGGAAGATGGTTGGTTTTGGAACGTGCATCTAGTTGCTCTGAATAGTATTGTACAGGTGTGTGTCAAAGGCTATGCGTAGGAGACCCTGCCTGACCACTGATTAGGACTTGGGAACTCATCACTCCCAGTCCTATGCCCAGCTAGTAGTTCCTGGGGATTCATGTCTTTCTCCAGAAGGGGCTTTCTGATGCCCACCATGGTCCCTTAGGGATACACCGGGACTCAGGACTTAAGACACTCTCCATATTGCTCCATCTGCAAAACAAGGGGTTGACCCTTAGTGCATGGATGTCAATGATATCATATTCCCTGAATTTATGATCAAGTCCTAACATACTGCTCATGGAGACAAAAGTCTGGATCTAGCCTTTAAAGCTGATAAAGCACTGAGCAGATGCTAAGTATAGCGTGGCTGGTTTCTTCCAAGCATTTGTCTTGAGAGAGGGGGATGGTTTCTAATTTAGATTGCCTTCATGCAAACTCAGCCTATGAAATCTTCACCTTACTGAAGAGTTATGAGTCAAAATTTGCAAACGTCACTTCATCATGGGAGCTCTGCAGGCAGAAAGCTCTCAAGATCAGGCCTTTGGGCAGCCTTAGATGCAACAGCTGGGACCTAATCCAGTCTTTACTGACTTGCCTTGCGGTCTCAGTCAGCTTCTGCTCCTGTAAATATGTTCTGCTTACTGGTGAGATCTGCCAGTTTTCATGGCCATAAGATGGGAAGCAATCCATTTTGCAAGACCATCACATTTTAAAAGCTTTTGAAACCCTTTCTTTCACGACAGCAATAGGGCTAGGGTGTATGAGGGGAAATTTCTAAGAGATCTTCAAGAAATGGAAATTGCCAAAAGTTTTAGGGTTTGATGGAGCCACAAATCTTCCAATTTTCCCATTGCTTTATATGTTATTTGGTATTTTTCTATCCATTTAGAGTATTTTTAAATGTATTCATTGCCACATATACCCGGTACTTGTATGCTGGGATCTATTGTCGTAGAATACAAGACTGCAATTTAAAAGTCACATTGACTTAAGCACAGGCTTAAAGTTAATCATGGAACCCATCATTTTTGCTAAATAGAGATGGTTTGCTGAGTCTAGGCCAGATTGTCACAAAATGCAAGAATAATCTGAAACATTTTAATTGTTTGTGAGCAATTAAATCATTGACTTTCAGGGTTGCCCCTGCTTGGGGCAGCGAGGAGCTCAGCCTAGCACCCTTCACTGAAAATGTTTCATTTTTTGGCTGTCGTGGTTCCAGCTACGGTAAAAATACAGGCGAGGACATTCCGCCTATGGATCTAAACACAATCGAATCCAAGTGGATAATGGGTAATCATCAATAATAAGTGATACCAGTTCACAAAGGTGCTTGGCACAGCAGCACTTCCTGAAAATCAGGTCCCTTGGAGGCATCTCATACAAGCTGCCCAAAACTCAGCACATGCAAAAACCACTAGTCACCTTGGAAAATCTCTGGGTAAAGAAAACTGCTTAGGACACGATTAAAACAGAGTCCCATTTTGTGCGCACTGCAGCTGGGATCCAAGCCATGCCCTAGACTCTGCTAAGAGCTCGGGCAGCCTGCAACGTTCCTGTCTCTCACAAAGTGGTCCATGTAGCTGTGCCTTGCCTCCTCGCAGCCAGCTGATTTTGCACACATGTGAAAGGGACTCCTTTTGAGCAAGATGCCTTGATACTCTGGACAGGCTCCTTTTATCCATATTCCTGTTATTTCTCAGGCCTTGCATGCTTTCCCATAGCAGCAGGATTGCACATCCGGGACCAGAAGACCCCTGGTTATCCATTTTTGGGTCTTCTATCACCGGACCTGTCTTCGTCTCAACTTAATTGAAGATCAGTTTTATTCCATGTTGGTCTGTGAAGATACACAGGGGAAAGAAGTCCCTTGGAAACCACGTCACCGGTCAAGAAGATTTCAGAGTTGTTTCTTATGCCCTCGGAACATGTTTTATTGCTTGAGATTCACAGAACAGGTCATTAAAGCAGATCCTTCCCACCCAAAAAAGAAATAGGCTCTTTCTATATTTCAGAGGAACAGCCCCATGTTTTATACATTTATTCACATATTCAATATGCAAATAAACATACACACTGGTGAGCATTTATACCTCTGGGAACCCTCACTGTATAGTTTGGTAACATTCAAACCTAAAAACTTGATTAAAACATGCCTCACTATCAATCAATATTTTTTCCCCTGCACAGGTACTTTCTTCTGAACCGTAACACACTCATTTGGACCGCTAAGACAGCATGCCGGTGTTCCCGAGTGTAACAAACTTAGTTGAAAATTCTTTAACTGTTTCAGATTGCGTCACTTGTGTGTTATTTATAAAGAAAAAGCAATTTTTCACAGATGAGTGCATTAGCGGTATGCATGCTGTTGATTTACATGCTCATGCCCAGATGATTTTCTGGCCAACTCAGTTGTGTTTTAGGATAAAAATGCACTGGCATTCCAGTGACAAAGGGCAAATGGTTCCTGTCGTTTGCATTAATTAGATAGATAGATAGATAGATAGATAGATAGATAGATAGATAGATAGATAGATGCATGCACTGTGTAGGCAATTCTGCTTAGATAGTAGCACAAGAAGCATTTCCTGAGTAGTGAGCTGGTTCTTGGCTGTCCTTAGGATTTCAGAGTAATCTTTGTTTCATTGCCGCATAACTATGCTATTGTATTGTGCTAATGAGCCCTGATGTTATGCCTGAACTCGTCCAGACTGGAACCAAACTGTTTGTGGCTGTGACACGAGGCGAGGGCGGCATGGGGGACGACACTGGTTCTGAAAGCAAAGCAAGGCGGGCAGTGTGCTTTCTCCCACTCTGATATAGCCAGTGCTGGGTCAGTATATGATTTTCTATAAAAAATCATATTCTATAAAAGCATGATATTCTATAAAAGCAGGATAGGGCAGACATGAAAGGGCATCCTCCAAATGACATGATTTTTAGGGTCTGATGTCTAATGAGGCACCAAAAGATAGGAAATGCTACAAAGCTGCTAAAGCACCTCCTATTAGAACAAAACTCAATGGCCCAAGTCTAATAAGTTTTAGTGTAGTACAGATGTGCAGAAAGCCCCTGGTGGAAGTGCTTTATTGCACTTTACGTAAAGCGTTGTAAGTTAGAGCATGAGTGAATTGAACAGATGTTTCCTCTTCAGTGTGGGGCTTGGAGCCTGCCCACGCTGGCTCTGAGGGTGCTCCTGCATGCCTCCCAGGGGGCTGCCGGAGTGGCCCTGTCCTTCCCACCCCCTCACCAGCTGGTAACTGTCAGCAGCAGCTGGTGGGGGAGAGACCCAGACCCCCCCATCCCCTGCAGCCCCCTGGCGGGGCAGCCCTTCCAGCCAGCCCATGGGGGTTGCAAGGGAAAGGGTTCTGGGCTCTGGGTCTCCATAGCAGCTCCTAGCATGCATCACATGGCATCTGCATGGAAAGAGACCCCTACCTGATCCGGGCAGCCCTCCGGGCCAGCCTGGGGAGGCTGCAGGGGAAAGGGGCCTGGGCTCTGTGTCCTCACTGCCCCCAGCCATTGCAGAGCCAGGGCTGCAGCAAGGAGAGAGACCCTGGACCCCTTCCCTCACAGCCCTCGTGACTGGGCTTACGCACACTGTGGGGCCGGGGTAGCTGTGCGGAGGGAGATTCCCCCTGCTTCCCTTCCCCCATGACTGGCTGTGGCTCACAGCAGGCCAGAGGGAGGACGTGGGGCTGAGGTTAGTGCCAGCTCAAATCAGTGACAAAAGCAAAAAAGCTCTGCCCAAGGCCAAAGCACAGCCCTGCGCCATGCCCCCTGGGTGGTGGCAGTCACTCTGTAAGTTAATCCTCGATGTGATCTGGTACAGACATTCGATAAAGTGCTCTAACAGAAAGCGCTTTAGTCTAATACCTCGTTCACCAAGGGTTAACCTAAAGTGAAATCTGCCATTTTTAAAACACTCTAAGAGCTGTGAAGGTCTGTTCAATTATGGCGTTAGAGTGCTTTCTGAGTGCTTAAAGCATAACAGGTGTGATGCCTGTACTGTACCTAGCCCTCGTCTACAAAGGAGCACCCAATTGTCTCCTCGCATGGACTTCTCTTCTCCTTATTAAAAGTTCCCAATCTCAATTTGGGAATTTTGGGAATCTCTGCTTTTGCAACATGAGTGCCCATACGAGGAGTTAGTCAAGACTAGTTAATTCAGAGTAACTTCAGATGCAGAACTGTCCTTAATTAGCCCTGCAACCACGAACAGGGGTGAATGAAATAGGGCCATTAATCTACCTGTTCACTCGTACTCTGCTGTACACTTATTGAGACCCGGGTGTACGTTGGAGGAGCCTCTGGACTGTAGCCGAAATTCTCTTTCCTAAAGTACTTTCCGAGTTCTGGAGAGGAGCAAACAGCCATTGCATGCAGGTCTCTGGGGGGTGGAAGAAGGGCTGGGGTAGAGTCCTCCTAATAATTGTACACTGGACAGAAAGGCAATGAGACCTTTTCAGGGAGCCATTTCCATCGATTTTAACTCCCTTTCTACTTCCAGAATAGTATAGAAAAAGATTTAGGAAAACTGAGGGCAGGCCTACTTTGTTAAGCTCTGTGGTGGTTCACAGTATCTTGCTTGAACCGGTCAATGATTTGTCCGGCTGGGTACAGAACAGGCCATTTATTACATAGATCGTGTTGCTTCCAGCTTCTGAAACATGCTGGGCCAGTCTGCTCCATCCTGCCGTCCTTGGGAGCCTTTTCTGCTGCAAAGCTGGTGTTGGAAGAGAGTCCCAGGAAGCATCTGAAGTATTTGTGTGCATGCAGTCAGTGCTGTCTTTCTGTTTACACGTACGGGGGGGCTTTTGTGCTACACTACCTACCTCCCTGCAGGGGGAATCCATTAATACAATGGGAACCCAGCAGACTGCATCTGTTTTGTCTTAGTGTAAAGCATTCCTTTCTGGTGTTAACTGGGAACAATTTAGCTGGAATTTCCAATTGCAACAAGCTTTTCAACTTCAATATTGACAATTCAAATTGGCACTCTGATGGGCATCTGCCTTATATTTTACAAATAAAACCTGGCCAAGTCCTGCCTGTTTTACTAGGTTTTACTCAGACAAACTGTTTTTTTAATCTAGCTTTCACTCAGATGTGGAGTCCACTTAGGCACAGGGGACTCAGATTTTCTTTGGAAGTAGTGGAGCTGATGAGATGATCGGGGATTCTTCCTCAGGAGATTATTTGGGTATGCAAGCAATTTTGGTGCAATGGGTCCTAATCTAAGAGGATTTTTTTGCCTTTCAGGCATCTTTGCATAAGCTCCTGAGCCCAGACATTGTTGACAGAGATGATTTTGTAGCCTCTAGAGACCGTGCAACTCCATCAGAGACAGAGGAAACAGAGCCCCTCCTTCCAGTTTGGTAGCACGATTCGGTACCGGGCCAGTGGAAACTTCACCAACTAGTTACTAGTTACAATACACATGTCACCGGCTGTTGGAAACCCTGAAGTATGAATAGCAGAACAGTCCTGATTAGCTCAGGTTTACTATAAGAAGTCTTTGCTGGTATGTTGGCCTCTATTCCCATCTCTTCTCTAGAGCGACAATATTAATATAACAACCTCTCTCCAGGAGGAACTGTCAGCCCCGAAACGTAGATCTCTGCCCCGGAATTGAAATTGTACAGCTGAAAGGTACAGCAATGAAAACCTCTGGTTCCTCTGGTGGGGAATTTTGGGATGCATCCCCAATACACAGGCCTGATTCTGTAGACCAATATACCAAAGCAAGATGGGTGATCTCTTTGGCAGACGTGAAAAATGGGACCAATCACATTTCCTCCTGGGATGATGAAAAGATAAGCCATGGCTTTGGAGGTACTTTAAGTGCCTTAGAGGAATAAAACAAGGTTAGAAGGGGAAAAAAAGATAAAACGTTCCAACTGAACAAAGGGGAACAAGCAGAAATAAGGAACAGTTTGCAGGAGATTCAGAAAAAAAGCTGTAGGAGCTCTCCCATGATACCATGTTTGCACGTGCAAGTCTCAGGTTGCTCCCTGAACAAGATGTGACGGTGCTTTGGCTGGATCCAGCTGCACCTATGAAGCACCGAAGCGTGACTCCACCTGGCTCGGGTCCCTGAAAGTTTGTTAATGCAAAAGGCAGGTCGGTCCTCCTCCTCCTCAATGTATTTTTAGGCCTTAGGCCTACAGCTAAGATGATGGCAGGTTACAGAAGTAGAAATGCTACTGGTTTTTCAGGAACTGGATGGAGAAGGATGTAATAGGCCCTTTGTTTAGGGACTGCAAAACACTTTGGGGCTCTTAGACTCGAGGATCTCTGTTTGGTGAAAAAGCCACCTACAAATTTTTAAAAAAGAGTACTTCTTTTATAAAATAAAAATAAGACAAGAGCCCCCTTATGACTTGTAAACCCCACCACTTCCTCCCACTGTTGAGTTGAGCCTTCTTTTATAACTCCAGGAGCTAAATCTCTGCTTCAGTGAATACTAACCCCCTATTCTATACAGAAAGCAAGACTTGGGTTGTTTGCCGTTAGAATCAGTGCTTAAAAATTATCGAAGCACAAAGGGTCACGTTCTTTCCGAACCTTTCACTGCAATGACTTCTGCAGCTGTGCCAGAAAGCCCTAAGTTTCTACCTAATTCACTGCTCACATGTGCAACCCCCCCCAGCTTCCCGTTGCCAAAAAAAAAAAAATGTCAAATAAGTCTTAGGCATCAATCACTCCCAAACATGCACATTTTTATTCTCAAACAGCTTCATTTAGAGCGGTTTAATATACAACAGCCTGACAGGAACAATGCCACCGACTCCTCCTAAGTAGCTTTATGGGAATCGTTAGTCAATAATACGTAGAGTAAATATTTATTATAACGTAACACAGGCTCTGCTCGTTTCTGTTTGCTTCTGCTTTTTAGACTTTGCATTTGATGTGAGTGGGAGACACCAAATATTGTAAATATTTATAAAGTATTCAGATTTGATATTATTTGCTCAGGTACAAATGGCTCCAGTTACTAGACTGTCACAAATGAGAAAACCACAAATACGGCGCAGCGCCGAATGAAAAACACAGTGGAAACATGACATCGCCACATCTACGGACAGAAGTAAACATCCTCCGCAAACAGGAACTAAATAGAGATGCACAAAGCTTTTCCAAGAGCTATTCTGGAGGTCTTTTAGTAATGTCAATTTAGCTGCCAGGGTTTTTTTTTTCTCTCTCTCTCTGCTGCCTTCTAAGCTTTCCACAAATAGCTTACTTCTAGGCTAAACTTACCTGAAACTACTTTGGGGCTACTTTGCTGTTTTTTGTTTGTTTGTTTAAAAAAAAATCATATCTAATCTAATCTTATGCATTTATGTGGAGTTACAATGCTCAAGTGTGAAATGTTATGTTACAAGCCACGGTGCTGAGTGGCAGCTACAATTCACACAAGCCCAATTCATATAAACACAGAAAATATGAGTTTAATATTTTACACCAACTCTGCCAGGAAAATGTGTAGGTCTGTTGCTGCTCTAACTCAAGTTAGCAGGAGCAGGCCATATACCCTGCCCTTCTTAGGAGGAAAAAAAATGATAATCTCTAAGCTACCATGATCCTTTTACCATTTCAGCTGAAGTCTCTTTAGTCTCGAAACCATGCTGCGGATCTCACAAAAATCAGGCTCTTTCGTGTGATCCTGGGTTTGGCTGTGTTGGGAAGGACTGCCTCTCTCTTGGTATCCTGACACATACAGACACAAAAATATTAAGGTGAAGCTCAGCTCTCAGAAATCACCTGTGGCCTCAGGCTGATGGATCAGGAAAGCAGATACGGTGGTTTGAAGAGAAATAGAAAAGAATAAAGGAAGGAAAAAGAAATAATGGGGAAAGACAGACACATTTCTTTCATGCCTGCGCTGGGGTAGTCTAAATGATGCTAAATACTTGCTTTCCACTGCTTATTTTATCTGAGCATTTCACATGACTGGGGCAGTATTGCTGCCCTTATTATACAAATGGGAAACCAAGGGACTTGGAGATTAAGAATGGGATTTCCACAAGAGCTTAAATCCCGGGTGCACAACAAGTGTTGCCTTACCCCAGGAAATCATTTATATATTATATGATATAATTATATCTATTTTACAAAATCATTTTGTTTGGCACAATTAATACTTAGCACTAGTGATCTTTCTCTAAGCAGGCATCTGTGGACGTCATTTGGGTAGTCTTTTACATCCATTTGGCACCCTGAGGGTTCGGACTCCTGCTCGTGGGTCATTTCCCTGGGTGGCACCCACCTCCCCTCCCATAAACCCAATCTCGGGCAAACCAAACAACAGTTACGACCAAATTTGTGCAGATACATCCAAATCATATGATATGTTCTGTTTACTCCTGTATGTGGAAAGGATCCTGTCATATTTAGCCACCTCCATTAGGATAGTGATCCCCTGTTCTCCAGCCTTATCGTGGCCCAGTCCTTCACAATTACTTTTGCCCACAGTTGTCATCAACTGCTATTTGGCAGGATTTTTTTTTTCAAGGTTGGTGTCTTGTTTGGCTTGAGTCATAACCAAAGATTTGAGCTGCAAGCTTCATATTTTATTCTGAGCCGTTTGCCCTATGTTGTGTTTTCTTTTAACTCCCTACAAATCAATGTGTTTTTCCTCACCGATCACACTATTTATTTCCCTGGAATTGTTCTCTGGGAGAAAACATGATGAAGTAAATAGCAGAGAAGAAGCACAGAAAACATCTGGAATACATGTTTTTCAGTCCAGCTGATTCATCATCATTTCACAATAAGCTTAGGCTGAATATGTAGCCCAAGTGGGAACAAGTTTCAGATCATTCTTTTCTTCCTCTTTATTTCAAATAATGCCTTTGCTTTTTCCATTGAAACTCTTCTCTTGTTTTTATATTTCCACTATGACATGGTGAGAGTTATGTATCAATGGCTTGGCCTGTGATCCAATGGCCTTGCCATTTCTCTTTTCAAATATATCCCTTACATGATCCCAAAAGAAGTTAATACTGGCGTTAAAGTCCACCTGTGAATGGTTATTTAAATGCCACATTTAAATTAGTGGTAAGTAATCCACACCTTGAAAAACCCTGACTCGTGGATGGATTCTATTTCCCCGCTTCCCAACGTGGGCTAGGTACTAAAAAGAAATGTGAAATAACACTCAGGTGCTAAACAGATTATGACTCGCAGCTGGAGGCAAAGAAGTTGCAACTCTATCCCAATTACACTAATTTAATTGGGTGTTAAAAAAATCCTAGGCTCCCAACAGTAGTACTTTAGGCAAAACTGCACACCTCGAACAGACTAGGATGCCATCCCTATTTTTTTCTTGAAGAGTTCTTTGGAGCCAGGGGAAAAGCTGCGCAGCTATGACTTTGTTTTGCAAGATTAGTACTTAGCACTGGTGATCTTTCGCTAAGAAACGTGCGATTTTCTCATACGGGAGAGTAACCCTCGGTCTGCTCTTAATGCTGGTGTTTCTTCTTCTGTTGCAGGTTCAGACTCCGAGCTGAAATTACCACGGTAGGTTATCCCTCAGCCCTGTAGTTCATTACCTGTAGTTCATTACCCGTTCTCATTGCTAGAGCCAAACACTAGATTTAAAACCAAGTGCTTCAGAGCCCACACTCACAGTCGCTAAGTGTCCCCTCCAATTGAAGGGTGTGAGTTGCATGAATTATTCACATGGCTCAGCTACAGCGAGTTTCTTTTTTAATATCCAGATTCAGGGAAGGGGAAGAGAGGCCCAGTGCTTAGCACATGGCTTCTAGGGAGCAGCAGTATTCAGTTCTGCTCCATTGCTTCCTTGCAGTGTGACTTTGAACATATCGCTCCTGAATGCTCTAGTTTTGGCAGCTGTAAAGACAGGGAGAGGAAAATGTATGTGTGTGCGTGCGTATGTATGTGTGTACACCCACATATGCATGTACGTATGTATGTGCCCATGCCCACACGTACATGTGTGTACATGCCCACGTCGATGCGTGTATGTATGTGCGCATGCCCGCACGTGCATGTGTGTATGTAGGTGAGTGTATGATAATACTAGGATCAAGAATCAAGCCCCAAAAGGAAACCCCAGGTACTGTTGCAGGCGGTTTGTGATTCGGATTGTGATGCCAGGGCTATAACTTATTGCCCAGCCTAGCCAACATCGCAGACTCCCGAGAGACCCTTGAAACCCCGGTATGAGGACCGGTCATTGTCTGCAGTTCTGTTTAGACAAGCCAGTGGAGAAGAGAGATTGATCACTTGGTCTCCTCCCTCAACAGACATCTGAACGAGGCGGGCAGAGGGCCAGGGGACTGTATGCTGTATGGGACATTGTCCTGTGTTTTATTTTGGATGCCGTCAGCAGGAACGTGGCACCCAGCCTTCTCGTGCAGAATAACTCTCCCGATAGCTGCATTTTCCCTCTTTCTCCCGCTTCACCCTCCAACTCTTACAAGTGACAACCGCCGGCAAGGAAAACAAACAGGCAAACATTGTGGGTCGAGCAGACGGAGAGAATAGAACGACTGTGTCCTGCTCAACACCTGGAACGGGATGCCGGGTGGAGGGAAGTCTGGCCTCGACCAATGCACGGAGCTGCAACAGAAGCCGTGTTCACTAACCTGATGTGAACTGCCCTTCTTATTCAACGCCACTCTTCATTCAGCACCTCTGTGCTAAACACAGGCCCGTTTCACCAGGTCCAGAAAGGCTTGCCTGTGAAACTTAGCTCAGCAGTAGCCAAAAAAGCTCATTTGGGCATTGTTGGCTTTGAAGGGGCGAGTGAAAGACAGGCCTTCTGCTCAGACGTAGGGTGTGTTCGCCTTGCATGCACCAGGTTTTGTATTAGGGTAGACTGACTTTCTATTTTCTTTAGTTTATGCAGTCAGCACTGCACAAGCATGCCTAAAATGATATAAGTGCTGCTACTGTACTGCAGCTAGGCTGTTCTTGGTATCTGCGTCATCTATATCTTTTTTCCCTACGCGTGGGGAGAAAAACTCTCTCACAAATTAAAAATCGTCGCATGCATTATTATAACTGTTTCAACTGTGAGATGTTATTTTTATTCCATCAACATTTTACATTTGGAAAAAAAAAAAGCAATATAAATTGATTCCTTTAGAATAGAAACCTCTTTGAATTAATCCCAGGGAGGAACAATAGCTTCTCAAAGACTGAAAAAATAAAATTATAAATAAGAGGTACCCCGTGCTTCAGTGCAGTTAAAATAATACGATTCACCCAATCCAGGGAGTTCTGATAACAAATGATTTATAAATACATTGCCAGGATAGGAGCAGAATGACAGAAATGAAAGACCTATTTTTCTTTCCCCCTGCCAATGCTGGACTGGTACCCATGCTGTACATCCCAGTGTTTTACCCAATGTTGCTTTAAATGTCTCGAGTCCTGGGGTTTTGCACAGCTTCCCTTGGCTACCTACTGCAGAGGTTAATCATTCTTCATAGTCTCAGGTGGATTTTCCATCCTAAATTGACTTTTGTAATTTCAGCCCATTAACTCCGAGTAGGCCATGTGGATTATGGAAAGCAGTCGACGGAAGCTTTGACAAAATCAACGCCCTCTTTCCCTTTCCTGCAACCATTTCAAACACGGAGCAAATAACTGAACAACAGTCTAGTTTGAGAGCAGCCATGGGGAAATTGCAGAAACTCAGAGCAGCAGGAGAGTTGCTGCAAACACAAGTGCAGATGTCAAGCGGAGTTCCCGGGTCACAGTGCTTGATTAAAATGAAGGCTTATAAAGCCCCGGAAAGAAGTTGCTGCTCTTCGCAGATTTGCTCCAGAGGCGTTGTGCTTTTCTAGGGCTTTGAAACAGAAGGTGGCAGTATAGTATAACCTTGGGAGAGAGCTGGCGAAAAGACGACTTTTCACAAGTGCCAGCTCTGAGTATGTCTATCTAGATAAAGTACTGCACTTATCATCTGTTTATCACTCTTGAGGTCTAGGCTAACAAGTTTAACTGCATAAAAATGCTTTTTTATATGTGCAGATCAAGTCAAAAATTAAGAGAAAAGCTGGAAAATTGTTTATAAAAAAACCCCAGAAAGACCAATATCAGTGTAGACTTGTGCACTGAAAAGGGGCCAGTTCATTAAGCACTGAAATAATCCAAGAGGAAGCATTCCAGCACACAATGATGTTCATCAGCACAGCTCTACAAATGCAATATTTTTATTAGCAGATGACACTTGTTCCAAAGTAATTTACCCTCTACTTTGAAGTTGTTGGGTTTTTTTGTTAAAGAACCAGGAAACTTATTTTCGCAATGTTTTATTTGTGCTGTTCTTCCCTGTTTTTCAAAGCATGTTCCATTCCCCCCACCCCAGACTACTTTACTGCATCCTTATCTTTTCATTCACCAACAAGCTATAGTATGCATTAGGGCTCTCGGAGGAAAAACATTCTTGACTCTTTGTTTGCTCCCCACTGTGAGCCAATTAAATGCACTAGCCACCAGAAGGCGTGCAATTTTTTTTTATTATTATTAGTTTCTAATTTTAAGAAACTGAAATTACTCCAGTGATCCCAAAATTCCTACCCTTAATAGTCCAAAGGAAGTCAATAAATAAGGGGTTCGATTTGTATTTGGTTTACAACATTCAATATTCATCAAATCTGCGTTAAGAAAACCCAAGGGATTATTAACTTCTTTAAAAAAATAAAATCTTATGCTGTTTCCTATTGCTGCTCTCCTAGATGACAACACTGCACTCATATGATGCCTGATCCTGCTTTACCTTTTCTTAGGCAAAACTTTTCTTAGCTTCAATGCAGTTTTTCCTTTCTTGAACAAGAGCTGCCAGCTGGGTCCCACGCTTATATGACAATTTATTTAAGGCCTGATTCAGAGCCTAGTTAAAACAATGGAAAGACTTTCCTGGGCTTCGGTGGGGTCGGCGTTAGGCTCTCAGGTGTTTGACATCCAGGCCTATGCTTCTTCTTTGGGCAGCTCTCCCCTTAGAGATGCCAGGGTTCATATCTGGGGCTAGTGACTCTTTCCCTTACAGAAGGCAGAGCCTGAGATGACAAATTGTTATAGCTGCTTTGCTGTATCCGTCCTTGGAGTCTGAGCCTTGATTACAATGGGAGCTGCATCTTAGTTCCCGAAGAAGGTTCACAAAAATTGATTAGTGAAAAGATAAACAAGGAAACAGAGAAATATTTACTTTCTCCTAAATGACAGGTCTTTTTAACAACTGCCCCAGGAAAGGGCAAGGTCTTAAGTGCAAGACTTTCCGCAAACGTTCATTAGTGTAAAAGGCAATCACTTTTATTTGAGGAATCACGTTTTGTTGGTCGGAGACGGCATTTGTTGTTTCCAGCACTTTAAACAGTTTCTTGAAAATGTACAGGCTGCAGAAGGGAGGAGATAACATCAAGAAATATTCTAGCGGGGGGAGGACAGGGGGAACCTGATGATAAAATAGATCCCACTCTAAATGCATATTCTTCTATTTATGTATTTGATAATGAGACCGAAACGCCCTTGGCACTTTATAAACAACAGCTACATAACCAGAAGGGAAGGGTGAAATAATGAGGATCTACCTTTCAAATTAAAAAACTATTTCAAATGCTATTACCATGCCAAGATTTCAGATTATTGGGATTTTTAAAAAATTTCAACTGTTTTGTTTCTTAAGTCATGTGGCTGTTTTATCTAATTGTTGTTTTCATAGGTTTATAATAAGATTGTTCCTTGTAAACCTCCTCTCAGCCAGAAGTTTCCCAGAAGAGAAAAAGAGTTCATTTAACTACAGATACATAAAATATAATTTTTCAGTTTCTATCAACACAGTGAAATGTTTATATAAATGTATTTTATAGCCTGCTGCTAAATTTAGGGAATGTTTGCCACAAACAGTTGGCATCCTGTCCAGAGTTCAATGATAACTTTTGAAAAAGATAGGAAAAGTTAGCATTCGTAATAAAAATAGCTATTTACCCTGCTTTTTAAGACTCTTTCGTGTTTTTTAAAATATAATCCCTCATATGATAACAAGAAATGTTTGTGCTTAATGTTTACAGAGTCATATGGTACAACTCTATCATATGATTTAAAATTAAACAATATAATTATCATTTGGCAACCAATATTTAAAGTTGGAGTAACTATTTCTTCAGACGTTATTTAGACTATATTTAAAAATATGAACCAAAGCTATATTTTTGCTGTACATTCATTTTAAACCTCTGTAGCTGCAGTGTCTTATGCTTTCAGTGTCTCTTACAAAAAAATAAACCCAACTATTTCTGTTTAAGAAAAATAGCTGTAGACAGCTGAAAAGGAAGATCTCACAAACATTGGGCAAGGAGATTATGCTTATTCTCCTAAGGCATTTTGGCGTATCTGTGAAGAAAGAGGGAATATTTTATTTTTAATTTTAAAACTGAGTTTTGTCCTGCCTTCTGATCATTAAGGGGAGCAAAGGAGAACCCAGTTGTTAGCCGCTGGGAATAACTACTTCTTCAATCATCCAATTCAATGGCTTTCACAGTGCCTAAAATTAACACCAAGACCCATAAGCACTCCTCATTTGTAATATACTGTGCAAACAGTCATCTGTGGTTTCGTTGAATGTGGTTCATTACCAAAAATTAACCACTAGTTTGTCCTAGTCTCCTTCTGTATTCATTTAATTAATTAACCAACCTGTTATTATCTACTGGTAATGCCCAATTTCCCTAGGATTAGGAATAAATAGCATTTTTTTTCTTTCTTTTTTTTCTTTTTCTTTTTTTTTTTATTTAGCAGCTTACTATGTCTAAGGAGTAAGGAGATTAGCAGGATACAGAATTTCTTCTTGTAGCTGCAGTTCCTTTCTAAAGCTAGGGCTGCATGAAAACAAAGCCATCCAGTAGAACCAAATTGTTCCAGGCTTCACAGAGGTATTTCTCTTCAAAATATCTGCATGAATTATGAAACTGTCTTTCAACCAGATGTGTGGAACATTTTGTCCCAATCCCCTCAGTAAGTATTATGTTTAACTCATCCTTCTCTCTCCCCCTCTCTCGTCTTTCTTGCTAATAAAAGATCATCTCTCTCGTCGTTTCTGAACAGTTTTATTTTGTGAAGATAAATAACCGTGCATTGGAAAGGAAGGATGACATTCAGAACTTTGTGGGTGAGGCCTGGGTGGTCATTTTCATTTAAAAACAATGGTATTGAGCAGATCAAAAAAGCAGCAGAAAGACTGTTGTTAGAAGCAGAACACAGCAGACCCAGCCCTGTCTCGTTCTGAACGCTCATAAATGCACACTGAGACTTTATAATGCGTGCAACTCCCAAACTAAAACCACATTACTTTTAATGCTCATCTCAGATGCTAATTTCGGATAGGCAATTGCTAAAAACATCCAATTAAGGGCTTGGAGGGAACCAATTTTTACAGGAAAACAAAAAAAAACCAGAGGCATTCTTAAAATTCTTCTGGACGCTTGCACCGTGAGATGTCAGATCTTTGGTTACTTTTATTACCCTTTTCCAACGATGTACACAATTTTGTAACCTAAAGATCGTTTCTTTTCTTTCTTTTTTTTTAATGCTTCACTCTTGAGTGTCAAGGATTTTCTAAGAATTAAAATACCAGCACACTAGAATTTTTTTTTTTTACAAAAGTTCCTTTCATAATGGATTAAAATTTTCTGATGCAGATATTAAAATCAGGCAAGTTAAATTATAGCAAGCAATACTACTTGCATGCTAACTTTCCTACTGGGAGACATTTAGACAGAGCTTACGCTATATGAAAAAAAATCTCAGCTCTGTAATGTTCACACACTAACTGCATTAGGAAGCAGCTAATACATGCTCAGAGTCATTTATTTTAGCAACGTGTGCTATCCCTACCAAATAGAGGGCTTGTGCGGCAGGTCCATGCCTAGCATTACTACGTTTTTTAAACTGTGCAGACTTACTGCTTTTTCACCAAACATGCACATGAATTATAAAACTACGTTAACGTGACTGCATTTAATTGCATAAACTGGTATTTCCCAGCTGTTGCTTAAACTTTAGGGGGAAAAAAATAGTACTTTTCTTGTCAATTGTCAGTCAAGATCATAGCAATGGAATGAAACAACAAGCAGGAACACAAAAGAAAAATATCACTGGGAAGGGATCTGGGGGGTTGTTTCAATGATCCAACTTTAAGAAAAAATGCTGACAATGTTTTCTTGTGGTTTAATTTCTTGTTCCCCAAAGTGCACTTACTTTAAGTTCCATATCTTAGGCCCCGAGGCCAGACAAGTCTTTCTATTGAATGAGAGTGGAGAGGGGGTTCCTCGTGGTCACTACGAGTTTTTAACCAATTAGAAATCATTGCATCACAGGGTGGCCAAAGTGCATCCTATGGGCTGGACAAAGGCGGGCAAATGCAACCATGCGTACAATGCATACTGAAGCCTTGAAGAGGTGTCATTTGTGGAGCCTACATACAGGCTGCTTAGTGCAAGCTAGTGAATGCCTGGCTAGGATTTGCACTCTCTGCAAATTGATACCGCTGGGTTCTTAACAAGCTGCCAGTGTGGCCCTCAAAGGAATATGGGTAGCCCTCTACTGAGCCAAGCAAATCGGCATGGATTAGAAAGGTTTGGGATGCTGAACAAGCAATGTGCCAACGCTGAGGGCTCCCACCTTTTCTTCTCAGTCCAGTAACCATTAACAAGAAATACAGTTCCCCGAACAATTTACAGCAAGCTGGCTTTTCATTTCATACTTTGTCCTTTTAGAACAGGTTGGCCAACATGAATTACGGTCCTTGCAAAAAGACACTATGAGGCTCGAGTATTTTCGCTATGCTGCCTTGCAAGGAATAAGACAAAGCTTGACTAAGCATCTTGCCCAAGGACCATCAGCACCATCTTCATAGTCCGGGAGAGAGCACTACAATCCCAGCTTCCAGTAGAAGCTCTTGCACTAAGCAAGAGACGAGTCTTCCCTTTCCATTACAGGTTTCTTAATAAAAACATGCTTTTACTTTTTTTTTTTTTTTTTCCTGGAAAACGAACCCCAGGGGCCCAATCACTGCAATATATTAACCTTTCAACTGCCAGACCCTCCTCGTCCCCCTTCTCTGGAATTAAGCACTTCCAGCCCACCAAATGGCTAAATGCTCTTCATACTTTCTAATCGTGTAATGATAGTCCAACAACGGCAACAACAACAACAAGGAGCAACTCAGGACTAGTAAATATTCAATGAAGAATTTTATCATTGCTTTTATAAAGGGAATACCCACAGCTTTCTTCACATTGATTTAAATCAGGCAGAAACTAGAGCGATAGGCATAAAATGAAATAATGGATGCATTATTTCTTGTGGGATTTACATCACCATTTGGTCTAATTATTCTTGATATTTCACCCATCATATTAGAAGCTTCTTCAGGGGAAAGAAATAACAGTTTGTCTCCTTGAGAACAAAGAACAAAGTGTCTCTTTGCTCTCGAGAAGCTCAGCGATCATTATGAAGAGAAAGAATCTGTCCATTATCAAGAAATCCCACAAGAAATCTTGAATATCTTACCAAATAATTCCTCAGCACACTAAAAATACTGGCAAACCGAAGAAACAGAAATTATGGAACCTCATGACAAAAACAATATAAAATAAAATAAAATAGAGATACAGGATATTATTCAACCCAACCATTACGTTTGTCTCGCAGAAGGTTTTCCAACTAGTATAGAACAGCACATGCTATTTATAGATAATTTTATAGAAGGAAGATAGCAACCAACTCATTAAATTCACTGTACAGCAAGATGCACTTTCAAATGCATTTGTGACACTGGATTAAATGACGGGAGTGCATTTAAATATACCAGTTCCGGAGCCTGGTATAAATTTACACTATGGAGATATATACAATTATATATGGTACGCACTCACAGTCCGTATGAACTTTTGCAAGACCGGGTTTCATGAGGGATGGGTACTAAGCTTTAGGATGAATTTAATACAAATCTAGGGCTGGGCTCAGCTTTCACTAACATACCATCATAAGGCTATATGAGAAAGCTCTTTGTTCTGGAACTGATATTTGAAACTATCATTCCATAGCGGTAGGCATTTCACATGACTGGATAGAAACCACGGGTTTCAAGTGCACAAGTAAGGCCAAATAACCGTGTTTCCTAAATGTTTCTGGTATTTTATTCAGGTACCTTCCCAACTGTTAACACCCTTAGGTCTGAGAGAGCTAAGCAAGAGGTTCGTGATCAGCGCTTTGGGTCTGCACCTCCAGAAGCAGCAGACCTTGGGAAATGGGAGAGAAAACAAAGCTTCAAAATCAAGTGGTTACTAGAAGGCTCAAAACATCAGCTTTGCTGGAAATATGCATTTCCATTTGCTAACAGAAAATCAAAGAACTCTTCTAGTGCCACATATTCTCTAAAGTCCTTCACTGTAGATGAGTGTCATATGGGTGGTGGAACAAGGAATATTTTACATGTTCAACCTGGCAGGGAGTATTTTTTTAAATATACTTCTCTTGAGTGATCACAAAAAATCCTCCCCCCCATCCCCCCACCCCACACAAAATCAGGAAAATTCCCATTTTGGTGAGAACTGTTTTCCATCAAAATATCTCAATAAATTCAAATAAACTCTAATGATATACATTATACTAGTGTGCAATGCAACACATTCATTGCCATCAGCAGAAGCTCCATGCATGAATCAGAGATATGCAGTCACTGTTCTGCAAGTCTAAGATTTTGTCCATACAGTATATTTTATGCAAACATACTACTACATTATTCAGGACTAAATAATAGAACCTGATACAACATTTGAATACTGACTTGGTGCAGTTAATATCTTTCTGACTTTTCAAAGCATCCATTAAGGACTGAACACCACAAGGAACTAAATGCCCATATCTTCTATTGAAAGCAACTGGAATTGCAAAGCATTCAAGGCATTGCAAAAACAGACCAGAATGATGAAAACATTTGTATATGTGCCATGCTTTTATTTCCTTTGGCATCCTCAAGCGTAATCTCTGTTCTTCCATCTCCCTCCCACCATGTAAAACTGCTCTTTGTTTGAAGGAAAACAGAACAAGAAAATTATGGCAAAGAGGTTTACTTAAAAAAAAACCCCAACAACAACAAAAAAACAACAAATGGACATTTGTAGAACTCAAAAGGTCCAAACAGATTTGGAAAATAAATTTTTCAAATGGAATAGAACTATAAAAGGGAGGCCGATAGGTCTCTACATTTCTGGACACTAACTATAAATATACATATAGGAATTCAAGACTGACATAAGAAGTGCCATACCAGGCCAGGACAGTGGTCCAGTGGATGTTTTAGAAGGAGAGCATTGAACCAGGTATGTGTAGAACAGACATGGGCAATTATTTGGGCCCATGGGCCATATAGGGAGCTCTGGTGAGCTGACACCTGCCCAATGCTCCCCTACCCAACAGCTCACCAAACCCCCCTAAATGGCTGTGCTCCATGCATGGCCAGGTGGCAAGGATGGGGCCGTGAGCAGGCAGAAAGCGGTATCTGGGAGTGGGATGGGCAGGTGGGGCTGGGGCTGCGATCGTAGGGTGGTGACCGCACAGAGCTGAGGCACAGTCCTAGGGCAGAGCTGTGATCCACTCCCTGCACACCTCTGTAATTTGTACTAGTTCCACGGGCAGGGATGTGCAGGGAGCAGATCGTGGCTCTGTCCCAGGCCCAGCCCTACGCTGTCACCTCCCTGCATTCCCAGGGTCTCCATCGAGACTGGCTGGGATCTGCATGGGCAGGGTGTGCGGCTGAACGGATGGGATGGGGCAACGAGGGGACAGGAAGTTGGGTCCGGGGCCGGGGCCAGGATCACAGGGCACTGACAGAGCTGCAATCCACTCCCCATAAACCCCTGCCCATAAACCGACACCTGCCATCGGGCTATGTGGGCAGCGGATCACAACTCGGCCCTAGCCCCACACTGTCACTGCCCCACGATCCCACCCCATGATCCTGCCCTCACCTGCCTGTCTGACTCCTGAACACCA
>NW_017728951.1:18367329-18386206 GCF_001723895.1 Crocodylus porosus
CCACGTGCCCTACCTGTGTGGGTTCCACCCCAGCAGTGGATGTGGGGCATATGAGCCGGGGTGTCTGGGCAATGGGGCCAGGTCTGACATTGGTGGAAGCTGGAAGGAGTTATCCCTACTGAGAAGCAAGTCCCATTGCTGTGCTGCCCCAGCCCCACTGCATGCCCAGGGAAGGAAGGACCAGCCACATGCACCACAGCCCAGGCTGCGCCTAGCACCTGGGCTGAGCAAAACTGAGGCATCCACTGCAGGCCAGACAAAATCCCTTGATGGGCTGTAATTTGCCCACCTGTGATCTATCCCATTCATTATTCTTCCTAGCATCCACCACCATTGGTTTAGAGACGCCAGAGAACACATCTCTAAAGCACTGGTCTTTTCCACTGTGATAGCAATGGCCTATATAGTATACCCCACTATGTCTTTGTGCAATAGTGCAGCTGATATCAATATACTGCAAAGCTCTCAGGTCACATCTATATTGCCCCCCTGCTGAAATTGGGAATCCTGCTAAGAAAGTAAGCCATATCCACTTGCGCCCATTCTGCAGGCATCCAAACTCAACAATTAGGCAACACAGAGAAGCCCTGAAGTCATGTCCCAGTAGTGTTCTCAGGTTCTCTGTCTCAATGTGTTGAGGGCTTCTCTAAGCCATACCTGCTGCTTCATTGCTGGGCTTTGAGCTATAGAAAGTGGGGACGAGTAGGCCTGACTTGCTCCTTCATGATGATCCTGGACTGGGCAGGGAGGTAGCATGGTCTATGCGGAGTACTCCCTAAATCACAGGGTATGGATCACATGTTTAATTCAGTTTATCAGGAAAAAGATGGGTTTGTAGTGATGGATCAGAAAAAGGAGCTAGGAATCTGACATGTTGATTTCCTTGGGCAAAGCAGTCTATGTTTTTGCCTCTCAAGGAAATTAATGGGGATAGCAAGAGTTATCCCAGGTATCCGAAAGCAAACCTTGGTCTGTTCTTCACGACAAGCATCAGGACAGTGGGAAGAAACGGGGCTCCAGGGATACCCTAAAGATGGGCTTGTGACAGATACCACTACAGTGACGACAGGCCCTACGGAAATGCTGACAGTTGTGCTTTGAGGATCTGAGATGGAAACTTCTGTGGTTTTAAGTGCCTAAAGTAGCCATCCCCTACCCCAATATGCCTGCAAAGCAGAAACTCCTTCCACTGCACCTCACCACCTCCTCTACCACTACCCACCAGTAGTTTGGGCTCTATGCCACAAACCTTCCCCCCATATCCAGCCTTCCTTCCCAGATGCGGAGGCTACCTTTGCTGCGTATCTCGAGTCTCTCTAATGCATCCTCATCGGATTTATAGTTACAAACCCCAACAACCAACAAGCCAAAAGAAATTACAGCAGGAAGAAACACAAACCAGTTATCTGGGGACTCTCCAAAGCATTATCTGCCCTAGATCAAGGAGGATAAAAACAAAATTATTTCCAATTCAACTGAAATAGATGGCTTGGGGAAGTCTGAAAGAACACTATCGGGAGAGTTAAGATGTTCACAGGAGTAGGGTTGTACAGCAGTATCTATCAATAAACGGCAAGGCAGCTCCCGTCTTCTGGTGCTTTGTAGACCCGGTCAAATGTTTGCTCTTAATCTGAATGGCAGTTTAGTTCAACTCTGGTCTTTCTTCTTTATATTCACTGTTCAGGAGCATTTATGCTAATGAATGTTGATCCCCATGTATTGAATGCCTCTTCTTCCTTCAAATACCTTTGTGCATAGGAGAACAAGAGTATTTCATGCCCTAACAATCATTCAGTATCTGCTCAATCATCCGGTCGGGGAGCAGAAGATGTGTCATATGACTCAAGCAGTCAGCAACATACCACAACTAGTAAATAGCCAAAGGAGCAGTTTGTGAGCGATCCTGAGCTGTCAAGCAGTTGCAGAGAGCAAAAATGTTTCTGTCACCCCAAGCCAGTGCGCACACCATGCACCAATGGAAAATAAAAGCCAATGGATAATTTATTTTTAAAAAAAATAATACATTTGCCAGCTTGAGTACAGTGCATTTCAAAATGCTTTCCCTTGAGCTGGGGGAATGTCACAGCCCGGGGCAAGTTCCTCCTTTGGGACATGCGCAAAGCTGCTCTGTTTGGTGACTACTGTATTTCTAAGTATTCACGCATTTCTAAGTATTTTTGGCTCTGAGCAGAGTCCTTTTGGCCCTGGATTTCTAGGCACTTTTTTCCCAGCATCCCCTTTATGGCAGCTCAGACCTAGCTCTCCAGGCCCTGCAACCACAGCTAGACCCTTAGAACAACTGATGGCATAAGCAAAATACCAGTGCCGGGACACTCCAGTTTGCCCTTTACCTCTTCAGGGAAAGACAGCAGTTGAACCAGGGTGTCCCAAACTTCGTGACAAGCATCCCAAGCCAAAGTAAGCATTTTACTCACCAGCAGCAAAGAGGAGCATTGGCTGATGGTCACCACCCCCGAGCATTCATGGAAGTGAGATCAGGGCCCCTTCAAGACCTCCTCTGCTGAAGTGCTCTTCGCTAGCAGCAAAGAGGATCGTTGACTGGTGGTCACCGCTCGTGAGCATTCATGGAAGTGAGGTAGATGCTTCCTCAGCCTGACGAAGGGTTTTTGAATGCAAAAGCTTGCTAAGAAAAAGTTTTCCAACTATTTAGTTGGTCTAATAAAAGATATCAGATTGACTCAAACACCCTTTTCTGCCTATGTCTTTAGACCAACACACTGCAACCTACACCCCCATCTCCAAACCACTGCTTTTCCTCTCTTGCACGAAAGCTTCTCTGAACTCTACAACTTCCTTCACCTTTGTTCGGTCTCTCCATCAACAGACTGCCTTACCCTCCTAAAACCTGTCCCTATGGTTCCCTCTCTCATCGATTCCCTCCCTGTCTTCCAGCCACCCCGCTCTTTGTCTGCTGGAGAAATAGCACTGAGATAGGTGGTTTATGTATAACCATTGTACTAAAATCCCAAAGAATCAGATGAAGCTCTCATTTTGAGGGTGGGCAATTTTGCTGCTTTAATTCTAGATACACAAGAAGGAAGACAAGTCACGGGGAACCTTGTTAGTTCAATAAGCTGGGTCTGGCCTTGCTAGGGAGGGCAGCCTAGGTTCTAGTCTTGTTCCTGCTCTTTATGACCTCTATCTATCTAATGACGTTTTCATACAAACCACAGAAGTAGCACTGAGGGCAGGAGCAGAGAAAATTGGTCTCAAACTCCCTTTGCACAATCACAACCCCACATAAAAGGAAATGGGGTGATGTTACAGATGTTACACTGATACGATGAAGAGTTTTACTAATTACACAATAGTCCCATGTTCAAAACTGGGTATCAAAAGGTCCATATTCTTGACTGCCACAGACATGCCATGCCTGTCGACATCAGCAACTGGATGGAGGTTTGCCTGTTGTCCTTAGCAATTATGTGGAACATCATGTCCTGCAAGTAAGAAATCCAAATCTTCTAAGTGTCATATACCATCACCTCCTGGTTCTCACTGACCAGTTTTGACAGGCAGGTTGGAGGACACTTCAAACCCTGCCTAGCCCAAGACTTGGTAGTTATGGCATTATCCTGGGATGGAAAAATGACATGGTTCTGTCTGGGAATAAAGGCCCCAAGGTCACAGTGGGCCGAGGGTTCGTATACAGAACAGGCGGGATTAGCGGCGAGGAGTCTGAGCGGTATGCGGTTTCAAAAATAGTTGAATTTTATTTACTTACACTTCTGTAGCGTAGGTAGGAAGTTTGCTTCAGTTACAGTGCTACCAAAACGAACAGCAGAGGGGTCTGTTGGCCCCCGGGGTTCCCGAGCGAGCCCTTGCTATCTACCCCGCGAGGGATAGGGGCGGCTGCCCACTCCTTAAGTCCCAGGGCTGGTCAACAGCTCATTAAGCATACGAACAACAAAACTGTAACACGTTGTGATGCCGGTCCAAAGTGCAATCAATGCCGAAGTTGATAGATAATGATGCTGAGGTCAGTGCCGGGTACGAAGAGGTAAAGCCGTGATCTCAGTAAGTCGGGTTGATCGAAATCGTGGTCAGGGTCGGTGCCAGAATCGGTCCGGTAGCCCAAAGATCAATGAAGAGGAATCGAATAGCCAAAATCGCAGCGAGGAAGAGATCAGTGGGCCAGAAGCCCCTGCTCTGAGGATCGTTCTCTCCCCGTGAGACAGTCCCTGCAAAGGCAGCCTCTGCTCACGGGTCGAGCACAGCCTCTCCTCCAAAACACACACACACCGCCTCACCACACCCGGGTGCGGGGGGTCACAAGCCTTTTATCTGAATTTAGTGGCCAATCAGGCTGCTCGCTTCATAGAAATTTCTAGTCCAATTGCATCATGCAGTCAGTGAACTGAGCATGTGCGCTAGATCAGATTACCTCATGCTCTGAGTAAACTGAGCATGTGGGTTATGGCAGTCTTGCTTGACAAGCCTCGGGGTGGAGCAGGGGGCGCAGGCTGGGCACGCAGCGGAGTTTTCCGCTCGCTGGGCTTGTCTGCGCACGTTCAGCTCTAACTCTCTGTGTTAGCAGCATACAATCAAAATTTTGCTCTGACAGGTTCAAATCCCTTTGCTGGTACAGGGGAAAGGGGAGAGAGAGAAGCTGGATCCCTCACTTCTTACAAAAGGCAAGACCACAAGCAATCCAGTAGAAATGAGTAAATGTGTCCAAAAGCATTAATTTCTGGAGAGTGAATAGCAGTCGGATTCCTCTGATCCTCCCCAGGGTTTTGCTAATGGCAGAACTGTGGTGGATCTGGGGTGGGAATTAAAGCAACCATCTACACGTGGCTTATTTTTAATCATTGCAAAACAATAAATACTAGGAAAATGGTCTTGACCATTTACATGCTTTCACCTCCGCTCTTTTAGAAAATGTAGTCCGTTCCGTAACGTCATTCCCGTGTAAATGGGATGAAAGGAAGCAGCCACTTAATAGGTCATGGCACAAGTTGGACACAGGAAGCAACATACGTGACAGCTAGTTGGAGTTGTAGAAGATGTTTACAGTCAAAGGCAAGACATAATTGCCTTCCGGGAAATGTTGTCACAAAAACTCTCATTACTGCAGACTAGAGCACTTTTGACAGCCCTATCCAAAATGGTAAGCCCTGATTTTGCATCATCCACAAGATGCCCCCAGCACAGCTTCTCCTAACACTTAGCTGGGGCTTTCCCACACTGGTGAAGTGGAAGAAATAGTGTTATTGAACTCACTTTTGGCACTCCTATGGTATCCCTTGGTGGTACCTTAGCCTGTGTTGCTTAATTTATGAGACTGGAGAGCACAAACTGGTATGGATACAGTCAGTTCAAGAAAGCTATATGAGAAGGGCTGTGCCTTTTGTGTTTTAGGGAATAATTCATAGTAATAGTAGCATTTCAAATGCATACGTGATAGCACTGTGGACTGGGTCAAAGGAGCATGTGTATAATAAATACTTTAGAATGAGAGTTTCCACTGTTTTAGCCTTAGAACGGATAATTTACAGGAGAAACATATTCAGGTCTCCACATGCTCACTAAAAACATGTTATAGTGCTTGGGTTTCTATACTGAGATGAGATTCACTTCGATTTATGAAGCCCCCACACTTTATAGACAATGCTATTTGGCTTTGGCTTTGGCGGGTTCTCATTTATTGTAAAGCATTCGGTGCTCACTTTCAGGAATTTATTGGAGAACTGGCAATAACCGCTGCTTTCACATATCCTACGGACTTGTTCCAGGGATCACCCTCTTCTCGGTTCATTTGATACAGTCCCACGAAACCCCTGAAGTTAAATACATGGGGAATTACTTGTGGCTGCATCCAATTCTGCACCTGAGCCTCTGTGGATTATTCATATTATTAATTGTGTCCTGCATCCAGAACTTTGCACCATTGTGAAAGGAGCCAGCGGAGAAACTGCAAAGAACAGGACTTCCACGGGAACCCCATGGTCGGCGCTGCTATGTGGCATCCAGCAGTTCTAGCATGAATAAGAAGCATTATTTCTCCCCAAAAGTCAAGCAGATTACGTGCTGCCAGATGTACTAATACGCTGCTTAGAAGCGCGCATCCCCAGTGAACAAAGCTGCTAGCTTGGGGAAATGCAGATAAAAGAGCATATGCACCATAAAAAACTTGCACATTACAGTGTGACGGTAACCAGTACAGGAACACAAAAGGGTGGGGTGCCATTCAATATGATGGAAAGGCATTCAACTATCTTGCTCTAGTGCTCATTCAGGATTTACTTCTAAGACCTATGTGCTAAAAGCTTTTGAAGCAGAGCCCATAGAGAAAGGTTTTGGCAGAAGCTAAGGCCCTTGGTCTCCTTCCAGAAGAAAAACGCAGTAGGATGGGTCATCAGCATGTCAAAAAACAAAAGTCTCAAACCAAACACTCTCCAACTTGAAGATGTTCAGTGTCAAGATTTGCTTTCTGTAAAGTTGTAAGCAGGTGGAAATGCAATCCTGTAGCCTTCTGCAATTTAAGACCAGCACACTGGGTCTGTATTTGTATAAGATCTGCAACTGTTCTTCAACTGCATGAAAAAATGGGTCTGGAAGAGCAAGCTGTTTAACTCCTGCATATGAGACTGACCTGATCCACTGATGTATGGAAGAAGAGGGAGATACAGCATTTTTTAACCATTAGGACATGCGTATAATCTCCATTTGCAAGCAAAATATTGGTGCTTGTTTTATTTCTGGTCTAGGGGCTACAGAGTACAATGGTGGCCAGCCTGGCAAAGGTCTGGAGTCTGTGCTCAAGACTCTTCCTGAACTTGGATTGCGTGTTATTACTGCCCTCATGAGCAGACCAAGCTCCTGCGCAATCTTCAGGAAGAGGCCTGTGAAACCTAAGCAGCAATGGCTGAAAGCTGAGCAGAGAAAATCCGCTCTGAGCAAACCTTCATCCCTTCAGTAGACCAGTGATGCCTTATGTAGGTAGACATCTCCCACTTCTCCAGTGTAACAGGGGGTTTCGAGAGAGGTCTCTTCACTTTGCAGCAGAGTTTGTGGGGGAAGGATCCAAGCAGTCCTCAGGGTGCCAAGATGTTTATGAGAAGATTGCTGAAGGGCCTAATCCCTACCCAGCAGCAAAGAGCCCATGAAGAGAGGCCACCACCTTTCTTCCAGTTAGACTCAGTCATCCCTTCCCATAACCGAGCTATGGCTACGCTTCCCAGCATGCCCACCGAGCCTATAACCACGTACCTAACCGTATATCATTTTGCAGCACAAGAATAGTTTTGATATCACTCCAGGTGCTGAAAAACACGCATGTGCTGAAGCATCTTGCTTTAACTGCTAAGGAAAGTATGTGAAAGGGGTGATGCAATCCCATCTGTGTTACATCCTCTTCTGCCAATTTCTCCTGATTTTTTTGTTGTCGCGATGCTTGCATTTGTATACAGAAAACTTGGAAACTTCTCTCAAGTGGCCTCGGCACTTCTCTCTTGATTCCTTGGTTCTGGTTCTTGAGTTCTTTGCTTAACATTTTGTCCTGTGGGCTTTTTTCTTCAGTCACTCTTGCGTTATCTTTGTCACCGCTTAGGACTATTTGCTTCTTGTCTGCACATCTAATTTATCTGCTTCGTCCTCTCTCCTGGTTTCTGTTCCAGTGCTGTACAGTGCTCCTGATCTTCCTTTCTGTCCATCTCTTTAAACTCTCCACTACAACGGGCTCCATGAAATTATTTCTAACATGACATTGGTCCCCTCTGTGTTCAAATGAAATCCATCCTCCAACTGATATCGTCCAAAATAAGTCCTAATCAGCCCATAAAACTAATATCCTCCTATCAGAAGTCCTGACTGAAAGCCAATGGAGGAAACAGAAAGGCAACTTCAGCCCTTAAAGATATACGGATAATCCACCTTGCTCTCTCTCTGTCTCCGTCTCTGTCTTGCACTTACACGCACCGTGTATAAACTCTGCATTAGACGTTGCAAACCTGTGAGCGTCTGGCCAGGAGGTAGGCAGTCAGGCCTGTGCATAGGCCCTGAGGGGTCAGCAGGATGGGGGCACAGATTACTGAATCAGTGGGTCAGGGCCTGGGTTGGGGGAGCAGGGAGCATGGGACCTAGTCCCAGGGGAGCCAAGAGGGGACCTCCAAGAGACAGCCTGAGGCATAAGCCGAGGTCAGGAGCCGGGGGTCAGAGAGCCAGCGCCAAGTGCCAGGGAGAATCCAAGTGCAAGGTCAAGGAAGTCAAGCCAAGTCAGGATGCTGGAGAAACCAGAGCCAGCATGAGTTTCGTTGGAAATTCAAGACCAGGGTCAGAAATGCAGGGAGAGCTGTGGGCATGAGGCTGGCAAGAACCGTCTAAAGGTATGTCAAGGCATGCTTGCAACCTGAGGCTGCAGGTGTGCTTAAAAGGGGTGAGTGGCACTTTCAGCAGCCTGTCTGGCTGCCAAGGACTGGGGCAGTTGCACTGGCCAGGGATGAGGGGCAGGTGTGGTAGTTCAGGTGCTTGGCCCAGCCAGGCGTGCTTGATCAAAACCAGAATGACTCAGAATAGTAGACCCCAGCCCCTTGAAAGCTGAGTAAAAGGCTTAGAGAGGAAGATGACAGATCTGAAGAATTACTAGGATCAAGTGCTAGAAAAATATAAGAAGTAGGATTAGATTTTTGGTCATGTGAAATAAGTGCCAGGCACCTGGATGCTATAATTATTGACCAGGTCAGAGAAACTTTGGCTCTTCTCTTTGCTGTGTTTTCTTCTTGAAATACAATAACCTATTTTTTATAAGTGTCTAAAGATTTGGAGCGCACAACTTGAGACTGCTTAAAGCAGTAAGATTTTCAAAGGTGCAGCCCTTTGAAAATCATGCCTCTCTCATGCGTTTCATGTTGGATACCCCAAAATAGGGGTACCCAAATTATTCATCACTTCTGAAAATGTAGGCCAATACTCTTTGTTCTCTAGATGAAAATTATGGGAGTTATAAACTGTCTAATCTCAGAAGAGAAAAACATTTCTTAAGTGTACAAAAAAAATTTCTTTTTGGCAACTCATAGAGGCAGCAAAACTCAAATCAGTTGACACCAGTTGTACCTTGACACTACACGTCTGCCCATCTACGCTGTTCTTGAGCATTCTTTGTTCTCCCTGGGAGTGTCTCTGATGAAAGCTCTGCTATAAAAAGAATTGATAGAAAGATGGCATAGACATCCTAAGAAACACTTGAAAAAAATGACATTTGCGTCCCTTGCTTCTTCTGAAACTAGCAGTCCAGTTCTACAATGCAAACTTGAATATAAGGTAATCACTTAGGCCCTGGTCATACAAGTTGGTCTATGTGGACAGACTATTGCACCTGTGTAGAACTTCACTGAACTCTAACGAATCACTAGACTCAAGATGCATACTTTTAAGCACATGAACAGTCACAGAATTCAAGGGATTGCTTATGCACGAGGCAAAGTACCGTTCTGAAGCAAGCCCAGAAATAGCTTTTTCCACTTCTACTTTCCCGTTCCTATTGTTTTATTTAAGATGAATTTTAGAAGAATTTTAAAGGGAATGCAGAGAGATGTAGTCAGTAGAAATGTTACAGGAGTACGCTAATGCAGATCTTCAGCTACTGTACATGTACAAAGATTCATTGAAGTCAATCTATGACAGCTTTACACTCTGTTGAGACTCTGTTCCATTGTCATTACAGATGATATTAATTAGAGCTGTCAAAAATAGAAAAAGAATTTCACAGAAAATTCTGAAATGTTGAACTTGTTTCTGTTCCTCAGTTTTGAACTGGAACAGTCTTTCCTCAACTTTTGAAAAGCTGAAGTGGTTAATTTTTCTTCTGTGACTTTTCAAAAGTAATTTTCGAAGAAGTAGAGTGATGCAAAGGGGAGAAATGAGAGTGGGGAAAAAGAAACATTATTATTCTGCTATATTCAGTAGCCAAAAGAGGGGAAAGGGAGAGGAAAGGGAAAAAACAAATCCAGAACTTTGAAATGTTACCATTCCTTATTTCATTAAAAACAATAATTTTTTTTATTACACCTCTATATTTCCCTTTAAAATATTAACAAAGATGACAGTTTCTTATGTATAAAAATTGTTTTCAGTGTAAACTTATTTTCTATGAACAAATTGTTTTCCAAACATTTCAACCAGCGTTAATATTAATTATGATGATGTCCCTACCATACCTACCTAGAACTATAGAATACACACCCCACGTAACATAGGAAATGTTTAGATATACTAAAAAAAACACCAAAAACCCCGTAGTGACCACTTTCTTACTGAAAGTCTTCAGTCTTAAAATTCTGATTCAATTAACAAAAATGATGGGCTGCCAAATGACTTGGAGAAGAAATGGGGCAGAAGATAAGGGATGTTTTTTCTTCTCCACTCTTTTTTTCCTTTCTTTTCCTTTTAATTATCCTTGCTTTTCCCCCCTCAGGGTTGAGGTATGGGCTCCATTGCACAAACTCTTCTTTGATATCAATAGGGACATCTACTTAAAAATTGATGGCATGATATGGCCCAAGGTATTTACATTAATGAGATGTTAAATACTGTGTAGTTTTATCTGTAATTAGATGACATGAATGCAATTTGATCCCAAGAGTGATTCGTAAGTGATTTTTATATTGTCTGCCTAGGATTCGGGCCTGATCCAAAGTGCACTGAAATGAACATGAGACTTTCTACTGACTTCACTGGGCTGTAATTGCTTATGATTCTTTTGTGGCGTATGTGTATCTTTCTATTTATCCATTCTTAAATGTATATATCCTTTTTTTCACTTTTCTATCTCTAAATAGTTAGATCTAAAGTCAGGTAAATGCCCTTGTTTGAGGTCAATTTGAATTTATTTTTAACCCATTAGTTCTATCATTGCCATTTCTCTGACTAATGGTCAGTGTTGCCCAATATTTAAAAGGAAGAAACAGTTCTTTGCAAAAATGTGTAATGCTAAGTAGCAAAGATGCTCACTAAAGACCTTGTCACACAAAACACTAGGTGTATTTTATCTGAAATTGTGATAAGCATTACTGTCTTGCATTAAAAGTTTGAATGTGTTACGAGCAGTCATACAGTCATGCTTACTATGGTCTCAGCCTGCTTTGGACTAGACTGAAGCCAGCTGTGTCCCCCTGCTCTTGTGGAAACCGACCCTAGCATGGGGCAGCACAGCTCACATGTCCAGCCATGAGGGTGTGCAGCCCACATTTCCAGACTCTGCAACTTCCCTGTGTGGGCCCAGCTCAAGAGCACCTACCCCTGGCACACTGGGCTGGTTCTGTGCCACTGGTAGTGGATGCAGGGAAGCATGGGGAACCAAGCCATGGAAAGAGTGCTACTGGATCTGTACTTGCCACTGGATCCACTTTTGATGCTGGATCCCACCTGTGTGAGGAGGATCACAAATTGCTCATACTATCTCCATGGAGTGGTCCAATGATAGGTGAAAACGTGCCACTTAATCCAATCTGGAGATAATCCTCCCACAAGAAGTTGCAACTTAGCTACAATATGAGTGCACTTAGCATGCATTTTACTGCTAGTCACATGGACGCTCGCATTTTAAGTGCAGCTAACCTGTCCTAAGTGTAATGTGCAACGTGGCTATAAACGCCAGAGCTGGTTGAAAAATTGGAGATTTTGAAAAAAAAAAAAAAGTGTTGATCATTCAAAATCTTTTGCCATGTTTTTTCTTGTAGAGAAGCTCTGTGTTTTATACTGCTCCTGTTTTACAGACCTGATTTTAATTTTTAGGAGCCCAAGACTGTGCTTCTTATACTAAATGACCTTACAGCACACGTCATGTGATAGAGGAGCACTGTTAGCCTAGTGATTATAGATGGAGGGACGGGACAGAACTGTCCTTGCTAGAACCAAGAACTGGACCCTGCATGCCAGATCACTGCTTTAACCACTCTTCCAGAGCGAAAGAGACAGCCAACGAGTGCATGTTCCACCCACCATGCTTCATTTTCACGTGTAGAGTCTTCCCCCACGGCCTCCCCAAGCTGCGAAACATCCACTCATATTGATGACAAGTTGGGAATTTGGGATGCTAAGAGCTTTTGAGTGTTTGGAGCAGGTCCTTAAGGACAAACAAAACGTGTAACATTTTAGGACCATAATGCTTAAAACTCTATGAGCTGTACACAACAAATTGCACAGAACAAGAAAGAAAGAAAGAAAGAAAGGCACGCAGTGGTGAAATACATATTCTTAGTTCAGCTTTTCCCATTCCCTTCCTGTCCAGTACTGTTGCCAAGAGTAAATTTTCTTGTACTTTGTTCAATACAGTTTTAAATGCCCTGAGATAAATTCCTATCACCACTTCTCCCTGATTACTGATGTTCCCCAGCCTAAGCTATTCACTGTTAAAAAACCAAATTCTTAACATTTCAATTACTTTTCCTTCTGCTTAATTTTGTCCCATTCCTTCTAGCTAAAATTCATTGGATCCACTCTTAACAATTCCTGCTTCTCCTTCATGTATAGAGCTTCTCTGTTCTGTAGATGGTTAGGAGAGGTGGGGACTTGGTTATCATTTGCCCAATCTATACATATTTCATTCTTTTAATCTTTCCTCCCTAGTAGGTCCTACCAGCCCCTTAATCATGTGTATAGCCCTTCTCCAGGTTTCCTCCAATTTGTTTGTGGTAATGAGGTGTCCAGAACTGAATACTGGTCCAGTCTTACAAGTGCTCAGTAGAGAGGGACTCTCGCCTTGCTGGTCTGTTCCTTTTTTTCAGTGATCATAATTCAAATTAAAATAACATGGAAAGGCAAAGCAACTGAAATCAAAATCTACTGCATAATTAGATACTGCATGAGACAACAGCCAAGTCTTTGCTATCTGCCTCTGTTTTGTAAACAAGGATTACTTTACATGCTCAGTCTGCCATGAAAGAAGAGTGAGCCTCTTGTGATGTCTTGCGAGAGCTTTGACTACATTTGCCCACTTTTCAAACAACAAAAAATAAACTTACACTAACAAGGTGTATGTGTTCAGTCCTAAAATATAGGGTCACTGTCTGTTAAGGGGTCCATTCAATGATGAAATGAGATCAAAATGGTTAAGGGCACTGAGAGAAAGCAAGAAGGATTTGTCTGAAGTTCTGGTATACTGGCTATTATTTCAACCAAATAAGGGTGCCCAGCTTTATTCTTCATGCTCTCTTGCCCCTTTAGAAAAACTGAAAAGGGAAAGGAAATGGCTAAATTGTATCATCTATTACCTTGATGACTGCTCATAACTCTTGATTCTGAGTTTATGATTAATCTAGTTTTTGTGTTGATTGTTTTTTCTAGGAAGTTTGCCCACGAAAATTGTCAAGCGTGTTGGTATATGAAAGGGAAAAACAAAGACAACACCAAATAGACTCATTTCAAATTATAGCTAATAAGTGTTTTTATGATATTTTAAAGGCACACAAATGTTTGCCTATCTATGTCAAGACTGCTAACCTTAAAAAGGAAGCGATCGCTTACTCTGACCAGATTACTTGATTTATAACTTTTAACATATTTACTTACTCTAAATTGGTGATCACTTCCGTTCTTGTCCTGAATTGAAATAGGAAATACTGATTTCAGTCTTCTAATTTATATTTTCCTTTAGGATTAACTTAACATGAACAGAGCCACTTTTCTTTTTTACTTGGAAAGCTGAAACTTCAAGTTTAGAAATACTGAAATGACTCGTCCCCCAGATTTCTAAACTTTTTCTCAAAACTCTTGTTCAGAGTCAGAAAATTCGTCAAGAGCAACCCTTTTCCCACAAAAAGTGTGGGTTTCAATAAATTTTAATCCCAACAAATTGTATCAAAAAGTTCCTACTAGCTTTACATGAGAAAACTCTGGAGGTACGCTATATTTATTATTGAATCATATAAAAGTCAGTCTGGCATACCACATACTGTGAGTACTACCATTAAAAACAATGAGATTATAGGTAGAGAAAAAGGCTGCAAATGTGAGTAGGAGTAATGCATTCTGATCCGGAGAGCCTACGAAAATGAAGTCTTCCATTCAAACCAGGAAGCAGATACGTTTATAAAACACAGAAACTCCTGCCTCCTTTCAGAGGGATTGGAAATCAATGATCTATTATAGACTTGTCTCTATTACTCCCAAGCACACAGCTATTGATTCATCAATTAATGCTCCAGAAAAAATTATATCCCTTCTTTCCGGCTTAATTTTAAGTAACTGAAAAAGAGGGCAACCAGTTTCACTAAACAATCATACCTACTTTAACTGACTCAGATCCTGGATCAAACATCTATTTCTTAAGGGTTTGCTAGCAAGTACATTTCATTTCATCTGCACACTGAACTCTTGTGGTTAGATTTAGGTCTTGTGTGATTATTATTCAGAAACAGCAAACTAGTCAGCTTGGAAACAAGGGTTTGATTTTTTTTTTTTTAAGGTTTATTAAAATTGCATTAAGGGCTTGGGTTTTTACTTTTTTTTTTTTTTTCTAAACCTAGTACTTAGAATGGCTGGAATTGTAATGTGTTTATATAATCTATTTCTGTAACCATTGACCAGGGTAATAAATAATGTATTTAATGTTTCTTTAAATATTATTTTGTTTGGTTTAATCCCAAGATGGACTTAAATATCTATATCTATCTATCTATCTCTCTATACACACACACGCATACATATACATACACATATATATGCATGCACACGTGCATAGATATGTATTTAAATTAATGCCTCCTCTTTCAAAAAAGAAGCATGGACAACAATGTTAAAACCCTTTAAAATAATAGATATGGTAAAACTAAATGAAATGAATATCCTGGCTTTTAATCTCAACTAACGCATGCGCCTTGGTCAGTTTAGTGGCTACAAAAAAAAATGTTTGAAGGTTTTTTTTTTTTAGTAGGAACTAAAAACTGTTCTGTGAGTTAATCATTATACTTATTTTGAGCATTTCCTTCCTTAAATGAGAACACAGATACAAATAAACAACACACAGGCTTGGATACAGTACAGTCTTGCGATGAAAACTTACTGGGAATTTCTTGTAATCCCTTTTCTGTTCCCATTAGAACCTGGGTCGTTCTACAGCTCCAAGGAAAAGCACACTCATGATAGCACAACTTTTAAAATAAAAACTAATATCTCGCTGATGCACAGCTCAGGCCCCTTTTTTACAGTCTTTACCTACATTTCTGTAGAGTTAATGGCATTCATGCTAGAGTAAGGACTGCAGAATTGGGCGCCGCCAAATGCAATAGGTATCAAGACACAGCCGCTCAATGCAAACTCCATGAGGTAAATCAGGAAGGTCCTGAATGAGTCCAGATCTCAGAATAGTTCACACTTGTGAAATATGAGCAGGAGAGGATAGGTGTTCGTTCATTTGGGGATTGGTAGGAGGGAACAAGCGGTACAAGAGTGCTTGTCTATTCTACTGCTTTGTATACTCTACTGTGTGATTTCTCCCATCAGTAAGCGTTTGATTAACGAACTTTATCCTAGTCTTTCTCGTAAAAGAAGTAATAGATGGCACAGTCTATTGCTGAGAACATAAGACTGAGACGTAACAAATCCTCAGTTCTCTTACTGTAGCCATCAGAGATCCTCGGCCAGTAAGTTTAACTCTCTGCCTCTGAGAAAAAGGGATAAGATACCACCTTGGTGAGAAGGCTGGGCCCGAGTCAATGCTAGCTTTTGCAGTAAGTGGGTATGTTGTCTATGTAAGGACTGCAGGATTTGTTCTAAGGATTTAAAAGCTTTCATTTTTTATTATTTCCCCAGGGACCTCCATGCCATGCCATGCCATGCCATGATTTTCTAGTAAGCGCCCCGCTCCCCAAGCCAGGGAACATGATGTCACCCAGCGTTAGGGGCTGTTGAGATATTCCCTTTTCCTCCTCCCATGCTTGACAGAAATGCTTTCACCCCTCTGTAATTCCCACTGGGAGGGAAGCTTCCTTTCAACTCCCTCTGCTAGCGTATGCCCCCATCTGAATAGCATTAGGGAGAATTGATGGATCAAGGCAAAATGCCCCGAAGCTACAATTTTTCCATCCCACCCCGGGCAAATTTTTTCCTATGTGAATAAAGATGAAAAAAAAAAAAAAAAAAAAAAGGCATCTGACAAGGGTCCCCAAAGATAACTTCAGGACGATGGAACATCCATTTTGTTAAATCACACAGACGCTGCCAGCTCCCGTCTTTTCCGAGGTCTTTATTCTTTCCCCTTGGATTAGAACCCCCAATTTCCACAAAAGTGCTGAATGGGGGGGGAAGAGGGTCTTTTAAACATTTGTTTGTATTCATCCCTATTGTTTTCTTTTTCCCAGTGCCACCCCTGGAATAACGTTATTGCTTTTGGGACCACTGGGGTAGAATGGCTTTGTCTACATTGAAGCACAAGGAGATAAGGTTGATATTTGCTGCTCTGCCGGGCTACCTCTATCATAGGAAGCCCCTCTCTTTCACTGCCTCTTTTACAGCTGCTCCCGGTTCAAGCTGCTGCATGCCCCTGCTAATAATGCCTTGTCACGCAGTGACAGAATTATGCTCTCACACTGGTTTCACATGTCACAAATAATTGCTCTCATTGCTCATCATATTGAAGTTGTCAGGACTCTCTTACGCCTATAATTTGTGTGAGTTGATCATACTTTGGTAAATCAACAGGTCGTGACCCGTGACCTTTAACCCCGGTGGCTGGCTGAGAGCGACCTACAAATCTTATGACAGGGACAACAGAGAGGCTATGAACTGTTCAAGCGCTTGTGTCTATCAACTGCCATTGGGAAAGTTCAGTCGTCCCTTCCTTCCGTCGCTTTCAACGTGTTTTACTGCAAGCGCAGCCTCGGCTGTTGTCCCGTCTTAATTTCTACACATCTGTTTGTGTGTGTGCGCGTGTGTATTTGGGTTTTTATTTTCACCCTTGACATGCATGCCAAACTCTGGGGCTTTCCATATGTTTTAAATAAAAGATCTCCGCCTGGGAGATAAAAGGAGCACAACTCAATATCCTCTTCGAGGACAAATGAATTGCATTCACCTTTGCTATACGCAATGGTTAAATTTCCCTGGCAGTTTTATAGGCTCTTCTTAGAAAACTTTATTGACTTGCACCTTCTCAAATGGTGGTTCTGAGCCTTTGTTTTCAGTTAGGCACAACACGTACAATCGACTTGCGCCGCGTCCGCTGTTTCTTTCTCTTTTTTCCTTAAGTGCACAACATTCCTGACCGATGCCTTCAGTACCCATTGTGGAAGAGAGGGTAACACAGGCATCTTTTATTACCCGTAGTCTTCAATAACTCAGCAGCTAAATAAGCCAGAGGAGAAGAAGAGCGACCTATGAACCTAAGCAAGAATGATACTGCACAGATCAGCTGGAGGGAGGTCAGGAACGAAGTGGGTTTAACTTAGATGCAGCAAAGTTGTTGAAAGTAATGCGCCCTGAAGAAAAGTGTGGCCCAGCACACAGGATTCTGTAACAACCCTGAGCTGCAAACATAGCTGTCTTAAAAACCTTTGCTCCTTAAAGAAAGACCAGAAGATTTTTTTCTTTCTCTCTCTCTCCCTGGTTTTTTTTTAGCATACAGCCTGAACATCATTCTTGGCTGAGTCTCCTCAACCGTATATACTCGGCATTACCTCCCCTCCTTTCATGAGCTAAACAAACATTTCAGTAAATGATCAGTATAGTGGATTTGTAATTCTGATTGCAGAGGCAACAGCTGGCTCCTGGGGCTTTGATTGCCAGGTGTTCCTCTGATGCCACATGTTCATTTGTGGGCCTTTTTTGTAAATACACTGAATAAATGAAAGAACCTAAATCCTTCTTCCACTCCCCCCACCTCCACACGCAGTTTTAATCCGAGCGCATCTACATGCAAAACAAATGCTATATGCTTATCTTTTTACGAGCATAATGCACCGGTGATTAGTAATGCAGAAGAGAGGAATTAAAAAGTTTCCATTGTCTTGGGAGTTGTCATAGAAATTAGGTGTTCTCCCTCTACCCGTGAGTGTTTGCTCCATCGGGATGGTCTCATTCGCAAACAGAAGAGGGCAATATGGTCTGGGGCAACAAACTGGGTCTTTGGCCCAGCTCTCTTCAACCTTGAACTCTTCCATTGATTGGTAGAGCCTGCCTCAACTCTATCTCCAAGTTCCCCCTCGACATACATTTATTTCCGAGGGCCAGGGAATCTTGGCAGAGGAGCTTTTGCAAACAAACAAAATCATGGAAGAGCAAGACACATGCAGATGGTCACCTCCCAGTCCTGCTTTTCGCATGGCATCCTGCTTCTTTTCACATTGCCTCTCTCTCTCTCCTGATGTCAGAAGCAGCTGTTTCTGCTTGTGTGAGGTGGATCTCAAATGATAGATGAAACCATTTTGCAAGTTCTCAGCGAAGAAGAGTCAAACTTTTCACGACCGTTTTTTTTGCTGTTTTCGTTCAGTCGTTTTTAGACCCGCTTTGCACGTGTTTAAATATTAGCACCAGGTGCCATCCGATGGAGAAGTGGGTTTCTTGTCTTTTCACGCTGAATGAGCAAAGGTGCTTGAGTGTGCAAAGATTTGTATACTGTAAAAGCCAGGTTAGACATTTCGGCCTGGGGTGTTTATAGATAGTGGCAACAGTAACACTAAACAAAGGTGGTTCTCAACATAGATTGACATTATGTACCTATTTATACAAATATGAAATAGAGGGTATTTACATTATTTAATATGAAATAGAGGGTATTTACATTTTTTACCGATTTACATAAATACGTAATATGGGGGTATTTATATAATGCCAACAGTGCTGTAGCAAGGTGCGGAGGTGAGCGGGGTGACTGCCCCGGGTGCCAAAGTGAAGAGGTGCCAACAGTGCTGCCCAGCCAGGG
>NW_017728951.1:18386306-18388857 GCF_001723895.1 Crocodylus porosus
AGGGGGAAGGGCAGCTCCCATTGCTGGGTGCACTCCTAGGCAAGCGTGGGTGGGGGGGCGTGTGCCCCCTGGACCTCTGCATGGGGCAAGGGCAGGCTGCCACTGCAGGCTTTGCCCCAGGCGGGCACCAAACTTACTTGCCATGGCACTGAACCCCAACATAGATTTGTGTTTTGTGTCTCACTTCCAACCTATTCAGCATCCTGTGGGATTTTCCTCTGCCCCAGTTTGTATGTGGATTTATCAATCTACATAGGATGCCACAAATGCAAGTGGTTGGGTTGCCATGCATGTAGGCTCCTAGGATCAAAATGACACATGCTCGTTGCTGCCTTGTCTAACATCACATCCCTATGATGTCAAACAGCAGGGAGTGAATGTGGGGCTTCTGGAGCCCAAGACATGCACTTATATTGCCTCAACTAAGGTACACTATCAGCCAAGGCTGTAGCAGACTCATTAGCCTCTGTCCATGACTCAGCCATACTTAAATAAAAAACAGTGTCACCATAAGGAAGTTGCACGTGTGGGATGCTGGTATTTTAAGAAACATGTGGCCAAAGTGTTACTGAGTCTAAGCTTTGCAGACACAAAGCTGAAGATTAACCAAAAGACACAGCATTCTAAAATAGTCCATTCAGGTGGTAGCAGCAATGCTAGTCCACAGCAGGCATATGCAGATGTCTAAGAAAATACCTTGGTGCTTTAAGGATGGAGGGTATGTTTAACATGCAAAATCAAGCCAACGGGGGACAAATGTTAAAGCTTAAGCCTCACTCAAGCAAGAATTTCCCATGCAAAACAGCAGCTGAATACAGTTGTTGTTCAACTTTATACATGCAAACAGAAGCAGGAAGGAGACCGGCAGTCCTTACGTGATCATTAGCATTGTTGCTGGAAAAGTACATGAGGTGCAGAAACCTTATCTTCTCCTCCGCACAGTTGAGCCTGATTCCCTATGAAGGCATGTCAAAAAAATTCCTTCAAAACAGTTTTGGGTAGAAAGTTGGGTCTTTGGCTAAAGGAGATTTAATGTGAAAGGCATCCCCTTTTCACACAGAAAATTTCAAATTTTTGCTCAATTGCCCGTCACCCCCTAAATAATCAAAATCTTAAATATTTCCAGTAAAAATAAATTATGTCCATTTTAGCTATATTTATCTCTTTGTATTTCCACCAAACCCTTGCCCCCAAAATTTTCCATGGCAAATATAATACAGAGCAATTATTTCATTGTAATATAAGTTTTCCAAGAAAAGGCACTATTCAACCAATGCTATCCATCATTTGCATCAACCCAAAGCAGGTGAAATTTTCCACCAAATCAGAACAGGAAATGATTATCTGGAGCTAAAGAAGAAACTGGCTACTAGTAAAACTAAAATTATTTTCCAGCTCAATTTAGGAGATTGGATTTAGGCAAAGTCACATACTGAATCTAACAAAACGAAATTCAACTGGGAAGAATGTAAGATCTGGAGAAAATTATTCTAAACCCACTGAGATCTAATGGGATGTAGAAACCAAGAAACATAAAAGAAATTAGGCGTGATAGTAGACTGCAAGCTAGACCACGTTGCAGGGGGATGAAGCAGTGAATAAAAAAAATGGCAAACAGACTAAGGATGCAAATGCAAAAGCCTTATAGCACAGAGGAGGGAAGTCCTACACAAGATTTTTTTGACAGCTAAATTTTGTGTTCAGTTTTGGGGCATCTCATTAACAGGGAGAGATGAGTCGCTTGGAGGCATTCAGAAAAGAAGTAGTAACAGAAATGTTGCCTTCTTGGAGAATGCATTTATAAACCTTTAAAATGTTCTTTGTATGTATTAACTAACTGTGATCAGTGAAATAGCTGATGGATTTGGGTAATTCCTGTCCTCCATCATAAAGCTCTGAGCTACTGATGCTCCGGTGGGGGGTGGGAATTAAAGGAGAGGCTTCAAGTTCAAGATGAATTAGTTAAATGGGAACAAGACAAAAAAATGAGTGCTCAGGTGACACTAGAAAGGGAACAATATAGGCAAACCTGGGAGCTTATAGTTTCATAGTTTCTAGGGTCGGAAGGGACCTGAGTAGATCATCGAGTCCGACCCCCTGCCATGGCAGGAAAGAATACTGGGGTCAAATGACCCCAGCTAGATGTTCATCTAACCTCCTCTTAAACACCCCCTGGGTAGGGGCCTGCACCACTTCTCTTGGAAGCTGGTTCCAGACCCTAGCCGCCCTGACCGTGAAGTTGCACCGCCTGATATCTAACCAAAATCTCCCCTCTGCCAGCTTGTGACTGTTATTCCTGGTCACTCCTGGCGATGCTCGGGGGAACAGGGACTCCCCCAATGCTTGCTAGTCCCCCCTGACTAGTTTGTAACAGGCAACTAGATCCCCCCTCAGCCTTCTCTTTTGGAGGCTGAACAGGTTCAGGTCCCGTAGCATCTCCTCCTAGGGCCCACCCTGCTGCCCCTGATCATACGAGTGGCCCTCCTCTGGACCCTCTCCATGCTGTCCACATCCCTCCTGAAGTGCGGCGCCCAGAACTGGATGCAATACA
>NW_017728951.1:18388868-18557822 GCF_001723895.1 Crocodylus porosus
TGGAGCATCCCTTTCACGTCCTGAATCCTCGCTCCAGGTAGGCAGTATACCTCGCGTGCCGAGGGGTCCCGGCGACAGATGGGGCCCTCCAAACCTGTCAGGATGGAGTCACCAATGAAGATCACGCGATGCTTTTTCCTCCTGGCCTTCTTGCCTCCTTCAGCTTGCATGGGACGCGGTGGGCTTGATGTATTTGGAAGCAGACTGGGCAAGCAAATGGAGTGAAGTCAAAATGCTTTACTAGGAGAGAACTAGAGGAAATGGCCTTACCAGGCAGAACTAACTGATTTTTTTTTCAGATGAAACAGGGGATTTTTGAAAAATGTCCTGTTTTCAAAAAAATCCCCACCATTTTGCCAAAAAAACCCTTTCATTTGTTTTTGCAATCTAAACTCACAAACAAGATCAAGATTTTTCTGGATGGGCATCTTTCATGAGTGGGTTTTGAGAGGGGACCCTTCTGCTGTTCTTATTCCTTCGTTTCTGTCCTTTCAGGAGAAAAAAAAAGAAAAAAAGGGGGAGAAAGAAAATACGGAAAACCCATCAAATCCAATGCCAAATCCAATTAATCTAGGAGACTGACTGAGCGTTTGGGTACTCTGCACAAACCTTCATCCAGAAACATTATGCCAGAGGCTGGCACCTGAGCTGAACCACACAGCTCCCATTCGAGTCTATGGAGCTCCACGAACTTACACCAATTACCAGTTGTAATAAAACAAATACATTTTCTCCAGTAAAACTAGCAGATATCTGTCAGGCTAAATATAAAATAAAAGACTTCTCTGAAAGGAAGTAGATAATGCACTAACTTTACAGGATGTCCACAAGCCACGCCATCAGAGAGGCAGACTGAAGCTAGGATTGGGAGAAATTTCCCCCCATTCATGTTTTTCAGGCTAGCTCTCAGATAGAAACAAAAGGCCATCTTGTTCTCACTCGCTCTCTCTTTCTGGGATAATAGTTTCCAGGTAACTGGACTGGGCCTTGTTTTCCACAGGATACAGTCATTCAAACATGAACTTTCAAGGAATGAACAGGGACCCAGCCTCCAGGCTCAAATCTGAAACATGCAGCAAGTTGCAGCCTTGAGGAAGACTCAGGTGCCTGTGAATATAGGTACAGCCCCCGTGTGGCCATCTGATGATGGAGGCAGACACTGACGCTTGCGGAGAAAACGGTGTATGGACGTTTGGGGAGGTTAGACAGAGGTTAGATTGCGTTCAACATGGCCACTGGATCTAACTTAGTTTGCCCAGGTGCGGACCTTACGCTAGTTAGGTGGATCTACATGAGAACTGTGCAGAAGTTCAGGACAGTTAGATCGGTCTAAAAATGGCCAGCCCAATCCGAGTTAAATCTATGTCCGAGGTAGTCTAATTTAGCTTGGGTCCAGTGAGACTGATCTAAATGAACTTCTGTACAGTTTCCAGCACAGCCTTAGGAAACTGGCTCCAGCCCCAAGGCTGTGCTTTTCCTACCCCCTCCCTCACACCAGGCTATTTATAACACCCCTCGCTGCCAGCTCTTCCCTCCCACCCCACATCCTACAAGCTGCTCCCAGTGCTAGTTTTATCAGCATCTGCCAATGCCAGCTGCTGAGGAAGTAAGTTGGAATGGGAGGTAGGTTCACCAGGTGGGGGTTGTTTGTCTGGGGGTGGGGGTATGGGGACTAAAAAGAGCCCCTGGTCTCAGAGGGTGGGGGAGAGAGCTCCCATCCCCCCAAAATCTCCTATGGACCTTACAAGCCCCCCCTATCCTACCAAACCCTCCTGGACCCCAGGAACACCCCCACAACACAGACTCTGTCTGCCCTCCTGATCCCACCCACAGACTCTGCCTACCCCCCGATCTCTCCATGGACTCCCCAGTTTCCTCCCCCCCAGATCCTGCTTGCCCCCCTCACCCTGATCCCAACTTACCTTAGATCTGGTGACTATTTTAACACAACCTAACCTCCCCGAATGTCTGTACACAACCACAGACACTGGGACTCACCTCAGACACAGGACTCAGTTGGTTTCGCTGGCATGCGAAAATTGGCACAGGTCTAGAGCTGAGGTGTAACTAGGAATGTTGGTGCCTTTGGATAACTTATCAATTAAAATTTAGAATTGATAATTGGCAGTCATGAGGGTCGTTAATCCTCAGACCCCCAAACTGCGGCAAAACGGTGGACTTGTGCTGCTCTACCACTAGGTGCTGGTTTACTGCCCAACCCGTCCTAGTGTCTGAAATCACATAGACAAAACAGACTCAAGAAAGTTGCAGTGGTGTCCGGGGCTATAAATTACACCATGACAACAGGATCAATAACACAATTGATGACAGTACCAAGAACAACAAATGATCCCGCAAACCCCATCAATAACAAATAATGCAACGAAAAGAGGTACACCAGAGCTCCCGCAGACGATACTGGGGGGCTCTCACATGCACCGCTGCTGCTAGGCATGCAATGTTTTCTCTCTCTTGCTCAGCACATGCTCACAGAGGAGTTTGGCCACTCCAAGCCTCCCTGACTCTGGTGCAACGAAGCAGGAGGCATAGGCGGTTCACCCGCCCTCACTCACCATCCCATCACGTGTCCTATTGCACAACACAACTGACTTTGGCCTCTCAGGCCCTCTGGCTACACTCACAATCAAACACAACTGCAGCTTGCACACATGCTCACACACACATGACAGGGACAAGGACCCAGATCTCAGATCAGGCTCTTTTATCCACATTCACAGACAGGTAGCTGTCACTCACACAGGAGATGCCAATCAGACACGCAGGTGCACACAACACTTGCCCGTGCACCCAGCCCTTTACCTGTCCCTCCAAAGTATTAATCTGGAGTCTCTTAAAGTACTTCAGAGACTTCCTGCCAAAATATTGCTCCAGCTGAGCATGCCCACAAAATAAAACTGGGTCCCTAGCTCAAAGGTTCACTACCCAGTCCAGGGGTACTGCAACTCTAGTCAACACCTTGCGCAGAGATGCCAGAGGACAGGGTTGGGGGGCATGCTAAGTGCTGGAGCATGGGAGGAGAAGCGTTGAGTACCGAGGAGCCTACCTGGCCCTGGAGAGTCAAAGGCCCTGGCTGCTCTTGCTGCTACAGATTCCCCATATGTGGCCTCAGCAGGGGTTCCCCAGGACTGGCATGGGAATCCCTCTCTAGATCCTGTCCAGGGCTGGTGCCCTGCTCACCCCCGCTCTCCCCATCTACTGCTGAGTGAGAAGCAGAGAGGTCTGATGGCCAAATACCGGACCTCATACTCAGGGGACACGGGCTCTGCTCCTAGTTCTGCCCCTGTACTGCTGTGTGATCTCGGGCAAATCACGTAGCTGGACGCCCTCTCTGACCGCTTGTCTACTTTGCTTTGCTACGGTTAGGATGTGGGGACTGGGACAGTTGCTCGCTATGTGCATATACAGCTCCAAGCACAATCTCAGCTTTGGTCTCTAGGCAACACTGCAGTATAAATAGGAATGGTCCATGACTGGTGATGTTCAGACAGCACTTGAACCACCCAGAACAAAATGTTGCCATCCGATATGCCCCCAAATGCTAAAATCCAATGCGGCACTGGGAATAACATATTGCTATCTCTATTTTAACTGCACTGAACCAGTACAGTTGCCTCCGCAGTGAATTTTACTTCTCCCGGCAGGACGCTGCCTTCAAGGCACTCAGCATGAGTGAAGTTTTCCCTTTAGTTTCACAGTCCACTTACTTTGTTTGAGATCTTGTTAAGATCTTAACATCACGACTTACCAGCACCACTGCCCATTTTAGTTTGTTGATGGCTGGCTCTGAGATAAATGAGGCCGCTGCGTACCTGCAATCATCCAGTCTAACTTCTGTCATCATAACACAGGCCAGGCAGCCACCACTGGTGATTTCTGACGTGAAAAGAGTTATTCATCCTGACCACATGCATGAAAACTACTTCCTTAAAGTTTATTTTATAATGGCGAATGAGAAAAGAAAAAATGATCGGTTGATCCTCATTGCTTACCCCCATGCAGCATCTCCTTCCAAAGGCTTACAAACACGAGTATCAGTTGGGAGCTTGGCCTGTAGTCATTTTATCCCTCTTTCACAGGTAAATCAAGGTAAGGTACCAATCCTGTACGTACATACATCTATGCTTTTCCCCAGGTTCACTGAATTCAATATATTCAAAGGTACCTCCTCCTGACTGTATCCCAGCACCTTGCAGCTGCTCACACACTCTTGGGAGGACCTTTGACTTTACCCGCTAAATGGACCCTGGCTCCTCAAGGATGAGAAAATCAAACAGGGAGGCACTGGGTGCATTACTCTTGGAGACTATGAACAGAAAGAAAGTACTAGCTTCCTTCAGGTGAAAAGTTATTAGACCGCCTACTCCAGAAGCCAGGAAGTCCTCAAAGGCTCAATGTTGAGTTGGGAGGAGGTATCAAGTGAGGATACCTAGGGCTCTCTCCTGGCTCCAGTACAGATCTTCGTTCATGATTTGGGCAGCGGGACCGAGTGAACACTTAGCAAATTTGTGGATGGATGAGGTAGGAAAATTTAATTGAGGGGTGGCAGGGGTGGGGAATATTTTGGAACACAAATAGGGCTGCGCATATGGATAACTCAAAGGACAGGGCTAATTTGCCCCACTTAAGTGTCTCTTGCTGCAGGGTAACTGTGACCACAGAAAAGAGGTATCACACACCGGCTCTCCCATGTTGGTTCCCTGCCTCCTATTCATTTGCTTAATTTGAGCAGTGGGCCAGGTGAGTGATTCTCAGCCAGGGTGCTGCAGCACCCTGGGGTGCCATAAAATCGGTTATGGGTGCTACTCCATGTTAGCACTGTCAGGTGTGCAGACACCTGCACATGATTCACGAGAAATAGAGAGATTTCAACTAGGACTCCTTACAAATAAGACCAGCGTGGTGTGCTCCTTCTGAGCTTTTTGCAACAGAATTGCTCTATTATTTGTCCATAGGCCATTTTCTATGCAACTTTGAAGTGACCGGGGGCTACTCTAGCAGGGGCTGCACTAGTGGGAGCCATGGTCTCCAGGGATCTTATGCCCCCCACTCCCCATACTGCAGCCAGTGCCTAGGTGGCACCCCTCTGCTGCACCCCATGCCCTCCCTGCTGCACCATGCACCAAGGTGCCCCTTGCTGTACTGTATGCCCCTGCTGCTGCTGCTCCTACCACCTCCCTCTGCACACAGTGTACCTCTGCTGCTGGTTTCTGTGCACCCCTTTTGCTCCCAGTGCTCCCGCTATGCACCGTGAGCCCAGGCACCCTGATTTATCCTCAGCTTCCCAGCTATGAGCTCCCCTGCTGCACCGTGCCCCCCATGCACCTTGGGCTGCAGGCTTCCCTGGCATTAAAGGCTGTGTGGTGCTTCACCTCCCACCCCATGGGGCAGGAGCAGGAAAGGGAAGCAGGGGGAAGAGAGGGCCTGGACCCCCAAGGATATTACTGCAGCTGGAGCAATGGGAGAAGCAGTGGCCCCAGACATTGCAGTCTACTCCCTTTAAGGCTGAGGGCCGCAGATGGATTTGCCATAGTCCAAAAAAACTAAAAGCTGGGATTTTCGGAGGGGTGCTTTGCCTCTAGCGAGGGGTGCCTTGAGTCTAACAATGTGGAGAACCACTGGTCCAGACCTGAGCAGCAAGACAGCAGCAGCAATTTACCCCAGGTCACAGCAGGGCTCTGAGGCTGAGTCAGGAACTGTAACCTGTTTTCCTGGTTCAGTTAACTGGTGTCCAGTAACCTATTTCCTCAATTATCCACCCTCCCCAGTCATCTGCACAAGTGTTTACAGAATTAAGGCCTAAATGACTTGCTTTGCATCACTCAGCCCATCGTGGGGACAGAGCCCAGGACCCTGTTTGGGCTATTAATTTCCAAAAGAGGGAAGCGGGCGAGGAAGAAACAGGCACCTTTAAGCAAACAAACTCCATTGCCCTTAAACACATTACAGAGCTGGAACAAAACTTCAGAGTCTGTCGGGGGCAGCGTTCAGCATATTTAGCAAAGATATATTTAAATACCGTCTTGCTTATTTGTTTACACAGGCACAAAGAATTTTGAAGCAACTTGGATGGGAGAGAGGCGGGGTAAATATTCCCTTTCACTGGCTCCTGCTAGCCTGGGGGGAAATGGAAAGGAAAAAAAAATGGCAAAAAAAAAAAAGAGATTATTTTGAAAAGTTGGAAATCCAATTACAAGTGGAATCGAGCCAAGCTGTGCTCTGGTATGAGTGAACTTGGAGTCCTAGGGCCGATTTTGTACTGCATGAGAGAGAAAACTGAGAACTTTGAAGAAATGCCGTCTTTGTTCTTAGAGTCCTACAATTAATTAAGCACAAGGCATGTTTAAAAATGTTTTTTTTAAATGTGTATATATATTAGCAAATCCCAGGAGTTACTTAACATACATTGTCTATAGATTGGGTTGCAATTCATCTTGTAGATATTTTCTGTCTCGTTCCCCTCCCAGTTACTTTTATGAATTGCAAGTATTTCTCTAAAAAAAAACCTAAAAAAAAAAAAATGCCATGCTTTGCACTCTGCAGTCACTTCCTGGACAATAAGTAGAACAAGGAAAAGGTTAGAGAGGCATTGTGATTTCACAGACTCAGATCAATGGAAGGACGTTCTCAGAAGCAAGGTGCTGTGGACCGTGGACTCATGACCTTTCTCCTCCGCCTTCCCCAGTTGAGAAACAACATGTATTTTGTCTCACCTTCTTTCTTCCCCTAGCCTTCAAACAAGAGTGGAGGTGCTGCCTGACAGCTGATGAAACAAAACTTCTTCTATTCCAAGCGGGCTTTTCCCCCCCCCCCAAAAAATTTTTTTTTTAAATCTCCTTTTACTGAACAGTTGACCTGAAAGGTTTGAGATGTTCACCAAGTGTGCTGGGTCAATCAATTAAGCACTCTTAGAAAGGAAGGACAGAGATGTTTGTGGTTAAGTCATTTGAGATTGAGGTGCACATCCCAGCGCTCCCACAGATGGCTTGTGTGACCTTAATTAAGCCATTTACACTCAATGTCTTTAGCTTCCCTCCTGTAAACAGAATAATGATACTTCCCTTCTTTCTTCCATCTCTTTCTCTCCTGTCTTTTTAGGCTGTATTCTCCTTGGGGCAGGGACTGCCACTTCCCGTGTTGGTACACTCAGTGACCCACATTTGGGTCGAGGCATAAAAAGAGTCAAGAGAAAAAACTAAGGAAAGAAAAAAAAAATCTATGAACGATTTTGTTAAGCAGGCTTGTATTCATCATAAAGTTAGTTGGACCAATAAGTACCGTATTTTATGGTGTACAGGTTGATGCAGTGAATAAATCAACCCCATTTTTCTGATCCAAACAGTTAGGAATTTTGCAGATCTGGTGTATAAGTCAACTGAACTTTTTCAATCAAAATATTGGGTTGACTTATATCAGCCCCTGCATGCCATCACTGTGAGCCGGGCACCTGGAGGGCGGATACATGCCACAACGCCGCTTGCAGGGAGCGGGGCCAGGCTTGGTGCCACAGCCCAGGCAGCATCGCTCGCCGGGGATGGGGCTGTGCCAGCTGAGCACCAAGCCCGGCTCCATCCCCAATGAGTGGCACTGCCTGGGCCGCACCAGCCAAATGCTGAGCCTGGCCCCATCCCCTGCGAGCCGTGCCAGGCTCAGCACTCAGATGACATGGTCCCATCCCCTGCTAGCACACTATGGAGATGCTGCTCAGCCAGGCGCTGAGCCCGGCCCCATCCCCTGTGAGCAATGCTGCCTGGGCCACACCAGCCAAATGCCAAGCCCGGCGCCACTCACAGGTCATGGGGCTGGGCTCAGTGTCTGGCTGCATGGTATCTCCATAAGACCCTCAGGCTGTGCTCTAGCAGGGCCTGGGCCCCAAGGCCTCCAGCGACAGGGATGCTGTCAGTAGGCAAAGAAGGTCAGGTCATGACTGGCTGGGGTGGCACTGGTGTGGGGGGTCAAAAGTATAGATACGGTGTATAAGTCAAAGTTGAATTTTAAGAGTTAAAATTTTGGCTTCAAAACTCGACTTATATGCCATGAACTATGGTACTTATATGTTAGTATTCAGTACCTAACAATTGCAGAGCTAGTTATTCTCCTCTGATCGCTACATCTTTCCCCTATCTAGTTACAGAGTGATGAGTTAGCACTGTTAAGTGGTTAGAGCAAAAGGCTTCTGATTGACCTTCCTCCCCTGCCACTAATATACCATGTATCCTTGAGCAGATCACTTAATTTCTCTTTGCCTGAGTTAATTCATCAGTTGAGTGAAAGAGATATTGATTTTATTCTAGTGATTATAACAATGTGTTGACCCAGAGGGTAAAGCTAACTGAGAAAAAAGATTAAGGGACAATACATCATAATTGCCACTGAAAGCCAGAATAGGCGCTGTTACACACAGTCTGAACATCTTAATCAGAGAAAATCTATCCTCTGTCACTATGAATTAATTGCAAAAGTGTAACCTACCAATGTAAATGGGAAATGAAATAAGGGGAAGGGGAAAAAATATTCACCTCCAAAGAGATGAAGAATCGTTTCCACTGGGCGTTTAGTCACGATGGTGCATCCTTTGCATATTTAATGTGATTGGCTAATATAATTCCAGACCTTGGTAGGATTAACCTCTGGCTCTTTTCAGTCAGTCATGATTTCTCTTCCTGACGCCTTTTGTCAGTAATCTGCTTTAGGTAAATTATTTAATCACTTTGCCTCGATTTCCCTACCTGGAAAATGGGATGAATAAAAGAATCAAGAGAAGCAAACCGAGGAAGCCAAATTTTGGCACGAAGAAGAGCAGATAATCTCCAAGTCCAGTCAATTCTATATTCTACATTTGCTAGGAACCTCATCCAAAGTTTTTCTCCTAATGATAGCGCAAGTCAAACAATGGGAAAGGTGGTCCTTTATGCTGCAGAGACTATTCCTGGGAAGCAATGTAACTCAAAAGCTTTACAGCCTGAATTAGGTGTAATCCTTACAGGATCACTAGCAGCTCATAAATAACTTTTAATGAGATTTCCAGCAAGTAAAATAGCACATGCAAGGAAAAAGAGAGAGAGGGAGGAGGAGTGAGAGAGAATTGGAGTTAAGAAATAGAACATGAACACTATACGCCCCTTGTTTTAAAACTACATGGAAAGAAAAAGGGAACTATTTCAATACAGAATGATTAGTACCCAAACTATTTAATTAACTGATAGGAAAAGGGAAAGGCTTGGAATAGTTCACTGCAAATACAGAACATTGACCACCAATCTGTGGAAACTTATACAGCTAAATCTAAAGCATGCTCCAGAGTTAAGCAAGGAAATAAATCAAGGTTTGCAAATGTCATTTAAGTTTTCACCTGTCCCAAGATTCAAAATTATTGGCTTCACAATGAAAAGCATATGTTGCGCCCCTTGTCTAGGGAATAGTAATGAAGTGAGGCAGACACTCTCCAGTTCTACACTACCATCTCTCCCCTCTTTATTTCCCATCGAGTAAAAATAATTACTGTATACTTGAGGGAGCATTTCTCTCAGTCTGCCGATAACTTCTGCCATGTTGGCTCGTCATGAGCTGCTCTTCTTCCTTGTGGGACTATGATTTGATTTATGAGAAAATAGTTGGCAAATTGCGATGTCCATGTTGATGGATGACATCATTTGGGCCATTTTGCTGATCATGTATGACTAACTTTTTTGGGGGGGCTGTTGCAATTGATCAACTGCTGCACAACAGCTGAGAAAAAAAAAAAAGAGGTGACAATTGCCTTTGCTCTGAAGGAGCTGCAATGGCAAGCACAGAGCAGATTCTTCTTCGGGTTCAGTTGCAATCTAATGGAAGGGGAATATAAATTTTATAGACTGAAAGTAATGCAATGTACATACAAAAACAGGATTAAATTTAAACACCTTAACCCATCGCATTAAAATTAAAAAGAATAAGCCATGTTTTCTGCTGAACCTTTCCCATCTAATCCCTTTGGCACTTGAGTTATATTACCGCTCATTACAGTGAGCTGCTCCTGTATATCCTATGGAAAGGATAACTAGACAGAGGTATGCTAGCCCAGATCCAGAGGTCAATGGAGCTATGTGATTAGTGCAAGCTCATGAGCTGACCTAGGGAGAGAGGGTCTGATCCCGCAAGATGTCTGCTATAGGCAGATCCCTGCATCCATCAGATCAGAAGTACAGACATCATCTGCCTATAACTCTACTTACGCTGCATGGCTACAGCCGCACAATGCATCACAGCATGCTAGAGTCCATGGGGAAAAAGCAAGCTGGTTTTGTAACAAGTTTTGAAAGGACTCCCTCCAAAGGGTGCCAAGTGCTCCCCAATGTTAGAAGAGGTGATCAAAATGGCAATTTTATTTTTTGAATCCTGGATGTTTAACCAGTGAAAATACACTCCGGGGTAGGTGATATAGGGTGCCTCACTCAAGACAGTCTCCCTCTCTCCGAACCCCTATATTAGCACTTAGGATACCTTCATAAAGAAGTACGGAGGCTTCAGTTCAACAAAGCACATAAAGCACATGCTTAACTTTTGAATTTAAAACCTTATATTTATTCCTATTAGTCCAAACACGTGAGCACTTGAAGTCAGCGGGACTTCTGCACGTCTAAAGCTGAACAGGTGCTCAATTGCCATACTGAACCGAAACCTATAGGGGAAATTGGCCCTGCACTGAGAAGAGGTAGAGGCTCGGAGAGCTAGATCTGGTTTCTTAATGTTCCCAGGTTCAGGCCCAGTACAACCTAGAGATTTTAGCCTAGGACATCTGCCATGAGCTAATAGACCATGGGACAGTAGTAAACAGGTATAGTGTAACTCTGTCTCTTTGCCATTTCTAATTCTCATGCCAGAAAGGAACAGAAGGATATTATGCAACCTAATCCACCGCATAAAAGCAGCAGCAGCGGGATGCTTCCCTATGCCAGGAGAATTCCTGCTTGCACCGACGGCAGCACAAAGAGGCCACAAATGAGCATGAGAGCCCAGGTCTCTATGTGTCCTGATGCTGCTGCTGATGTTAGTGTTATCTCATTAGAAGAAGGCTGGATTACCTTGAATTTTTCACCTCCTTAGAACATAATATCCAGCAAAATTTATTTTTAAACCAAACATTTATTAAATGAACAGTCTTGTACTCCTCATAGCTCTGGGTATTTTCCTTTTCAATTCTTCATCTTATTCTAGGCAACCGCTGGTTTCAAAGAGGCCTTCTTCTCTGTCCTGGAGACAAGTCAGTAGATTTCATATAACCACGCCACACCGACAAATGGCAATTTTTTAATAATAAATAAGCAAAGAATATCCTAGCCTCCATGACTCTTCACTCTTTCAGAGGCAACATGGGGCTTGGGGGTGACTGTAGGCAAACTTTTACATATAGAATTCAAGAGTCGGTCAATAAAAAAAAGTCTTCATCATGTCTACATGTCCTTCTGAGCATGCTGCCTCTATAAAGCAGCCATTATTCTGTAGTTACAACATATATGGTTTGCTGGGGGGGAGCTGGGGTCAGAGGTAGGCGTGTTGGAAAAAAATCCATTTTCTAGCATGAGAACTACTATTTTAGTAAAAATCCATTTTATAGCATGAGATGGGAGAGTAAAAAAATGACTATTTCATTTTATTTTACTACCTTTGTTCTTAATATATTGATTTGATTTTTAAAAAGTAATTCTCTATTTCTTTTTTTTGTTGTTGTTAACTCTCCTAACCTCATTTATGGACAATTGGGATTTTTTCCCCTTTAACCTGGTTTTCATATTTTGGTGCAAGGGGCAATGCATAAAATTTTACAAGGTTTAAGTTTTCTTTACATTTCCTAAATGCACACATCTGTTTTCCTCATTAGCTCACTCCTGCACGTTGATAGACTCTCCTCACTTTTAATTCATGGTAAAACACTTTATGCTCATTTCAATGTTTCATTGTTTTATTGTATAGCCTCAGCCTTTTATTGAGGGAGATTTTTATCTGATGCTGCAATTCTTCAGCCAGCTTTGCCATGTTGAAATTATGATTTTCAATGGAATTTCCTTTTTTTTTCCCTCTGCAAGCTATAATCTAAAGTCCATAGCTTTATTGCTATCTTCACGCTGCCAGAAGCATGCTTTCTGATACCGGTTATCCATCAGGTCACATAGAAATGTGCAGAATGGGGAGAAAAGGGTGTTTCATATAAACTGTTTTACCATTAACCATTAACAAAAATCAGCTTGAAATATAATATTCCATTAAAGGATTTATCCAACCTTCATTGAGAATCAAATTGTGTACAGTTAGTTAGGGCGTGTCTACACGAGATGCGTTAATGTACATTAGCTTAATTTAATGCACCATACGGGTGGGCGTCTACACGTGCATGCCCCTAATACACATTAAAAATGGCAAAATTAGACTAATCATGCCTAAATTTGATACCTGCAGACACAGGTATCAAAATTAGGTGTGATTCGTTATAGTGCATTAACACGTGTAGACGCAACCCAGCACCAATGTATTTAGTGCCAGGCCTGCCCAGCCACTAGGGGCACATGGCGGGGCTACAGGGACTTAATACTAACTTTCGTGCCAAGTCTCTCCACATGTAGACACCTGACAAAAATTGCTTAATACACATTAGCTTAATGCACATTAAATTTAGTTGCACTTAAATGCATGTGTAGATGCGCCCTTAGATTTTAAATGTATAGTCTCCTTGATTAGCACAAAACAGCAGATTGGCCATCATGACACATTTATATAAAAATGTGAGGGGGAAAGCATAGGGTTCCAAGCATGTCCTAGAGCAGGAGTGGCCAACCTGCAGCTCATGGCAACCTGCAAGTCGCATGGGCAGCCTCTGTGTAGCACATGGCAGACTGGGGAGAGAACAGACAGCGTGGTGGCAGAGAGGGCAGGGAGCAGAAGACCAAGCAACAAACTGGGCAGGGAACAAAGGGAAGGAAGCAGAAAGCAGAGCAGCACACCAGGCAGGGAGGAAAGGGCTTGGAGCAGAAAGCAGCGCAACAGATCAGGCAGGGGAAGGGGATTAGGTGTGGGCCTAATTTGTGGCAATCCTGCCAAAAAGGTTGGCACCCACTATCTGAAAAGTGCTTGCCAGTTTTGCAGTGTTATCCTTAGCTACAGTCCCAAAGCAGCTTCCACGGGCCAGATTCTGCACTGTATTGTGATCCACCCCACGCAGATGAGGGGCAATTGCAGAACTAGTTATAAGTGAGTTCACCCCCCGCGTAAATTCAGGTATAGACAAAAGCTCACTTAGACCATGTGCTTCTGAGCTATGTAGGCAGTCCCATTGCTATACCAATGCAATTACCTGACAGCAAATTCATGACATCAAGTTAAAGACTCCAATGTCCCTTGAAACACCAAGAACTTCAGTGGGTGTCCAGGGCACCTAAAAACTCACAGGAAGTGCCTAGCCCCGTGCAGGATCAATGTAACCCGCTGTGGAGACACCCGCCAAATCCCAGTAAAAATGAGGGGCGGAAAGAACGGGACAATGTCAGGCACAGCACCTCACCTGTAGCTCTCCAAGCACTTCATTGAAGAAAGGGGAAGTAAAAAAGTCAAGCAAATCTATCTGTTGTTGAGAAGAGAGATCAGTACCAAGGATCTCATATTCCTATTTTACAGGGGATTTTGAAGTACAAGAAAGTCCCGTATCATACTTAGGGACCAGGTTCGCTGAGCCCCACTCCTGTCCCAGGGGCCCCCTTTTCAGACCATGTCCCCTGGATATTCCAGATTCACCAAATCCCCGGGCTCCTGTGATGTCGCAGATCATAAGATAGCTGCGCCATTCTTAGAGGCATGGAATACTGTATCTGATTTTCCATGCAGAGAATACAAGGGGGGAACGCATGAGAGGCTCACATATTGTAATGGTTATTTATTTTGTTTACAGAGCACACAACTCATCACAATGCTTCTGGTTAAAAAAAGACTTACTTAATTATGTATAGGGCTTTGACTCCCCAAAGAAACGTGCAATGTAAAAATGGTGGTTTGTGTGTATGTTCAATACATTCAATTGCAAAAGAACAGTCCCCCACCAAGTCATCATTACTTATGTCTATGCATTTTTACATGAGTCTTGGCTTATTTTGGAAGCTTTTTAGTTTGATACTAAAACGCTATACCTTTTCTCTCAGACGACAATATTTCTTTGGTTGCCATGCAATGAGAAATAAAGTGCTAGGCTGAAACTGCCTGATTTCCCCAGGAATTTTTATGTAGGATCAATCTGTGATTCCAGGGCAAAGCACAATAAAAAAAATAAAACACTTCTTATATGAAGCATGTTGGTAAGTGCAGGGACTGACAAGGACAGTTATGCAAATTAGAGCCAAGAGACCACAACTTTGTTAAAGTAACTTAAGATAGCACCTAAAGATAAACACTGGGCACATCTACGCGAGATGTGCAATGAGCTACGGCAATGCAGCTCGTCACTACAATGATGTAGCACCAATGGGCACTAGCTGTGATGCGGCCGGTACTGCGCAAAAGGGTCAAAAATGACCTGTGCGCCACCGGGACCGTGCAGTACCGGCGGGTACTGTGTAGTCATTTAGTACTTGCAGGATCAATGTAACATGCTGTGAAAAGCAAGTGCTGCACAGACAGGGGCCCATGTAGAAGCTCATGTAGATGCGCCCTTGGACTCCAAATTTGGCCAATGCTTCTGATGTCATCAGAAAAGCAAGGAAACAAGAGGAGCGAATAATAATCACAATTTTGCACTGTTTTTGACAATTCCTCATTGTTTTTAATGGGAGTTGGAGAAACCCAACAAAAGACATCTTCTCAAAAGCCTGAGAAAGCATGACGACACAAATGGGACTATATAAATTCAAAAACTAGGTAAACTCACAACTCTAGGCAAACTTGTAGTCCAGAAAACCTGGCAAGCCTTCCGCTATATCTAACCTCCTGGACAGGGCACTCCACTCATTTCCGTATTATTTCCTCCTCCCCTTATTAACCCATTCATTGGAAGAGACATGCAAAAGGCAATGGCAATACCGACATAATGCACAGGCAAAGATGGAGACAAGGTAGGGGGACACACCAACCACCCACTAGGGTAGGAATTAAACACAAGTGGGTCCTGCTGCTAGTGAAAACAGGCAGTCCTCACCATTGCCCTTTGAAGGGGTGGCAGTGGGCTGATTACCTAATAGCCTTTGCTGTGTTTCTAGTTTTTGAGCTATAACTTTTTAGGAGTGTGGACCTATACGTGTATAAAAACTGAATCCATAGATCTAGCTTTATTGGTCAATGGCTTTATAATCCATTAAGTTAAGCCCTCTTGCTGCAGTAACAAATTCCATTTTTCCTGGCTGCATTTACAAACAGAATCTAGAAATACTATTCCCTCTTGAGGTTTTTTTTCCTGCCAGTCATGCTTAAAAATAGTAATAATAATCATCATAATAATAAAATCCCCATAAGCCATTGTACTTGTGCTTTGTTTCCAAACATCAGTTATTTTTCTGCAAGGCTGGTCTGGTCATTTCATCAAGCAATTGAACAATTCTGCTTTCGAAGCAAAGATAATCTTTGCTGAACCATGGAAGAGTTGCTCAGCCCTGGAGATGAAGGGGGAGTGAATCAAAATAAAATGGTTTTGATTATAAAATGAAGGCTTATAGTTAGCAAGCTGTATGTGGTTTTTGGCACTGCCATTTGGGTGAGTAAGAATTGGAGCCAATCCTGCGAGATGAGTAGGTCTGAAGATAATGGAGGTTATAAAGAACTTATTCCTGCCCTGTGCCAAATTCCATACGGTATTTGACTTATTTGCACCTCTGCATAGCACCGTATTTAACATTCTTATTTAATTATCTCCACGCCAGGTTTTATGGCCTAATTTGCAGTGTTGATTTCTGCAAGACACTTCTGTTTCAGAGCATGTAAAAGCATCTAAACAAAGAGAGTTTCAGTCTGAAGCAATGTATGGTTTTGGAATGGATGCAACGGTAGTATAATTCTGGAATACACCGAGTGCTGAATCTCGCAGATCATTGTACTTGGAAAATGTCTCTTTGCTAAAGGAATCTATGTAACTATGAATCTGTAAGTTTTAAAAACACTTTTTTAACAGCAACCTTATACTGCATTTTGTTCTTAAAAAATTCAGGACAGAAAATACAGCAGTCCATTAGATGGCATAAGTGTAACAATGGAAATCCAGGGAATTAAATTAGAAAAGCATCTTTTGTCTAGCAGATTAACTATAGTTCTTACCTTCTGGTTCCAAAAGAGAAAAGAAACAAAAAAACCAAGAAAGAATAGAGAAAGAAAAAAAGTAATGTTATAATGTTTTAGAGTGAGCATTCAGACCCTGAAGGAAAATTAGCCAAATACATCTCAACTGCAGAAACAAGCTGAATAATTTTGAATATTTGGTTATATAAAAGCACCTATTTTTTTTTAAATGAATCATGCTCCAGATCTGACTTTTGAGGTGTTCACAAATCTTAGATTTATTCTGTAGCAAAAGAGCCTTGTCTCGCCATTGTACCAAACAAAAGCTACTTCAGGCTGAACAACCCTGAACTTTCAGATGTTTGAGATCTTTATCCAGATTTAAATGTTGTGGGGTTTAGTTGATTTCTGACTTACCACTGGATGTAATTTATTATCCTAAAGACAGCACATAGCATTAACTCCTTTTTGCCTGCTTGGAATTTTAAAATGGAGGAAAAAGAAAAATATTCTCAGGTGATGATTCTGGATTTTGTATTAGGGAAAGATCATTTGATTCTTGCTGTGGGTATTGGTATCTCATGAATTAAACAAAACAGTTCAAATTAAGCACAAAAAAAAGAAAGAAAATGAAGTATTAGGATTATGTAAAAAGCATTACAGTTTCTTAGGACTCAAGTTACAAAGATATGTTTTTTGCAACAGAAAAAAAGGTCAGATACCGCTATTAAACTTGTATATTGTTTTATACTAAGCCCTTTCAATGGCCTCTCTGAGGGACTGTTTAGTTTGTATTACACTCTAATAAACTCCAGGTGTGGAGGACAAACTGAATAATAAGAACCTGATGGACCAGACTAGTTAAAAAATAATGTGGTACATTCCTAGTTCTCTGCATTTAATTTATTGTTAATCATTGTTATTACTTACATTTATTGGGTAGTTTTTCTAGATTTATTAGGCACTACATTTAACAGTGTTATCGCTTGTAACTGACTATCAGTGGAATAGAAAACATATTTTCTTAAAGAGTCTTACCCTAATTAGTAAGTTGTTTCCCTATTGAAATAAAACAGACCCTAGGAGAGCCAAGTTAAGACTCCTTTTTTTTTTTAAGTCTGAAGAAAAGTTCAGCAAGGAAACCCATTTTCTTTTTTGAGACCACCTGTTGGAGCAGACGAGCTGTGCTATCTTTGTAGCCTGTTTTGAGTTGCATCAGATTAAACAGTGACATGAAAAACGCCCAAATTAAAGACAAGGAGAAGCATCGGAAGGCCAGACCCAATTACTGTGATCTTTGCACTGTCAGTATTATGAACGGTGGGTCACCCGTGTCAGAAGCAGAGCAGCAAAAGGGATCATCCTGCCCATGTGATGATCACATACTGCACTTGGACCGCAAAGCTGCCAAGCGCCCATTGAATAAGAGCCTCACTGACCAACTTCTGTCAGAAACCACGTAGGCTAAAGATCTACTGGAGTTCAGACTCAACAAGCTCAGCTGCGCAACACAAATATATAAAGGTATATATTTGCACGTCAGAACGAAAAGACCAAACTATGGGATTGCTTTTATATTTCCTTTGTGAGATGCATCCAAATTGCTTCTGTGCTGAAAACATGTCACAAGTCACCACCAGTGAGCCAACGCCCCACCCTCCCCATTGCCTTTCTCACTCAAAGGCACTGCAAAGAAGTGATAATAATAAAGAAATAGAAAGAATTAATAACTACTTGCATTTAATGAGGCGGATCCTACAAGGGGCAGAACACTACTTGCAGTGTGTATGCTGACCTCAGCTTCAACAACTCGCAGCAGCAGGGTGTACTTAGAGGATTTTCCATCTGATAATCCCAAAGTACTTTTCAGACCAAGTGGACCAGTATTATCATCTCCATATGGCAAACAAGGGATCTGAGGCACAAGAAGACAAAGTCAAAAGTTAAAAACAGGTGCAAGACAATTAAAGTCAAGGGAGATCGCTTACTTCAAGCAAGTCTTAATTGGGCTTCTTCAGTGACTTACCCAGGGTTTGTAGGAGAGGTAGCAGAAGAGCCAGGAACAAAATCCAAGAGTCCTGAGTCTGGGTCTCCAAAACCAACCACAGTGCAACACAACCTGAAGCCCAGGCTTCTGGCCTTTAAGAACAGCAAGGCTTTTCAGGCTGCAATGCCTTATTGAAGATGTTGGGAGTCAACCACGGGGGCTGGTCCCAAACAATTGTCTAGACCCCACAAATCTGTTTTTGGGGTCTTCACACCCATGTCGCTCAAGGCCAGTCTTTAAGAAGCGAATATACTGGAAACCTGGAGAATAGTGAAGAGAGCAGGGGTCAAAAGTGGACGGAGCACCTTCAGGCCTGCCTTGGGGGTTATCTGCACCACAAATGGAAAAGGCCAGGCAGCAGTGCTCTCAGGCATGCTGCGCTGCTTTGTGTCGTCCTCCTTCTGACCCAAAAGCAGCATAGTTGAGATGGTGCACCAGTGGAGGCAGGTAATTAAGTGGGTAATTAGCATTGTGAATGCAGTTATGGTGCTCCTGGTTCTGTAGCAAACCATCAGGTTTGCAAGGTATTCAGGCTTCAACTCTAAGTCTCTCGTGATAACTGTGCTGCCAAAGGCTGAAGCTTCCTCTGGTAGCCTCTTTTCCTGTGGATCCAAGCATAAATATGCATGGGAAGTAATGCAGTTTACATAAGAGGGGAAGGAAGCAAAAGAATGATTTGCTGCTCTACGCAAACTAAACCCATGGTATTTAATTCAGGAGAGCAGCAGATAAGCACCGTATTTGAATTTAAAAAAATAGGCTAAATGTATCTTGATGCCTCTCTTCTGACTCCCAAATCCCCAGAAAACCTTGTAACCTGGTTTCTCTAAAAGACATTCCTTACATCTGTTGGAGACACCAAATTCAACCGAGTCATTCTGCACAAGGAAGCATCAGCAGCACCTGCTCTTCTGGCTTGTACTAAGTTTAGAGGTAAGGTAACTTGGTGCCACCTAGGGCACCCAAATCTAGGTCCTACGGATACAACAGTTCAGATTCATGGCTCTCTGCTATAGATAATTTGCCATCAGCCCACAAATGCTAGCTCTGAAATACCAATGCTAATTGACAGACTTATTGGGAATAGTGTCATTCCCTGATGCTCAGTTCCGGGTTGTCCTAAAAAGTTTTGCCGGCATAGGATTGTTGGCAAAACCTTGCATGTGGGCCCTACAAAGTTCTTGTCAGCTGTGTGTCAGTCAGGGAGATGGGTATGGCTAACCTGGCAGAAAAACTATCTCCACTCTAGCAGGGTCTGCTCACACAGCCATATCAGCACAGCTCTAGCAGCAAAGACTGCATCATGCAGGCAAGCCTTAGTGAACGTCAGTGATGGTGCCGCAGTATTCATTACCGTGCATGCTCAGATGCAACGCGCACGCGCACAACCCGTGTAAAAATACACAATCAGGGATGAACAGCTTCATGCAAGCCCGCTTCTAGGCACCACGCTGATCCGTCCTGGCGTGGTTCAGTTTGCAGCTTTGGAGTCTTAATGCAAATGCCAAGTTTCAGGCTATAGCTGATAACCTTTCAACAAGGAAAGGATGTCAAAAATCCAATTTTTTTGCACGTGCAGGTGAAACGATGCCAGATCCACATGAGGCATCAGATGCTCTACTCCAGGGTAGGCAATCAAGAATAACAATGCTTAGCACTATATAGTTTTACAACTCCATTGAGTCTGCCAGACTTTCCTCTGGGAAGGCCTAAGGTCTCTCTTTTTTAAACTTCTACTGCATAGTGTTACTTTGGGGCCAATGCCTGGATTGTAACAGAACGAAGAGAAGCAATGTGATTTATCCTCTCTCAGACAGGAGCGTTGTTTGCAAGTGTGTAGGGCCAATGGGATAACAATTGTAGGCTGACCCATCCCCAGATGGGGGAAACAGGGAGCATTCAGGGCTTAGCTGTGCATGCACCAAAAGTCTCTTTGCTCATAGCAGTGCAAGGACTTTTAACCCATGCCAGGCCAAATGCTAAGCTTCCTGCTTAGAAACAGTCTCTTTCTGGCCCTTGTGCATGTCTGGGATGAGAAGGAACCTATGTCATGAGCCTCCACAACTCCTGAGACTGGCTCACATAAAGGCCTGTATCCCTTCTCCACGCTCAAAGTGTACCGTTGCCTCCTCCTAGGGAGGCACAGCTCCATACCACCCATGTGTCTGAGCCAGCAAACTTGGCTGGATATCTGTGAGGCAGCAAGCTGCATCTCAGGATAAAGTGGGGTGTGACAGGCACACAATGTCTGTATGGTGCTTTGGGTGGGTCTCTTCAGACAGGGTGGCCCTAGACTACTTGAACTGTGTTTAATCAGCACAATCTGGCCTTAGTAGCTATTAGTTCCTTACTTGGGCAAAATCCCCTTTGCCAATAAGGAGCCAGATACTGGGAAGAGCTGAACAACTGCACAGATCTCACCTTTGTCTAAGCAAGGACTGATTAAAGACAGAGGGTAGAGGACAGAATTTGGTCCGGGCTGAGTGAGTCATACAAAAGCCTAATACTCCCAATGGGCTGGTAGACTTCCATGGCACCAGGAAGATGTCCCCTACAGGCAAGTGGCTGCACAAATCCCGAGGTCTGCAGGTCGGTGTGGGATGGGGTAGCGGGTGGGGAGAGAATATGGAGTAGGGGTGGGTTTTGTTGGCATCCTTGCTCATCGTTTGGTGTGAACAATCCTTCCCAGATGTTGGAATGTAACACTGGCATACGAAAAATATCATTTTATTCTTGACCAGTCGACATGCTCTGCATGCTATCAGCAAAGAGTGCTCTTTCTCGAGATACAGCAGAATCTCTTGAACCAACAGATGCCAGAAAGAGCAACGGGCCAAATGCTCAACTCACCTTTTCACTTTGGTTGCAAACCAAAGTAAAAGAATCCAAATTTGGCCTGACTTGAGTAACATTATCCAACCCTGGTACATCCTCCCTCTTCTAATGTTGCCTCTTGTTGTTTTGTATAGTTTTTCAAACAATTCCCTTTAGCAACAAGAACTCCCTTTTTTTTAAAATACATTTCCAGGGGGACTTGAGCCCAGATCACACACACACACAAGGCAAGTTTCCAGCATTCTTATTACTCTACTGGAAGAAACAACCAGAGCCAGCATCTCTGAACAATTTCCCAAACTATTCTGTTCTTCTGACTTCAGTGTCAGCAATGCGCTGTTTCTAATCCATCACAGGAATTTATCACAGTACATGTCAATTTGTTTCTCTTCTCTCTTCTTCTTGCCTTGCAATGACATCAGGAAAGGAACTTTACAGCAGGGCTTGTACAATCCCTATTTCAGCAACGGATCATTTTGCTTAACTGGATCCTAACCATGCACACTAAATTTTAAGTACGCATATTAAAACAATCAGACTTTACCATAAGCTAGAATTTCCTTTGTTTCCATTTTATTGTTGATTTGTATTCCAAACAATGTTTGCAGTACTATAGTACTAGCATCCAGCTCGTTCTTTTAAAAAAAGCAGCTTTGAAAATGTTAAGAGCATTTTAACAGGGAGTAAATGGTATCCTAACGCAATAGGGAATCAGTTTGACTCTGATTCTAACTAAAACCTGAACAGGAACTTTTACTAGAAAAAGATTGAGTGGTAGGCCTATTAGATTAAATCCTCAGCTTGTTCAGATAAACTCCTACTATCTTTGGTGCCTAAAGTAAGGACCAAATAAAAAAAAATGTTGGGATTTAACTCATTTTGTCTGCCTGCATACTTCATACTTAAAACTCACAAGACAATTAAACCAAAATACAGCGAAAATTGCATCTCTGGAAATGTCTCAGGTTTTAAGACCCAGCTCAGGCTCGTTTATTGTGTCATTTGAAGTCATGCGATACCTCATGTGAACAAGGATGACTGCATGGATAAGTCTTGAAGGATCAGGGCCCAAGCTGACAGCTTTGTATATTTTTGACTGGATGTGATTCAGCAGAGCATGCTATTCATTCACCTGTTGGGGCAGGGGACTGTGCACTTTTTTTTTAAATTAATGCGCAATTATGGAGTGATGGAGATGGTCAACCACAATAGGGAACTGAGACGCACAGAGTAGGACAACTCCTAGAGGCCTGTTGTAGTCAGCATGGGATAATATTAACTGTCAGATGCTTTATTTTCTTTACTTGATTTTTTGTTATGTCAAAGACAAGAGAGAAATAGAGAAGACCTAGTTCATGAGGTTAAAAGACCCACAAGGGGAGATGTGACAGTTCATTTGAGAGCATCATTTGGAAACATGGAGACATCCCAAGAAAGAGAGAGGGAAAGAGTCTCATCCAACTGCATCCTTCAGAATAACTACTGATTTCAGTGGCATTACTAGAGGGAGGGTGAAGCTGGCCCTTGGAGTACAAGAAAAAGACACACAATACAAAAAAAAGGTTATGGATAAACAGGATGGAGGGAGTGAGTGTGAGTGGCACATGTCACCGATTTCCTTCCACTGCCTTAACTTGCTGTTTGAAAAAACTCCTCATGTGTGACCTGAAAAAAGAGAGAAGCAAAATGAAAACAGGCATCAACAAAGCACTCTCTGTAAGATTTCAAAAAAATGTAAATTAATGACTGGCAGTAAGACTCTCCAAAGGAAACAACATCCCAGTTTAAGCATTGCTATCAACAAAAGCTCAACAGCATATGGTAATGTTAACTTTAATACGAAAAGATAATAACAATCTTTAAAAAGTGACTTGATAAAAAAAAAACCCAAAACCTTGCTAGGTGCTCATTCTTTTCAACTTCCGTAAAAAAGAAGAGATGTTGGAAGATTCCTCCCTCCCCCCACCTAAACTGTTCACATTGTGTAGTTAAATGAAGTTGAGATAGGTACACATTTTTAAATAAAAGTGCCTTGGATCTCCAGCTAACAAGGCAGAAAACCAGATTTGTAATGGATAATTAAATCTACACTTATGTAAATGTAGGCCTACAGATTCAAGTAACAACTTCAGAATTGAAACAAGGTAATCTCCCCCCCCCTCTTCCTTTTTAAAAAAAATAGAGGTTTATTATTGGTTAATGAATTTCCCCTATATATGGGGCCTGATCCGGTGAAATATGGAGTGCTACTTCAGTGCTCAGCATCCCACAAGCCTGGGCTCTATTTAAGCATGAAAATTTCTATCTGCAGATATACTCATCGTGTATATCCATATGCAGTCCTCCTAAGTGCCCATGCCTGTAGCATGCTACTGTGCCCTTACCCCATGTGCAATACAAGATTGCTATCTTCAGGTTTGGAAATCTCTCCCCCAAACTAGTCAGACAGAAAGAATTAGCTTCATTCAGATCATTGTATGACGGTCAGATTGGAGCCTGATTCTGCGACTACTGCCTTCTCACATAAGAGGCCTTTTGGGTTGGGATCTCTCATGGGAGTAAGGGCTATTGATGAGGATAACGTGGCATAAGAATATGCAGTTTGAGCGTCATTGCCATGCTGATAGTACACTGAGTACTGGATTCCCAGTGCATCTGAATACGTTTCAAAGGCATTTATTTAACCCAATAGCACCTCAGTGAAAATGTGTCTTAAACCACTCTTTTGACCCATGATCCCTCATAAAGGTTTGGAAATATCGTTTTGCAATAAAGAGATATTTCACAGTCAATTGACTTTATCCAAAAATAATAGGCAAAGAAGCTTGTAGGGGGGAAAGCAACTCAATTTGGCACAAACATGTTAAACTTACTGGATCGGAGTAGAGGAGAATTTAAAGGACTCTTGGGCACTTAACTATACATTGAAAGAATTACACGCAAACAACAGCCTCCATTATATCCTTTATTAAAGATCACAACAATAGTAGCACTTCATTGCCGAAAAGATGATTCCTCTGTTATACAAAGGCCGCTTAGATCGCTTGGTTCAGCGTACGACTGTAAGATGTACGGTTCCCTCTGCATTTTCATGTCATTGCCAAAGCACACAAAGTGGATTCCCAAATGCCTGGGGCTACTTTACAACCCCAAAGAGCCCTGGTGAAAATTGGAGGTTCCTGATTCCAAAGGTTTTCTTTTCTCCCAAAAGGTGGCTGAACTCATGGGGACAGCATTTGTCAGTGGAAATAGAGAAAGTGCATTTCCCCCCACCCCCACACATTCGGGACTGTGACTGTACCGAAAACGTGCTTACGTCATTTCATATTTTTCAGTTTTCGGTTTAATAAGGCAAAGGTAGGATGTTATGAACACACAAAGTCAGGGTAAAAGACGAAAAAACGCTTTTGTCGTCCTCCAAATGCAGTGCTACAGCTACTTGCTCTTACCGTTAAGGATCTTCGCTCCTGTTTCAGACGACCCAACGCGTAAATACTGAGACGAGCATGGCCAAATCCAGAAATGTCCACATTTAAAAAATGCTCAGGGGAGGGGAAGGAGTTGGGCATGGACGGTTCTTGAGATGTGCAGGTCGAAACACCCCTGGGTCATACATTTCAATGCAGAAAAGCTGGTCAGGGAATAATTTGTTCCCAGCTTGATTGTTCATTGCTCTGAAACCAGTGTCATGAACCCCTACCAGAACTAGTCGTCATAAAAGAACCTATTGAAGGGCCAACGAAAAGAACCGGACTTTTTGCCCTCCATCATTAGTTATAATTTTTTTCTTCTGACATTAGGTGTTGGATGTGCAGTAGAGAAGGATCTTGCCCAGCTAGTGCTCGTTCCATATCATAAATAGCTGGAGCCTGTGGATCGATACAGGACATTAGCGGTATAGGTGCACTGCAGCCAAGAATTGGACTAGCAGGAGGCGTTCCAGCTGGAAGCAGTGAAATAGGATGTTTAGGTAACAGCCTCTCTCACAAATGTTGGGCTAATTATCTAATTCAGAGAAATCAAAATTTCACAAAGGCTCTTTTCCCCTCCTCCTATGTATATAATTAACATAATGGCATTAGAAAGGTGCACACGACACAACAACGGAATATCCCTCGCGCGGGGTGCATTGACATGTTGCCATACAGCGACGTTGTCGCATAGGGTGCCGGCTTTAGTGCTTCCTTTTGGACAGCACGGGCGGTTATGGGTGGTCAAATGTCACCACTATGTTGCCATAGCAGTGCGCTATATCGGGGAAGTGCAGCGCTATGGCAACGTAGCTTGCGATCGCGTGTAGACACACATGATCGTTACATCGCCATAGCGCATTGTAGGGTGACGTGTAGATGCGCCAGTTGTAACCGAACCGTCACCTCTCAAGCACTGTCTAGTAGAGCTAGCTGAAATGTTGTGTGCCAGTAGTTTGCGTTACGCCTCCTTTCCCCCGCCTCTCCGAAAGAACAGAGCCAAATTAAAAGCAGTTACAGATTGACTGAACCTATTTATAAGGTCAGGTAATTTTCAGCAAATAGTTTCAGCTTAAAACACTGAAATACAGACAAAATGTTTTACTTGAGTGGTTTTTTTTAAATTGGGACGTTTCAGCTTTCATTCCTAAACAAGGCTTTGTTTTAAGAACTGAGCTATATTTAATTTTTTTTCAGAAACAGCTGAAATCACAAGGAAACATTGTCTTCAGCCGTGTAGGATTGCTTGTTTGCCTTTTGCAGCCAGAAAAAAATTATTCTTGGTTCAATCTGGAAAAAATATATATTTTTCAGTTTTTCAGATTGGCTCTTGAACCTAAAATATGTTATTTTCATACCTCTTCTTTGCAGGTCTTTGCAGGTCTCAATTTTTGTCATTCAGCTTTGCCAAGTCCATTTCTTTTCTAAGATTTGCTGCTCATTAAAGATTAGTAGTTGAGTGTCCATAACCTTCTAGCGTCAGGGAAGTTGGTTAGCCAATGCTAATTCCACTGTTACAGCATAGGTATTTCCACAAAACAGAATATCAGTAGCCAATCAGGACTTATAAAGATCAATTTATAGACCCCCTGCCCTCAACAGTAACCCCCCCCCCCATAAATAAATATCATTTTTGGCAAAGGAAGGCATAGCTGAGGAGGCAAATGTTAAGTATAAAAACTTGCAACTCATTGGAGGTCCCTCCAGTAACTGCTATTTATCTTTCTACCTTTTCTATTTGTTTAGCATCACATTTTGCCAAAATATAGTGGTTTCTGTTTCTATGCTTTTTTTAAGGAAGCTTGTTCTTCTTAAATTTCCCGGAGATGGCAGCACTAAACTCAACACAGCTTTTAAACCAAACACTGCACCCTTGAAAGCATATCTGGTCAAGAGCAGTCAGCTTCCTTTCACTTTTTTTTTGCAATCCATGTAGAAAATGAATCTCTGTAAACCACAGAGATTGCATGGCTTCCAAGCTGGGAGGAGTCAGGCTCTTCAAGAGCATCATCGTCCAGAAAGTTATATGACATGTGAACCTGTCAGTAAAAAAGGTCTTTAGTTCAACAAAGCAGTGGTTTTTAAAGGGCTAGCAACAGACCCGAGCACCAAATGTATTTTTGGTTTTCAAATTTAAAAAATGCGCTGATCCAGCTGAAACAAAACCAGATTTGTTCTGATCATTGTGGTGAAACACTGCTTGCAAAATATTTAATTTCAGGTTGATTAAAATGCTCTAAGACCAAATAGAAATATTGCATTTTGACCTTGAGCTCCTAGTTTTTAAAACTTGAAAAAATAACGTCAAAGGAAATTTTAAAAAAAAAATTTTAAATGGGGCATTTTTTCAGTTCTACAAGGTTTACATTGTCTCCAGACAAACAATTCAGAAAAAGCACGAAACATTTTGATGCTCCCAAACTGGTTTTTTTTCCAAAAAAGCTCCATAGGAAAAATTTCACTCAGCTCCAGGCGGAGATACTGGAATTCCATGAAGGATCATGACGCACTTTAAAAACTAAAAATTCAGCTCTCTTCATGGGGTCGCGCTTTATTATAGACTACTATGGTCTTAAAACCAGTGTGACTCTTGTCCCCAGTCATGATGTCAAACACTAAATGTGGATAAACAGGCTGGCACCATTTTTCTGCAGTTTTGCTTTAAATCAGGGGATGTCAACCTACAAGTGACACGAGCAGCCTGTGCGTGTGGCCTGCAGAAGACTGGTGGTTGGGCAGTGGTGAGAGACCAGAAAGCAGAGTAGCAAACCAGGCGGCGGAAGGGCAGTCGCATGGCATTCTGGGAGGGGGTGGGACTTCATTTGTGGCATGCCTGCCAAAAAAGGTTGCCCTCCACTTCATTAAACTAAATGTAAGTCTCGACTCCTTGCCTAAGTACAGACAGTCACAAAGCCCACGGCTGAATTGAGTCAGTCCTCACAGGTTAGTCTAAACTGCATATATTAAAAAAATAAGCAAATGAAAAGACATTTACTCTTAATTCCAGCAATACAGGCATGTGCCTGCAGTGGCTCAGGCCATACGCCGGGGGGCGCTAGAACACGCCTCCCTGCTCAGCTGAAGCAGACAGCTTGGGCTAAGGCTAGCCCGTCCACCTTGGGAGACGGGGGAGTTGCGGGGGAGGTGCAAAGCATCTTGGGATGCTGGGGGACTATGAGTTAACTTGAATCTGGAAGGGAACTGGGACAGAAGTTCAATGAAGTGATTTAACTTAAATCAGTGAAGTCTGAGACTACATCTATCCCGGTTTATCTTAAACTGGTTTCAGCCATTTTGAAAGCGGTTTAGGGGCACTGAACTTCTGTCGTGTTACAGACTTGAACCAGTTTCTGATCACTTATACCTGTTTATCTGTAATTTCTTTTCCTGGCCTTTAAAAACAACTTTCAAGCCAAACTCCTTTGATTTAAGGCATTTCCAATTCAAAGCCTTTGGTTCCAGAATCAAAATAGATCTGTTTTTGGGTAAGCGAAGCATGGGGAAATTCTAGCGAAGACCTTTCCATCTTGTAAGATCTAAGAATGGAAAAAATTGCAGCAAAACATCTGATCCAATGCGAGTTTTGCCATCTAGCAAATGAAATTCCAAGCACCTTCCCCTCCAAAACACTCCCACCAACATTTTTGAGTGATCACATCCAAAACCAAACCCTCCTCCTGATTCATTTTCATATGTGGGTCCTTAAGCAGCATAAATCTGGCTCCAAGCATCACCCCGACATCCTGTGTCTACCGTCTTCATAATGATTCAATCTGAGGTCAATAATCCTTAAATATCGGTTTGGGTTCTAAGTTCAAAGAAGTGGCACTTACCTGAGTCATGCTTTTGGGTGTCAATCCTGAAAGAGTTGCAAATGTAGTGTACTTCCTACCTCAGTATTAGGCAGTTCATACAGAAAGACACAATGAAAACTGGTTTTGGCCTTTCTTCAACAATAATAACAAACTACATCAGACTTCTATGTACGGGAGACCTGAAGGATCAGTTTGTGGTGGATTCCATAGTTTTTGAAGGGGCTTCTGAAAAGCTGAACATTTTTATTTTTAATTATAACTTTAATGTGCAATGGCAAGAAATACACCAATGAGGCCTTTTATTTAGTGTTAGAGTTGCTTTAAAAATAATATTGAGAAGAGATTTTTTTGATTTAGCGAACCGCAACCTTTTCTAACGGGTCTGAACTTTGGACACAGAAAGCATCAAAGAAGAAGGATGACCCTGGAGTTAAAGTACAAGCCTGGGATTCAAGAGAGCTGTGCTCCATTCCTGCCTCTGCCACAGCATACTTGTACGACCTTGATCATGTCACTTAATCTCTGTGTGTTCCAGTTCTACAGTATGTCGTTCATAATAAAATGACCCCTCTTTGGCCACGCGTGGGACTGCATGTTCTTTGTGATCGGACATTACAGTGCGTTTGTAGCATGACCAGCAGGCGCAATCTCAGCCGACTACTGCAATGCAAATAATTGTACTGGATGCTCTGAAGAAGAAGGACTATCTGGTGGGTTAAAACTGAACTGACAAAGGAATGCCTTCTGTACTCTGTCCAGGATGTCCTCTTCAAAACCTCTTGGAAAATGAGCTTGCCAAACCATTTTCATTTAACAAGAGCAAAATAAAAAAAAGGCCTTGATGACTCAGTGCTCAACTGGGAAGAAAGTGTTAACCCCTAACCTCCTCCTCCGCATCTGGGGTTTGAATCACAGTGAATTCCCCCAATTACTGTAGGACTGTCCCCTCTAGGAATCATCTCTGTATCTATCAGTCAGTGCTTTGGCACCTCAGACCCATGCCTTTACATTATGTGCTAGCCTGTTGGACAAGACTCTGATATTCCTCTCTGTCCCTTCCTGCAATCTGGCTACCGTTGGTACAAAAGCTTCTGCAGCCCTTGCCATCTGGAACAGACTTCCTACCCTGCTGATTCAGGTCTCTGTTTCATTTCAAAATCCGAGATAAAAAGCTCTTTTCCCTCCCTTGCCTATGTCTCCTCATTCCTCTCTACCCTTGCCATTATGTATTATTTATCTTAGTAACGGCCTGATAGCGGTCAGTTGTTAGCAATGGCTAAAATAAAGATTACAAAATGGTTTCAATTATAACCCAATGTTTTCTTTCACTGATAGGGCAACTTTTCTGAAATGTTTTCCTTTTTGGGTGATATTGTTATGGCTCAATCACTCCCAAAACATAACTTAAAAAACACTGGAGAAAGCTCAACCAAATTCCTTTCCAGCCATTTTTAAATTGATATAAATTCATTATAAAAATATGAACTTTATCTGCTATAAAACAGTATTGCCACACATTCCTTGGCCCCACCAGAGAGCTGAAATACAGCTCAGCTTGGATCCTAGCATGCAATCTCCTCTAGTCGAGAGAACCATCCAGGGGATTCATTTGAAAAAGAATTCATTGTAAAATTACCAAGTTTGATTCTTGTGAGTGAGATTTTCTGCTTCTGATTTTCCTGCCCTCTCCGTGTAATAAAACCTAAGGAAACAACACTGATTTTATATCAAAGCAAAGTTAAGTTTGCACTAGAAAGGGTTACAACAAGCAAGCAACCCTACCTCTCCAATTTGGAAGCAGCTAAAATGTTATGCTGCAATGCAAAAAAGAAAAACCAACCTCGAATACTGGAATCAGGAAGAAGCTTTCCCAGGTAGTATAATTCCTTAATGCAGAGCCCACCAAAACTTTTGCTGAAGCATTGGGTAATAGCTTCTGCTAGAGCCGAAATACAGAAACCAGCCACTTTTTCTTTCTTTTTCCCCTCCCTTTCATGCGAGGTCAAGTACGCCCGATCAGGACTATCCATCCTTGTGCTACTTCCTGCGAAGTAGAGGACAATTGCTCCCTGGGGAACCCATCAGCTGCAGTCCTGATTACTACCTCAACCTGGCAGCTTTCTCTCCACCCTTGCTGCCCAATAAAATTGAAAGGAAAGCACATTTAAAACCGACTCACCTGTGGCGCTTGTCGCCACAAGATATCGGCAAGGCCAAATATTCAATAGCAGCATTGAAAAAAAGAAAAAGATGCAGGCATGTGTACTTGTTTCATTGAATGGCACCGCCCAATTACATGACTTAGCACAAGGCGAGGTAGAAGATGCGCTGAACTCCGTGCCTCCAGAGCGTGAACTAGTGACTCTGTAACGGGGCTCTCGACAGGCAAGTGGCGCCATTGTGGATTTTCTCACATATTCCTCTTCTGAGCCTGATGAGCGTGAAAAACACAGTTACAGCCGTCATTATTTATTTTATCATGGTGCTGCCTAAGAACCGATTGAAGAATAAATGTTTTCGCTCGATCTGAGCCTTCAAGAGGCCGAGAACATGGAACTGGGACCCATAGGCTGTAACAGGGGCTGTATGAACACAGCACAAAAAGATGGCAAATGACAAAAAATGGGGAGAAAGGGGAGGGAGGATGAAGCTAACAGTAAGGAGCTCATGCTGTTAAGTACGCTGGTTGTGTCCAAATCACCGTAGTTATTAAAATATACAGACATTAGCTCTCAGTGGTGGTCTGCCCCTTCTCTCCCCCACCCCAGGCCCCCGCCTAGCCGTTTGTTGGAGGATTACTGTATAGCTGCGACATAACGGAGAAAGCTCAACAACGGAAATGATTTTGGCAGTGGGCATACGAAGGGAAAGCAGGATGTGTTTGGGGGAAGTGTTCCCCCTCTAAAGAGCAGGTAGGTGCCAAGATGGTGGTAGGAGAAGCTGGCAAAAAGGAAGCAAGGTCACTGGCAGGCAGAGGGGCTGGGGACTGCTGCAGAGAGAGGCGTAAGGACATTAGTAGGGAGGGACAAAGCTGTGAAGACGAGGAGAAGCCTGAAGGAAAAGCTGGATACCCCTGGGCTCCTACTGGCATGGGAAGCTTGCAGCCTGATGGAGTAATTGAGCTTGGTGCCGCAGGAGAGAGCTGCTGGACCCTTGCGGCTGTGCTTGATTTTCGCTCTCCCGTTTGCAGTGCTTTTGTGTCCCTCTCTCGTTTAACTGCGGTCGATTTGGAGGGTTTGTTTTTCTTTACTTCATTCCACCTTTTCTCTTTTCTTTTATGTCCTAAATTGTTATTCAGCTGTTTTGATTTAAATTATGTTTATGTACAGTTACTCACCGCTCTGACTGTTGCCTCCTCCCTCCTGCGACTGTCTCTGATGCTCACACATTCACTTTGGCTTCTTTACAGCAGATGCCTGGAGCAGTAAATGAAAGCAGCTCTTTTATCACTGAGCCCTTTCACCTCCAATTTTTTTATTTCTTATTAAGGCTCCAACCAGTTCTAGCTTTCTCTTCAAAAGTAGCAAGCATTACTCAAAACAACAACAACAACAGCCGCCACCACCCAGCTAAACCGCAAAATTATCCAGCGCTCAACACATTTTCCCTTCCCCCTCCTTTTTTATTTTTTTTTTAAATAGTGTAACATGACTTGTAGAGGGTGTTACATGGACCCCACTGTGTCACTCCGAGCACCACATGTGGCCAATCTAATTTAGCCGATGGCTAAACAAATCCCTGCTCGTGGAATAAACCTGCTTATGTTATTAGCTAACGCTCTGAGAAAATGTTTAACATTTGTTTGGGAATTATAATGGGGGAAAACATGTTCATAAGTTCTTGCGGCAGCTCAGAAATGTCACTTTGGCCATTATCGTATTGAAACACGTGTAAATTCAAGGATGTATATGTTTTGATGCAAATAAATTGATCTCCTTCTGGAAGAGATTTCGAATGTCAAAATTCAAAATCCAAAGAATACTTGAGCAACTTTACTGGGGAAAAAAACGAGAACAAACAGAAGAGACACAGTTGTGCTTTGAGGCAGGTTTGTCAAATGAGAGGGGTTTTTTTCCACAATTTTGAAAAGAAATGCAAAAAACCCAAATATTGTAGAACTTGATTTGGTTGAAGGCAGCTCACTGCTACCAATGAAATCTGTATACCAATATTTAAAATGCAAATTCAACATCTAGGATGTTGCTTATTCATTGGGATATCTTTCCACCTTTCCAGTTTACCATGGAACGCATATTAACAGCAATAAATAAACCCATATTAACCGTAAGATAGCCAGAAAAAAATAAAACAAACATATAACATGTAACCAACATTGCAGTAAATTATGCAGGTCAAAAATGAAGTATCTGATTCAGGGTTTGATCCTACAAATAAGTTGTCATTACTTGTGCAATTAGACTCACTGAAGTTTCTCAGACTATGGCCAACCTAAGAGCTAGGCACCTCTTCAGACCCTCTTCAGTCTTCATAGTCTTTGGTCTCATTCTCTGCACAGAGATTAATTTGGTCTCGTATGACTAAGGAGGATTCACAACAGCAGGTATTCAATGGTAGGCAGGACTAGGCCTGTAGACTTAAATTTGCTGTCGCAAGGGAAAAGGGGATCTTCACTGTTGTTTGCCGTGTTCTCCAAACATAAATAGTAAAGGAAAAATTTACAAGGAGGTATAATAATAGAGTAAACGCAGCCAGTTAGCGTGGATAAATTTCAAAGAGGGAAGAAAGGAAGCATCATGCAAAGAATTGTATAACAATGGATCTGAAAGATATCCAAGAAAGAAGAAAAAAGCAGTCTTGTCCCCAACATTAGAAGGCTTCTGTCTATCATTATGTGAGATTATGCTATTATTCAATTACATAATGGATAGTTGCACACTCCAATTGTTAACAGATCCTTTACAAAAACTATTTTATCCCCAAAACAAGAGCATAATTTTAGCCAAAGATGCACTTAAAACTATTTGTGTGTCTGAAAATCAAATGCAACATCAGGTTTACACAACTCTGTCCTATGTTTGCTTTAACAAATGCATCAGTTCCATAAAGCTAGATACAGCTAACATCAATAGCCAGTCATCTGAAATTACAGATTTAAAGGTATACCAGGAAGTTCAGAAGGCTACAGAGCCAATGGATTTGCTGATTGAATGCTCTGTAATATCAATTCAAAATTATTATTCTGTAGTAACCATAAAGTGGATGAGAATACTCATTTTATGATGTGTTGGATATAGTTTGCTTCCATGTAGAAATAGATGACAGAGTACAGGGAGAAATACCTGATGATATTTAGCAGGAGATCTATAGCGTGTGCTTTCTCCCTGCCCTAGTGATGAACTTCCGCAGTGGAGAAGAGAAGATACCTAGATCAGGGATTTCTTTGTATGCATGGTTCAGTCTCCTGCCGAAAGAGTAGCTTAAATCTGCCCCTCAATATAGGAGGCAAATTGATATAAAGGCTGGCCCGCATTGCTCTAGCATCCTTCTCACTTATTGGCCTTCCCAAAGGTCTTAATCTTTTCTCTCATTTCCACAGTCTGTCTCACCTCCTTGGATGGTTTCCCCAATGAAAAAAGGAAGAAGATTATCAATGTTCCTAAGTGATTTAGTTATGCTCCCCTCCCCTCAGTCAACATGACTTTCCCAATACATTGTAGATCAGGGATAGGCAACCCCTGGCATGGATGCAAGAGCATGGCACGCGAAGGGATTTTGCCTGGCATGCGTGACTTGAGATGGACAGGGGGGAAAAAGCTGGGGCTGCACTGCCACAACAAGGACTGGGCCCCTTGTGGCTCTCCTGCCAGACTCCCCTGGCATACCAACATGTTACAAATTGAGGTTGTGGGTATTTTTGCCACTATGCCCCAAAACTTTGCCAACACCTGTTATAGACAGATCTCACAGACACATAAAGTACTAACCCTATGGAAATGGTCTGGAAGGGGATTTGGGTTCAGGTTTTCTTTTCTGGCACAAGCGTCCTAAGTGGCTTTGTTTAAGTCACTTACTCACTTGGGCTAAGTACAGACAGTCAAAAAGCCTGAGGTGGAATCGATTCAATCTTCACAGGTTTCTCTAAACTGCATAAATTGAACTGATAAGAAACTGAACTGATGTTTAGTTTTCAATTGGGAAAGACAGGCGGAGGCCAGGCCATAAGTTGAGGGTGCTAAAGCATGCCCCCCAGCCTGCCCCTGCGGTAGAAAGAGCCCTCCTCCTGGTGCCAGCCCCCCAAGCTGTGCATCTGGCCACAAGGGGAACCTCATGCATCTCCCCCAGACAGCCTGGGATCCCCCCAGCCCTAGTCTGCCTGGCTGCTGGTGGGGGTGGGGGGAGGGATGATGACAGAGTAATTCCTCCCCTGTGGGGCCAGACTAATGCAAGTCACAGAAGCACAGGGGAGAGGGGGAAAGGAGTTCCCCCACCTGGGGCTGGCCCCCTACATCTGTCTATGTGGGAGAAGTGCCACAGCAGGGATCTTCCGAGCCCTAGTCTGCCCAGCTGTGTGTGTGTGCAGGGGGGAGGCGGGTAAAGGGTGATTTCCCTTTGTGTGGCCGGACCAATATGAGTCCCTGGTGTGTGGAACGAAGCCTCCCATCTTGGTCTTGGCCCTCTGAGCTGGGGGTCTTCCTAGGAAGGCCTCAGGGGGCTTTCCCCCTCTCCATCTTGCGAGGTCAACTCCATAGAAAGAAGGATCAAGGCCCTCTGCCCGGCACAAGCCCCCAGGGCTCCCCAGTGTGTCATCCCAGCTGTCAGTGGTGCTGGGCTCTGGTGGGATGTGCTAGGCAGCCCAGGGAGCTTGTGCCAGTTGGCAGGGATAGGAGTGCTCCAAAGAGGGCAGGATCAGGTCCCAGCAGCAGCCAGCAGACTGCTCCAGGCAGCGCTGGGGGCTTGTGCCAGGTGGTGGGGCCCAATCCGTCTTTCTAAGAAACTGCCCCAGCTGGGCAGGGAAGGGAAACTCCCCAGGGCCTGGCCCCTCCCAGCCTCAGTGCTGGATTAAGACATGCTGAGGCCCTAAACTATGTCCATTTTAAGAGGCTCCATTATGATAAAAATAATCCACGAAAATGGATTTTCATGAAATTTTAAGGTGAATTTTTGTTATTTCTGCACAAATTTATGAACTCAATATGAATAATAACTGTGGAGCCATATATAGGTATATTTTTGTCATGTTAGAATGAAAATGTCCAGGTTTTTTTTTTACTTATTTAGAGGCCCCTTGTATTGTGAAGCCCTAAACTGTAGCTTAAGTAGCTTAAGTCTAAATCCGGCATTGCCCAGTTTGGGGGCTGAGACCAGGATGGGGCACATCAGTGACTCTCACTGGCCCAGTCACATAGGAAGAGGGGATCACACTCTGCACCTGGGCAGACCAGGGCTGGGGGGGGACCCCCAGAGGCTGGGGCTCTCCCCATGTGGGCAGACACCGAGCTCAGGGGCCAGCTGGGAGGGAGGACTGAGGATAGGGGTCAACCCTTGCAGACCAGGGCTCTGGGCCTAGGGCTGGAGGCTCTGTTCCCTTGCCTCCCTCCCCACACGACCTGCCGGTGCCATGCAGGGCTGACAGGCACAGGCAGGAGAAGCAGAGGCATTGCTGCCTCAGTTCTGTGACAGCCGTGGGACGGGGCTGACCCTGGTTCAGCTGAAGCACACAGCACAGCTGAAGCTAGCCCACCTGTCCTGGGAGGGAGGTTGCGGGGGGTGGGGAACCCAATGCATCCTGGGATGCTGGGGGATTGGGACATAACTTGAGGCAGGAGGGGATCTGGAACAGAAGTTCCATAGACTGGTTAAACCTAAATCAGTTAAGTCTGATACTACATCTATCCAGGTTCATCTTAAACCAGGTTCAGCCATTTTGAAACTGGCCTATGTGCACTGAACTTCTGTCCTGTAACAGGTTTAAACCAGTTTCTGATCACTTATACCAGTTTACAGTCATCCACCCTGCTGATCTTCAAAAAGTGTCTTGAAACCATATTGCTGGGGTTGTCTGACCCCAGCAGTCTTTCCTGCCCGAGTGCAGGGGGGCTGGACCCGGTAATCTGTAAGGTCCCTTCTAGCCTCTAACAACCATGAAACTATGTGTAACTTCTGTCCCTAGCCTTGGTGTATTAGTTCACCTGCCCGAAAAACGCCTGCTTTGTGAGGTCTTGCTAGATTGCCAAAGATCCTACTTGGCTAGAAAGAGGAGTGAGCTGCTGCCTCTTGCTCTTCTGCTTGGCCCTGCTCAGAATATGATTTTGGCCTCAAGAGGAAAGCTGCTGTCCTGATAATCCTGTTGGTGAACGGCATCGGAGAATGGGTGGAGGGAAAGTAAATTGTTTCACAAAAAGGAATCAAGAAAATTATTCCCTCTCAGAGCCAGCAAGGACGCAGGGAGGACTCTGGGTCAAGCCTGCTCTTGGGATGGTACAGCTATGCATGGGCTACTGGTGCCTGATTCATGGGGGGCATGTGCCCCCCCCGCCGCAACCAGACAACAACTGGGGGGGGTGTCCCCCCATGGCCAATCTCACTGATGGGGGGGAGGTCCCCTTGCGGCTGATCGTGAGGCAGCCAATTGATCGCTGTGGCTACTTCCAAAAGTGGCTGCAGCTGCTCCCTGGCTGGCGCTTGCAGGGGGGGCACCAGCACTCCCACCTTCCCCCCCCCCAAGTGGCAAGCATGGTGCACTGGCGCTCTCAGGGGGTGTGCATGCACTCCCATGTACCCCCTACACATCGCCCCTGCAGCTATGCACTAAAATGGAAACTATGCTCTAAAACGCACTGCGGAAGATCTTAAAGATGTTGTTGAAGACGAGACTGCTTGGATGCCGCTGGGTCACAGGGCTGGAGCGCAAGGCTAGACCGAATGGAGTTTTTTCCTGAGGAGGGTTGGAGAAGGGTTTTGAGGCACATGTGGTCCCAACTCATTGCACTTCCCGCTGTGGGGGTGCCCATTCCTTGCTAAGCCAGTTTACCCAAAGTGGAAGGTATGGAGAAGGTGGCTGGCTTGCAAGGTCTTTTTTAACAACAGGGAGAGGAACCCATGGCTAGTTCCTGACTATCCTCATGCCTAAAAGAAGGAAATCAAAGCAGGGGGTCAGTCCTAAGAATGGGTTAAGAATTAACCCATCCACAGGAAAAATGGAGAAGGAAGATTTGGTCTGTGAAGCAGGTAGAGGGAGAAAGGCAGAGGAACTTCCAGGCCTGGATGCGGGAGCTGTAAGGGAGAGAGGTGGCCGGCAGGGGCTTAGATCGGGGGCTAAAATCAGGCAGAGAGAGCAAGGGAGTGGGAAGGGCAGCAGACATAGGAGAGAAAGAAAGCGACCTAAATGAATGTATGCGTCTCCCATCCCTCCGTGAAACACTCTGGTGTATGCCACATTAGCATTTTAAGGGTTAAAACATCAAGGCAGATGCTAACCAGTGCAAGACTTTTATGAAGGGTGGCTCATAAATTCCAGACAGGTGTTACATGTTCAACTGCAATAACCTTGGGTGTGGATAACCCAAGGGTTAATATGTAAATACTTTTATGAATGTGTAATTTTAAAGGCCCCCTGACTGCTGCTTGGAATGTCTTTCTCAGGGAACCGTTTGAAGGGAGTGGAATAAATATGGAGAGTGAAATGTGTCTTAAGCAGCCACCCAAGGGACCAGTAAAAATCAATTTCCTGGTAGACGCTCGCGTTTTACTGCAGGTCCAACAAAGCCACACTGGAGACCTGGGGTGGGGGAAAGGGGCGGTTTGAAGCAGCCACTGAAGATGGAGATGCAATACAGAGTTCTGCCGAAAGACAAGTGTTTTGTTGTGTGTGCACGTGTACTTACGCAGATATGTGCATGTAACACCCACGCACATGGACATACACGTGCATGCAAACACAGTGTACATGGATCTCTAGTAAGCCAAATGAGAAAACCAGGCAGCCACAGGTGTGAGCAGTCAGCAAGGAGGAGGCCGGCCCAGCAGACGGACTCCCCTAGCAAGGGATGGTGGATGGGAACAAGGCTGTGGTATAAAGGTGCAGGGCTGTTATGGAAGCTGCACTATTAATGAGAAACATAAAATCAGCTTGTGGTTAGCCCACAATAGCCCTTCATTGCTGATGAGTATGAATGAGGTTTAGTGATCACTGCGCAACCCAGACGGACTGGCCAAACAGTATGTATGTATTTGGTTTTTCTATGGCATTCATCACCATCAACAAACATCAAATCATTGCCTTGTCCTGTGACATAGGAAAAGTAGTATGACTGTAAAATGATACAGAAAATGAAACCGAAGCACTGAGAAGTAGTTGACTTAGGCAGCAAGTCTGTGGCACAGAAGGGAATAGTTCCCAGATCTCCTGAGTCACATGGCAATATTATAATTGCCCCAAGTTGGCTTAGGAAGGGGATTGTTTCAAAGTGAGTTTCTTATGATATAATGAAACTGGGAGAGGGGAGAGCTCTATTTATAAATTCCACAGATCGGTGGCTACATTTGATTTTATTTCTCAAGAGAAAAGGAAAAAAAAAAAGCATTTCAATTTTGGAGAAAAGCTGAACAATCTGAACACTTTAAAAATTTTAGATGCAGCCATTTTACTGGGGGTTTTTTGAAGTCAGGACACAGACAGCAAAGGACAAAGAGGATCCAGTTGAAAAGAATTCCTATCAGTCCTGTAGGTGTTTCTAAACGGCAGTGGTCTCTAACTATATGTCAACTCTTTCCAACTTCATTCATCAGACAGAACCTCTGGAGAGACTATGTTGATCCCCATGGCTATAACATTCCCTTGGTGCCATAATGATCTGAAGATACAAAAATTCCATGGAAATAAATCCCAATTAAATGTCCATTAGCAATTGTAGAAAGATCACTGGGCCTATTACGTGCTGCCCTAAGACATGCTGTAAAAAACCTCCAATTTCTTATTTATCTGCTTTAATCACTCACTATAGCTCAAAGAAAAACCCTCCCAACGTTTCAATGATTACAGTTAATTTACTGAAACCAACTGTTACAACTGGTTTTCACAATGCCTTATTATTTGTCAACCACTGCTTGGACCCCTTATTCCTTATTATTTGCATTAGGGCATAACCAGGAGTCCTAACCAGAATGACCCCTTTCTCCTAAGTGCTATATAAACAAATAGTAAGAGATAAACCCTGTGCCAAAGACTATACAGACAAAAATTAAGAGAAGGTTGTATCTCAGTTTCTTGAGATAAGGAGAGATTAAGGGTATGCCCAGCCCTCAGGCATAAGCAAAACTGAAGTCTTGAGATTAGCCTTGGGTACCCTGGAGTTCTACATTTCTGAATTTGACTCATAGTATGAGCAGGTAGGCATGCCATGCTTGGTCTCAAGGCAAGGTCATGGGATGAGCGTATGCTAAAATTAACATAATTTAGCATAGTTGAGAATTGACTGCAGAGTTGAGAATTGACTGCAGATCCCCTAATAATCCTAATCTAGTGCTTTAACCACAGGTTCATTTTTCCTCTTTTAGTTGTAGGAGCTATTTAAACTCTTTTCTGACAATGGGTTTGGTTTATCAGTCTGTTAAACTAGATTCGTGTCAAATCAAGGATCCAGCGCCAGCCACCCCACACGGAAACACATGACGGAGCTGCAGCAGGGTCTGTCGATCCTGGATAGGCCTCATCAGCCATCTTTAGACGTACAAGTAAGACGGTCATGGAAGACAATCATCCTTGACTGCGAAGAATTGAGGAAGAAAACGACACCAGCTTTACTTAGCTTATTTCTCTTGCTCTTTACAGTTCTTGGCTGAAGCACTCACACAAACCTCCCGTCCAGTTCATCAGCTTGGTTCACGGAAAATTCAAGTATCTCCAATTAGATACCATTGGATGGAAAATTGGAGGTGTTCATTTTTCTCCAGTCCCACTGAAGTCAACGGAAATTAAAGATGCTCCACGCAGAACTGGACCCTGTTATCCCTGACCTATTTATTACTGGTATTATTGCTCAGGTTTTTTAAAGAAAATTTATACCAATTATCCATCCTACAAATTCCTGTTGAGATATATAAATAGAATCCAAGGTCCATATTGCCAATTTACATCTAAAGAGCTGTTCCTTGCAACATTTTAAAAGCCCTGGATGCAATTATAGCTGTAGCCCCACAAAAATCTTGGTCCTGAATATTCTGATATTGAAATAGACAGTGGCATCCTAACTGCACCATCATCTCACAAACTGTGTGATCTGTTTGATACACTCTAGTCTAGGTTTTGATCTCAACACAGCATACCGAGAGCATTGTTGAACGTGACATGTGATATCTTACTGAATTCAGGCTCAGGGAAATTGCCAGTACTTATCTTTCTTGACCAGAGTACATCCTTCAAAGCGGTAATCATGAAATCTTATTACTGTAGAAAGATTAGAATTAGACACTGGCATCTATGGTTCACACCACTTGATTGGTTTAGGACTTACTTGACTGGGAGATACTAGTTTGTATCAGTGGGAAGTTATTCCTCAACTCCTGAGTTTCTCTTCCCAGCATCTCCTTGTCCCTTTGGGGGGCACCTCCCGCCAAATTTTGGCCTGGCAAACTGTGATGCGATTTATTCGGTTTCCATCAATCTAAAGGGCCATCTACGTACTTTCTAGTCCAAGCTCCAATCAAATCATAGTAGAAGTAGAGCATTTAGCAAGGAGGCATAACTGAAAATCAGAAATCTTTGGCCCCATCTCTTCATCCATAAGTTACAAACCATCTGTTTATTCATCCTTGTTTTTAACTTGTGTTTAACCACAAAGCATATTACCATACTGAGCTTACTCAGATGCTTCCTTATAGTAATTGGTATTCTGTATTGATTGACTGCTCATTGTAAAAACTTTTAAGGACTTTTGTATTCATTGTTAGGCCAGGTGGGTCTTAAATTTATCCACAGCATGGATAAGTCCATAATATAGTGGTTTTTTATTAAGCATTTTCCCTTTGGAGTTCTAATTCCATAGACATGAAGCTCTCCTACTCATGGCTACATAAAACATCACCAATCTCATTCATAATCACATGGTGGCCAGCGGAAACGAGAACAATCAGTTACATAGAATAGTAATATCAAGAAACCACATGATGCATTTCTATTTGAGCATCTAGGATTCAGGAGCCAATACCATGGGATCAAACACCTCTGTGAGGCTCACCTCCATGTATAACATGAATTCCCTACTGGTTTTCAGGTTGAGAATCTGTTTTGGAAAAAACTAGTTTTCTATGAATGGCTTGTTTCCTGGAGGTATAAATTTTGGGTTTTCAATTGATTCAAAACCAGGAGTTACTCACAGGGTTGAATATATAGCATAAAAACATCTGTTTTTTACCTCCTACCTATTCACTGGTTGTCACAGATGCTCAGCAATAAACTCCCAGATTAAAGATTTGGAGATGGGCCTAGGAAAAAAAAGGGAACATGCTATATCTGGCTCAGATAGCACTGCATCTAGTTAAGTCTTCCCTCCCATTTCCCATGAAAAGGAACCTGCTTTCAGTTGTTTACAGCTTTGCCAAGTGCTGACTGTTTGGGGTAAATTTGCTCTCCTAGGCTGCATTTCTTTTTGGAAAGGTTCAGTAAAAATGGTTCAAATACTTCCATGAATGAAGTACAGGTAGCCCTTGGACTTACAACACAATTGGTTCCTGAAAACCGCATCTAAAGGCGAAACGTTGTAACCTGGAACCAATTTTCCCATAGGGAGCAATATTATAAATGGGGGATTGGTTCCTGAACCAAGGCCTGATACCCTATTTTCACCAACATAACCCAGAATTTTGTACTCAATCAATTGTAGATGAGTAATATAGGTACGTTAATGTATTTATATTGTAAATAGCAATTGTATTGATTTGGAAGGACTTCTTTGAGGTGACTTTGCTGGACTTTTTGAGGGTCTCTTGGTTGGACTTTTTGAAGGGTTCGTGGCTGGAGTCGTCTCAGGAGTCTTGGCTGCAGGTTTTTGTGGGGTCTCATCTGTTTTCTTAAAGGAAGTGTCCACAGACGTTTGGACAGATGTTCTCCAGGGGGATGGGCGATGCAGCAATAACTTGCTTGTTGGCGTGGCATCACGTCAGACCAAGCATTGTAAAGTCAAAAGTGACATCAGAAAGTTGAAACAGTCAATTTATAAATGTTGTCAGTGTGAAACATTGTAACTCGAAACGTTGTAAGTCGAGGACTCCCTGTATTGTTCGGCCCATGTTAGCCAATGGGTTTATTAGAGCTTTTGAGCAGAGAGAAAGTCTAGTAGCTTCATATTTCAGAGCAGGGGCTTGGAATTTGTCAGGAGACTTTCCTCTCTGACAGTTAAAACAGTGTTGGTGACACCACTGTGCAATATAATAGACTAAGAGTTAGAGAATGTGCTCAGGAAACAAGAGACGTGGCTTTGACTCCCTCTTCAGCTGTAGACAATTTTCCACCTCTCAGTGAAATGTCCTAACATTAGACCGTAGGCTACTTTGTGAGTGTGGGACGGGGTGGAGGTGCACTCACTCCCCTTCCTGTTGAAACTGTGCCACCATGTAGCAAAGGATTCAATGTCCATGTAGCCAGAGGAAAGCACAAAAGGTAGCACGAGTCTGTAGCCTATTAGTTAGGGTACTCTCTGAGGAAGGGAAGACTTGGCCTTCAGTCCGTGCTCACAGGATTGTTTATATTTTCTGCCATGAAATAGTCACTGGTTAAATTTCCATTGGACCCTTGCCTGGTTCACAGAATGGCTTGGCATTCAATATTTCATTGCAACACATAACTCTATTATTGCTAAAGACCATGAGATGAAACGGCAGCTATTCCTTGACTCCCATCCTATTACTAGTATGAGACAAAAAGATGCATGTGCTGATAAAAGGACTTGAAATGATGATCTGTGTGTCAGAAGTACCACTGTGGTCAGAATTATGCTTGAAAGAGTGTATAAAGCATAAATTAAAAGGCTAGTAGAAAGAAACGTAGATGACTTCCAAAAGGGTATAATATCTATCCCACATACACGGTTTAGCATATACAATGTAGTTATTCTTAATGGGCTCATTCTTTCTCATAGGATTATTCTCATATCCCGTGGGAAGTCTGGCTGGATCCACTTTCTAGCCATTGTAAACCGTGGTTGATAATATCTTTCTTTTATATTCCGAAGGTGTAGCTATTTCATTTTTACCCATGGGATCCCAGGGCTTTTATGTCCCCCCTAGAAAGCTTTAAAATAATTTGTCCATCTAACAGTTCTTTTTTCATCCTTTGCACAAAATCTCACATTCTCTTAATATGATCAGATGAAGTGTGTGGACTTGGCTACTGAAAGAATTCAGGGTCTTTAAAAAATAAAGAAATGTCTTGAGAGTTGATGTGTCGTCTGCCTAACACTTGGACAAATAGTGAAGGGGAGAATCTACTGCTTGATTAGACACTCGTTCCCCACGGTTCATCTTAAAGGTTCATAGTTCAATCTTTGAGCAAGTTCTGCATTAAGAGAGACATGCGTGTCCACAAAACCCAACAGAAAAAATAACGAAGCTAACAGAATCAAAATACTCAGCCTGCCTACAGAGGATTCCTCATCAGAAATGCTTTCTCCTTTTTTTTCTTCCCCTGCTGGGGTTTCCACAAGTTACACAAATGGACAGAAAGCATCTGTTATGAAACTAGTTTTCCAAATGACTGTTAACTGCCTAAAAATTGCCTGCAAATACATTTTGGCTGGGCTATGCTTAATAATGACTCATTGCTGAATTATCCTCTCTTTATTGGATATGACGGTAAATTAAGAGACCAAATGGAAGTACTCTAGCCTGAAAATGCATGTTATCTTAGTCCGGATCAATCGCTTCATTGAGGCCATTTCCTTTTCACCCTGACTTCCCAGAAATACTCTTTGCTTCACCACAGGAAACTGTTTCCTCCATTCAGACTCTATTATTACTGAGGCTAACATAACCATTTGAAAAACAAAATTCTCCGGGCTATATTCATCTCTGCCAGCTTAATTGAGGGCCAAAGGTTTGGAATTGAAGAGGGTGAAACAAAGTGGATCGAGGTACCTACCCACCACCCACTGCTCCACTGGAAGGCTGGCATTGCCTTAAAGTTGGCAGTGTTGGTTAAGGAGGAAATGTTGCCCTGAAAACTACAGGAAGAGCTGATCCTGATCCTTTTCAGCCTATGCCTGTCTGTTGGGACTTCTTTAATCTGGCATTTTTGACAAAAACTGCCTGCCATTGCTAACACCACCATAGCTCTGCAAGTACCGACGCACGTTGAAAAGGCTCGTGACAGTGGCCGGTCTTTTAATCCCTGGGGCCTGTCTCATCTATTGCTGCTGCCATCGGATGGTGCTGCTCCAGCCAATCACTTGAACACCCTGGAGTTCGCATCTAGGATGCTGCCCTAGCAGGGTAGCCATTTGGGGGTCTCTGTTTCAGTCTCATCCTTTCTTCAGTTGTTGGAGCCCTGTTAATACCATGAGCTAGGCTGCTGCCTGGTTGGGCGGAATAGGGGGAGGGCATTTTTCCCACATGCCGAATTTGGCAAACCGCCATGTAGGTTGTTTTTCCACCCACCTTCCACCTGGAGTCCAGGCATGTCTGGGTTGGAAGGTTTACACTGCAAATATTGCAGCAATCAGCAGATTCCCAAGCAGGCGGTAGGTGGAAAAGAGTCTGACTGAGATCTGTAACCCGGCTGTCTGCCCAGGCCTGGGCCCTGGGCTGGATGAAGGATGCGCAGCTCTCCTCTTCTTACCTCCCCTCCCCCTGGCACAGAGAAGAGGAGCAGAACAGGGCTCCTCAAAATCATAATTCACCAAGGACATCTAAAGCCCATTGATAAATGCATTGGGACAACTTTGCTCGGTATCTCGGGCCATTACACCAGTTAGATAATAGTTTTTAATAAATTCCTTTGCATTTAACCATTCTATCAGCTCTGTGTATCAGTGTTTCCATTTTGCACCAAGCAAGAAGAAAAAAAAAAAGAAAGAAAACTATGTGGACATTTTAGCTCAGAAAGTTTTAGCCAAGGCACAGACCTTATTTTTTTTTTAACCATTTGTGGGAGGCCCTTTGAAATGAAGAAGAAAACTGTAGTTAGTATTCAGTGCTATTCACCAGGAACCTGTTTTGGCTGAAAGGCAATGGACAGAAAGACACCTAGAGAATTAACCTTTGAGGATTAGGAACAAAAGTAGTTTAACAGATACAGGCCCAAACCACACCTTTAGTTCCAAGCAACACAAAATTTAGGCAGGTTCCAAATCTAAAACTCATTCATAATTTGCAAGCAGCATTTCTTTTCATCAAAGCACAGCATCATAGCCTAATAGCCCAAATGTTAAGGTATCTAAAATTTGGATCCTGGTTTTACAGTTCTGAAGCAATTTCTATGTATAGCTATTATATTTGAAAAGGACTGTGTTGGTTCAGAATAGTTCACATCCTACCTGGATTCCTGGGGGTTCCTGAGTTGGGAGGCTTACATTACAATTATTAAGCCTGTCAATGTTTTCCAGGGCAGTTGACAGGTTAGAAAGATTTAATTTCATAGATTTCATAGACATTAGGGCTGGAAAGGACCTTGCTAAGTCACTGGGCCCAGCCCCCTGCCCCAGGGGCAGGAAGTCAGCTGGGGTCAAAGGATCCCAGCAAGATAAATGTCCAAATGTTTCTTGAAAGTGTCCAGAGAAGGTGCTTTCACCACCTCTGGGGGGAGTTTGTTCCAGACCTTGGGGGCTCAGATAGTAAAGAAGTTTTTCCTTATGTCCTGCCTGAAACGGTCTTGCAGGAATTTGTGACTGTTGGACCTTGTCATCCCCTGGGGTGCTCTGGTGAACAGGCGTTCCCCAGATCCTGATGTACACCCCTTGTGTACTTATAGGCAGCCACCAGGTCCTCCTGAGCCTGCGCTTCTCCAAGCTGAGGAGTCCCATGGCTCGCAGTCTTTCTTCATAAGGCCTGTTCTTTTGCCCTCTGATCATGCGCGTGGCTCTCCTCTGGACTCACTCATGCTCTCCACATCCTTCCTGAATTGTGAAGCCCAGAATCAGATGCAGTACTCCAGCTGTGGCCTCAACAAGGCCGAGTACAGTGGGAGGATGACATCCTGGATCTTGCTCAAGTTGCAAGCCAGAGTTTTGTTCAGTTTGGCAGTTGCGGTATCACATTGTTGGCTCATGTTCATCTTGTGGTCAGTCATGACCCCCAAGTCTCTTTCAGTCATGGTGCTAGTGAGTGTAGCCTTGCTGAGCCTGTAAGTGGGATGCAGGTTTTTATTCCCGAGGTGGAGCACCTTGCATTCTCCGTATTGAATGCCATCAAGTTTTCATCCACCCACCTTGCAAGCCGATCGAGGTTGGCCTGGATCACCAGCCTATCCTCAAGTGTGGACACTCTTCCCCAAAGTTTGGTGTTGTCAGTGAACTTGTCCAGTCCACTTTTGACACCAGTGTCCAGATCATTTATGAAGCCATTGAAGAGTCCTGGTCCAAGAAAGGAGCCTTGGGGGACACCACTAGTCACTGAGCGCCGTGCTGATTCTGTTCCGTCAACTACCTCTCTCTGGGTCCAACCTTGGACCTAGTTCCCCAGCCATCGGCCTGTGGAGTAGTTGAGGCTGCAGTTGCCCAATTTTTCCATGAGCACATCATGGGACACCAGGTCAAAGGCTTTTTTAAAGTCCAAATATATGACATCAGCCTCTTCCTCTTTTGTCCAGGTGATATATCACCCGGTCATAGAAGGAAATGAGATTGGTCAAGCAAGACCTACCCGCAACAAACCTGTGCTGGCCGCCCCTCAGGATGTTGCCTTCTGTTAGCCTGTTAGGAATGGTTTCTTTGATAATTTTTTCCAAAATCTTCCCAGGGATTGAGGTCAAACTGATTGGCCTGTAGTTTCTTGGGTCTTCTTTCCTCCCTTTCTTGAAGATGGGTATCACATTGGCCCTTTTACAGTCTTCAGGTACTTTGCCTAAGCACCACAAGTTCTTGACTGTCCTCACCAGTGGCTGTGCTATGATGTCTGCCAGTGCCTTTAGCACTCTTGGATGCAAAGTATCCAAACCAGCTGATTTATCGGGTCCAGCCTCTCAAGATGCTCCCTCACAAGATCCATGCCAATGGTGGGCATATACTCATCTTCACGCTGGTCATGCTGTATCATGTTTGGCAGGGTGGTCCCTTTGAGCTGGTCAAAAACCGATGCAAAGTAATCATTAAGTCGATTTGCTTTTTCCTGGGTGTCAGTAGTCAGCTGCTCCAGTTGGTTTAGCAGGGGTCCAATGTTGCCCTTGTTTTTCTTTCGACTCCCCACATATCTGAAGAAGGACTTCTAATTGTCTTTGATTAGTGTAGCCAGACGGAGTTCAGTTGCAGCCTTGGCTTTTCTAGTTCATTCCCTGCAGCTGCAGACCAGTGCAGTATACTCCTCCTTAGCGGTGTTTCCCATCCTCTATCCATTATACGCCTCTCTTTTTAGATGTAGGAGGTCTATGAGTTCTCTGTTGTGCCGAAGGGGTTGTTGAGCCCTTTTACCACCTTTCCTATGGGTTGGGATGGACTCCCTTTGTGCTTCTAGGATTGCTTTCTTCATCATGAACTCCCCTCGCCAGGAAATCAAGGCCTCTCAGGGCCTCAAGAACAAGCCTCCTGAGCTTATGAAAGCCAGCTTTCTTAAAGTCAAGGACTACTGCATCGCTGACTCACGTGCCAGCTTTGTGATGGATAGTGAAAGCGATCAACTCGTGGTCACTGTCATTCAGCTTTCTTTTGATTTTTACATCACCAATTAGATCATCTCTTTTGGCCAGTACCAGCTCCAGCAGCCCCTTGCCTCTTGTCAGCCCATAAACTTCCTGGGACAGGTCAGGAAGCTTTGTGACCGACTGGATTTGGCCGAGTCCTCATCCTGTGAAATGTGTGGATAGCTGAAGTCTCCCGTGAAGACCGTGCACCGAGAGCGTAGAGCCTCGGCCAGTTCCGTGGTGAATTCTTGGTCAAGCACTTGTTCCTGGTTTGGAGGTCTGTAGCAAACTCCTACCATTGCATCCCCTTCACTACGTTCCCCTCATATTCTAACCCAAAGGGTCTCCAGTCATCCCCCTTGGGTGCCAGTCTCAGCTTGTAGGGAGTCTGGCTGTGGTCTGTAACCCTGTCGTCTAACTGGGCATTGGCCCCGAGCATGCCGAAAGGCTTTCCCTTCATGCCTTCTGCAGTTATGAACTCCCTTCTTCTAACCTTGCCTCCCTCTAGCATGGAGAAAGAAGAAGGAATGGGACTTAGACTGAGAGTCCCCTGCCAGAGTGAAGGTTGCAGGGTGGATCTGGTCTTCACAGCTACCCTTTGATGGATAAATTCACACCCCATGTAGACATCTAACCACCACTTAAGTCTCACCTAACCCTCAAGTGACTTTTAACTGGCTTGTACTGCCTGTCTGTAGAGAGGCAGATTTTATCCAACATAAGAGCTGTCTGTGCTACTTAACCCAAGAGGTAAAGGGGAATGAGAAATATCTCTCTCCATTCCCACAACCTGTCCTCTACTTCCTCATAAAACCGCTCTAATAATTGATTACAAATGCTGGCACGTGTGTGCTGTTTAGAGGAGGCTCATTCAAAGAAAGTGTGCAAGTCTCTGGGGTGTAAGAGGAAGATGGAATTCCCTACAACACACACAAAAATACAAAGTTGTTATTTCTCTAATGAACACGTCTGGAAGCTTTTCTGAAGGACAAGATGAGTGTTTTTCAGGCTGAGAGAATGAAACCCCCGTCTTGGAGCACATTTGCATGTAATTACATAGCTCATCTAACTCTGCCTGATCAAGTGATATGGCATGCATGCCAAGTGCTGACATACAATAAAAACAGACCATGTTCTCATCACCAAGGCCAACCTGAGGTGCTCTTCAAATTTCTTGGTGAAACTGTGCTTTCAAGCCAGCTGACAGCTACACATTATTTGCCCTGCTGTTGCAATAACTTATTCTATTATTCTGTTATTATTATTGCAAAGGCTAAGTGTTCGAAACACTAGCTATTGCAATAACTTATTCCTTTTGTTGATAAAAAGATGTGGAATCTCCTCATAACTGACTTAACGAAAATCTCTGGCAGCAAATTGATTTTTTTTTTCACCTGCCAAGTTCCTTCAACACACTTAAAGTGAAACAATCTTTAATTTATTCTTAACATTTAATTCCAATAAAACACTCAAATGGTAGTCTCCACTGACATTATGAAAACAGCCCTTGAATATTATAGCAGCAGCATTTAAAGTTCGTGAAAGATCAGTTTCTCTTTGTTTCTGTGCACAATAAAATGCACCGATTGTTGTGTGAACTCCAGGATTGACTAACAAATTATGTTCTGTTTTGATCACAATGTGGAAGCCATTGTATGCACAACAATCTCTCAGAAGTCAAGGTAGGCCAAAGCTTAACATCTGCAATTCTCATTGACTTCAATTGGCTTCCTTATGAGGTAATCAGTTCCTGTATCCTAGTAACAACATCATTCCTCCTGTTCCATTACGGTTCATTACAGACCCGTGTGTGGTTAAAGGGATACTCGTGTACAACACGCACGTACAAAAACTCAACGCTTTCAGGCTGACTCTCTTCCACAAACCATCCTTTATACAGAAAACGTCATTGAGTCAGATCATCAGCTAGGATATAAAGCAAAGGAGCTATTAGCGAAGGAACTATCCCAGGAGAACTACGTTTTGGGGGGAAAAAACCCTTATCTAACTTGCAAAAAAAAAAAAAAGTGGGAGGAGGGCCACGACACTAAAAACTCACACCAGACATGACTGATAACTTGCTGATTTCAAACATGACAGTCCTCACTACCTTTTAACATGGCTTAGCTATATACCATTAAAGCTAGGCTTTACTGCCCTCTAAATGTCCTTACATTTTCAGGAGAGCTGCCACTATCCAAACATTATCTCCCCTTTGCTCTCTGAACAGCATTTCTGACTTGTAGAGCACATTTTCATTTTCTACCATCACAGGCCTTTTTGTTCGCTCTTGCCCAAATAATGTTGATAATAATCCCTTCCAGAGAAGGGAGTTTACAAGCATAAAAATGACCTTTGTGTGTTGTAAGGAAACATGATCTCTAGCTCCCCACGGTCATTTGTCATAGAAAAATGAAAGTATTTAATGGTATTGACCAACACTACATCTTCAATCTTTTCTGAGCACCCAGAACAGTTGGTTGTGGGTTAGATATTAGCTAGTCATGCATGCCACATCCATATAAAATACAGATCATTCATTCAAACTTACCATTAAAAAAAAAGTGTATTGTTCTGGTCTTTTTCAAATTATTTCCAATGATTCCTATATATAATATTTCCTTTTGCTGTCGCTAGCACAAAATACATTCTCATGCCTCACAGAAAACTCCATATGAGGGGAAAATTATACAAAGGACTCAGTGTCATCATCTACCAAAAGTTTTCAACAATTTTTTTCCACACTGAAGGGAAAGAGGTCTGGCAGAGGTGAGCTTGAACCAAAATCCTAGCTAGGAACGACACTTGACTTATTTTGGGATATGGCTGTGACCTAGCTCTGTGCGTAAAGGTCATTACCAGAAATATTGTAGAAAATCTGACATTTTAATGTTTTTTCTTCTGAATTAGAACTAAAAGTGGGAATGTCCCACCTGAAAACAAATCAAAATCATTATCACAATCATCATTCTAAGTACATTTGCTTTGGAACTACATTTAATTCCAATACCATCAAAACACTATAAATGGACTACACATTCAATGCGATATATAAAGATACATATTATTAAACTAGTTTAATAGCAAATAAACATCTAAATTAAATGAATCAACATGCTGAAGTCAAAATAAAATGTTCTTACCTTGTTAAAGAAAAGGAAGCTTCTTTATGTCTCAGCAGCAGCATAAAATGACAATAGCAAAACCATTTTTTGTTTACATTTTTCTCTTTTAAAAATGTCATCAAAATCAACATCTTCCAGCAAATTGTTTCAATTGCCACAAAGCCACCATCTCCAAGAGAAAACTGGTGCATCAAAAATTTTCATCCAGCCTTTGTTCAGGTAATTTAGCTTAGAGCTTGAAAAAGGCACCTGTAGAACAACTCACAGCAACCTTGCAGTAGAAGTAAGGCATGTGTGTGTGTTTTTATGACATGCTGGATGGTATAAGGGTCCCTCCAGCCATACAAAATGGAATTTAGGAAACGTTGGCCCAGCCCTAAGTCACATCACCTGGGCACCAAAACTGAATCAGGACCTTCTGATAAGTGCTTATCATATGGAGACAAAAAAGAAAGAGAATTTACGTAACTTCATTAAGGAATAATTGTACGTTACAGACAATGTTTGTAGATTCATTAATGCTTAAGGTTCCCAAATATAAGGATTTTTAAAAAAAAAAAGTTAAAGTAGGCAGTGCAAAGTAGTGTCATTCTTACTGTTTCATTAATGGTGCATAGGAGGCATAATTTCAGAAGTTTAAAAGCTCCAGATAACAGGTAATCTTAGCAGCACCTACTTTTCAAACCAGGGACAGCAGAGCACAGAGCTCAAAGAGCTGTAAAAACTTATGTGTCAAATTCATTTCTAGTGTAAGCACAAGGAAGTCGATAGCATTAAAGTAGTAATAAAATACCTGGCTGTTATACAGGGTTTTTCATCAGTAGATCTCAAAGGCTAGGGACAGACATTACACATAAACCCCTTTAAGTGATCAGAAACTGGTTTAAACTTGTTACAGAACAGACATTCAGTGCACATAAACCAGTTTGAAAACGGCTGAAACCAATTTGAGATAAACCTGGTTGAATGTAGTATCAGACTTAACTCATTTGGGTCAAACCGGTGTATGCAATATCTGTCCCAGACCCCTTCTTGGTTTAACTTAAACCAGAGTCCCCCAGCATGGGGATAACCACTGCATTGTAGACCAGGATCTTATTTTCCATCTGTAGGTCTCGGCTGGCAAAGACACAGTGAAGCAGCTTTCTGAAGGATACGCTGCACAGAGAATCCTATGTTTGATTTCTACGTCAAGACTGACTAACCAAGAGAGGTGCCTGCCAAGGTATGGGAAATGCTCAACATTTTCCAGGGGATCATCACCAGTGGTAATTTGTGGGGGAAGGGGAGCAGCTTGTGCTGGGGCAGGCTGATGGAGCACCTTTGTCTTCCCAATATAAAGGGAGAGTCCCGGGCTATGATAGGCACCTGAAAAAAGGTCAAGGGTGGACTGCAGATTGGTGTCAGTGTGTGCGAGGATGACACAGTTGTCAGTGTACTGAAGGTCAGCGATGCTAGTCTTGATAACTTTTGTTTTGCTGTGAAGGTGCCGCAGGTTGAAAAGCTGACCCTCCACTTGATACTCAACACCAGTTCTGGGAGGAAGGCAGTGACCTTGGAGAATCAAAATCACAGGATAGATGGAAAAAAGGGATCTGGTGCTGATGCAGCCCCGCTAGACACCAGTACAGATGTTAAATAGGTCTGTCTCTGATCCATGGCAAAGGACTGTGGTGGTCATCCCATCGTGGAGTAGCCTGAGGATGCTGTTGAACTTCATTGGACAACCAAATCTAGCCAACACATTCCATAAGGCTTCCTGATTGATGGAGTCCAAGGCCTGGGTTAGGTCAATGAATGCCATAAACAGCTCCTGATGTTGCTCTCTACGCTTCTTCTGGATCTGCTGTGCAACAAAAATCATGTCGGTGGTACCCCGTAATGGTCTAAAGCAGGGGTTCCCAACCTTAGGTCATGACCCAAATGAGGGTCCCCTGAGGCTGGGGGGGTATGGTGACTGCCCCCAAGCGGTATCGTGGGCAACCCCCCCTGTGGGGAGGGTGGGCCGAGCGGGGACTGTCCGCAAGCAGCTGCAGCGCTGTTGGTGGGGGGAGATGGGGGGTCACCTCACGGTCCAACACCGAGCCTGGAAGTGCCTGAAAGCACCAGTGGCACTTCTTGGGGGGCGGGGGGAACCACCGCTTTGCCTGCCCCCCTGCCCATCACCTAAGTCAAGAGCACTCACTCTCGGGATGACACCAGTGCTTTCAGGGGGGTGCATGCACCGGCATGCACCCCCTATGCATTGCCTATGGTTGTGGGGGCAATGCCCGTGGCACCGCACACAAAAGAGGAGCCACACCTTGTGCTGGGAGCTCCCCTACCCCCACCTCTGGGCCACAGCTGTCACACTCTGCTCCCAGCAGCAGGTTGTAAACAAAAAAGGTTGGGAACCACTGGTCTAAAGCCACATTAGGATTCTGGAAGGGCATCTTTGGCAAGGGGGAAGAGGCCATTCATAAGGGTGCGAGTAAGAATCTTCCTGGCAATGGAGAGGACAGCAGTGCCTCAGTAGTTCTCACACACTGACTTGTCTCCTTTCTTGAAGATGGTTGCAATGCTAGCATTCTTTAACCCAGCTGGAGCTTCCTCATTAACCCATATTTTGATGCGAAGTTGGTGGAGTTTTTGGGCTAGTGCTGTTCCACCAGCCTTGAAGACCTCTGTGGGGATGCCATATGGGCGTGGCACCTTGTTGTTCTTGATCTGAATGGTGGTGCACCAGACTATTTTTTGAAAGAAGCTTCTCATGTCATGTTGATCAGCAAAACTCTGGATCTCCATGGTATTCGCTTGCCACCACTGGTTCTTGATGTCCCACAACCTCCCCTGAGCTACAGCTTTATGCTAGTGGTAAGCCTCTCATTTCTGCTGGTTGGAGGGTTCATTTTGCCGATGGCAGAACGCAGTTCTCTTCTGATGGATAAGAGGAAGGATTTCCTCATTATTCTCATTGAAACAATCTTGGTGATGGCAAGTGGAGCATCCAAATGATTCTGCACGTGCCTTGTGAATAATGTTCTTAAGTAACTTGCAATGTGCTTGGATATCCTTGATGTCATCAGGTAGGCCAGAGAGCCTCTCAATAAGGCATTGCTGAAGAGCCTCGCATCTAACTTGGTCTTGGAGTGCCTTGATGTTAAATCTCTTCCATATTCCTTTTGGTTGCTTATGGTGTTGTGGTGTATGCTGCATGTCCATGATTGTTCTAACTAAGCAGTGGTCCACCCAACAGTCATCTGCACCTCTCAAGACTTGAGTGATATGGACATTGGTATGATCACAGACTCTGATAATAATATAGTCAAGAAGGTGCCAGTGATTGGAGTGTGGATGTTTCTTATATTTGTCACCATCTAAAGATAGTATTTGTGACGAGCAAGTCATGCTCTGCACATTTGCTGAGGAAGAGGATACCATTATAATTGAATTTCCCCACCCCCTCTTTCCCAGTGGTGCTGCTCCAGAGTTCAGTGTCACCCAACTCTTGTGTTGAGGTCACCCATGAGGATGAGCTTGTCTTCTTTGGCAGTGGCGGTCAGGACTGTGTCAAGAGCACAGTACTATTGTTCCTTGTTGACTTCTGCATCCTCAAGTGTGGGGGCATACACACTGATGACAGTAGCATACTGGTTGTTACTGAGCTTGAGGCAGAGTCATAAGACATACATTAATGCCCACAGGGAGTTCTGAAAGCTGGCTGACAATCTTGTTCTTGATGGCAAAGCCAACCCCACGAATGCACCTTTCTTCAGGTTACTTTTCTTTCCAAAAAAGGATATAGCTGCCTCCTTTTTCAGCTGGCCTTCATCTGCCCAGTGGGTCTTGCTTAGGGCAGCTCAATGTCATATTTTTCAAGTTCTCTAGCTACTATGGCGGTTCTTCTTTCAGGACACACACTCTTCGGGGAGTCCATGACAATGGAGGCATTCCACATGGTGAACTTCAGTACTTTATTTTGTTGGTTTTGGCTATGAGTAGAATGATCCCACTGGATGCGGCAATCCAGCCAAGGGGGGTTGAGACAGCCTATGTTTTGGGCACCTTTTCTAGCCCCTTCCCCATTCAGGGGGGATCCTAACGAGGGCTGCTTAGTTTAGTTTGCTGGACAGAATAAGTGGGGACTTTTGAGTCTCAAACCAGCACAATACGTGCTGAGTTTCACCCAATCTCTCTTAAAAAGTAAATAGTAGGATATGCTTACTTTCACTTCCTAGTGGACAAAGACAAAGCAACAAAAATTAATTAATTGTGGTCCCAAGATGATTCATGTTCCGTAAAAGATTTAAAGTCTGTAGGCCTATATATAATGTAACAGACCATGTTAATGCATCTCTCCTTGTAACTCTCCTATTTCTTTGTAACGTTTTCAATTGTAGTTTGCTCATTTTGTTATTGTATTTGTTATTATAATAAAAAGATAAATTTGGATTTTTTTTGTTAATTATTCACTGAGGAAAATATGATGCCGAGTATCCAGGTGTGTGTGCTGGTGCACGTGCACGTGCGTGTGTGTGTCAAGTGAACCCAGAGTGGTCGGGCATTAGATATGCATAGTCACTTACATTAACAGGCCAACATCATAGTAGCAGTCTAGTTTACAGCTGTCTAGGAGGTCAACAGAGCCTCTCAAAGTTTATGTGCCACCATTCACCTAAAGCCTGGCATGTCCAAATTGACATGATTCCACAGGACTGCTATGGAGGGCAAAGGGGTAAGTATCAGAAAGGTTTAATTCATGCCTAGAATCTGTGATACTCAAGTGGTTTTTGTGAAAAGAGTGCTCCGTGTTTCTGTATGTATAAAAAATTAATAGGCAACATGCCAGTGCATGATACTGAAGAAAAAGATAACATCCTTCTAGGTTATGGTAAGGCTCTCTAGAAGCTGGTATTGCAAATAGCTCCCTCTGTCATCTCTCAATTCTTATAAAGAAATCTAAAAGCAAGAAATATGATGCCTTCCTGATGCATTTATATACAGTAATTCCTACAATGTTCACTATCAGCACACCTCATGTCCTTTTTTCTTGTTCACTCTGCCACAATTTAATGGCATGAAATCAATTTTTAACTAAGTTCAGAATTATAGAATCACAGAAAAGTGACCACCACCTTATTGGCCATGTCCACATGTGTATCTGACTGTGCAGTTGTTACTGCTCAGTCATTTAGTATTTACTTTAACAAGTACTAAATGAGTGTGCAGTAACCACTGTTACTGCACAGTCCCAACAGCACATGGCTTGTTTCTGACCCTACCATGCAATAGCATTGGCATCATGGTTCATGCCTGCCGCCAATGCCACATCAACGAAGTGAGGAGCCACATCGCTGTAGCTCTTTACCACAGTTATGTAGGGTCTCGTGTAGACGTGTCCCTGGAAGGAACCTCAGGGGATCGTCTTCCAACCCCCTGCTCCAGACATCATTCCTGTCTAAACCATCCCAGTCAAATATCTGTCTAAAGATAAAAATAGGAACAGGCCAGGAGGACTCAAGTGCTCACCAACACTGTCCTTGGTAGAAGACGGTCTTGAATGAAGGGTCTCTGCCATGGTAGGTCACAAATACCACGGAGCAATCACTGGGATATGTAATACCTGATATCTACCAATCAAGCCTTGATTATTAGAAACATGTGATACATTTGTAAGAAAATCAGAATTGTGGCAAAACAAAACTGAAAATCAGATCAGGGACAAAATAAACAAATAAATAAAAAAACACAGGCAATGAGTTCAATGGTTTCAGCAGGGAAAGGAGTATCACCAGGGACTACCTGTGTGGTCTTAAGTAAATTACAGTCTCTCCAGGCCAGATTCTGGTCTCCGCTACAGTGAACAGAATTAAATCCATTGAAGTCAAATGAGAGCATACTACTTTATGACACTCTTTGATATCTTTGCAGTAGAAGTACTGGGAATATGGTATTGTCATTTTCTCTCTCTCCAGCCCTAAAACAGGCCAAATTTGCCAGGTTTGGCTGAATTTCATTATAAGTTTTTGGTTCATTTGATCTCAAACTCTAGGGAGGGAAAACAAAAGGAAATGTGTGTATGGTCCCCTACAGATGACCCCCACCTGAGTTTGAAACAGATATAGCTATTACTAATTTAACAAACTCCATTGTGTAAGACTGTTCAGGACCACCAATCAAGTTCAATGAGATGCTCCTCCATTTTAGAATGAATGGAGTTACATTATCCGGAGACATTGGAGATGCTGTAGCTAAGCAATTTAGCTGATAAACTTTAAGGCAAGTCTTCAGATTCTGGTACAATCCTGAAATAGTGGATTTGATTCTATCCTGTCTTCTGTTATTCCTGGACTTCCTGTGGGACCTAAAACAGCCCAGTGTCTTCAAAAGTAAAATATTATTAATGAGTTTTCAAAGATGTTCACCACCCTCAATGCCCATGGAGTACAATGGGAGCTGCAAGGAGTCAGCACCTCTGAAAGTGAAATCCATTTATAGTATGGCTCTTTCCACTCTGGGCTTCCCAACACCACAATAGTTTTGACCAACTCTTCTGGTAAGTCTTATTTATGTGAGGAAGCCCATTAGTTACACTGGGACTATTTATCCACATAACAGCCAGATATGCAGGATCTGCCCCTTGATTTCAGGGGATACAATCCTGGCTCCAAAGAGGTCAATTTCGTGCGTAGATGAAACGACAGGCATGTGTGCACAACACTTTAAAGCAGGCTAAATGCTTTTGCACCACTTTAATGGTGTCATGTTTGCACGCCTCGGTGGCATATTGTGCATTAATTCTAGCTGCTGTAGGAAATTTGGCAGCATAATACACCTTAAATGACTTGGGGCACAGCAAACCGCTGCTGCCTCTACAGCTGCGGAGCGCAGCGCCAGGCTCTGTGCAGCTCAGGGGCTCTGCAGAAAGCCTGGCAGGCAGCCTGGCAGCAGCCTGGGAAAGCAAGCTCCACCCAAGAAATGCCATGAGCCTGATCTTTTTTTTCTACCTCCCTGGAGCCTGCCAGCCTGCCTGAACTGAACAGGGGCCCGGGGTCCCCTCCATGGCTGTGGTGCCCCCCATAACTGCATGAGTGGGTGCCACCTTGCAGGGGGGGGGCACTGCTGCTGCGGAGGGAAGCACCCCTGCCCCCAACCCAGGGATCACTCCACCTGCCAGCAGCTCACCCTCCCCTCCCTGCTGGAGAGGCAGGTAAGTCAGCGAGGTGTGTGCACATCGTGGGGCTTTAAAGGGCCCTAAATTGAAGCAGTGTTTTTTTAAAACCCACTGCTTCAATTTAGGGCCCTCGTCTCGTCTACACATGCCCTTTGACATCAATGGGGCCAGGAAAGTGGGATCTCACTTTCAAGATTTTACAGTCTTGTCCTTGCAAAACTGAGATAACAGTACTGACCTACTTCACAGGACACATTAATATCTATTACATATGTCTTTGATGTCCTCAGGTGGAAGGTGCTGCAGAAGTGCAAAGTGCAGTTAATAAAGAGTTGAATGTTGCTTTGCATCTAGTGTGATCCTCTGGCATGAAAGCCTGAAGGCCCTAGAAACTAAACAGCTTCAGGTTGAGCACTTCCACTTGAAAGGGCTGTGTTTCAATGCGGGAGCACTGTGCCTGCATTGTGTGTGTTGCAAACTTGTCCAAAGGAGACACAGAGGTGGCAAAAGTTCTTTCTTGGGGACCTTCTTCTGTGTTGAAACTGGAAAATGCTCAGCGGGCTCGGCCAGCTGCTGGAAATTCCTCCACAGACACTGATGTGCAGCACTGCTCCAAGACAAATATCTCTGCGTCCCACACTTTGTCCATCTGTTTCACATTTCCAGGAGTTAGCGTTCCACACACAAGTGTGCTAAGAGACTGAGAGAGCAAGCTGGACCAACAAAGACTCATAAAAAACCCGAGCTATTTTCCAAACGTTGTATATAGGACCACTGTCCGGGGCTAGCATGGATCAGGAAATCTTGGTGAAAAACCAGAGAAATTCTCTCTCTTCCTTCTGAAGTATAAAACATTAACTTCCACTTCAGAGTGACACAGAGATCACTAGCAAAATCACACTGATGTCATGACTGAGTGACTCTGCCCCTGATAAAAGGCTACTAAAGTGAAGGCAGATACACCCAGAATGAAGTTGGCCCTATGTTTCTATCACCAGAGCTGACGTCTGTAGTGGTGTTATATGCAAAGCCATAAAACATACCTGGTGCTGGCTAATAAAAATTAAAAGAAAGGACAGGGTCATTTTTGTAGTTCCCTAGGTACGCCCCTCAGATGGTTGGAAACTGGACTGAACTGCTCTGTGGCTTCGTTTTCGGTAATTGTCCCTCACGTGGTGCATGCTGGGGACTGGCGAATGGATTTCATACTTTTTTGGCAGCAGTGCTCCATGCTGCATTAAGAGTTCATTAATCTGCTTGCCACCAGGCCCCGGTGAAAAGAGGAAATTGTTTCTCACTTGCTGAAAGACAGAGAACAGAGTTTGGAGGGGAAGAAGAACCAATGGGGAAAAACAAGAGATGGAGAGACCTGTCCGGGGACAACTGGTGTCACTTTTTTGGATGGTACAGGGACTAGCGTGTGAATCTTGGGAATGTGACAGACTGCTCTACAGAGTGCTACTGTGTCATTAATGGACCCAGGACTCGGGGTTTGGCTGCAGGTCATCTCTGGTTAGACTGTGTGACTGAAACAATGAGGGCCTATTTCCAGATGGAGGTGACAAATGAAGAAATGAAGGAAGGGGTGAAAGCTAAGCCTATAGAAATGCACTTGTAAAGGAAGAAAAGGGTAACTTGACTTGATGAATGGAAAAAAAAACAACTCACTCACTTAAGAAGAAAGGGGCTGGGGAATCTGAGCATGGTGATTTACTGGGGAAAGGCAGGGTGGCACTGCTGTGTGTTATGTTTGCCAAGCAATGGCCAGTCACTTGAATGGAAAACAGAGTCCGGGCTTTCTGTCTGGTTATCCAGCACCCTCCTGCAGCCAGGACTTTGAATGGGTCTGAAGGCCTGAATTTTGTTTTTTTTTAGCTTGGCTATGCTTCCTAAACCATTATCCAAATGTTTGGGTGCAGGACGTGGAGCTGGAATCCATGTGAGAATGGAGACTCTCTCTACTTCTTGGTACTAAATGAGTGGTAGGAAACCAGTTCTCACAACTCTTTTGCACCTCAAAACATAAAAGACTCAGTCCTGATGAAGGTTCGAGGTGGTTCTCATCTTATCCAGACTCCCACAAGACAAAGGAGCCTTTCAGCCCAAGAGCACCTTCAAGTCTTCTACATCCATCAAAAGACATGTCAGGACTTAGTTCTCAAGCTTTGCTCACCAGCTACAGTCATTCTTTCCAGGTTTTACATTTAAACAGCCTTTCTTGGCAGTCATTGATCCCACAAATAATTTTTACCCAGATCCAAATAACTTGGAAGACTTGTGCGCCATTATTCACAAAGCAGATTTGGGACTGGTCCTGGGACATTGCAGTGAACAATAAAGGCCCAATAAGTAGGGGTGTGTGAAGCGGGCCCTATTCGACGTGGATTCAGCCTGAATCAGGGACAGTGATTCGATTAGTTGATTTGGATCACTGTCTCTGACTTGATTCGGCCGAATCCAGATCTGAAGATTGGACACTGATTTGCAAAATCAGCGATTCAGACACAGACACAGCTTTAAATGTTTTTTCTACATACCTCGAGGTACCAGCACGTCTCGTGATTGCTGTGATGCAGGGGTCCTTGGAGCATCCCACAGGAGTGAAGGCGGGGCCCTCCACGTGCCCGGCGGTGAACCCAAAAGTGGACTGGAAGTATTTTCAGTCCACTTCCAGGTCCACGGGGGACTGTGTGGGCCCCCATCCTGTGCCCCCCCAACATCCCCGGCTCAGTCCACGGAGGACTGTGTGGGACCCCAGGTGCCCCCCCAAGATCCAGTCCCCAAGCCAGGAGGCATCGGACGGGGGACAGCACACTCCCCAGCAGACTCAGAAGTGCTTCTGGTCCACTTCTGGGTCTCCTGCCGAGTGCACTGGGGAGCCCCCCGTGCTTCTGCGGGACACTCCACGCACCCCAGCATTGCAGCACTCACGAGCCCCTGCTACCTAGAGGCAAGTAGAAAAAACATTTAAAGCTGTCTCTATGCCTGAATCTCCAAATCTTTCCAAACTTCTCTGTATTAATTCGGAGGGTTCCTATTTGATTTGGAGAGATTAAAGGGTCCTTTGCTTCGATTCAGATTCGCCACCGAAACAGGCCAGATCTCCACCGAATCTAATCTGGGACTGAAGCTTCGCTCAGCCCTGCCAACAAGCACAGCACATTGCAGCATCGTAAAACAAAGTGAGGACGGTGGTTCTGGTTTAAATCTTACCTGCCGAAGTGAAATGGAAATCCTGATGAATGTTTCAGATTTGCCTCAGCTCTCAAATGTGTAAATTAAGCCTGTGGTTTTCCTCAGCAATCATGAATTAGTTTTGAACAATGAAATCCAGGAATAATTTGGGTCTGGAAGAATCCATTTTACCATAAAAATTCAGAGCAGAGGTTGCGGAAAAAATTCCCGTGGATGCCCAATGATAGCTGAGACCTTCCTTCCTTTTTTTCCTCCTCACAAAACTGGTTGCGTTAGCCATTTAGAAATAACATTTGCAGCATCAAAGTGATCCTGAACGTTACCATGTTCTACACATATCCTGACACTAATGGAGCCAGCTGGCTTCTATTCATAGTCTGGCCACTCAGAAGCAAGGAGGTGACATATTCACGACTAAGAGACACTGACACAGAACACCGAGTCTTGTACATCTTTTACCAGGGAACTTTCTTGATATCACTGCAAGAGAAAAGGCTGTCTTCCCTCAAACCATAATAAACTTTCCTGTCTTGTAATTCTTTTCACAGTGCTCAGCTTGTTTGAGAGAGTTTAATTTCTGTGCAAAGGTAAAGAAACATAAGGTGTGCAGCTGTATTTTTCTATTGACATTACACGCAACATTCAACAATACATGCATCACACTTGCTCATCCAAGGCATCGGGGGCATGCTTTTTTTTTTTTTTTTTTTTAATGATTGCAGTAGGTCAAATGAACGTGAACAACCCATGACATCATGTCTTCTAGCACTGTGTCATTGTAGATACTACCGAGCTGGAATATTCAGTTTCCCCATCACAAAGGGGCCTATAGTACCTAAGAGGCTTGATTGACTGTTAAATGAATGCCAGGCACTTCGTTCTCTGCAGCACATCATGATTAATTCATCTCCTACTCACAACCTGCTGCAAACGGTGTATTGGGCTCCATTCATGAACTAAAAAAGACCAGAGAAGTGCTCCTTCTACTTACAGTTGTGTTTCTCCTTAGAAGGTCACAAAATATACCAGAGCTGCAGGTGGTCTTATATAAACAAATCAATCCAGCCGGAGTTCAAGACTCAGCAAAATGATATTGTCAAGTGATCGTTTTGCTGAACTAGTCGGATGCCTATGAAACATCTGCAAATGCTAAATTTAAAATACAAATAAAGCCCAAAGTTGGAAACTCCTCATTTTTTTTGATGAAAACATTGTTTCGTGAAACAGCGTCTCTTGTCCAAAGAAAATCTAATTTTGAGTGTGGCTGAAAGTGGTAGACTCCAATACTGCACGGAAAACTGCTCCAGGATCGCAGAACAAGATGCAAGGGCTCACTTAGCGGGTTCTGATTCTTGAGTCAGGGCCTTAACCAGCCCCACTGCTAGGCAAAGCAAAGCAGGCTGTGGGGAGGCAATTAAAACAAGTTGCTAGTTCAGGATCCTTCCTTTGCAAACTACGAAGCCCAAAGAAAAAGGAGGACAAATAAAATCCTAGCCATTATTTATTCAGAATTTGGCTAAGACTTTAGGCCCAGTCCTGAGTTAAGTCCACAAGGTGTATCATCCCTGGCATCATATCATTGGGTACTCCTCTAACATTGAATTCTGCCCTGCTTCTCCCTGGCTCCAGGGGGGTAATTACTGGTGGAGGAGAACAGGAGGAAATGAATGCTCTGTTTGACCCTCAGGCTCTCTCACGTTAGTTCAGTGGTGCTGGTTATCACCGGCATAGATTCACTGCCCAGCTCAAGGGAGAAGAAAAGGATTAGACCACAGGGTGAGCACAGGATGGGACCAGAGGGTGACAGAGGGAGTCAAGAAGTCACTGGGGAGAATGAAGAAATTGCATGGAAAGGGCTGGGAGGAGAGGCAAATGATAACTTGTCAGTCCCCCAGGGTAAGGAAGGGGGCCAGGAGAGTCTTTTTCTGCAGGTGCCACCAGCAGCCTTTTATTTTGGTTTGAGCAGTATTCACAAGAGACGTTGAAACCCCAAATGATCCCATGCAAATCAGTGGGGTGAATTCTCCTTAAAAAATTTTTTTTCTAAATGCAAAAAAGGACTTTTTAAGTCAAGATCCTGTTTCCCGCCCCCACACCCCTCTTTTCCTTCTTTTCACCTGGCTTCTAATTCTTAAATGCTCGAGGCTGGCAAATGAAGTGACTTTGCTTGCTTCGGTACATCCGTTGCTTTAAATAGTTCAGCACAAGTGGGATTTTTCTGCTGCTCAGGGGAGACCGTGCATTGAAACAGCAGGTGGTGTTGCAGGTTAGGACTGGAGAAACTTGCACGGCTCCTGCCTGAACAATGTCTGGCTCTAACCACTGCTAATAGTCTCCACGGCCTCATCCGTGCTACGGCTTGATCTGTGCTAGTGCTCACAGCTGCGCTGCGTTCAGAACCATCGTCAGAGGTTTCCTGGCATGGTTTCACTATCCAGCCTTGCAGACTGGGATTTCTGTAGCAATTGTGTTAGCCGAAATCATGCTATTGACTTCCCCGCTGGGTAATCTATTGTGTAATTGGCTTATGCATTTATAGCGTTGCTTAAAGTCGCAGTAGGTGTGGACACAACCGGCTTTGAAAAACAGTTTCAAACACCGTTACAAGCCCTGCTTGTCTTATCTGCAATAGGCCGCTTTTGGAAAGATACTTCCCACTGTTCCCAGCACTGACAGAAGCGACAGTGTGCATAAGGTAATGGTGGCCTCTGGCATTTGTACCACGACACCGTGCAGTGGTTTCGGCAGCACACAGCCAGGACTTGAGCCACGGCGTAGCTCAAGCAGGCTTGTGTGATGGGTTTCTAGTGCCCTCGCTGTACCAGGGAAAACATTTCAGAGCAAAGACTGGTGCAAACACAGCCACTGGAGTGAGGAAGAATGGCCTGGTGGTTAGAGTACCAAAACTGAAGATACGTGGGCTTTAAATGCTGGGTTTTCTCTTCATCAGTCACCTTCATGTTGCAATGCTGATAAAAAGCTGCCTCTACTCCCACATTTTATCCTGGTTCATTTAGGGAAAGGAGGAGGGAGGACTGTGGGGAATCCTCCCAGTCCCGAGGGCTCCTAGCCACCACAGCAACAAGCACATTACAATAAGAACAATGAAGAAAGTTTTTGTTTTCGTGGGTTTTTTTCCCCCCAACTATGGGCACCTCTCAGACAGAGGTAGTTCACCATGTCAGTCTGAAGTCAGTCATAAGGCAGGGTAGGTACGAACATTTATAGACTAACTAAACAAGAGAGAGAGAGAGATACAGGGTCTTCATAAACTCCTTGTTCACTTTTAAACTTTAAGAACTTAGGTTGTGCACAAGGACTTTATGAAGACCCTGAATACATATATAGAGAGAGAGCATAAGGTTTCATGAACCCAAATTTACATCATCAGATGCTGTGAAAGGACAGCCTAGAACGCCATCGCTGTTCTCACCTCTAACTTTTACATAGCACTTCTACCGGTTGATCAATAATTCACCCATTCCTCCTTCCCAAATACCAAACCAATTAGCAATGCATATATGAATTATCTGGACTGGTCATGGAATAATAAGCTCCTATTACTGTCTCCCATTATACCACCCGTGCAACTTTGAGAGATGTGCAATTAATATATAGTACAATACAGAAATGCATACATGCTAATGATATATTCAGAATGGGACAAAGCAACAATTTTATTTGCTAATACATCTTTTCTGCTTTAGAAAGGAAGTAATGAACATTAAATGACCCATTCATTTGCCTAAGAACTGCTGAAAAGCACTGCACAATCAATACAAGAGATGATCATTTTTACGCATCAGATAATCTTATCTACAAGGTTAAGATAATATTATGTTAATGTATCCTTGCATTATCTCGCAAGCGTTTGACTCCTTTGAGCAGGATTCATTTAGTTTTAGCAACGTGAGAGCATGTTGTCTCTTGGACGACGGTTTCAACTGAGCTCTACAGGCTTAATTTTTTTGCTCTTGAACAAGTGCAGTAAACACTAGTGAAAACACAGTGTAGGCAAATGTCAGACTTAACCTACTGTAGCACCAAATGGATGTGAAGAAAGTGAAGAAAGACTCCATTGTTGCTGAAGTATCTCTCTCAAAGTCAATTCTGGGTACTTGTTGTGAATAACAGCTAAACAGAAATGATAAAACAGATTCTAATATCCCACCTTCAACCCAGTCAAACATAGGCGCAGAAGGCATTGAGGGAATACTGTTCATGCGCGTTCATGCTGCTCATTCAAAAAGGGAATGAAAGATTTGCTTTTGAGTGTGGTCCTCTTCTGCAGAAGACTGTCCAGCCTGCAAACTGAATGAAGCATAGATTGAGGGCTTTGTGCCCTTCTACTTACGCAAAAGCAACATAGCCAGGGTGCCGTAGGGTTTCTCCACAGTGCGTTTTGGAAAGTACCCAGAGCCTTCAAGTACTTACATGGTAGCTGCATAATATTGTACATTTAGAAGTCCCCACATACTCATTTGCCTCCCTAACTACAGCCAAAAGGCTTTTTATGGTCTGTTGGGTCAAAAAGCATCTTCTTAAAAAGTCCCTCTGCACAGGTAGGTTCATTAAGCCTCTACCAGGTCCAGCAAAAGTCTCTCCAGCTCACCAGATAAATAGAATGCCTTAAAAGGTCTCTGAGTTACCTTAAGAGATGGTCTACAGCATTTTCCCTCAAGTTTCCCACCTGTGTCAATGTCAGAGGTAGGAGATGGGCAGCTGGCGTCTAGTCCTTTCAATCTGCCCACATCTAACGGGCTTTTATGAGAACTGGTAACTGGTCTTTTCTAACACTGCGTCTGCTACTACCTTTGGCGATAGCTAAAGAATGTGAAAGGCATCAGTGAGTGATCACATCAATCATAAACTGGGTTCAGAAGATCAAATTCAGCTCCAGTATTGGTGAATTAAATTAATGGAGCTGGAATCACTTGCATGAGTCAGAGAGAAGTCATTCACAGATGCCTAGTTGGGAGCAGATATCAAATGCGGTTCCCAGGGGGTTTGTTTTGGTTCCAATACTGTTCAACATCTCCAGGAATGATTTGGATGATGGGATTACGTGAACACTTAGCAAATTTGCAGTTAACACCAAGAAGGGTGGAGTTGCAGACACTTTGGTGGGTGGGACTAGAATCCAGAGTGACTGGATTGGAAAAAAGGGAAGAAAAATGTTCAACAAGGACAAGTGCAAAATCCCACACATGGTGTGAAATAATTGCTTGCACAAATGCATACTGCACAGAAAGTCTTCAGTACCGCCGAGAAAGATCTGGGGGTTACAGTGGACCATAAGCAGAGTATGAGCCAGCAGTGTGCCTTTGTTGCAACTTAAATGAAAAATGAAAAACATACTGGGCGCGTCTACACAGGCATTTACTTCAGCCTAGATTTACTGTGCAGTAAGGTACTGTACAGTGGGAGTGTCTACATGTGCCTCCTGCAGCACAGTTATTACTGTACTGTCATTTAGTACTTGCCTTAGAAAGTACTAAATGATGGCACAGTAACAGCCATTACTGCGTCATCCCAGCAGCACACAGTTATTTTTAGCAGCTATGTCACCGTAGCAATGCACTATAGCGAGGAGGTTCATTGATACAGCTTTGTAGCATCAGCATCATGGTTGTGCCTGCCAGTGCTGTGCTGCTGTAGTCACGTGTAGCATCACATGTCAATGCATCTAGTAAGGATTTTTGGATAGCTGTCTACACGTTTAGGGATTAGGCAAAAAATTTGCTGCCAGGTCCCTGCAGCCCTGCAATGGGCCCCTGTGGCCCCCAAGGGGAGCTCCAGGCTCTGGATGAAGCTGCCATCACTCAGCAACCCTCTTTAGAAGCAGCCCTGCTCCCTGCTCTCTAGCCAGCACCTTCCCTGCACAGGAGCAGTGTGCCCAGCACAGCGGCAACATACAGCAGCTCCCTGCTTGCCCACTCTGCCTGCTCACGCTAGGGCTGCTCCAGCCCCTGCCCCTGGCAGCAATGACCAGTGCCCCACACTTCTGCTGGACATGGTGCTAGCCTTGCTGGTCCCAGCAGGGCCCCCCATCCAGGCCATAGGAAAGCTGCACACCTACCAGCAGGTCCAGGACACCAGGTGTAAGAGGCCCTGGCCAGCCACCTCCTCCTGCACACCCTGCTCTAGCCGGCCTGCACCACTGCCCAAGGACCCCTTCACCCCCTCCCCTGCCCACTCCCTGTACCACTCTCGTTACAGACACGTCAGAAGAACAAGTCTTTATTTCCCTCATCCAACAGACCCCTTTGCCCCTTCCCTCCCTCACACAGAGCCTCTCCCCCACCCACCCCACCCTTCAACAATTAAAAAACCCTCTTTCTCATGGAAACTATGTATAAGGTGTGTTTTTTGTGGAGTCCCAGCCATGGGGTGGAGACATCTAGGTGGCAGAGCCCAGGGACAGGTGGCCAGCATGGCAGCCTCTGGCTGTTCACCCATGGGTCTGCACATTGCAGTGACTCCAGCAGGTGGGGGGCTCACCCAGGGGTGATGGTGCTCAGTGCTCTTCTGGAGCAGGCGGCTCCCCCTCCAGCTGGTGGACAGCAAGGCCAACATCCAGTCCTGACACTGCCTTGGGAAGCTCTGGCTCCATGCCTGCATGACGCCAAGGTGAGCAGCAGGCCTGGGCCCAGGTGGGTGGCAATGAACCTGGGGCAGGGTCCAGGAGGTGGCAGGAGGCAGCAAAGGGCCTCCTCTGAGGTCCAGGTGGGGGTTTGCTGCAGTGTGGCGGGTGGCTGCTAGGAGGCTTGCAGTGCTAGACATGGGGGCCAGGCAGCAGCAGACACAAATGAGACCGCCAGGCCAAGGATGGTGTCCAAGGTCCGATGGTCATTATCCATCACCTGCACTGCCTGGCCCATGATGGCATTCTGCTTCTGCAGGACCTGTATCCACTCCCGCCCTGGGGCCAGGAGCTCAACCCAGAACTCCAAGTCCTCTGCCCACCACCTCTCCTCCCAGGCCAGGTCCTCCTCCTGCCAGGCCTGGGCAATCTTCTCCTGCTCCTTGGCCACTGCCACCAGCTGCTGGAGGAGGAGGATTCTGTTCATGGTGCGCCTTTGGTGCAGCCAGTGTATCTGGAGGGCCCTGGCAGTGGGTCACGGTGTCCCTGAGCCAGCATCCCCACTGATTACTCTGGCCTCTTCCCCACATCCATATGCTTGGTCTGCAGAGCCAGGAGACAGAAGCCTTTTTGAAAGTTTGCAACATTTCAGAGATAAGATGCTCTGTACCAGGGTCCATGCACTGCCTGGCTTCAGATGGGGTGTCAGCCAAGGACCATGGTAAGTTGGGTAGGTAGGCCTGGGCCCAGGCAGGTGGCCAGCTGAGCTCCCCATCACCCATATATTCCTCTGGGGCTGGCAGGCCGCTGGGTGCTGGCCACAGGCAGTCTGCCTTCCCCAGACCATTCCCAGGGTGATACAGGCCAGGCTCCTGGCAGTGCCTGCTGCCATGGCTCCAGATCCCGCTTCCTGCCACTCTCCCCCTGAAAGCCACCTGCTCTGCTGTTCTGCTGCCAAGCTCATGGTGCCTTGGCTCAGGGCATGTGGGGCTCCTGGACAACTGGGATGAGGAGCTGGCCATGTCCCTGCCTTCCCCACAGGAGGCCTCTCCAGGGAGATGCCCCAGAGCCAGCCTCTTGCCACACCAGCACTGTGCCCTGAGCCTGCTTCTGCTGCACATGCCCTGGGCAGTGTGCAATCAGCTGTTTGTGCAGGCTGAAGGGTGCTCAACCCACTATGCCCTTCTGCTTCTGATCCTCATGGTGCCCCAGGCACACCTGCACTCCTGGTTTAGGACCCTGAGCTTCAATGGCATGGGGAGCAGTCCCAGGCTGCCCCACAACCTCTGCCACTGCCTGGAGAGCTACCTGTGGCAGTGCTACATGTTCCTGCCCCCCCACTGCTGAAAAATACATTGCCACTGGCATCAACACCTTCCTCAAAGTGTGAGCAGCCCAGGACCTCCTAGCTATGGGGGCATGGGCTGCTCAGTAAAGTTTTGCCCTTTGTGCCCCCTTTCTGTGTGCTAGGGGGGCGGGGAAAGGGAGTGCAGCCAGTCAGTCAGGGAGTGGAGGCATGGGTAGGGGCCGGGGCTTGGCCCTCCCCCCTAGTGCAGGGTTAGTGGTTTAGTGTGGTCCCTCTCATCGGTGATGGCATGCAGTTGTGCCCAGTGTCCTAGGCTTGTGGTGCACGGTGTGCAGGCACCCAGCAGGGGGCATGTCCCTGGGAGGAGCTGGCACTGCTGATAGCCATCCACTTAAAAATCTCACCCCTGCCTAAAATTTATATTTTTGCTCCCTGTTGAGGCAAGGCATATCTTAGATCGCTATCCTGCCAGAGGTTAACAATTTCTATAATTTGGCTGTTTTTTAGCTTATTTGTTCCATCTTCCTGATTGCTCTTTGTGTGAAGTCAGCTTCATTTTTTCTTTGTGGAGTCAATCAATCAATCTGCATGTGTAGCCCATTCAAACAGCAACAGGGGAGGGAGAAATAATTTAAAAACTGGAAAATGAGGCTGGGGAGCCAAAGAAAGATTTTTTAAAAATTGGCAGGGTACCTCAGTGTGTTATGATGGTCCTGTTCTGTGTTTGTACAGTGCCTGATACAATGGGGTCCTATTCCATGCTTGACATTACTGCAATACAAATAACACTACTAAGACAGTACTTTGAATTTATTTTTGCAAAACTAATGGAGTATCAAGTTGACCAGGTCCCATTAATGTTCAATTTCCTGTCTTTCTAAGGTTTAGGATAGCTGATTGTTGCCAGCTCTCAAAATTTTATCAACAGTACTCCAATATTTGGTGTTATTTTCTCACTTGGTCCCAAACCCTGGAATCTGGGGATTATATGAGAATCTTAACTTTATTTTGTATAAAATGTAAATATCTAGGTTATTTGGCTGGTAAAGCAAAGCTGGAAAATAAGGCCTGATTCCATCCTACAACTCAAAAAGCAATGCATGAATAAATAAAAACTATAAAGTATTTTTTTTTAAATGATCATCATTTTTAAGGTCATCTCAGGATTCATGGGGTCAGCAGTGACTCCTCAAATTTGAACATTTGGAGTTGGCAGCGCTGAGATTTTAGCTATCCAGGCAGTGTGGATGGATGAATGGAGAGAGAATGTGTACAGGAAAAATTACAAAATGGGAGCCTAAAGTTGGGGTTTCAGCTGAGATCTGCACACCTATTTAAGCAGCAAGGCTTTTAACACTGCTGAACAACCAACAGCTCTAGCATAAAAATGCTTAGTTTTGTAACACAGCAGAAGAGCTCTTATAGAAACAAGTTTACAGCACTGCTCTGAAATAGAAACAGAAGAAACAATCCTGGTTTAGCACCAAAATACATCTTAACGATGTTTTTCATCTAGTATTGTGTCCTTTTCTTTATAAACAGGGGAAGTGTCTTGGCTATACACCATAACACTGCAGAGGGGACACAGATACTATGCAAACAATGAGAGTAAATATTAGTTCGCAATTTTGTAATGAAACCATTTTTTTTTTTTAAATGCAAAATGACACTAACTTTGTTTTACTTGAACTAGACTGCAATCCTTTTTCAGAGACCCGGTGTGGTGCAGAAAAAGTAGAGAGGCCAGAGAAGATACATATCCTCCATACTGCCTATAGGTAAAAGGAAAAAAACAAACATTGTTAAAAAAAAAGTAGTGGATTTTTTTTGTTTTAGTACAACAGCAATACCTCAACTCAGCCGCGGATCAAGTAATTCTGTAAGTCTGACGGCTCCTATCTGCAGGCAGTCTTAGTAGAACACGAGGTGTAATTGAGATGTGTATCTCTCAGGGGATACTTCCCATAAAATAAAGAATCTTAGCCAGTCTGAGCACAGATGCAAGTCTCAGACTTTTTTACTTCTGTTACAGTTGGGTTGTTGAAAGAAAAGAAAGAAAGAAAGAATTTTTGCATTAAGTCCACTGCACTTTCCAAAATCAATCACACACTGTGTGATATACCCAGCTAACTCACTCTCGTGCTGCATTGTAATACCAAAGTTATAGGGGGTGGGAAGTAAAACAGGGGATTAGCAACAGTTCAGTTGCCTACATCACTGCAGGCTTTCCTTTCTGACTTCATGGGACTTACGTTTAGACCTGGACAAAAGGTTAAGGACTTAAGGTCTGATGCCTTCCACTGGTTTCACTGGGCTTTGGATCGGGCTCTTGATCAGCAGCAATGGACACTTGACTTCCCCCAGACTGGAAAATGGCAGTGAGGGGATCGTTCTTTTTTGCAATGTGGCCACAGCCAAACAAACCATATGCCTCACCTAACTCAAAAGGGGACGTCAAAGCAGGTGGTGCGAAAGAAATGAGCTGCACTGATTCCTGTAAGACAAATATACCAGTCCCCACTGGGGATGAAGCAACGTTCGAGCCTAAAAGCCTTCCAGCAATAACTGTGCTTCAGTATTGTTACTGCACAATCCCAGCTGTAAGATGGAGGGGACCAAAGAGAATACTAGAAAGGAACTTTATTGAAATGAGGGGAAAAAACCCTGACAATTGGAAGATTTGTTAAAATTAGTCCCAGTACACAAAAGCCACCAGTCTGATCTGCCCCAATTCAGTCCTAGGAGAGTTAAAGCTCTCATGCTGTGGAATAAAAAGAGGTAGAGACAGATTAAGGCCAAAGTTTTTATAGGGCTTCATGGATCAAAACCACCTAATATCACTTAGAATAATACTGACATCTATTAGAGAGGGATTTTAAAGGACTATCCAGTGGAAAGGTAGAAAAAAAAACCACCCCATGCTTCTAGCAAGTAAGAGATTGAAGTTATAGTTATGAAACTTGGATTTGGCCAAGCATGCTTAAGGGTGAAAGAAAGCTATGGGAGATGGATCGGACTATTTCTAAACGTGCTAGCAAGAGGCCATGTACTGTGATACTGAGTCTTTGCTGCTGAAAAGTCCAAAGGACCCATGTTGTGATCTACTGGCGCAAATCGATGAAGCTATGGGTCAAAACTCATCCGTTCTATTCCTACCTTTCCCAGTGATCAACAGAGGTGATGTGCCTCAGTTTCCTCAACTCTAACAGGTGTATGATAAAACTAAGCATGGGACTTTTCAGGGATATTGTGGAGCAGGTGCTTCTGAAGTGCTCTGAAGCTCCTGGCGAAGGGTGCTGTGTGAATTATTACTGACTCTTCTTGTTAGGGGACGGCCCCTTTCAGACAGCAACGCATTTCTCTTAGTGCCACTTCCATGCTCTTAGGTTTCCTTTTCCCTCGGCAATTCCTCCTCGGTGCGGTTATACGTTTCCCCTTACCCATACTGGGATGTGTTGATCTCTCCAGTGTGGCCCGTTTCACTGGGGGTTTTAAAGCAGATCACACCCAAGGTGCCTTTTTCTGCTTTCTGTTATCTCCGGTGCTTCCTTTCCACCCAGTTTTATCAGGAAGAGACCCATTGTTTTTCAGATTTGCATGAATTATTGTTCTTCCTCCTTGCTCAGTGGATTCCCATTGTTACTATGTGAGCTGCATGATTATCCACAGCTGGAAATTCACTTTGGTAACCATATAGCTATTTCCTGTATTTTTAGAATGAGCTTTTTCTCCTCACTGATATCTAGTCCCAATAGTACTTGTTTTAAATAGAAACTTATATTTATCTATCATGCACCATGGCGTGGCATGCCTAAAGAGACCTCAAAATAATTCCCCATCCCGTAGCATGCAATGGAGACCACATTGGCTGGCTGGACTGGCAAGAGAGATGGGCTCACTGCTTTTCGTGCCTTCAATGGCTACTTTGCTCCCAGCCATCTCATAACTGAGCCCTTGCTACCTCCCTTTCAGTTCAGATGCTAACTGCAGAGTTAATAACACGGCTGTTCCAGAAACTAGGCTTTGTCTAGAGAGAAGGAATTAGACAGTCTGGCTGACCACCACATAGTGGGGGCTCACACCAAAATAATATTAACGGTACAGGGGCAATTACATGCCACTTCTTGGACTAGACTTGCTTTGATCAAGCCTATCTGACCTCATTGGTCCCAGAGTCTGAACAGGCATACATTCATAGATGTTAGGGTTGGAAGGGACCTCAGCTGATCATTGAGTCTGACCCCCTGCCCTGGTGCTTGTCCAGTTTCCTCCTGAAGACCCCCAGAGTAGGGGAGAGCACCACCTCCCTTGGGAGCTCAGTCCAGACTCTGCTGGGGGTTTCAAGCACAAGAAATGCACTAGCAGCAATCCCACAATTCTCTGTTTCTGACTCCCAGTTTCTTTGCATCCTACTTCCTGTCTTAACTACACATAATTAGCAGCAAGTACAGAAGGCAAGACAGCAGTAGGCAGATTGCTTGGGCAAGGGCTCCATTTCAAGGAGTAGGAAGCATAATATGGATAGCTTTAGCATGAGCCAAAAGGGGAAGACAGAGATGGGGAGGCCCAGGCCTCACGGTTTGATCTGCTTGAGGATGACAATGAGAGTTGACCCTACAAATCAGTGCCAAAATACCCATAGTCCCCTTACATCGCACCAATCAGCACTTAGTTATTCAATGCAGAGATACTGCTTACCACCTACCTGTACAACTAGCACAACTAATGCCGTGGAGCTCACTGGTGAGCTGTAGTCCCAAATCTACTCTTTTGACATTTTTTTTTTCTGATTGTTGTATATATGTATGCTACCTAACTTTGGAGGAGACCCTTCCACATGCATAATATCAGCTGGCAGCAGTGTGCTGATGAAGTACCATCTAGGGGATACCCTAATCCTCATGAGTAATTCAGGCAGAAAGATGCAGGTGGAGCCAGGTGAGAATCTGGAGATCCATCAGGTCCTGAAGGGTTCATGCATCTCTTCAGCGCCCAGTGTGCTGGGTTTTATTTTTGGCACATATTTGGACTAGAATGGGACATACTTGGGCAAATCTTGCTTCCAGAGCAGTTCTTTCATGGGAACGACTAATATCTTAACAAAAGGCATCACACCCTTTGCAAGCCTGTGCTTTTTTGTTTCCTCCTCACTTTGCCCGAGGCAGTAGGGCTGACAATGACAACTCTTTCTACTATGATTCTTCCCTATCATCTCCTTTCTAATGTTAGGGTGGGTCCTTTATGCATACACTACCTTAGAGGCCCAGAGCACACAGCACACATGGATAAAAGGAGTAACAAGCTAACAGCAATTTTACCAAACAACAAGTAGCTAGCAAAAGACCTCTCAGAGCAATAGCCATCGCTCAGTTCTATGAGTGCTGCATTGCAAAATTGAGCCGTATCATGGAAAGGCGTCAAGTAAAAAGGAACCCAAAACAAATCAACCCATCATTTGGGGCTGGGAATCAAACTTAGCTGCTAGCCCCTATTATTAAAGTGGGTTAAGCTGAAAACTCCTGAATAGAGGGATTCGGAGAAGAGACTACCTTGATAATATACAGTGACCCTTCAGCTCCAAATGCTGTTGTTCTGCTCCATCCCTTTTATGAAGACAAGTGTCAGAAAAAGGGTCGATTTTTTATGAAGAAATATTTTGCCATACCAGCGTCTCTGTGTGCACACCATTTTGCGGCTGGCCCAGCTTGGGTTAGGGAATGCACGCAGGGAGTAGGGGTTAAACATACTGAAGAAGAAAGCTTCCCGGGAACTAGTCCCTTTATAATGCTATTGGGTACACAAGGAGGATAAGCTTTGACAGCTTAGTTTTAAACAAGAGATAACATCAAATAGACCCACGGGACTGGTTCCAATTAACAACCCAAACAAAAAGAACAGCTGCACCCAGAAAGGCCCATGCTTCCAGCCGTATTTCATTTCAACCACATACAAAAAGTCGTATGAAATACAAGGTCTTTTTTTCCCTTAAATTCCACAGTGCGCTCATAGGAAGTTGTCACATCATACGGCATAGAGATGTACAGTCAATTAAGCAGGCATTTCATTAGCATTGCTTTTCTCCTTATATTAAAATGTCTTAGGTTAATCAAACCATTACACTAGAAAGGGAATGCTACAAAAAGGAAATAACTGACAACTCTACCTACAAAACTCATGGCTTGATGTCGTTATTGTTCCTGGTTGCTTGTCAAGGTAAAGTATCTTGGGATTGTATTTCCTTGGAGTTTTTGCAATGATAATGAGAACAATTATATTTCCCCATCTGGAATCCATTAAATATGATTATGATTGCTGACTTTCCTATCCTTATTACTATCTGGATTAGCTAACCCCATTACAAAGACCATGCTCCCAAAGCTCAGTTGCAAATATGGTTATATGATTTCCTGTCATCCAACCAGTCTCCTGCTCGTCTTTCTGTTCGTGTACTATTGTAAAGTACATCACCCCCTGTCTCAATTATAAGATCCTTAATAGGTTCAAACTCCCAGGTGACCTACATTTGCAGGTGTTTAAGGAAAAATCAGCTGACCTATTCGGTAATGAGTCTTGCATTCCCTCAATCAAGCAGATGGCATCTTGCCTGTAGCTTGCAGGTGTTATGGGGTGGAACCTCGAATGTCTTGGCCTTTACATCAACATAGCACGCAGTATATGCAAAAAGTAAATAATGGACATTAAAGAGTAATTAGTACAAAGAAGGAAAAGACAGCAGGATTTCTATTGTAAATCGAAGAGACCATCAGTTCAACCCAGAAAGCTGTTTCAGTGTCTGATGGCTTCTTAAAGTCGGTGATGCTAATTCTGATCTCACTTGCAGCAGGGTAAATGGAACTAGTCTAGATCAGGGTGGGCAAAATACAGCTCACGGGCCAGATCTGGTCTGCCAAGGGATTTTGTCCGGCCCACGGTGGGTCCCCGAGTCCCACCCAGCCCAGGCACAAGGGGCAGCCTGCACCATGGTGCGTGCGTCTCTTCTCGACATCCCTGGACATGCAGCGGGGCTGGGGCAGTGCAGCAGCCGGATTTCCTTCCTGGCAACTTCCCAGCTGCTGCTGCTGCCCCCGAACCCAGCTGCTCGGGCACCCTGACCACCCACCCAGCACCCACTGCCAGGGGCAGGTACTTGCCTTAGCAGAGTCCATCATTTGGGAGATGAGAGACGGGACCGACTCACGAAGTTTTGATCCTAACCCAAACTTCCCTGAACATTTGCATGTCTTGGTATGTATGGTAGGAAACAGTGGCTGGAAGAAAGGTGCATTGGTAAGATACTGACCTTCATTTCTTGATTCTAGACAAATGACCTTGGGTCAGACTCGCAAAGGTTATTGCTCCCATCACTTATTAGGATTTGTATTAACTGACTCCAGGGGAAGCTGTTACAGTGCCCTGCCACAAGTTCAAATATACATTTAGATCAGTTCTCTTCCTGGATTACTTACTCTTCTGTACATCAGCTCTGATCTAATATTTCAAGCACTAATTTAGAGGTTGGTTGATGCATTATAGCTTTGCACAGCCAGCTCAGGACTTTCAAACTGTTTGCTTTGTGCTTTGATTACGCATTCATTTTGACTTGAAAAAGGATTATATAATAATAAGCAGCATTCCAACAGCAGCCAGTTGTAGCTGTTTCTATCTATAATGATTGTTTAATGACTATTTAAGATGTGCTGCCTGGAGTCGTCTAATCAGCCAGTTTTTATTAGCTTTCAGTGAATTCAGATGGGGATACCTATTCTGCAGTAAAACTTTAGGAAACAGCAAAGTAGGGTTTTATGGAGGAAATATGCAAAGGTCAAATGCCACTAATAATTATTTTTGCTTATTGTTGTAAGCATTTTGGGACAGCTGTCACTGTGACATCTAGGAAATACGTTTATCAGCATAAATTATGTGCATCCTTCATTCACCTGGGGAGAGTCAGGGTCTGCTTCCAACTTTATTGAAACCAGTGGGAACATCGTCATTGACTTTGGTGGGCTTTGGATCAGCCCTCGGTAAGCAAATCATTCACAGTACTGAATACATTTTTGACTGACCTGTGTTCACAGCCCCTTTCACTTGTTTTTGTTGGGCATTTTGGGTGAACACAGCTTCAAAAAAGGATTTGGGGAACACTGTTGAGAGTTGGTTTTTAGTGGAAGGCATTTCGAAAGAGCAGCTCATACCATCAGAAACCACGTGACAAGAGAATTGTGCTGTGTGACTTTGCAAGCCATTGCACATCACTTTTTTTGAGAAGTAATGCATCCCTAGCCTATGAGTTTCTCAGAGCAGGAGCTCTTTTTTGAGCATTTGGACCATGCATAGATCCTGGTGAATACTGTCATGTACAGACAAGAATTGGTGGTAATCCCGTGCAGGGTCTAGGCACACTACAGCATGGGAGAGCTTACCCTTGGATGTGGCCTGTACTGTATGCTCTTTCTGAATTTGTAAATGCTTTCAGACTTGCTCTCTAGCGTGTCAGTCCATCATTGATCACTAATATAGAATATCCACTTTTAAATGTAACACCTACCTTTTAATTAAAAGCCCGCACCCGTCTCTGTAAATGATTGCCCAAGTGATTTATTCAACGTTCAAAGTGGCTTTAATTCAGATGTGCTTTATTGTTTCGAATCCCCCTTTTCTGTTTTTCTATTGGTTTTGTCACATTTCTCTGTCTAAATCCTTTTTTGCATTATGCCTCCCACTTGCCTGTATTTGTACTACCTGGAGATTACTTGAGTAACACACTCAGGGCTGGACTGTTCCACCTTTACTCATGTTACTCCGTGAGTAGGCCCAATGGTTTTTAATGGGACTAGTGGAGGCAGTGTGATGAAGCTGATGGTACTGCAGGCTGGAATTGCTGCTAGCCTGCTGGAATCGTGGAGATCACCTCATTTTCTCTGCCTCAGTTTACCCGCCTATATAATGGGGATATGATACAGATCTTTGCAATGCACTTTGAGCTCTACAATAGGAGTGCTTTATAAGAATGAGGAATCATTACCATTATGCAATAAGACCGGTTTTAGTCAGTGCAAACACAGGTAGCATTATCTAGCCACGACTTCTTTGAGAGCACTGGGGCCTAATCCTTCCAGATGTTGAGGTCCTAAATCAGCAAAGCTCATAAGCCTGAAGAAGGGGCCTGAATGCCAGTAATTCTAGATAAAGTGGGACTCAAGGACATTCAGCACCAGGTACAATCAGTCATCTTTTTCCATAAGAATGAAAATTGCTCACTGATTCCCTCATATGCAGATAAGGTCTGGAAACCCCCATCCTCTGAGTGGTTCACAACAAACCCAAAACCACACAGCAAAACCTATCATAAGTTAAACATAAAGTTTTTATGAGTTGAACTATGGACTTTAAAAAGTCTGAAATCTTTAGCAATTGCTTATTGCCTGCAGGATAGATGCAGTTAGTCTAGTGCCTTGTGGGCATGCCCTTAGCTGCAATCCTTATTGATGTTCCTTTGCTACTGCTTTCAAAACTGTTAAAATTCCTTCGCTCAAGTGTTCTTAGCACTTATGTTGATAGGGAATACTTCAAAGGGTACATCTTTACTTTATCAAATCTGCTCTAATTTTGTAGATGGAATCAAAGAGGTTCATTTTAAGTCTAGTCAAGTTTGCCAACTGTCCTAAGCTTAAGAAATCAATTCTGTGTTACCGCGCAATCAACCTAAATGAGAAGCCTGCAATGCATCAGGCTAAACACACCATGGGTGAAACTCCGTTGACTGCAGCACATTCACACCAGGTAGGACTCTGGCCTACCAAGGTGGAGGGAGGGGTTTCCCCTCTCCTTGAAGTCGGGCCTGATGTTTCTGCTCTGTGGCTGTCTTAATAAGTGACCTACACTTTAGCCCCCAAACATGCCTCTCATCCTCTCTCTCTCTCTGTGTCTTTTCATAATTCAGAACCCTTCTCTACAAAACCCCACCCTTGGGAGTGAAGCACATGATGGGTGTTCTGATGGAGTTATTATAACGACAGGGAATATAATGAGGTTCAATGTGCTTGGCAGGCTTTCATGAACAAGTGCTATAAGACAAAAAAGGAGATTTGCAGCTGAAGCCTTGGGCATTAACCTCCACCTAGTAGTGTAACAACCATGACATTTCTACTCTCCCAGCTTATCTGCTATTTTCTTCAAAAATCCCAAACTTTGTGTCAGTGCTTCTAACTTGTCCTTAATGCAGTGTTTGAAGTCACATATAGATGTGCTTTTCGTTCTAGTTTTCACAGGGGTTGTTATGATTTCTGTAGCATCGATGTACAAGATCTGCTTCTTATTAAAAAAAAAATACTTAGAAAGGGGCCCAAACCTTCCTAGCTTTTTCAAGTGCCGGTGTGACGAGATATTTAGCAGAATTTGCGGATTCATCGGGACCTGACAGGGCCACGCCGTGAGTGCTTCTGCTATGGCCTCGACTTCGTGACCCTTGGGCTGTCAACTGTGCGCCCTAGTGCTCGCACCACCCCGGCCTCGGGCCAAAACTAAAGCAATAAATCTGGATGTCCAGACTGGTCTTTGAAGGAAAATATTCAGAGCTGGAGGCACAATCAGCATTTTTCAAATCTTATCTTGTCTAGATATGGAGCTAGTCCAGCCCACAGAAACTAAACTGAATTGTGGTGTGGTGGGTGGTCAAAATCCAAATCCAGATTCCAGTTTTGCAAATGAACGCTAATCTTTAGAAAGAGCTTACACCAAAACCCGGGACTTGGCTTCCCTGAGACTGAGAAAGTCCTGGGCCCATATCCAGAAGCAGAAAAGTCGGGAACCCTCTTTTTCTGAACATCTCTTCAGAAAAGCTGTTTCAGGTGAAAGTCCTCCAGCTACATGCTAGTGCACCAGAACGGAGGCAGCCGGGTCTCTATGGGCATTTCTGCATCCCCGTAGCAATGTGAACCACCCACCCGCTCACACACTGCACAGCCAGTTATGCAACAGTATATCCTGCGCCATCCTCACCTGCTACTCTCAAGCATGCCAGAGATCCAGCACTGCAGTATTTCCAAGCCACAGTGGTCAACTGGGAATAGCTGAGTGGGTCATGCTTTTTCTAGGCTACTCTTACAACTAAGTTACAAAAAAGTGCCAAGAAAGAGGAGAACCAACCCATCTTTGGCATTAGTGATTTTTGGGGGACTCTAGCGGATTGGAACAGGGCCACATTAACTGCCACTTAGATGCCAAGAAGGTGGACAAGAGTCAGGCACAGACACTATTATGATGGTTTCATACGTCTCCTGTATAGAAAAGACCAGGTTAGACTCCTCTGTGGACACTCATTTCACCCAAAGCCATTGTGGTGCCAGAGAGCCCACGCAGCGACGCTCTCTTACCCCCAACTTGCTAGTGCTTGGTTCACTCTGCTGCGTATCCACAACTTCTTGGAGGTCAGTTTTCTACTCCTCTGTAATTCTCTCTTTATGAAGATTTTTGTGGTGTTTTATTTATTTATTCAGCCTCAGCTTCCCCGTTTTTATCCATACTATGACCAAGGGGAGTGGAGATTTGAAAACATCATGCTTCCACTTGAGGGACTAGAATCAAACTGGAGACCCAGAAGTGAAGGACTGTCCAAAGGAGTAATTACAGCTTTGATAGTATGGACAGAAAAAGGGAAAATGTGGTCCCACTGAAGTCAATGGCCGCTTTCCCACTGACTTCAGCAGAGCTGGGATTTCACCAAAAAAAAGGAAGGGCGCTCCACTGAGCCATCATCCTCTTTAGACTGTCTTCAGACTATTTCCACTGACAACCCTTGACTTTAAAAATATCATAGAAGCTGAAGGACTTCCATGAACAGACTCAGAAAATCTTCTGTATCGACGGCTCCCTACCTGAATCAGCTATAAAATGACCACTTTTCACACACGATGTGTTGGGCATTGTAGTCTCGTCATAGATGGGATTATGTCCCCATGAAAGAGCAAGACATGAAAATCTCATCTAAATACCAGCAAACCTCAGTAAACTGCTTGCCACATGTCTAATGATTAGTGTGCATATCTATATAATGATATACGTCTCTCTCTCTCTATATATATATGCATGCATGTAATATATATAACATAATGTATAAATAATGTCCATACACTGATGCAATTTACATAATTAAGATCCATAGAAGTCAATAAAGTTATGCTAATTTATATCAGCGGAGGAGCTAGTTCATGGAGTCATCTTGATTCATCTATACGTATATATAAGTATGTGCTTTTAGTGTATATGTGCATGCATATACACTATATGCATCTTTGCATATATTTTGTGTGGGTTTGTGCATATGTACACACGTGTGTGTGTGCAAGCATCATAAGAAAGCAAGCATGTGCCAATTAGCCTGACATCCCCCATGCTGATGGGCTGCTGCTATGAATGCTGCAACCCCAGAAAGGTAGCCGTGTTAAGCAAAGTAGCTGGAATCACTGCCTTGTGGGAGACAGGCAGCCAGCAAAGAGATGATTGACACATAAGCATTGTGCTACTATGTGAGCCTTTGTTGCATGCCCATACGGTCTCATTTGGTTTTCCTGGCACCGCTTTGAATTCATTTCATGGCAGTGCGACTTGAAGTGACTGTGGCATTGGAGGAGGGGTGGGGGGTAGGGGCGGAGGGGAATGCGGAAAGGGGAGAGGTTGCCATTCAAAACAATACGATGTTTTAAAAAGAAAAGTTGTCTAAACGGTTTCGAAATGCTTTTGTGCCTGGTATAAGCAATGAGGTGAAAGGCTTGGCACTTTTGCAATGACAGTCGTGAAAGCATCCCTGTTTCGATGCCTGCCACTAGACCAATACCCTTCCAGACTTTGGAAGGATGCTCATCAGCCATTCAGGGCATGCAGCATTTTTCTTTATTAACCTTTACATTAAGTTTGTGTAATTCCTGCCTGCTTTCCTCCAGGCATTCCCACATGCCCGCTTCTCTCTCTTCTCCCTTTGAAATGAGAGTACAAGTAAGCATCCTGACTTCTTCCAGTGCCAAAGCAGACTCAGCACCCACCTACCCACACCTGCTGCAAAAACTTCCTAATCTTTGCAGAGGAGAATGAGCGGCTGGCTTTTGAAAGGGTTAAAGCATTGTCAAGAATAAAAATCACATCTCGGGCATAGAAAACAGCACGTAGGATGAACAAGAAAAAAAGATCCTGTTTAGTTTCAGTGTGTGACATTTGCCTGAGGGAAGAAAGTGCAGAGCTCATTGGAAATCCTATTGTTGAAACCTTGACCAGTCAGTTACAAAGTGTCATGATTTAATATGCCAGAGTTGTCTCCATTTTCAGGGTCAATCACTCCATCCCCATGTGTGTGTGTGTGTGTGTGTGTGTATGCATACACGAGCCCGTGTGCATGTGCATGTGTGTGTGTTTGTGTAAATGTGCACTTGCAGAAGTATATCCTGGGTGTATCCGCACTTGTAGAAATATATCCTGGGCTCATTTCTTTCATGGGGGCTCATTTTGTTTTCAAGAGAATAGCACTCCGGGAAAATGACTTCCTTCACAGTACTTGGAGGCACATTTTCCAACATCAAATCCCTTGCTCAAAGTGCTGAAAAGAAAAGGCTGGAGTCATAATGATGACCTTGATCAGGATATGCTCTCTTCCGTGATTAATCATACACGGTATTTAAAAATATCAGGCACCTTCTCGCGTCTGGTGTGAATTACAACTAAAAACACTGCCTATAAAGCAGCTAGAAGAAAGGTCAACAAATTCGGAGCTTGTTATAGCAACATGCGGATCCTACACAGTTCAGTGTTTAGACATCAGTTCGCGATATCCGCTTTCTTTTATGACTCTAGGCTTTGTTACCAACTTACCATTAATAGGGTTCAGCCAATGCAGGTCTTTTGACTCTTTTCCTCTCTCTGTCCTCACCTGTCAGCCTTCTCTTCATCAACTATATTTATTACAATCAAGCCCTGTCAACTGTCACAGCTTACATACAGTCTGCCAGTAAATATGTCTTTCCAGTCATTAGACATTCCTTCCAGTCACCTTGGGATTTCTACCTTGTCTATCTCATTCCAAAAAAACTTTTGTTCAGAAGTATTAGACTCCCACAGAGCAGTGTCAGCTTGGGGCCATTACTGTAGGAAGTGACAGAAAACACCAAACTGTCACTCATTAGGATCCAGTTTTTCCAGAGTTGATGTAAGTCAGACTTAGCCCCAAAACGAATCATGATTTATTTAATATATTTGCTTCTACAAGTGTCAGCTCATCAGCTTAAAATGTTTCTCCTTTAACTCTATTGAGGCCTGTACAGAAAGTTTTCTTTGAAACCTAGTTTTTGCTCTAAGGCTTAATAATTAAAACAGAATAGAGAACAGTCAAGATTTTGCTCTATAGGTGCACTTTAGTGGCCCTTGGTTTTATAATTATATGTACAAAGTATTCGTGTTAGAATTAGAGCTGGACACGCTTGGGAAAATACCACCTGGTGAGTGAGCTCTTTTTATACCAGGCTCCCAAGTCCGGGGTGAGATAAAATACGTCCATGGACAGGTTTAAAGTGAAAAAAAACAATTAGCTAGGAAAGCAGGGGGGGGCGGGGGGAAGAACCCTGTTATTTCCTAATTATGCTGTGAAGTTTCTCTCTAATGGATCCCTATTCCCAACCCTCCTGAAGAAAACAAGCAAGAGGAGGTGTGTTCCAGAGATGTACCTGCAAGTACGCTGTCAGGGCTAGGGTTTTACAGTGGGACACGGACAGCAGACCATCCCCAAATAGCCACCCCCTCTCCCTCCTTTGAGAAACAATTGGCAGGCTTGATTTGTATTTGGAAGCAAATCCTTTATAAAGCTGGTGGACTCAGCAAAAACAGAGTCTTTCCAAACACAGCACTATATTCACCTATAGGGCCTGATACAATGTACAACGTATGGGGTTCACACTGTCTAACCAACCTCAGGGTCTCATAAGGATAGAAGGGACCTCAAAAGTCAAGTCCAGCCCCCCCCGGACAGATTCAGGTTCGCCACTCCAAAACCATCCCAAGCAGATGCCTCACTGGCCTTTTCTTGAGACTCTCCAGTGAAGGAGATCCCATAACGTCCCTTGGCTGCTTGTTCCATTGTTCTTCTGTTCTTACAGGGCAGGAGTTTCTCCTGATGATCCTCATTCATGAAGCAAGAGCCAAATCTAGGACGGGTACCTTCTCTGCCTTGAGTGCACACCTGAAGACCAGACGTTGCTGATATAAACTGGAGTAGCACTATTCACTTAAGTGGAGTCACTTTGAATATATATTTTCTAGATTGCAATCTCTGGAAGGCAAAGATTTATAGTTGTCATCCTCTATGACTTACTTACTTAACACTACTTTGAACCTTAGAGGACAACCCGAAGTGACGTGAGAATCACTTCATTTTACTATCTGCTGCAGCCATCTCTGGGGTGGAATGTCTCATGATCACTGTCAGCTATACTGCACAGGAGTTTAAGCTCTGGGAGCAAAGAATAATAAACACCTTGCCTTAGAGCAGTGGTTCCCATACTGCGGTATGTGTACCACCAGTGGTATGCAGACAACCCATGAGTGGTACATGGAAGGGCGGGGGGAAGGTTGCACACATGCTCAGACACAGCCAGCCAGGGATGCAGCCCGGCTGTGTGTGGAGGAGTGCCCAACAGGTAAGTGTGTTGAGGGGAAGGGGCAGATCAAGGACCCAACGGGGAGGGAGGGAGTGGGGTAGAGGCAAGCATAGCGGCTGGCACTGGCGATGTGTACGGGATGCACATGGGTGCATGTGCACCCCCTATGAAAAGGCACCACCGACACTGTCAGCGGCGGTGGGTGGGAGGGGGGGGCGCCTTGGGGCCTATGGCCACCCCAAAATTCACCTTTGCCCCTCCTGTAGCCATCCCTCCCAGTACCAGCACCCACCTGCAGAGGCATGGCACGGTGCTTCCGGCCTGACTTGGCCTGGCCCTGTGCATCTTCACAGCTGCACAGGACACAGCTGGGCAGCAGGTCCCTGCAGGTAAGTCTAAAAGGGGCTGGGTAGGGAGCTAGATGAAGTCGAGGGCAGTTCATGGCAGGCGGGGGGGGGAGGGGGGTGCCTCAGAGAGATCTAGAGTGAGGCGGGGAGGTCCTGTGAGGGGAAGGGGTGTGTGTGTGTGCATGTGTGTGTGTGTGCATGTGCATGTCTGTGCATCTATGTATGTGTCTACATGTATGAAGAATTTGCTGGTGGTCCTTAAGGCTGTCTGGTTTTAAATTGGTGGGGCGCAATCTGTTGGTTTGGGAACCGCTGCCTTAGAGAAAAAGACTGCTGGGATTGTGTGCGACTAGAACAGGATGATCTCATTTTTTATATCTGATTGCTGCTTTTGGCCAACCTAAGGAACCAGTTGCTACCATCAAAGGGCTAAACACAGCTTCTGAATCACCTACAGTATTTGCTGCATAATCTATTTTTCTCTTACAGATCTCCCCTCCTATTACTGACCAGCCCTGACTCTGCTTAGCTTGTGAAAGCTAAAAATACCACACCCCAGGGTGCTGCAAAACTTGAAATGCAGTTGAGCCTTGAATCTCCAACGATGAGATCAGTCCAGTATAATGAACATTGTCTCCAATGGAATCTAAAGGCGTTCAGCAGTGATAGCAAGCAAGGACATTTGGAGGGGCTAGTCCATTGATATGCCAATGAGCAGTAGGAACTCTCAATCTAATGGCTGGGAGCAGTAAAAATAGCAGAGGAAACACCTTTATTATTGCATAATGTTTTTTTAAAAACCCAGACCCTTCAATATTCCTTTGTTAACAAATAGGATCAAATCTCAGTGCCTTTGACTAGGTTAAGTCTAGTTGCTACCTTTTACCTATTGCAATTATCTTCTGTTCAAAGAACGGACACTCTTTAATGTTTTGTTGGTGCTCAAAAAAGTATCTAGTTTTTATGTGTACGGTGAAAATTCCAGGTTGTGCGAGATAAGTGTTGCCTAACCTTTCTCTGTTTTTTTGACCCAGTGAATGATAAAGAGCTGCTACCTGCTGGTAACTAAACATAATTCATCTTCATTTACAACTTCCTAGTGAAAAGAAGCAAAATTAATTATGAAACAAAAGAACAGAGGATAGTGAAGAGGGTGGAGCTGTGCAGGGAAAACACCTGATCTGCCAAGACTGTAATCCAGGTTGTGTTTCCTTTACAATATTTGAAGTTGCAGGAATTTCCCAGATAGTGCAGGGGTCGGTCTTCTTTACCAGCTTTTAGATGCTTTTCCATACTTGCTAGTATAATTTCTTATTATATACTGAGCGCAGCTACACAAGATGCTTACTGCACATTAGCCTAAAAACACGGTGCAGTAGTGTGTCATGGCAAAAACCATGCTAATAGCCTACTGGGCAGTGTTATTAGACTAATGCACAGTAGGCATCACTAAGTAACCATGTGCTGACACTATAGCGCAATAACTTTAGGTACTGTGCATTTAGTACAGTAAGTATTAAGTATTAAGGAAGTACTAAACTAAATGTGCAGTATCTAAGGCACATTAATAAACATGTAGATGCGCCCAAAGAGCCCTAGCTACCTTGCTCACATCTGCTCCATATTGGGGGTCTTAGAGAGCACAATGGATACCCATGTACAGGACAGGAAGGAGTAACAGGATGGCGTGCCACAGATTACTGGGAGTATATCTACTAATAACACTTTTTTAGATCTCAGAAAATAAAGACCACCCGAAGTGGGTCAGTGGTGTCAGACAATATCAGCTCTTGAAAAACCAGCGTGGACTCTCTCTACACATACAGGCAAATAGTGACTGTCAGTCGCCATCTTCATGCTAAAACTGTGACTGAAAGGGCTCACAAATGGGACGAACTTTTTCACAACTTCTTGGTTGAAAGGCAATAGTAAGAACAACACTTAAATTGGCACTGGTGGAAAAGCGAAGCACCAACAGCACTTACAGATGCCCTCAAAATACTGCTGCTCTCCGGACCCTTGACAATTGGAACTGAACCCACGTCAACACGTGACAGGCTCCCTATTGCCTCCTTCAGAGCAAGTTGCATGCATTAACTCCTCAGGACTAGAAATCCGTAGACTCCCCCCATAGGGGCCTGGCAAAATGACCACTGCAGCCAATAGACAGTTTTCATGGCTAATGGCAACCCCCAGGAATAACCTTGCCAGGGAGTGAAGGAGCCAGCTTGGCACAGGAAGCCTATTATTCACACCTGCTCCAGCCAGCTGCAGTGAATCTATCACATAAGGTCTGACCCAATTTTCTGATCACCTGTTGACTCCAGAGATGCTGAATCAGATGCTTCCTGCTTTTAAATTTTAAATATTTTTGTAAATATATATATTTTTAATGACAAAGGTACTTCAGCCCCCAACAAAACTCAACATGGGCCATGAAGGAGCACCATATATACAGATAGATAGATTGATAGATAGATACATGTATATATATATAGATCTATATATGTGTATATAGATCTATATATATATAGATATATATAGATAGATAGATATCATCTATATATATATTTAGAGAGAGAGAGAGAGAGAGAGAGAGAGGTGTATGTGTGTGTGTGTGTGTGTGTACATATATATATATATTAAAGGAGTATGGAAATGATCTAAAATACCTAAACAGAACTGCCTGTCATACTCAGCCTCTTTGGTCTGGAATAAGACTAAACAAATGTTTGCCTGATGACTGCTACAACATAATTATACAAAACACAACCAAGAAAGGGAATAATAGCTGCTGTAGGTTTGGGAGATAAAAATCAAGGGAGCCTCAAGGTCAAATAAGAAATGGGATGGGACACAACATTCCCCCCACCCACCCTTAGACAAGATAAATCTTTCAGCAGAATAATTTCCAAAGTAACAGCAGACTGAGTCATCTTATGCAGGTGTACAGAAAGCACTTCGCTGCATTATTCCCTCTCAAGTTCTTGCTCCCATTCCCCTTTGTCAAGAGGTCTTTGATTGAAGACATGATTGTCTTCCAAAGAAAGGATAAATTGCCATATGAATAGCTTAAGTGATAGACTGTAATATCTTGGATGCAGGAAGAAAAAGCAATGCTAATGGATTTGTGTAGTAAATAATACAGGGTGGGAGGGGGAAACCATCAGTGCAAGTATGACAACACGATATTTGAGCTGCCAGTACTCAAGCCGATTTTCATGGACAACTTTAGGTCTATATATTTCCCTGAGGGCCAGAACGGACAGAGCATCTGGCAGGATTTCCCTCATAAAATCCAGAGGTGGCCAAGCTATTAATTGTGAACAGTGTGCTGGACAAGCCAGACCCTTTTCCAGTTAGGAGCTCTCCTTTATGCTAATGTGTCCGTGATACAAAACAACTCGGTGAAAAGTTTCAGCCCGCATTCCTGAGGTACACTTTGTTCACATTAACTTCACAGCAAGTCCTCGGTGATTTGAGAGACAGCTTTTGCAGTTGCTTCCCCATCTTCTTATCCACTCCTTGCCTCCTGCTTTCTCCACTACTCCCTTTTCCACGCTCTCACCTTCTGGTCCACTTCCCCTTCGCTGCATTTTTCCCCCTTCATAAGCTCGTTGCTGGCCCCCATCATTTCCCATCTCTCACTCTTGTGCTTTCCAATGGAAAGTTGCCAATGGAAAGTTGCCTCTTTTTTTTTTTTATCCTTCTCACTTTCTGGGCACTGAGGGGTGGGAGAGAGATTCTTCCTGCTCCCCGAGTACCTGGCACAGCAGTGGTCCCCTCGCCACTGAGAGATGCAACTCCCAGGAAAGTCCTCCTCAGCCTTTGCAGTGCCACGAGGGAACGTGCTCAGTCTCTCCGTGCGGGCATACTGGTTGCAGGGTATGCCTGCATGGGCATACTGGTTGCAGGGTAGTTGCGAGGGGTCTGGGAAGAATCAGGCAGATGGAATCCTTGCAAACCGTAGTTGCCAAGCGAGCAGGTACTTTCTCAGCATGTGCAAACATTTTGGAGGCTCACAACTGGGCCAAACGCAGGCAGATATTCACAGGAGCACCAGATGGCACGTCTCTAGACCCAAGGAAATGCCCAACCCATGCTAAATGTCAAGTCCCTACTTCAAAGTATGACGTTGCTAGGTGTAAGCCATGTTAAAACATTGGCCAAACACTGTGTTTCCCCATAACCTTCTTCTTGGAAACAACTCAAGCATTTTATCGGAAACTAAAGCTCAAAACTGCCACTCCGCGTGGAAAAAATCAGCCTGAACAGAAAAGTCGGGTAAAGTTAAAAGCAGCTGACAATGAGGTCTTTCTACTGGCAACTCTTGGGCAACCTTAATTATAAGTTATCACCATTAACACTGCCAAAATAAGCCTACTATACAGCTTTCTATTCTACGAATAGCCCAAAACATTACAGGAGTAACGTATAGCCCAAAATGTCTTGCAGTAATGTATTCTGTTGTAGAAAGCTGGAGTATTTGGGAAGAGGCACAGAATTTTCTATAGCATAACAAGCCCAAACTATTGGGTTAGACACAGCCTGATTGATGCAGGGTTTAATGATGCCAGTGGAAGGACCTTCATTGATGCCTTAGCTTGCAGTGAATGCAGACCGACAGTATTTGCCAAAGACAAGAATAACTAGACATCACATTTATGCAAGGAAAAACATGTGCATTCCTAAAGGTCTAGTCACCTGCATAGTCGACATACAAGGCTCAAGGAATAATCCCAGTGAAAAGTGTGCCCTGGGCAGCTTGTAACTGCTTGTAGTTTCCTTCCTTGTGAGAAGTCATGAAAAGTGGCAGCACTTGCTTTAATTTTATTTTGTATTTTGTTTACTCCTCTCCAGAAGCCCCTAGGATAGCGTGCAGCTCTTGAGAAACAGTTAAGCAAAACTGCCCCCAGCCGACCAGGAAATCAGCCATTTCGCAGGAGTCTGGAAAATTAAACAATCCAGAAAGGAGAGCTGTCAAAACAGGGCAGGGAAAGAATGACCAGAGAGAAACTAAACCTGGGACCCTATCAGAGAGACAGCTACTGAGAAGTGGGCACATTTTCCGTGGAGTTTTTCTCTCCCGAACCCAGGAAAAGCTGATCCCAACCCCTCCATCTGGAGGCCAGGGCAGCTCCAGGCCTGCGGCAGCCCTAGCTGCTTCTTTGTTAGCTGCACTGGTGTGATGGATGGAGGCTACTTTTTTGCTCCTCCACAAAGGCATTACCCAGGGCTGTTGCTCCAGCCACCTCTCCTCAGTTGCACTATTGCTGGACATAAAGAGAGGACTGGACAGCTCATTTGATCTCATCTACCTTGCTGGGGCCTGAAAAAAGCATTGCTGCTCCAGTACCTTAAGACCTGGATCCCTTTCTGGCCCTTTTTGTATTACAGATTTCCCCTCCTTTATGCTCCCTGTATGTCTTTCCCCAGTTCTTGATCAGCCTCCATAGCTCCCTGGGGCAACAAGTCCATGCTTTTACTTAGAGGAGGGCTGGAAGTGGCTTGCTTGTTCTTCACCCGCCCTACTCCGACTTCCCACATGCCAGCATAGTGCAAAATGCCTTTTTTTAAGCATTTGTGAATATTAGATTTCCGATATAAAAAATATATCCAACTCCCTTTGGCCTTTTGACTCAGATCAATTGTAGTATCTGTTTAAGATCTGAGGCATCTTCTATCCAGGGACTCTATCCTGCCCTGGCAGGGGAGGTGTGTTGTATGATCTGACAGATCTTTTCTGTCTTTAACTCCTCTGATCCTGTGATCTGACTGCCCTGCAGCAGGCACACCGCTGACTTACCTGAAGACACACAATGAGCTGCAGGATGCCATCACATTGTCACGGGGCTTTCCGAGATGCCAACAGCAGAAGACTTTATGGAAATGACACCACATTGCCAGCCGCTCCGTGCTGCCTCCTGGGGCAAGTTCATCCTCTTTGGAAAGAACTGAGTGGGTGAGAGAGGTGCACTTTGGGGGCTGGCACTGTGCAGTAAAAATGCCCTTACCTGATCATGAGTTATGAAGAAATGAGATCAAAAAGATCTTGATTGCCTATGGATCGGCGCACAGACTAACACAGCCCAGGAGCAGGGGCTGGTGAGGGTTTTCAGTTACAGACCACCGAATAATATCAGAGTTACTCATGGCAGCCTGAATTACTCTGCAAGACATGTGGAAGCAATACTGTGACATTGAGGAAGCTGCAGTTTTGGAACTCTATCCTAGAGGTATCATACTTAACAGAGGTCAATAATATATAAGAGCTCAATAATACATATTGAACATTAGGTAACTATTTTGAACCTCACTATTGCAAATCTAAGAATGAATTAATCCGTGGGCTGGAAGCTGAGAGTTGCCTAGGGACCATATTGATTGCATTCAATATGGGCAAAGTGGGAGAATCCTAACAAATCATTTCTATACTTGGTGCTTCAACGGGGCTACTTTACCACAGATGAAGGAAATTACGAAGAAAATTGTTAGGGAGGAAAATATTAGACAGAAAAAAATTGTGAATGAAAAATAAGGAACTCTTTAAGAAGAGTTGAGTAGATGTGGCCAATCGGCCACAATCAAGAAAGAAGACAACTTTAAAAATCCAGCTTGGTGCAGCGGTGAAGTGCAAGTAACAATTAGACATAAAAAATATAAAATAGAACCAATGGGGAAAAGGGGAAATGAATAGTAAGAAATGCAACTTAGATATTTCAAATGGTAGAAGGTTGACACGGGAAGCTAAAGACTCAGAGAGAAAAACATGGCTAGCAGGGCATTAGGAATGGGAATGGTAACAATCATTACAAGATGGAGATGAGAAAATTGTCAGTAGTGATGCAGAAAAGACTGGAGTGTTCACAAATATTTCTGTTATATAGTAGAAAGGAAACAGGAGGATGTATTCATATCAAATAAGACTATTAACGTACTTTCCAGTTCTTCGGTATCAAAGGAGCATGTTCAGCAACATCAGTTGGAGACAAACATTTTTCAATTAGGAGATGCAAATAATTTGCACCAAAGAATCCTGAGTGCTATCTGGGAAGATCTTTGGTTCACTGCTGATAACTAATAGTAAATCTTGGAATAGTGAGGAAATCCAAGAATACAAAAGGATGCTTATATGAGTGTGCCAATATTTCAAATATACATACCTCAATTGATGAAGAATTAAAGAATAAAAATATCATTAAAGCCAGGCAGCCTAGTGTTATGGAAAATAGGTCTTGCCTAACCCTCCTGTTTTCTTTCTCTGGGGAGATTACAAGTCTGGTTGATAAAGGAAGCTAGGCAGCAGGTCCACGCGAGTACCTTTCAGCCTGCTTTTGAAGCTGAGCTGCTGAATAGGGAAGACTGCGAGGCTTACGGAGCCAGAAAGACAGCAAGCAAGACAGAGCACTGAGAGCACTCAGCTAGAAGGAGGGAGTCCAGAATACCAGCCAGTGCTCTTCAATTTTATGTGCATTTTATATGATCCTGTCACTGGATAATAAACAGAAACAAACCTTAGGGCAAGGGCCAGGACCCCTCTGTTGAGTGTCCTGACCGCGAGGATATAAAATCGTGCCCTTCTTCTGGCTCCATGAATCTTGCATTCTTTGCCCCGCAGTGCCCCGGATTCAGCAGGAATGAAGAAAAGGAAAACTGTGAGCCCTGAAAGAACGATATAAAAAGGGACCTATGAAGAATAATCATAGGCTCCTTCCTTCAGGAGAGACCTGCAGGCTCTGGATCCCGAATGCCCAGAAGTGTCTGGCTCTTGGGCCTAACCTCTGGAGAGGGATGGGGTCTCAGACTCGCCCAGTATTTCCTATTGGCTATCTCTAGGCAGTTTCCCACTTGGCACACTATTTTTTTTGGATCACCCATGGGCAGGGGTAACCCTCCCATGCCCTCTGTAGGGAACCTACACTAGGTACCTAGAATGCATGCACGGCAGTGCCTACATCCATCACTGAATCTAGCCCAGAGGTGGGCAAAAAGTGGCCTGCAGGCTGGATGCAGCCTGCCAAGCCATTCTATCCGGCCCGTGGGGCCCCTAAAAAATTTAGAAAATTAATATTAATCTGCCCTGGGCTGCCTGTCATGCAGCCCTTGATGGCTTGCCAAAACTCAATAAGTGGCCCGCTGCCCAAAATAATTGCCCGCCCCTGATCTAGCCCTACGGGACCTTAAAGTCCTGGGGACTGTCAGTGGGGCTTGTGCATCAGTCTTCCCAACTGCAGAATAAGATGAAAAATAAGAGTAGAGACTAGAGACCTACTTTACAGTGCTGCTCAATGGATTCATTAGGGAACGGGAAACGTTATATAAGTGATTGTTCTCTTCTGCTTAGTTGCTCTGATAGCAAGTAGAACTGGTGACATAATTGCCAGGCCAGTCAGTGCTGTAGCAAAGTGGGGGTGGCAAGCGGGACGACTGCTCTGGGTGCCAAAATGAAGGGGTGCCAACAGACGCTGCCCAGCCAGGGCAGGGCAGGGCATGGGATGGAGCCGTGGGAGGCTCGTGCGGGCGGGAGGGGTGGGGGCAGCTCCCACCACTGTGTGCACTCCTGGGCAAGCATGGGGGGGCGTGTGTCCCCTGGATCTGTGCATGGTGCAAGGGTGGGCTGCCACCGTGGGCTTTGCCCTGGGCACCAAAGGCACTGAGGCCAGTGCAAGGGGCAGAAACGGGGGCTTTTGCTGAAACTCCAGTAGCGTGAAGTCTTCTTACTTTTGGATTCCAGGGCAAAAGGCAATCACGCTTCTTCTGTAGTTCACTGTGTCTGTCTGAAAATGGAATCACAGGAGCTCTTCTTATGCCTTGACTCATGTGAAAAGGAGCGGCAACTGCAAACAATGGAAATAAGCAAATGTGTGTAGCAGGCAACTTCAGATGAACGCTCTCCACACCTCCTAGTCCCCTTGCTGATGCTTCCTATCCACCACCAAACTCGCAAGCAACTGACAGGTTTTTTGATTTTTCTTCTCTCTAGGGTAAGGGGATAGGCCTGTAAAGCCGACAATAACTCTCAGAGCTGCCTTGGAAGCTCGCACATTAAGGATCACATCTCATCTTAGTCTCTAGCCTCTGTCATTTTCACCTATTCCCGTGAGTTGGGAGTGATTTTTTTCCCCTCTTTTTAAAGAGAAAGCGTTGCTTGTCAAGCAAGTTTCTTCTCCCCGAGCTCTCAGAACTCTTGCCTTGACTCACACACAGAAACACTATTCAAAGGTGAAAGTTTATAATCTTGAGTAACAATGTCAGCTGCTACACTGGCAAGCAGCTCTGCTTCTTGCGCTGAGCGTAAGAAAAAATAGAAAAACAAAACAAAAAATAAATAAACACACCTTACAATGTGGCAGGACTGCTCTTGTGCAGGGAGCTATGATCTAAAATGGACTAAGCAACGGATGAGGAATAAATAGATCAGGATGCTGTGCCTGGACTCTGACTTGGAGTCTCTGGGTGACCTTGGGCAAATGACTTAGTTTCTATGAGTCTCAGATTATTTGTTACACATTATCACAATTCTTGGTAGAGGACTCAGAGATTATCAGATAAAAAGAAATCTATGTGCAATCAGGGCAACGTATTAAAATAATCTCCGATGGTGCTTTGCTGCGTATTAAATAACGGAGCTGAAATAAAAAATGTTCAAACATCAAGCTACAAATCAGGAAGACTCTGACAACTAAAATTATAAAATAGTAAATATAAGCCATAAAACCCAGAATTGCTATTGGGCATTATGAAACGTTTCGTAGCCAGAAAAGAATTCGCAGCTCTGTTCCTTGTCACGTGATACTGATTTGTTTTGACCGTTCTGCTGTTATTAAGAACCCCGTTCGGGTATTTGTTTAAAGAGATGATTTATATCTTATCCTTTTTCTCCGTAAAACCTATGCACAGGAATGCTTGCATTGGATTTTTTTGAAATGTCAGTGACAGCTGGTTTGACGTACCTATTTTACACATGCGCGCGCGCACACACACACACACATATTTATATAGGTAGTCCTATGGTCCTATGTGTGTGGCCAATATGTGTGTGTGTGCGCACGTGCGCACACGTGCGTGTGCGGTGTGTGTGTGTGTGATGTTTAAACATTCTTTTGACTCCAAATATGATGAAATTGTGTTGGTGTGTGAAAACCAGGGGGTGAAAATGACTGGTCTGATGTCACTGCCCAAGCTAAGTGAATTACAGGAAGCAAGAGCATAAATGAAGATGACAGTAAAGGATATCAAACACTCAGACGCACATGTTGTCAAGAAGCCAGGTAAGGAAAATGCTATTCTAGATACGAGGCAGTTTGGGAATTCATCCCTGTCCTGGTACAACATCCCTGCACAGAGGGACAACTTTGTGCCTTTCCTATTCACAGGCTGCCAGCACACACGATGGGACTCTCTCAGTAGATCATTATAGGCTTCCAGGTCAACCATGACCTTTCTTTCCCTGGCCCATTCCCGACCCGCCTCAGTTGTACCTCCTACCTTTCTCAAGAGGCTGGGCAAGGTACCTAGGAAAGTTTTACACCTACTGTAGTTGGTGCCCCCTCTGGGATGTAGTTAGCCAAGTAGAAGGCAATGTTGATTTGCATCTTATAGACTAACTAAATTAGCAATTTATATAACCTTGGCTTTCAAGAGCTGGTGGTCACTTATCAAATGAAGCGATGCCCCCTGTGACTTAGCCTCACTGGCATAAGAGCAGATGCAAGACAACAGTGAACAGGGTCTGGGATTTTTGTCTATTAGCGGGGCTGGGTGAGGAGGTGCATAACCAACCAGAACCACGCTTCCCATACATACCCCCACCTCTAAACTGGGATAAGCCAGCTCCCCAGATCCCATCAGTCACCAAGCCTTCGGCTGAGACCCCAAACTATGTTGCCCCTGGAAGATTTTCACTGTGCTATTACACCTGCTAAAGAAAGAAAGAGTTAAATCAGGGTAATTTTTTTCCCCTTGCCACTTCCTATCACTGCTTAAATTACTGTAGCTTTGTACATCTGGTTCAGTTCATTCCAAATGACTCAGGTTCTCATTTTTCCCCTCCCTTAGGGACAACTTCCTTGAGTCTCACTAAGGAGAATGACCCTCATGCCAGCAGGATTGAGCCCTAGGAAGTCCCAACAGCCTCATCCTGAGTAAGAATACCCATCTGGGTTTTAAACTCATTGCATCAGAGAGCAGTAGGTCAGTGCATTAATCAGGAACTCTTAAATCCTCTGAGATACCTTGTTGGGAACTGTTACATAGTTCTGGCTAGTCTTAAACATAATTTAAAAGACTTCGGGGTTATTTTAAGGCTTTTTCCTTCCCTTCAGCTTCAGACCTATTTAAATGCTCCCTTCCATTTCCCATCATCAACTGCTTGCAACGGATACACATTATTTTGCTCCTCTGGCCTACTTTGTCTCAGCTGAAGTTTTGACTATCTAAGTTTTGTCTAATCCCATTTTGCATGTTTAATGTTACATTGTAAAACATCCTCCCTCTCAAACAGTAATAAAACCCCCTTTTCCTCCCCCCCTCCCCTCTTCAGATTTCTTTTATAACACATTCAGCATTTTCTGGGACATAATTAAAACATCAAACGGTTTTCCTGCTGCTTATGCTAAAATCTGAATACTTGAGTCAGCTGGTATTATTGAAAATTAAAATGTACCATTCTTGAGTGTATTTAGGATGCCCTTAAATAACTATCAAAACTGGTTTTGTTCTGCTTTATATAAAAACTAGCACCATAATGTTAAAATACCTGCACTAAATAATGTCTCTAATTGGCAGCAGGAGGATTCTTTATAAAAATATAAAATATGTATTTTTGTTCACTATTTTCCTAGGCTAATGTGGCTAATTTTCCCATACAACTTTGTCCCTAAGGAAAAATATAGAAGGAAAGACCATTACCAATACATGAAGTTCAGTGGTTCTCTCTCTTTAGATGTAATTGCTATCAAGGAGGCTGGCAGCAGGGTAATTTTAGTTCAAATGAGTACATAGCCTGAAAAAGGATAAATCAACCTTTGTAGGTCTGAAATTAGATCCCAGTGTGGGATTGTTCTAGCTAAATGTACATCAAGTTCATAAAATATGTTTGCCAGAATGAAAAGTCCATAAAATCCAAAAGAACGGCGAGGGAAGGAGAGAGAGCAGGGGGCTGGAAGTACAAGGGTTGTCTGCTTGGCTACAGCATTTTCCCCAGTTTTCTCATAATGGCTTCAAATTACTCTTTCTAGTCAGGCAGCGAAGATCTGATCCTGTTCTCATCTTAAGGCAATGGGCCCATTAACTTGAATGGTGTAGAAGGAAGCCTGTGGTGCTAGTTTCTGCCCTCCTTACCCCGAGGAGTAACTTAGGCGCAGAGCCACGAAGGTACTTACGGTGCCTAATACGTAGGTGCCTATCCTCTCACTGATTTCAGATAGGGGTTTGGCACCTAACTAAATCCGGTCCCAACTTCTGAAGCAGTGCCAATGGAATGAGTGGAAGCACTTGAGGAGAAAGGGCATGTGATACGACCTCTGGTTTGCATGGAGAAGAACGACACACACAGGAAAACCAAAATTGTCTCCAACTGATTTTAAACCATCAAATGAAAATAATGGACACTCAGAAAAGTTTAAACAACATTTCTCTCTCTCCCAGAGATGCCAGCTATTCAGTGAATGTACTGGAACATGCTGAAATTTGACTTGCCCTTTTTTTGGTTAAGGACCCAGATTTTGGCCACTAAGAAATGACGCTGCCTGCAGTAATGGGAAGCTTTAAAGCAACTCCGAGGTTTTACTGGATTTCCTAGTGTAGGCATGCCCAAATAAAACTGAATTGTTCCCCAGCACTGCCGCTTCTTCAATATGACTGGAGGAGACGAAAGTCCCAGAATGCAAAGCATGATGACCTACTTGCTTTGGATATGCTGTAATCCACCATCCCTCCACATCCCAAGTGGAGTAGACTTATTTAAGAACAGAAAAATGCTGCAGATTATCATGTTTAATAGCATTTTCAATATTTGTACTACAGTAATTCCTGTATGTTCAACCAAGATCTTCCCACTAGATCCTGTGGAAACATTCAAATGAGGGTCCTGACCTAAGTTGCTTCTAATCTAATTTAAGGTAATACATGACACAAATTCTGTGGGCTGTATTTGAATCACCCGTGTCCCCAAAAGTCACGTCAACCTACCAGCTGGCATATTTCTGTGGCCCTTATTGCTAAATGTTTGAGAGCTTGGTCCCCTTTTCTTAGTCTCCCATCCAAAGTACTTGTGGAGAAGTTAGATCTCAGAAAAGTCGTCGCTCTCAGGATTTAAGAGCTAAAAATGCAGGTGTGGGGGTTTATCACAGGCACCCAGTCAATTCTGGGTGTCTCTTGGAGCTAGGCACTGCACCTATTTGCAACCTTTTCTAAACCTGGCCTGTAGATGAGGAAGGCATCATAAACAGGGCTTTGGTGGGCATTGGTTGTAGCCATGATGGTCTAAGAAGGTAAGAAGACAAGGTATCTTGGGGTAAATGTAATAGCTTCTATTATCACATTTGCCCCAAATACCATGTCATAAACAGAGCAGCATTTTATGATTTAATCCCATGGTTCAATCCCATAAAGCCAGAAGACATAACTTAACAACGTGTTTCCACTCTGGTCTGGAAAGGGAAGGATTCAAAAGTGTGCTTGAGGTCTTCCCTTCATCCGGGCCCACAGGATGACAGTCCAGTGGATGACTGCAGCTGATTTCTGTGGATCATGTGGACTTTCTATAAATTTTGGATCAGACCCTCAAATTCTCCAGGCTTCACTTATTTCCTGCTCTCCTGGCTTTACCCTTGCGTCATGTATAGACAACCAGAAGCTAAAAAGCAGGTTCGCGATACACCTGGTGGAGCATGCCCGTTACCTTGCCCTCGGCTCTTGTCGCTTTGCAAAGTCTTACCAGAGCAATGGTTAAAACAATAATAAAAAAAGAACCACAGAAGATTGCTGAACACATTTCTTAAGCCAAAGACTTCTGTCTTGCTACAATATGCTGAAGTAAAACATATCCAAGAGTAATCCCCGGAGTCTTAAATTGTTCTCTTATCACACCGGGTTCAAAGACAATAGGAGTTGTGTAGCACAGCTGAAAGTATCTGCATAAAGCAATGCCTTTATGATGTTGTTTTGTTTCTGGCTTGCCTTTACCTGGGCTATCTGAAGACATTGTTTGAGGCTAAGAAAAAAAAAATATGAATAACGTTAGGCCCCGAGATCAAAAATCAGTCTTATTTCCATCGTTGTTAGTAGCCAATATCCCATGTGAATCTGTTCATTTTTAAAGCCGCACTGATATGCTGGGTGTATTAGGGAAGATTTCTTTTTTATTTTATTTTTCTAAGAGTTTGTTCTTGATTTTTGAACATGCTGAAAGCTTTTTGATGTCACAAAACCAATCATAAGAGGGAGAACACAAATTTAAATGCGAGATAAAAGGGGCTTTGCATACATGCATAACAAGCAATCCATTGAACAAAACAAATTACTTACCACCTCCACCATGGCCCTCTGCCTTGAAGGGATGGGATGGCTCACAGTAAGAAGGTGATGGGGTAATGTCACGGAATACCATGATCAGAAATGCTGCAAAAGGGAAAAAAAAGTAAACTATATAAAAAGTGAACTACAAAGCAGGAGGAGAAGGGGAAGAAAAGGACTTACCGTTCCCTTTGGATTGCTAGTGACTTTCAGTATTCCCCCAAAAGTTTCCACTTCAAACTCTCCACAAGGCCACAGCGGTCTCCTCCCATGCACCAGTTCTGCGGAGCATCAAGGAAAGGCAGAGGGCAGCAAGGGGGGTGGTGGGGACATTTGTTTAGCCACTGAATACTTTTCGTTCAAATAACTTTGTTCCCATTTGGGTATGCTTTCTTTGGAATTCACTGCAATGGTAACGAGGTGTGAATTTTCTTGGTTTGGAGAGCAAATGTGATCTCTTGTATTTGAGTTTATTTTTTCTCTCTCCATGTTACCTCTCTGTCTCTCTCTCTCTCTTTCATTTAACATTTAAGGATCACGAATTATCTTTTTTAAGGATGGGGAGAGGCTAAGGACATGCAGGGTTACAAATTTCCTATAGAGCCTTAAAGACAAACGTTTAAAAGGACATTTTGGAACTCACTTAAGACTGCTTAGAAATGAGCATTATTCCCTGGTAAAAGACCTGTTCTCTTGACTAGGCAAGAAACTAGTGAATATATTAGGGATTGTTTTCTGAACCATCCAAGATGAAAACTGAATCTGTCCACCATGACAAAGCTGAGAACATTACCTTCCTACAGGCAAATTAGTGGTATTTTCTATCTTTGTCGGTTATTTTCTATTAGAACTCATGATGCGCATCGTCAGAGAGTACACTTTTTCTGAAGTTTGTCTGAAGATGTTGTTCCTCCTTCGTGGGCAAAAATGACTGCATCCAGTGGGGGCAGGGGAGGGAAGAAGAGAGAAAAGAAGTGGGAAAGAAAAAGGGAAGGAGGAAAGAGAAAAAAAGAAAGAAAGGAAAGGAGAAAAAAGGGGAAAGGGAAGAGAAAGGAGCAGGGTGGAGGCTAGGTCATGCGAGTACATAGGTGACTCATAAGTCCGATCTTTGCTTCGAACAACCTGCTGCAGCAGGGGCAGGACTGCGATGAGGACTTCGAGAAGGGAGGTTTCCATTTTCCTGGCCGCGCATTTCTTCGTTGCTTCTGCTGTGCGGTGCTGTTCAAGGGTCAGTGCTCCGCTCTGGATTTGGGACCTCCAGGATGCATGGCCCTAAAGAGCCCAGAAGAACAACCTCTGGGACAGACGGTCCTAAAGAGCCCAGCAGTACAACCCATCAGTTCTTGAAATATGTGTCATTATAAAGGTACATGATAAACATGGTTATTTCCCTATGGAAAAGGCAAAAAGTTAAATGGTTCTGATGAATCTTTTTAATTATATAACAATGTCCATCCTAGGGGTTATATAATTTTACCGATGAAAACCTAACCCCCAACCTACATAGCTACACTAGAACAAAAACTGTATGTAGACTACGCCTTACACATCTGCTGTGTCCTGTACTGCCACAGCTGCATCCTGACCTCCAGTCTATCTCTGGTCTTTCATTGAGTACCCTAGCCCCATTTTATCTTGAGGCCATCTTAATTTGCTTGTGGAATCCCCTATTTCCCTTTATTAGAAAGCATCAAAGATAAATACAGAAAGACTTAACTCTTCATCCAATTTAGTTTTTAGATTATGAAGCCAGACAATGAATACAGGGCTTGATCCAAAATCTGCTAATGTCAATGGAAATCCTTCAGTTGACTCAGATGGATCTTCCACAACCTTTGGATCAGGGACAGTCTGACAAGATAAACTGCTTATCTGTTCTTATTGCCATCCTTATGCTATTGCCTCTGTGTTTTGCAATAATGGCTTGTCATGAGAGTTATGCTAGGCTCAGTACATAAAGAACGTATCATTTTGAAGTGTGCTGAAAAAACCCCTCAATCTGAAATTAATGTTTGTTCAGAGGTTGCCACTGTGTTTTAAGGAACACTTGGTTTAAATCCCATTCAGCAAAGGACTATGTCTCCGTATTACAAGCATCGCTCATTGGCTGAGCACAGAGCATACAGTACGGGTTGTAAAGTGCAATGACTGGTTTGAATTGAATAGAATAGATGTGCTCAACAACCCTACCATTGCTTGGAGGGACTGCTTTCTTCTGCCAGTGGCACTCAACCTTGAAGAGCTGGAGAGCCATTTTCCTCAGTGAGTGGAGCCGCAGAGAGCCATAAAATAATCACATGTGAATTTGACAAAGTAAAGTCAGGACCTTATGCTGCAATTCATTTCCTTTGATATAATCTCTCCTCTTTCACACTTCCCACACACTTCTGGATGCTGAGAGGGAGATGAGTTCATCATCTACTCCAGGGGTGGGCAAAATAAGGCCCGTGGGCCAGGTCCAGCCTGCCAGAGGATTTTATCCGGTCTGCAGTGAGTCCTTCGGCCTCTCCTGAGCCAGACACAGGGGGGGACAGCCTGGGCCTTGGTGCATATGACCGGTCCCACCACTTCTGGGCACACAGCTGCCAGGCCCAGCTTCCTGGCAGAGGTGGCAGCTGCTTCTGGCTGCCACCACCAGTGTCACCACCACTGCCAGGGGCACCAGCTGGGGTCTCCCCATAAACCGGCCCAGGACCCCGTGGGCAGGGCACGTTTAGCTGGGTGAACAGGGTGCAGCTGTGGACAGATGGCAAATGCCATTTGGGAGTGGGATGGATGGGTGGGCAGGGCCCAGGACAGACCCGTGATCCACTCCCTGCATCACATCCCCCTGGCCTGCAACGGTTCACCAAAACTCCCTAAGTGGTCCTCCAGCCCAAATAACTGCCCGCCTCTGACCTGTTGAGAAAAGGAATGATTTCTCTTCTCTCTCTTTTGTATAATTTTTTTCTCTTGTCCTTCCCTGCCCCTTTCAAACGACAGGGAGGCTTCGATTTGTTTCAGTCTGCTACAAAAGGCCAGCAGCAGCAAAAGCTCTTGCTATTAGGGCTTTTCTTGCTCTGCCTGGGACCGCGCCGAAGAACTTGGACCCCGAGACTCCCCCAGAGTCGTGCCGGTGCTTGGGAGGCAGAGTTGAGTATCCATAGTCTTTTAATGGACTTTTGATGTTGAGGGCTGGCTTGGGGCCGGCCTGCATTGGATTTAAAAGTGTTGGGGGAGGGAACAAAGTCCCTTCTATCCCTTTATATGCCCAACACAAGGGCCACGTGCAATCCAATTCATATTCGGGTGTTGTCCAAGGTGCAACCACCTTAGCTCGTATGCAGCTGCAACTCTTCATTTGGAGTGAACTGAAAGCTGTGGGGCCAACTCTGAAGCGCTGCAAGGGAATCGTTGATTTATACCCTTCACAATCGCCGGGAGATGCTGGGAGCCGTCGCCCAAGGAGGACTCGCTCTGTTTGGGTTCTTGTCTAACCAGGGCTCATTGATTTTTAAGCGCATAAATTCAGAAACTCTAGAGGCCTAGCCAAAGACAATATAGCAGGCAGCTCAGCACAAGGGACCCCGAGGGAGGTGATGTGGTTGTAAACACTTGAAAATGTTTAAACACAGTGAATGTTCCAGTTATATTTGGTAGGTCTGACAGGACAAACAGCCCTAAAAATCTGAGCCGCTCTGGATAAAATGGAAGGGAAAACGCATGCCAAAGATAACAGGAGAACCGAGGCCTTTTTCACATCTCCTCTGCCAGATTGCTGAGTTATCAGAGCCTCTGTATTTCTGGCGGGGTTATTGCCTTCAGGTCGCTCGAACCCAAGAGGCATGGCCTGGTTTTCTTGCATTATAAGATCATCGGGTAGGTGGCCTCACACCGTAATGTGAGGTAAGTAGCCTTTTGATTGAAAGCCTGCTGGGAGGTAAGAGAGTGGCCAGTTTTAAATCCATAAGCTTTCAGGTAGAACGGAGAATATATTGGGGAGATACCCAGGACATCAGGGATCCAGATCGTTGCTAAAGGGGAAACCACTGCGGGTATCTTAGAGGAGGTCCCCAGTAGTCTCCGAGACTGAGGCAGGCTCTTCTAAGCCCTGATCTGAAGCACACTGGGATTAAGAGAAAGAGTCTCACTGATTTTATTGGGCTTCAAGGCTGGGCTTTTTCACTGGAGAAGGGGATGGCAATGTCCAACATTGCTTCTGGAAGAGGTACCATCCAAGAGGCAACGTTCACATCATGGCCTGAAGAGCTCCCGGTTGCAAAGGAACTGGAAGGTGCTCTGAGCAGGAAGCTGAAACCTGCTGCATTAGCCGAGACCAGTGGTCCGCAACCTTTTTTAGCCCTCCATAACTCTTCTGAACATCACATCACCACCACTGAGAATCACGGAGCTACAATCTAAGTTCAGAAAAGATACCGAGGGGAGCCTTGAGGCTAAAAAAGATTTAAGGACCACTGATCTCACAGGTGTCCCTTAATGGCAGCAGGAGCAGGACCTCGTCCTGCCACGTCCTGCTCTTTCCACTGTCTGCCCCCTCCCTGCCCTTGGTTTGCTGCTCCTGCAGGGTCTCACCCACCAGCGAAAGGCCCTTCTGCTGACTCCAGGAGCCTGGAAGGGTGGAAGGGATGAACCGAGCTGCAAAGCACAGCTCCGGCTCCACATCCAGGTGCCTGCCTGCGTGCCCTCCTGTCTGCAATGGACCGTACTGCTGGAGCATGGGAGCAGCCAGCCCTCAGAGAAGCTGAATAGCTGGGGAAGGCTTAGGGTGCCCTCCTCATACAGGGGCTGGGAAGCGTGGCACCCTGAAAAGCACCTCACAGAGCCCCCGTTGAGAATCACTGGCATAGATGGACTTCAGCCAAAGCTATTCCACCCATGACTTCTCTGTCATAGGCGGCTAAAAAGATCGTGGTCACAGCACTTGGTGGTCCAGCTGTTCCCCTCCAGTGGCACAGCCCCATTTTAATAATTTTAATGATTTAATAATTTTAATGAACTTTAGGATGAGGTACGCCAGCTGAACTCGGCCCAACAAATCCCCTGATCGCTTGAGGGCAAAAAAGTTAACATGAATCTTGGTTAAGCTTGACCCCGTCTCTCTTTTTCATATACGTACGCATTTAACCTCCCCAAACCCCCTTTAGGTCAGAAAGCAGTATCAGCTCCATGTTTCCAATCTGAAACTAAAGCACAGATAGATGAAGTGACCTGACAATAGTCATATAGGAAGTCTGTGGTACAACAGGGACCTTGGATTTTCTGAGGACCAGGCCAATGCCACAATCACTCTAGAAGATACTGGGATGATGTAAAATAAGAATCAGAATATGTTTATGAAGGCAATTTTTTTTGTATGTACATGGGACTGCTGATATTTTTTTTTTCCCCAAGAAAATAGCAAATGAAATGGAGGAAAGATGCACAAGGATGCTTGCACAAGTGAAACTTTTAAGCGGGAAATTATAAGCTCTTACCTTAAAAATGCATTCAGACGTGACTAGTTAGGAATTGCTTCATTAACACGTGCAAAACCACAAAATGCAACAATCAACAGCAGCCTGCCAGCTTTAGAGGAGCATTACCTAGTAAGGCATGGGGGGCAGGGACTATATACCATGTTAATGACATTGAAGATCCTGATAAATATTACTGAACACAATATATAGGAAAAACTTAGAGAGATTAGAAACAGGTCAAAAACCAATAAATATCTTTAACTAGAGCTGATGAGAAAATGAGGTCACATTTTTGTGGAAAATGTCCCTTTTCTTCACTGCAATTTTAAATTTAAAAATTCTAATTTTCTTTTTTTTTTGCCAGCTTTAAAAATGAGATTGAAACTAGGGAAATACGTCCAAAGCCATCTGAAGCAGAGGTGCTTCATGAGAGGAAGGACATAGTCGTGCTGAAAGGGACTGGCGAACGGTAAGGGGCAGTAAGTCATTAAAAATGAGTTTGCAGTCAGCAAGAAGGGGATACATAAGAGGCCCAGAGCAAAGGTGAGTGAAATCACAAGGAAGAACCTGCTTTGGCCCAGGCAGGAAAGTAATAGACTTTTTTACCAGGATATGATACTTGTCTGTATGTAGAATACCGCATTCAACTCTGGGCAGAACATCGCCAGAAATGAACTGAGAGGGAGGTCAGAGAAGAGCAATAAACATGTTCGGGGACCCAAAGACATTGTTTGCAAAAAGCTAAAAAGGAGCAGGCAGTAGTTCAAAGAAAGCTCTGGCCATCCCTACATCCCAGGGTATCTGCAGGAGCCGGGGACATGCCGCATTGGTGGGGTCCATCGTGTTGCGGGATAGAGGTGAGGCAGGATGCCTTTCCCTGCATTCCCATGTTGGCTCCTTCCCCCAGTCCCATCAGCACGACTCTTGTGATGATGATTTTCACCCATAATGATCACTCAGAGATCTTTCTCTGAGGTTAGAAGGGACGGTTGGATCATTTAGTCTGACCTCCTGCATTGCACAAGCCGTGGGATTTCTTCCAAGAAAGGCCCTGCCTTCACTTTGACAGACTAGATGGGATTTGAACCTGGATCTACTTGATCCTGTAGCTCCCCTTAGGCTGCCAGTTGATTTTTAACTTTGTTTAATAAGGATGCAGAAGGTCATTGTCAGAAGGAAAACACTGTCTCTGGAAACAGGCAATTACCATTTCCAGAAACACAGTTACTGGGAGTCAGGGAAGAATATAACCCCCAATTTTTCCATCTCTATTATCAGTTTTCCCAAATTTTATATCGGGCCCTTTATTCTCATTCTCTTCTTTCTTGGCTCTTATCAAAATAACTTGAAGCAAGCATCAGGGAAACTAAATGGTAGCTTAGCCTCCAAAAGGAAACTTACTGCAATGTGTTTCTATAGTAGACTTTATATGTTTCATTCAGTTTGGTCTAATGTAAGGCAGGCTTTAACAAATATTTTTTTCTCAACTTGGTTGGAGGATAAAATTGCAGAAGTTACTGAAAGGTTAAAAAACTCAATCTATTCAACTTGAAAAAAAAAAGACATTTAAGGGGGGTCTAACTGAAGTATACAAAAATCTTAGCTGAATGGATAATATCAATGTGTGTTACTACTTTTGATACCGCATAGATGACAGGATCGGGGGCATAAATGGAAGTTCAAAAAACAAATTCAGAGGAGACATGAGGAAGTGCTTTGTCACTCAAAGAATAATAAATGTTTGGAATGGCCTACTGGGCAAGGTTGTTGAGGCAAAGACAGTGGGTTCGCTCAAGAAGCAATTAGATGCTATCCTGGGGGGAACGCTGTATTACAAGAGACAAGCATCAATGTGTTGAATGGCCTTCTCATTCCTAACATTTTCTATGTTCTTTTCTCCAGCTTGTACTCTTAAGGGTCTGCAGCCTCAGTGTCTGATATCAAAACTGAAATCAGTCCCAGCAGTGTTCTCCACTAAACTGGGCCAAGAAACAGAATAAAGATTTGGCCTCGCTATAAACGTACCATGCTGTACTGCTACCCTCCTTATGCCATGCCAGCATCTTGGCTTTGGATAAAAGGACCCAACGTGGGCAGCGCTCCAGAGGGTCAGAGATTTGCATGGCACCCCAAAAATTTCAATGGCATTGGTGCGGGGGCTGGCATGCACTCAGTGACAGAGAGGCAGCGCTCTAGGGACAGGGGAAGTTATTTCAGTTCCTACACAGCTTTTAAATCTTTCAGGTTGAAACGTGCTGGATAAATGTCTGACGTTAGTCTTAATTATTCAAGTAATTTTAGGAGTTCTTCAACTCCATGCCCTTCTCTCTCGCTCTCCCTCTGCCGTTCTAATCCTTCTCTCTCTCGATCCAAACCACAATTAGCTTCTGATGAGATTTTCCATCCTCCTCTGAAACCCTCGGGTACGAACAACAACCATAGTTTTGGTGGGGGTGGGCTGATATTCCTGACAGTCTGAAGGAAACTCCTGGCAAAAGGGTTTTGCTCTATCATTCAGGGTCATAGCAATTGCCAAATTGTGTTAGATTGATGAGGACGGGTGGGGAGGCGAAGGGGGGGGGCATGGTCCTCTTCCTAGGATTCTCCAAGCATGTATTAACCCATTACTTCTCTCATTGCAGCGACAGGGTGCTGGCAGTGCCCTCACTTCCTCTACTTTTGCTTATGACATATTGTGGCTGCTCTGTTTCTATCTTGTAATAATATGACAGGGTACAAAATGGCAATTTGTGTTTGCAGGGGTGACTTTGAGAAATACTTGGGTAAACTCAAAGCAGGGGGCTGAACTCAATGGCCCAAAAAGTTTGGTCCTATAGTCCTAGCACATCACTAATCCATCCCCCTTCATTTGTACCACAGTTAAGAACAGCCAAGGATACAGGATGCAACGTTTGTTCCTTTGTGCACACTGTAACCACATACACAGAAAGAGCAGATCTTTCGAATAGTAAATAACCTAAATCCGGTTGTACTCAAGGCCAGGGAGATGTTTTGGAAAGGTAATTGCCAGTCTGCAGGGGGATAACGATATACAAGCACCACTAGAATATGATGCCACAGATTCACAGTCCTCCAATTCTCAACCCGTGGCTCACAACCCAAAAGGAGGTTGCAAAAATACATGAAAGGGTCATGAATAAATGTTAAAAACGGATGAACACATTTTAAAAATGAATTCTTCTTTAAAGGAGACACATGTGGGAAACTGGCTTTTCCCTTGCAAGCTGGCAGAGTTCCCCCTGCCCCACACACTGGGGGCTGAGGGCTGGGGGCAAGGGGAGGGCAGCGGGTCAGAAGTGAGGGGCATGGGGCTGGGACTGGCCATCAATGTTTACGAATGGGTCCTGGGACAAGAAAGGTTGAGAACCACTGGTCTCGAATATGCCAGTTTTCATAGACATTAGGAGCTGCAAGGGACCTTGTGAGGTCATTGAGTCCAGCCCCGAGTTGTCACCAAAAACAGCCATAGAGGGAAGCCCCAGATAGCTTCATTGGTGCCCTTCTGTATTTGGAGCATACTGGTAAGAGCAAATGGGTTGGGAATGACTCAGCTGAGTGGTGCCACCACCATGTGCCTTTAGTATGAACAAACAGAGGTCATAGTACACTAATTGTGCTGCCACCATCTAGCTTTCATAGGTTTTAGGGTACGGATGATCGTTAAAGAGAGCTTCGTAGACAAGTAATAGGCTCTGCAAATTTTTAAGCTGCTCCAAGGACAAGAGAAAGCCCAATGGTGGTTTAAGAAAAAGGTTGGGTATTGTTGGCAGAGGATGGGTGATGGGGTCCAGATGGCTGCCTGTAACCCTGTCCCCAAGAATGACGAGCCAAGGTAGCAGTCACTAAGTCAGAGTTATACCGAGAGAGAGAGGGCTTATGAATGACCGCATCCCCACGCCTCCCACTGCTAACTCTCCTTTCAGAAATGGGTTATGATAAGGAGGGGATCACAATATTATCATCATCCTGGTAAGAGTTAAAGCGTCCTCACACTGATGGGAAAGCAAAAAGTCAATACGACTTAAAGGCGGCTGCCAGAGCCATTTCATGAACTCAATATGCGCTAAATTATTTGCTAACAAATGTTGAGATTTTTTTGCCCTTCCAAAGAAGTTGTTTTACATGTGGTTTTTGGCTGGTTTTGCTGTGGTGCAGCCATAGTAATTTATCCTAGCACAGAGCATATTATATTTAATGTCAGTGCTATACTCCAATATGTTTCCCAGGATGATAAGTGTTGGCACAGAAGGGAAGCAACTTTTTCAAACAATAAGTAATAAATTGTGAAAGGCTGAGGTAAATATTTTCCATGTCCCTAAACAACTCTGAGCACATTCTTAAGGAGCTTATTGACAGTAAAATGCCTTGAGAACGAAAAAATCTGTTGGAACAGGTTGTGGTCGTTGCCTATTTCATAACTTATGATATATCAAGACAATTCCTAGCTAGAAATGAAATATCATTTCTGTTTTGTTGTATGCTGCAGGGAACAGCTCTGAGCAGAGGATTTCAAACTTCTACCACAGAAAAGACTGGTAACAATATGGCAATCAATAATGATATATTTGTAATCTACAGCATGCCATCTGAAGATCTTTAAGTATCTGGCAAGCATCAGGGAATTTAGCCTTGCTGCATATCTGTGAGATTAGTCCCATTTTATGGGTGTGGAAACTGAGGCACGGGACTTCAAAGATGCTTCCAACAGAACTAAAGTTGAGAGCGAAGGTTGAATTCCTAAACACAGCGTTCACAATGACAATCTGATTCACGGGGATACCAGTGTCCAATCTGAAATGATGTCATGTGATCTGCAAGGCCAATCGAAATAAGCTTGAGACAAACTGTATGTAGAACGACAAAAGTTGAACATTTTCAATGAGATGCTTGTGAGCTATCTACAAACTCCAAAAATTCCTTGCGGAAATGAACGGATAACATTTCAGCTAATTGATGCGTCTGCAAAAGCAACAATCTGAAGACAAAATTGAGGGGCGGAGACAAAAAATCCAATTACTTATTGTCCTAGTCCTAAATCTGTGTAATTTATTGTCATAAATAGATTTGTGTTACATGCTGGCAAACATGCTGGGAGAATAGGCGCGAGTCTTCCCTGAGCGCGCCATCACCACCCAAAGAGATTTTTTTTATGAATATCTGTCCTGCCTGGTGGACTGCACGAGTCTCTAAGTCTGTCCACACATGGTTCTTAACACATGCTGTGGTTTGGCTGGCTGAACTCTCCTCTTATTTCATTTGTGCAACCCTAAGGAGGCCGTCTCCACCAGGAGCGAGTGCAAAACCAAAAGATGTAGCTGCATGGATGTAACACAGGGCACAGTTTCAACTCTAGGGCCTTTATCAACAATGGCAATGATGCATACAGGAAACCCTCGCTATTCGCGGGTTCAGCATTCGTGGTTTCAAATATTCGCGAATTCCGGACCCACATCTTAAATACACTTACAGGAGCTCGTCGAGAGCTCCATGCTTGCCGGTGCCGCGCTCCTGCCGCCACTGCTACCGCGCTCCCGCCACCACCGGCACAGCCGTGCCCCCGACCCCAGCCACCAGGGGCACTGCGTTCATGAACACATCTGTGGATTTCACCATTCACGGGGATTGCAAATGGCAAGGGTCTCCCGTATATTGAAAGTATGCATCTGGAATAGATTTCATAGACATTAGGGCTGGAACGGATCTCACGAGATCATCAGGTCCAGCCCCCCGCCCAGGGGGCAAGACGTCAGGTGGGGTCAGATCACCCCAGCAAGATAAGCATCCAAGCGTAATCTCAGGGCCTGGGGCAGGCCAAATTATAAAGACTATGTGTCAGTTTGTTAAAGTCGTCTGAAGGCAATATACATGGTGCCAAAGTCACTTACATGGTTTCAGAGTTGGCAGGGCCTCCCCCGCTTTCAGGCAGGAAAGGCTGCTGGGATCGCATGACCCCAGCAAGATGGGCTTGAAGACCTTGTTTGAAGATCGCCAGGGTGGATGACTGTACCACTTCTGCAGGGGGAGCCTGTCCCAAACCCTCGGCACTTGCCTTGAGAGCTAGAACAAGTCATCCAGGTGGCACATTCTACCAAACTAAGTTTTATCTTTCTTTGAAAAAGAGCATCGATGGTGTGGTCATCAAGGGTGGCACCTTTATAGCTCCCCAAGCTATAAAGGATGGCATTTTCTAATGCACCCAGTGGCTTAGCTCTGCTGTCATCGGTAGGAAGCACTGCGTTCTACCCCAGCACGAGGAAAAGGATGACTTGCCATACTGGTCAGCCCAATGGGAATAAATAAAATTATACACCCATTGCCAGTGGCAGATTCAATATCAACAAGAACGACCATAGATTCTCATAAGCATAAGATTCAAATAGCCACCAGAAGTATTTCAGACAAACCTAGGTACGTTCATTGTCTAGACCAGATATTGTCAAACAAGCAGGCAGAAGGAATACAGCCCGGTAGTTTAAGTGCCATCCTTGGACTGGGGGGAAATGGCTTGAGTCCCTGCTCAGCTACAGAATTCTTCTGTGATCTTGGACACGTCACTTAATGCTTGTCTGTGCTGTGTCTGAGCATGCCCAGGAACCTCTCCAAGACACATGGGGGTATTAGCACTTTGATCCGTAATAGGGATGTTGGTGACGGCAAATAGCGATGAAATATTACAGAAGTTGGAGCATAAAGGTGCCATTACTGATACTATTAAAATGCTATAAATCATCATAACAACTACAGCTACAGCTGCTCCCTAGCACATGGAATATTCTTTCATGGAAGGTCAGAGTTCAAGAATTCAAAAATCGAGTGAATAAGTGGTCTCCAGTGAAATGCTCTTGTTTAAAAATGTGTTGCTTAATTTGCAAGTTGAAAATTTGTATCTGTGGGTACTGAGGCATATACCTAAACTTCATTCATATAAACAGTCTCACTGAATTCAACCTCTCTTGTCTCCGGATTATTGTCATGACTTGTCTGATCTATTTGGGACCATCTTTGTTTAGCAGTATTAAGTAAATTAGATGCAACAATATCTCTATCTGTACATGCCCTTGCATGACTTTCATCACCGTATAGGGTTAATGAAGGCTTCCTGAAATTATTACTGGTTAAATTTGGCCACCACTTACTCTTGGCGAGTATTACTTTAAGTCACAGGAAGGTTTATTGATACGGATGGATCTAAAACGAAAGAATTACTGACCGTGAGTCCTGACCAGTTAGTCTCTAAGGTGCTACCCTACTCTACCTTCTGCTTGACTTCAGACTAAGATGGCTAACCACATCTCTAACCATGAGTAAGGCTGTGTGTACACATCCACACACACCTACACGTGCAGAAGACTATAAATATGGGGAGAATCTGTTTCTTTACCTGATTACACATATTTTGCCCATTTCTACACTGATTTCAGAGGATACACACAATGTGTATCAAAGAGTTCATCTTATCACTAGCCTTTTGAGCAAATACTTAACGGTTAAAAAGAGAAATTACTCATTCTATAATACTGCAAATTGAAGAAATGCCTGGACTATATACCCTGTACCTGAGACACAAATAATAAAATGCAATTTAAAGGGGAATAAGAGCAGACTTCCTATTAAGTAGCTGAGCACTGCTGGATGGTCAAGGTTTTTTATATCTGGCAGAGGGCTGTATCTCAGATATGTAGACATCATGTAGTGATGGGATATTTTATAAGAACATTAATAATGATGTTCCTACGTTGCTCATGCTGTGGAAATGCTTCCTATTCATCTCATTATCTTCTGGTTCCACAATGGCATCATGATGAGTGCAGAGAAATGAGTGAGAACCTAGAAGCCTTCTATGTCTTTGTGTGAGGGGTAGAAAATGGTGGCAAATCAAATTAATGCTTAAATACATTATCTCTGTGACATCTTGTGATACCCTTCTTGGAAAGACCCCACATTTAATATCAAAAGGGCAGTGACTACTTACCATTGGAGAAAAACAGAATGACTGCTTTGTCCTGCTCTGTATAAACCCAGGGGGCAGATCACAGAGGTCCAAGATGGCTTCTGGAATCCATTGACAGGTGCAGACGAGGGCCACATAAGTACCTGGATGGATGTTGGCTTCATTCACTTCTTTCAACGCTCAGGAGTTGCAAGCCACAGATCTACTCGAAAACTCGCATTGCATTCTTCTCCGCCAGGGTTATAAAAAAAGGTGGGGCCAGCACAGAACGAAAGAAACGGGTTATTTTGAGTGGTTGTTATTTGTGTTTTGGCCATCGACATGCCTGCTGCTGTTTGTAGCAAATCCTGACTTGATTGTAAATTGCTTTTTAAAAAGTTCTTTTAAAAACCTGGGCCCTGTTTGTAGGAATACAGAACCAGGCGCCCACTGCAGAAATCTGAGCCACGGCGGGCACAACTGGTTTTCTAGAGAGCACTCACAATATCAGAAAATGTTTCAGCATATATCTCAATACTGTCAGGTGTCTATCCCCCTCCTTAAAGGCTATTTAACTAGTATTTCTGGGTTTAAATTCTCAAGTCCTGGGGATGACCGTAAGTTGAATTCGACTGGGGGGCCTGGTGGCAACGTGGCGGGGCTATTCATGGCAGGGTGGCTCCTATAAAATACCACACTGTTGCAACCTCCAGAGTAAGGCAAGTATAGAGTACCTTAAAACCCTAGCCCACACTTCCTTGTGGGTACTTCTTGGTTGGAGAAAGGCCAATAGATATCACCTTGACAGAAGTGCACCCTTGCTGAGCCATTAGACAGTCAGCAGGTGTTGCTATCTGTTGCTTTCTGGCAAAAGCTACAACCACTGAAGCTCTGAACATTTGGACTTGGTCTGGCCTTTGGATTCGGTCTCAATGGTTTGAAGGAGGTGATGGCAGGTCTTGGGCAGCCTCCACTCCTCCATACTCTTGCCTAGGTGTATGCGTCAAAGGTCTTGGTGTGATGGTCGCAGGACGCTGTACAAGCAGACTCATCAGGCACCTGACTAGATCTCTTACGCATACACCATGACCCAGAGGACTGACGGTTGCCTACTACTGTGCACAAATTATTTCAATCCTTTGTGTTTCTCAGATGTGAAAGACAAGTAAGCGTATTTCACAACTTGCGTATGAGGATTCATACATTAATGCTAACTGAAGTTCAGCAATATGTACATGCAACCTATGATTCACGTAAGTAAGAGCTGCACATGCACATGGAGGGGAGAGTTGAATGTTGGGAAAAAAAAAAAAACCTAAAAAATTTAGTTGAGGTTCCCAAAATTAGCCCCCAAATCTCCATCTTGGCGTGAGACCTTCAGCTGGACTTAATCGCTCTGGCTTCATGGATTTCAGGGCAGCGATATGCCATTTGACCAATGAGAGAAGTTGGCTCGAGAACTCGAGGACAGGTTGATCTCTTGCAAATCCTGCTTTCCAAGCCAGCCACTAGGGCTAAATACATCTTTTTTGAAATATAAACTACTTATAAGCATTTGAAATAAAAGCAGATTGTGACAGACTGGCAACATGCCACGTCACCCTCCACTTTATACAGAGCTTCCTTCTTGTTTTGGGCTGGAGTCTGTTAAATGGTATTTTTCTGATGGAATCAATTGGCCTTATTAACGGGTATTCTTGTCTTGTACTATTTCTGGTTTAATTATACTGCTGTTTGGGCTGGAAACAGAGGTTCTGCCTGTCTGCTTGCCTCTTTTGCCCAGAAGTGTCCCTTATGGTGTGGGAGATCATCTACATTTGTGTCCATTTTCCTTCTGTAAGATGTTGAACGTTCCTTTCTGACATCTCCTTTCAGGGCCTGATCCAAAACCAGTTGAGGTTAATGACCTTAATCAGAGCTTTTCCATTTAATAGGAAAGGTCATTAAAGAGGCCCCTCAGCGGTAGCCCACTCTTGCAATTCGTGAGCTGGTTTATATGGGTTTTTGTTGGGTTTTTTGAAAAATAAGAAGTTTCAAAGCAAAAATGTCATTGAAATCTCAAAAATTCTGTTTTCTCAGATATCAAATGGCAAGCTGCAGGTTACTCCAGTACTTATGTTGTGTCCACATTCTTGTCTGTGTGCATTGCCCAGACTGTCTTTGTTCCCTCTCCAATTAAAAACCTCTTTCATTCTACCATAGTCACAGCTGAAGGTCTGCTAAGGGAGGCAGCCTTAAACATTTTAGCAAATTTCATAATTAGCCAAGGGTCGTCTTGTCTATTTGGCTTACTGTTTATCTTCTTAGGAATAGAATTCACTAAGAAGGGATTTTTCAAATGATTTATTAAAAAAAAAATCATCAGAAAAGCAAAAATCAGAGAAACTGGGAAAAGGATCTCCTGGAAGCACAATGAAAAGAGATAGATGATAGAAGGGTAGAAAGCAAGAGAGACAACAAAGGGGGGGAAAAAGTCCATGTTACTGGAAGTGTAAAGAATGGCATGCTCAGAAAAAGTTCTCATGAACTCTTTCACATCCACACAAGAGAAATCTGGTATAATGTCAGATTTCCTTACACTGACAGAAATCACTTATCTGTACAGGCCACAGTCTTCTGGGTTTTAGGGACTGTTCCCCCCGCCAAAAATAAGCAAGGTGGGAATGTAAGGGTGGGTTACCTTGAAAGGAAGAGCAATTTTGTCATTTCCCAAAACCCACTGATCATAACGTCATCACACATCCTATATGAAGCACAATCTAAGTCTTATACATTATATCTGGAATCTCCAGTAAGGATCATTTTCTTATGTGACCCCACAACAAAGTCCAGAATGGAAACATGGAGCAAGACTCAAAGCTGGAATCCAAAAATGAGCAACAAAAAGCATACTTTGCACTTCACACCTATTTTTTATAGTAAGCATGGACATAATCCATAACAAAAATGCTCTTTCACTTTGGGATGTTTGTGAAAAAGTCAAGGCTTTAGACTGCCAACTTCTTTGTTGATGAAGAGGCCCATGATGCATATCTGAAAATTGTTTCATTGTAGGTTTCTCTTTGTCATGGTTACAGGGTAGTTGCACTTATCGTCTCTGGACTTTCTGAATGCTCTCCCCATACGACCTCATGACATTACCATGCCCATGGGACCCCATACGACCTCTTGGCATTCCCATGCCCATACAACCTCATGGCATTCCCATGCCCACGGGACCCCATACAACCTCATGGCATTCCCATGCCCACGGGACCTCCTGGCATTACCATCCTAAATCCCACAATTATTCCACTCTTACACTTTGTCCTAGAGTTCATACTATGCGACTCCACCATGCTTTCCTCAACAGGTCCTGCTTGGTTGAAACACCTCCTCTTCCTCACCTAGAACATCCATGACAGAGAATACAAGGACCCAAGACAACTTCGTTAGAACAAAGCATTGTTTAATCTCAAAGCATCAAATGACAGAAAAGAACTGTTATATCACACAAGGCAGGCATTCAAGTCTCTCTTACCCAGAGTCCAACAACTCTCCTCATAGGGATGCCAGTTCATCTAAATTACCCCTCATATCACACCTTGGGTAGAACCAGTTTGGTAAACTCCACAAATGCTCAAACCAGAGCATCAGAATGAATTGCTCGTGCATTGTCTTAAGGGTTTGTGCAGATGTGCATAGCAGGATACGACTTCTTTCCTTTCCCGGCTACATTTCCTGTCAATCCTACTTATGGAGTTAATTTATTATATGCAAACAGTAGATAATCTTACAATAGTTAAATAAACTGATGAATCATGTAGCATGCATAAAGTACTACAGCGCAACTCCAAATCCATTATGCCTTTATACTATTATGCTGTGCGCATGTTGTAGAAATGTGTGCGCATGTGTTTGGATCCTATGTTTCTTGCATACTCGAAACTTCCAGGGCAAATGGCATGCTTTGGTACCAAAGAGTGCCAGGAAATCTAAGGAGGAAATTAATACTACTTAAACTTTAAACAAAAGAAATTCTGCAGAAAAACTTTAAATCATGCAACTACGTTCACGGAAGCAGCCCACTGAAAAAGAAATCCAGTCTTCTAAAGTGGGTAAAGAAGAAAAATTAGGACAACATACAACCTATAAAGAAAGTTAGACATTTATTTTTTGAGAACTCGACTAAAAGCTCCCTCCATTCAGGCACCTGGGCTTCATTTCATAATAGCTTCGGCCCATTGTTCCTTATTATCAGAGCGGACTATGTTCAAGCCAAGGCATATCTTGTTCCTAAATTTATGTCTCTGTGTGTGACCACTACAATATATGTTTTGTATGCTTTTTCCTGAAAGCCTAATATAGTGACACCAGTGACACGGCTTGGACTCCCCCTTTCATGTATATTACCAACTCGAACTGCAACCCGCTGGCAGATTTTTCTTAAACTCTAAAATGAGGGTCTAACCTTCTCTTCTTTTTCTTTTTCTTCTCTGTTACCTATAATCTTGATTTGACTCACACAAAAGTGACACAGTGGGAAATCCACTCAAGAAGACTTTGACGACTAACAATGGAAACCTACCTACACGAAAGCTGACTGGTGGCGTTTATAGTGAAAAAATGTATTAAAGTTTAAAGATGTCATCTATGTTAACTGATTGGTGGTGGGTTTGTGTATTTTGTGTCAAAGAAATGTGCTGCAGAGTCATACTTGTTAACGCAAAGAAAATTAACCAGGAGAAGAGCAACAATTTTAAAAAATGGTGTTTATTTGGAAATAAAAATACTGGGAGGTAGAATAATACATAACTTGTATTGTTAAAAGGATATGTGCAGTTGTTTATACCCAATTACTTTCTCCCCTTTAAAATAGAAGAACTATTATCCTTATCTAAATAGCGTCAATAGCATACCACATGCCATTCATCCAGTGTGAAAACAAGGTTGACCGGGATTTTTCAGTAGTGACTAGTGGTTTTGGTTGGTGGCCTCCATTTTCGATGTTCAAGTGGAAACAGTTTATGTGGGTCTGATATTTAGTGTGGGATGGGCTCAGCATGTCAAGTTGAACACTCAAAAATCACCAGTGCCTACTGAAAATCTTGGCCCTAATAACCTTGTTTGAAGTCCAAATAGACTATAAGCAGGTCAAAAGGACAGGACAGAACATAATGAAAATTGTATAATTTTTTTTCTCTATCTTTTTCTGTTCCTAATTATTTAGCATGTACTTGAGGGGAAGTTTGTGATTTATTTTGCTTTTGGCAGAAATGGAGAAATAAGTTTAGCGTTGAAGTGAAAGAGAAGAAGATGTATGCATGAGTAAGGTGCAGGATAAAAGGAGGGAAAGGGCTACTTGCCCGATCATGAAAATCACCATTGCATCCACTACTGATTGGTAGAGAAACCAAGCATGATAGAAACATAAAAGCTAGCTCCTAGAAATGATTTCTTCGGGCTAGTATTAGGACATGTTCAGGGAGAGTGAGGTTATGCAACCCAATCTACTACTGATTATGTCAGTGGGAGCCAACCTTTTTGGCAGGTGTGCCCCAGGCCCTCCCCAAGTGCCCCTCCGCCTCCTTCCCCAGAGCAATCTGCTGCTTTACTTGCTGCTCCCTGCCCTGTGCTCCCTGCTTGATCTGCCGCTCTGCTTTCTGCTCCCAGCCCTGTGCTTCCTACCTGGTCTAATGCTTTGTTTCTGCGCCGTGCTGCCTGCCCTCTGCCCAATTTGCCACGTGCCACACACGGAGGCTGCATGTGTCACTTGCAGATTCTGTCCAGCCACCCCTGAAATACCTGGTTTGTTCATGACTGGAGGTCTTTACTTTCCCAGCCTGGCACAGAGCTGGTTAAAAAAATTATGCATATTATTTAGCAATAGAAAAGTAAGAATTTGACTACTTTCTGCTTTGCTGCACTGTATTTTTAATTTTTCTACTGAAATCCTGAATGCTCCAAAGCAAAAATTTCCATCAGGAAACCCCAATGAGGAAAGAGTTTCAGTGCTTAATTTTCTACCAAAAATTCACATTTTTTCAAATGAAAACCCCCCCAAAACATTGTTTTTTGATCAGCACTACCTAATCATCCATTGGCATTAGGTGAATTTTGTAACTTTCACAATTCAAAAGGATACCGTTTAAAATGTTTCATTTTATAAATGTTTCCCAGTTAGCCTATTTTGATCTTTCGAAGATAAATTAATCATTTGTCCAAGAATCCATCTCCAATTTGGGTGGCTGGCCTAGGGGGTGAGATAGACCCCTTTCATTTTGGGGTCACCAATTTAATTGAATCCAGTCTACCTGATAAGTTATTTGCCAAAGGCTGGTTGGAGATCCCCATTGCTAAGATGATACCACCACACAGCATAGGACAACAGGTCAGCTTGCTGGCAATCTCAACAGAAAATCTGTGATGCTAGATACCACGGATATAAAAATCTGAACGGCTAGGATGAGTAGCAAGGCAGAATGGTCGTCTCATTTCTAGATGCTGTTCTCTCAGGTCAGGAAGGCACCTCGAGCAACGATGGGGTATATGGCTACATTTGCACAGCTGGCGCCAACGTTTTATGCAGTCTAGTTCAATGGACTCTAACCAGCCTGTCTTCCTATCACTGTGATGAGCTGACATGCACTTGCAAATTTTAAATACTTGGCTTTTTAAATGGAGCCTGCTAATGCCTACCACAGTTTATGTGGGTGTCATTGCACCAGTCTGTGTTATTTTCATTACACTTTGTGATAGAAAGAAGGGGACATCTGCTGTTCAGCCGCATAGCAAGGACCCAGTACAGCAATAAGAAGTGGAATAAAATTAGCAGTTTAAACAACAAGAACTGACCTCAAACAGCAATGGTATGTCAGTACATACAAAATGCAGGATCCAAAAGCATTACTCATTCAGTCAGCATTGTTCTAACTCTGGATGTGGATTCCTGATGTATTTGCATTGTTAATCATCGTTCTACTGGAGTCTAAGCTTGAAGCACAACTGATCCAACACTAAGCAAGTCTCCAAAGCGCCTTGAGGTTATATCCATTTTACAGAGAGAGAAGCTAAAGGACAGGTTTGCTTGAAGTCCCAAACTGCTGAAGGAGGAGAAGAAACTGGGAATCCGATTCCCCACTGCCTGCCTTTTCTCACTAGACCACAGTTTTGCCTGTGGGCTGTAGCATACCTCTGAGGTGCCTTGGCCCTGATGGGCACATCCCAGCCCAATCAAGCCAATGGCAAGTTGGGATGCCTGATGAAGGCACAACCAGAGAGGCAGCGCTAGGAAGCTGAATAGATTCCCTGCCATGACCCCCTGCAAAATTAAGGCAAGCCAATTCGACAGTAAAAAAAAAAAAAAAAAAGTAATCAGGTATTAAAAAAAAAAATGGAAAAAAAAAAAGGAAAGAAAGAAAAATCCTACTTTAAAAGGCTCTGCTTGCTGAAGTGCAGATGGGGGCTATTGTGTCACAGTGTCTGTCATCAAGCAATTGATCAAGCACTACCTGCCCAGAGGAAGCGCCGATGCTTGAGATTCCTGTTTGGAACAATTATGTACTTGACCTCAAAGCCCGGGTCTCTTTGCTTTTATTTTTTTTTTAGGAGGGGATAAGAAAGAAAAGGTTCCAGGCTCTTTGAAGAGCTCTTTTAGTGATGAAACAGGCTCTGGGAATTGGTATTTAGCCTGCTATAGAGCTCAGGGGACGCAAGGCTACAGTAGCTACAAGCCCGTGGCGTAACTGGGGTGGGGCAGACAAGGACAGCAGCCCCGGGTGCCGACACTGGGGGGCAGACAGAAAAAAATGGCTGCTACCACAACCACACAGTGGCAATGGTGGCAACTAGAAGTCGCTGCTGCACCTGCGTGGGGCAGCTGCTTCGAGCACCCACCTGTGTCCTTATGCCTCTGCTTTAAAACACCTTTTCTGCCATCACCTTCCTCGGCCGCTTTTAGACTCACCCTGCGTCCAGCGTGCCCGCTTTATGAGGCAGTCAATGGAAAGTAGCCTTGCAGGCATCTTAGATTCATAGATTGTAGAGTTGGAAGGGAGCCTGACGGATCACCGTGTCCGACCCCCTGCCCCAGGCAGGAAAAGGCATCTTCTTCAAGGCCTTTGCTGACAGACTCTTCCCTCCCCTTGATATGGGGGCTTGTCTAGCTCCCTGACAATACTCTAGCCCCTTATTACTCAGTGTAAAGGGAGCAGAGTGAGATTGAGTATCTCTACCATCTTTGCTGTAGTTGACTTTAGGGTCTGAGTTACACTCGGACTCTTGTGGGGGTCTGCGGCAGCCGGAAACCAGAAGGAGCGGCCACCGCCACCACCCGAGCTGCCTAGAAAGGCGTGGGGCAGATGGCGTCTCTTGTCTCTTATGGGGGAGTTTCGGGGGGGGCTCATCTCTTATGGAGGGGCTCTGGTCTCTTATGGGGGAGCTCAGCACCCCTAAGTTCCTTCCCCCCTCTCCTCCCCTGTATTTCAGACCTTGGTCTTATGTGGTATTATAAACAAGCGAGACGATACTAAATGTCAGCTATCAGGACGAGAAGATGGTACTGCATCTGGGCATCAGGACCGGGAACTTCACAGTAAAATAATGCATCTCCTGTTTCAAGCAGTATCATTGGATAACACTTTCCTTCTCTGTTATAGTTTATGTTGGATCCATCCTAGCTCCACCAAGGCAGTGGAAATATGGGACAAAGGCAGGACCAGGAGTGCAAGGCTGGGAAGCTGAATGCAACCCAAGACTTTTCAGTGTCGGGGAACGTGATCGGGAGACACCACAGAATAACAAAGGATGGGGAAGTGGAGAGCATGAAATCAAATTCTTTGCCACATCCACCCTGGTGATTCATTCAGCATGAGCCTCAACCCGGCCTTCATCAGTGCTTTGCATTTCCTCGTTAGCATTCAGGACGCACATGCCTAAAAGCAGCAGGGCCGCCTCCGCTGAGGTGGGGGAGAGACAGGAAAGAGGTGCTAAGCTGAGACGCACTTCAAGCAAGGGGGCGTACGGAAGTTGGGTAATGCTTCCCGAGACTGACCGATGCCTGGTTTTCATACTGCCGGCACCATGTTGGTTTAGGAGCGGATGCAATTAAAGCATGGAGGTAGCCCTCCACAGATAAAGAATAATGGCAGCACTTGCTCCCATATGAGCACGTTTGCATCACAACGGCACCGGAGGCAAGGGTGCTGCTGATTTAATCAACATCGTCTAAGACCACCGGTCAAGCACACACCACGTTGTGTAGCCCAGACTTGCTCCTCATCCCCTCCACCTTCTTCTTACACACTCCAAACTGGTTAGAAACCAGCCAGATAAAAATGAAAACCCTTTCCAGCGACACAACATCTGCACTACAAGAGCAGTCTAGAAGACCAACTTTGTTTTCCCGTTTCAATGGGACAGCCGAGACTGCCCGGGCCCCTCCAGCCTGCCTGCCCTCCGTCCGCCCCCGCAGGAAGGGAAAGCTCTTTGTGAGCCTGACAGTTGTATGCGGTATTATGATCTAATTGGCGCCTGCTGCTGCTTCCCTTTTGGGACCGTGCAAGAAGTCAATTACATAACACTAATGTGTGTACATGCGATTCTTACAAGAGCAGAGTGGCCCATGTCAAGGGAACAAGGAAGTTGAACCCTGTTGTTTGGAGGAATTCAAACCATTACAACCCCCCCAAAAAACAAAACAAAACAAAACAAAACAAAAAAACACACGCACAGAAAACCAGATCTCTTTGCTTTCAACCCAAAACAACACGGAAAAGACCGGCCGGTTCATCACACTCAAGCCGAGAGCAGGCTCTAAAACGATGTAAATATATTTTCATGAACATTTATAAGCAAACTTCTCCCTAAAGTGTTTTTCTTTTGCATGCAAGCAAGAAAAATGCATTGGATAAAACAAACTTAGCTTATTTTAGTTTCTACTCAATTACCTGTTAATGGAAAAAATCTGGCACCGCTAATAATGAGGCAGGAATGAGATCACTGTTCTTGAAGCCTGGCTTGTCAGGGAAGCTTGCAACAAGAAGTGCATTTATCTGCCTTTCTATAACCCTTTTCAAGCACTCTGTCAGGGAGCCCAAACTGAACAGCCAGTTTAGGAGGAACTTGGAACCTGCTCCAGGCCTCCTCGGCCCTCTGGGAAAAGGAAAATTATTGTTGGCAAGTCTGCCTGGCTCCAGAAGTTGATCCAGTGCCCCCCACTTGCCCATGCAGCAGCAGACAGAGCTAAGAATTTTGTTATAATTAAATAACAGAGTGCTGATTGGTTGCTGGAGGTGGTCTTGAAACTGGTGTTTAAGGCCGAGGAGAACAACGGTTACTATTCATAGAAAAAGCATAGAGTCTTAAAATCCATCTGTTTCATTCCAAATTTAGGCCAAAAAATTGCTCACTCACTGTCTTTAAAAATACCACCTGCTTAGCTATTTTGTATAATGTGCCATTATATAAGTTTGAAGGAGGGAAGGGGTAAAGAGAAAAAAAAAAAAAAAGAAACAGATTAAAAAGGTATAGCCTGGATCCAAATGAAAAAGCAGCAGCTTGTTCAATAGGGAAGATCTAAAATGAGAGACGTTTTCTTAGGAAGACATTTTCTTAGGAAGATAAAGGAGGGTATGAGCCAAAACCTGAGAACCAGCAACTACGCGTGAGCCTGTTTGCAAATAAGGTAGCAATGATTTTGGAAAGCCTTTCTGCTATGCTGGGTCTAGCAGATAAATACATAGAACAGGAGCCCTCTAAATTCAGCCAAGCAAGACTCAGCATACAGAGCCATATGTTGTAAAAGTCTACAGAGATGAATGGCCTCTGTCTGCTACACAGAGGAGCATGTATATAGCCCAGTTGGTCCTCCCATGTGCGGATGGCACAGGATGTGTTATTAATCATGTTACAGAACCACACAACAGCCCCGGGTTTTTACAACTTTAGTTCAGTCCTTTTACCATGGCTGGACCCCTTTCATGGGGGCAAGTGTAATAAGCATCTTAATAAATAACTCCAACACGGGTAAGGAGAGCCTCACAACCCGGAGCCGGCTTTCCTGGTCCGGTACGTTCTCATTGATGCTGGATTCATCCAACGATCAACTTGTAATCTTCAAGCAGCAAAAAATACCACGAAGGCTCCTTGCTTTCATGTGAAAAAGCCACCCCATTAAGTTAGGTGCCAGTCTCAGGTGAAAACAGGGCTAAGGGAGTGTGTCATTGTGTGGCTGCATCCTAGAGGCTAATACAGACTCTCCGGGAATACTTACCTCTTTTGTCATGAAGACAGTTCAAGCGTGCCAGCAGCAGGTTTACCTCTGCGCCAGGAGGTTGCCTTGTTCATACGGGCATGTTCTAGATGCAACAAAATCCACATTTAAAGCTGCGCCAGGACCATGTTAAAACAACCGTATCCAATCTAAACATTTGTAATATTGCTGGTCACCACGCCATCTCGCCCGCACTTCGTATTCATAGGTTTTAAGGCCAGAAGTGACCATTGGAGCAGCTACCCCAACTCTCCTGCATCGTGTCATAGTATTTCACCTTTATCCCTTCACTGAGACCGATTCGTGTTCAGCTGAAGCTTAGGTCCTTACCTGATTCACCAAAAAGAGCCGGCGAATTTATACCTGCGTGCAACCTGCAGCTATCTTACATCCCGACTACAAACTGCTCTGTCACGCACATGAACGGGGGCTCACTTTTTTATTATTTGTTTTCAAGACTGTACCAATGGCCCGTGCAATTATTTTCACTATGAATTCCCCTTACATCCTTTCATGGTCTACGAAAACTAATAGGACTCTAAAGATTCTTCTATTTTTTTTTTTTTAAATAAAGCTTAAAACCATGTGGCACTGGTTTATTGAGTCAGCAACTTGCTTAAACTTTTTCAAATTCCATACCCTAAGTGAAAAATGAGATTTACAAAGCTAATGGAAAATAAATGTCTTCTGACTGTGAGATACATTGACTGGCCTCTTTGACTTCTCCCATAAAAACAGATGGAAGCAATAGCTACAGTGAATTGCTCCCTGTATTTAGGGCGCCTTACTGCCTTAGGTAAGCCCCCCTCCATTAACTCCAGTGGCAATTGGGCATGTGGAAGGCTTGCAGGATAAGGCTGCTTAATGAGCCCAGCCCTCTGGTGGGTTTTCTTCCTTTGTCATGACACTGGCTGGAAATTTTCTCTGCGCGGAGGACCTTCAGTGATCTCAGGATAAGCGTGGTCTTGCACTTAAAGTGCAACCTCTTTGGGAAAAATCAGTTTTTTTGGCTCTGTGTTTGGAGAACACCTAACAAGAGGGACTCCTCATGACTGGGGCTCCTAGCTGCTCTGGAGTACAAATTATTACTAGTAGTTATATCCTCCCTTTCCTTAGGCCCTTGAGCGAGCCCCTCAGCACAAGGCTGAATTTCACCCCGTCTGAAAATGGAACCAAGTGGGAAAGAATAAAAAAAAAAAAAACAACTACCCCCAAAAATAGGAAATATCCACAGTGCCTATGCAAGGTCTCACTGGAAAAAGGTCTCTCTCGAGAAGCAATTGAAACCTAAATGGGACCTACTTTGTTTCCAGCCTGTATGGAAGCGTCGCCTCCCATTTCTTAAGAACAAGATGCCAATGCAAGTTCGCACATGATTGGCAAGCCCTTTACAATGCGCCATTGTGTCCAGGCCCTTCGTCGCCGCATGCACCCGAGGAAAACCATTGTGTTCAGGAACAGCTTGTTTTGGGGCCAAGCTTTCCAAGGAACTGCTAATAAAACAGCAAGCAACAGAAACATTTCACTGAATGTATATGAATCATACCTTGTTGGCGACTCCTTTGAATCACAGCTCGCAAAGATCTCCCTAGAGTGCAATGTTTTATACTGGAAGAGAGCAGCCATCCTCAGCACTGATACAACACATGTGTTCAGCTGATGGATGGTCATGTTCCCGCAAGAGCCGAAACATTTTTTTTAAAAAAGGCAAAAAAACCCTTGAGTAGCTGGAGAGTAATTCCAGTATCATGTTCAATTTCCTGACTATTAATGACAGTGAGCTTTGGCATTTTATGCCTTTCAGATGCATCAGAGTTGCCGTGATGGGTGGTGACATCCTTGTCACAACCATAGTAATAAATACGGCTTCACCAGCGCTGGACTGCTGCCTCGGCGAGTGAGCCGGAGGAGGCAGGTTAAGGGAGGGAAATTCCTTCAGCTTTACGTACAAAAGTCTGCGGCAGGTGGGAAAAAAAAGGGCAAGATCCAGTCCTAATCCCAGTGGAGTCGGTGAGAATTTTGCTATGAGGGTCAAGTTTAGGCCCTCGATCAACCAAAAAAAAATAAAGTTTATGATGGCTACTCCCTTAGAAGGAACCATGAGAAAATCCACGTTTTTATGATCCATTATTAGCTATTCTTACTTCAGAAACAAAGTTGCCGCTGCACTGCTTCACGAGATTAATTTTTTTTTTTTTTAATGTAATTAGAAGCGCTGACTCCTCTGTTTAAACATCAGGAACTACTTTCTCAAGAGCGCCTCCTTGATCCCTTGTCTCCATCCTTCAGCCAAGATGCTGTTCGTGTCCAATTTAGGTTTTATTAGTGGTGGGAGGTCACTTGCATTTCCTTTCAGAGCCATTTTCTTCCGAGATGAACTATTGTAAAATGGAGCTAGGCAATCCAAAAATGGATTTATCTGCCCTAGCGGATTCTGTTGCTGATGACAGCTCCCTGCACATCAAGCTGGGTCACATGATTCGCAGGTTATTAATATTACATGTTATGGGGACAGCCTGGTCTAGCGAGTCGGGCTGGAAGTCAAGATACTTAGGGTCCTTTCCTGGTTTAGCCAATGACTGACCTGGATGCAAGACACTTTCCCCCCTTGGAAAAAACACTTACCTGATCTCAGAAAGTGCACCAAGACAAAAAGAGCTGTAGAAGAGCCAAGCACCCATACAAATCTACCAAACAGGTGTGCTATAAGATGCTCACAATCACTGTTCACTTCAGGACACTCACCCACCAAGTAAAGTGGTCAAGATTGTCAAGGGTAATGAGGGGATTCCCTAGTCGGTTTTAAAAATGATCAGTCATTTACTTAAAACACTGAAACACACCTGAGCATCTGCATTTTCTCTCTTATCTATAGAGACACTAGACTGAAAAGCAATAGCTTGGTATGTCTGAGCCTGAGAAATTGAAGCGGGTGGTATATTAATGCACTTAAGGACCGGTTGTGCCGGGATAGCGCACGGATCTGCACCTGAATTATGACACTCAAAGGGAGTCCAGCCGCCACCTCACAACCTACCGTTGCCCTATTTTGAGAGGGTAAAAAGGTGGGCCCAGGTTGGTTGCCGGGCATGGGGATGCGTTTTGCTCTAGGTAAACGTGCCTTTTTCTTTTTTATACGAATATCTTCTTGAATCAGCTGTTTTAGCTCCCTCGGTTTGGAGCCCCCTCGCTCCATCCAAAGTAGCTGCTATCAGTCAAAACTTTCAAAAACCCAATGTATATTTAAAGCCCTCTTCTTTCAAAATGTGCCATGTGTGCTAGGTTTACCAGCTGAAAACCATTATTGTGGAAAGGGACCTGACAAGATCTTGCATGCACATGCACCGAGCTCTAAGTTGAGGGAATTTCATCCACTGAGGCACAAAACTGATTTAATGAATTGTGAAGATCACTGCACTGAACAAACACATTTTCTTTTTGATTAAATTATAACCAGACCTAGCTTCCCCTGCTAGTGTCAGGATTACAGCTGAGAAGTAAAATCTGACCTAGAAACAAGGTTGTTAGTATAACAGCAGCAGCAATGTCTTAATCACTTAAAATAAAATACAAAATATTGCACTGCTGTAACACACACACAACATTTTGCGGGGCACAGGAAGAGCCTCCTATGAAACACATCTAACAATACAAGGGTAGGGTTGCCCCCAAAGTACTTTAGTAACACAAAGACCATTTCTCATGAGTAGAACTGGCCAAAACCAGGGAAAATTATCATGAAACACGGCATAGAAAATTTTGCACATCTACTTGACCAGAGTAAAATGCAGTCAACACAAATGAGTTGACAAGTCATTCTCTGCACATACTAAGTTGCTTTTATTAATCCAGAACTGCATGCTACAGATACTGTACAGCATGAACATTTATTCATTACAAAAAATGGCTTCCAAACCATTAAAAATGAAAAATCGGAATAAGAGCATAAAACGGAACAGTAACATCACAACTGTTAGGAAACATTCAAAGTATTCACAAAAAATGTTATAGTTAGCATTTTAATAAACCAGAGAAAAATCTGAGACAGTTTTACAATCGCTTCATGTCAACTACAATGGCACTGAATGAACAGATGAACAATTTTTCAGCTTTATACAGCGTTTTTTGCAACATCAACATGCCTAGGATTTTTTTTTTTTGTTTTAAGTTTGCTACCTACCTGTATGTAGTAAGTGTACATAAAGTGGCAGTCTGATTTTCCTTTTATGAATATTCTAATATACAGAATTTGGCCCTTAAGGGTTTACACCTCTTCATTTTAAATGCTTTCCGGACAATCTGCTACCAAACACATCTGTTATAGGTGACATTAAAACTACATACATATCTACCTATGTAACATCACAGCAAAACATGATGAACAAAAAAATTACAGCATTAAAAAAAAAATAATAATAAAAAGTCATTGGGAGAAAAGTTAGAAGTCACTGAGAATTTTGGCACATAAAAATTTTTGCACACAGTCTACAGTCCTAATGTCGCAGGGATTCAACTGCAGTTCTGAACGAGACGCTTGGACGTTACTAAAAATTCCCTTGCTAGTTTTCAAGTCTTTGTGTGTGTTTGTATGCGTGTGTGTGTGTGTAATGGCTTTTGATTTGCTTATTTTTACACTATTGATCCTTTAAAATGCATCTGCAAATGTCCTTTTGGTGGCAACTGTGTTTCATACAGAAAAGAAAAAGAAATTAAAACAACAAAACAAAAACAAGACCCCCCCCCGAAAAAATATATATATACACATTTATATATAAACTTAAAAACCTTGTACAAATGAGTTGTTATATATAAGATGCTTACACTAAAGGGGAAAAAAAACTTTATACAATGTTTCAAGGGGGAAAAAAGGAAAAAAAACATTTAAAAAGGGACAACATACAGATACAACAAGCAATCTCTAAAGCAATAAATACTACTGGTCCAATAGCGTTGTGATACTTTTAATTGTGTGTAGCATTCCCTCCCCCAAAAAGAACAACACCATGGAACAAGGTATATTAACACATTTTTAACCCTTTGTTTCTGTACATTTAAACAATAACAAGTAACATCACAATAAAGGTTGTTTCACATGAGGAAGAAAAAAAAAGTAGCGGCACTGCATTCATTGTGCCCTTAAAGGTTTAAAAACCAGATGTAAAATGATTGGTTCGCAAGCTCGTATTTAATACAAATAATAAAGAACCAACACCTTCTGCGAGGGCTGCTTCAAAATTGCTTCTCTTTTATTTTTTAAAATCAGTCTTTAAAACTAAGCTATTGGAACTACATAACAGTTATGTATATATATATTTTTTTTAAACGCTACAAAGACTTTAAACAGCTGTTGATAAAAATTTTGGCAGAATCATGAGGCTTTCTCATCTACATATTTAAAAGGAGAAATTGAAATAACGATGGGTCAAATATTGACCAATGAACTCGATAAACATCAACTAATGTAGCCATATGGCACGAATTTAAAAAACAAAAACCCGAGGGGGGAAAAAAACAAAACAAAACAACCAACCAAAACAACCAAAATAACTGATCCAAAATACCCAACACATTAAAAATAAAGGGCTAAAGAGGCTAAAGCTATTCTAAAGACTTGGTTACAAGTGACAGTGGCTGGGGCTGTGTCCCGGCCAACGAATTATGGGAATGCAAAGAGGATGTCGAAGGTTGTGCTAACGATGAGGAGGGTGCTGCTGACGGCTGTAAAGTGGCAGGCTGATGATCCAATGCCCCGTTCTGACAATTAGTAGCAGACAGGGCGCTGGGCTTGCTGGCGGAGGTTTCGGTCAGGACTAAAGAAGATGGCGGTGGCATCAGGGAGAGGTGTGCCAGTGGGTCGGGTTTCAATGTGAGCGAGAGAGGTTGCGTTTGTTCAGTCTGTGGCTTTGAGTCTCTTGGGGGGGAGGCTAGCATGTTAGGAGACGAAGGAGGAGAGTCTAGTAAGCTTCCATCTGAAGAGGGTGGGCTGACGCAGCTGCCTTCACCTTGTATGTAGCGAACGCACTTTTTTTTTCTCCTAGAAACAGGGAGAGAGTTATCTGTGAATAAAGGGCAAAAACACTCATGGAGAAAGTTATCTAAAGCAAAAGAGCCACAAAATAAAACTACGCAGGGCTCAGGAAACTTTGCACCCAGAGCCTACAGCAGACCTAAAAGTGTTGCTGGGTGTACATCAGCAACGGCGATGTCTAAGGAACCTAATGTCTAGCTGGAAGATTTGGACAGAAGACACAAAATGCCTCTGTAAGCCTCTTGGTTCAGGCAATTTAAAAGAAAAAACATAAAATAAAATCGGATGCCAGGTCTTTAAGCCCAGTATGTTAGTCTCTGATCTGTGCTTCCCTTAAAAAAAAAAAAAAATGTAAAATTAAACCTGATAAAATAAAAAAAAAAAAAAAAAAAAAACCGGAGAAAGCTAACAAATTTTCCAAATTGCCCTATATCGCTATCAGACTCTTAAGAGGCTGGCGGTGAAGCATCGGACATCTGAAGGCAGAGATAACACCACCTTTGCAAAGCAATGGTAGCGGTGAGCAATGGCACATGCTTTTGTGGTGGTGGTTGTTGTTTTCGGTTAGGAACTGCACCGAATCCAGAGAGGTCAGAGTCAGGTAGAAAGAAAACAGAAGAGAAGAGAAAGAAAAACGAACAACCGAAGGAAAAGAAAACTAGAAGAAGAACAGGGGAAATGGAAAATGATCCAAAATAACAAGAATAACTGGTTGTATGGCCTGCAGGTTGTGGTTTGAAGCAATTAAATTTTTCTTTTCTCTTTCTGGGGGGAGGAATTGGTTTTGGGGGATGGTTTTTCTTCTGCATTTTTGGGAATTTTCCTCCGAGAGGCCATAACTATCATCTTAGAGCAGGATCCCAATCTCAGTCAGTTGAAGAGCTCGACAACAGGCGTAGCGGAGGAGCAACATGGAATTTAGTTTACACCACGAGTGATACGTGTCTCACAAGAAATGAAGCCCTTAAAAAACAAAAACAAAAAACCCCCCAAAACCAAACTCTGACCAAAACAAATCTCTCCTCCCTCTGTCCACTTTGTAATGTCATGGCGTAACAAACAGCAGATGAGTTTTGCCAGGTCTCTCTTGCCGCGTGGATGCAAGACAATTCTAGTTGTAGGAGAAAACCAATTCGGTACATGACTAAAGCATCTCCCAGAAAGAAATTCTGGAGCCAAGTCAACTCTTCGAGTGAAACCTCCCCAAACACAACTTGTCCATGGGGAGATCTAAAGCAAACCAGCATGGCTTCGCCCAAAATATTACTGCCGTCTTTTTTTTTTTTTTTTTTAATAGTTCAACTATCCAAAGAGATGAAAGAATGCATCTCTAACCAAATTCCAGTGGCTACAACACAACTGCTAAGATAACCCAATAAAGCAAGGCCACACCAAGTGGACAGAAACAAGGGCTAGTTGTCCATCTGACTCCCCGTGCAGAAAAGGAAGGGCACTAGGTAAAAATCCCCCAGAGATGTAAGCAAAGACCACTCCATTCAGCTCAATGGATTTGCTTCCACTTGCACGGAGAATGTGTTTGGACCAACGGGCTTTTTGTTTTATCAGCCCAGATGGTGGAAATAAGCATCTCTCCTTTTTGTCTTCACTGTGGTGCTGCTTTCTACGGAGACCCGAGTCTCAGCTACTCGGTCACACCGAGAGATATTTTGTCTGTGGTCAGGAACAGAAGAGCCAACCGGGCACCCCACCTCTCATCAGTTCCAGCAGAAGGATTTGGCAAATCTGAAAGCTTTGCAAAATCCTCTTTCCAAAGTAAAGCAACAGACTGAGGTTCTGCTTTAAACGGTCACACAGCAAGGTAAATGGTTAGGGCTATTAGAGTTTTAACCACGTTAGCCTGCAGATCAATACATGCTACAACTAAAAAAAATAAATAAAAAAAATCCATGCACTTAAAAGATGTTAAAAAAACAAAACCAAACCAAAAATAAAAAAAATGAGGAAGAGGCAGAAAGAGAGAATAAGTGAAGGTGTCAGGCAGCAAACCATGCTTTATTAGAAGCAAAGTTAAAAGATAGAAAAAGCAACTTGGTGGGCTCAAAACAGAACCTGGTTAAATTCCTAACGTCAAACAACACCACCAGAAACGTGGGCATTAGACAACTATGTGAACTGGGCTGGATTAGTTCTGCCATTGCCTGCCCACCCCGAGACCAATAGGTTTTCTGGCATGACTTTGTGTAATGCTTCCTTAACCGCAGTATACAGCAGCTGGGAATGGAGTTTCATGAGGTTCTGACAACATCATGGTCAATGGCTATTTAAAAAATAAATTTAAAAAAAAAAAAAAAAAATCTAAGTTCCTGCCATGAAGAGACCCAAACTGTGCTTGCCTTATGAACCCCAGTAGCCCAAAAGGCAATCACAGCATCTTTGACCTTAAAAGAAGCTGAAATGGCTCATTATCTTGCAGGAGATAATCAAACCACTGAAGGCACGGGCTCAATATCCTGAATTTGATACATTTCTGTTTTTTTAAAAAACAAGTTTTATTTTTGGCTCGTGGTTGACAAGAAGAGGCAGAGATTCTCATGGCCGGGGCATGAAGGGGCTAGGGCTGGGGTCTTAATATCCTTTCCAAGGTATTCTAGCACAGTAAACTCTTTTCCTTTTACTTCAGTTATTTTAGTACGGCACTCTTTTCTACTGCTACTTTCTCCTTCTGTGGATTGTTTAATTTAACAGAGACCTGCCTCCCAGGTTGTGCCATTCCCCTTGTGCACTGTTAACTCTGTCTGAAGCACAGACATGCGTGCATGTGTGTGTGTGTGTGTACCTGTTCGGCAAGGAGCGTGCAATAAAATCATTAGAAGGCTACAGGCCAAATCTGTCACATATGGGTTACGTTTATGCAAGGAAGTCACTACAGAGTAGGGATTAAGTGCAGAGCTGTGAACCAGGTGCTCCCAAGCTCTAAGCCCTACTTTCATATGGATTCAATGTGTGCCCTCGGTCACCCCATCTGTAAAATGGGCATAAGGATGCTAATCCTCCATTGTGAGGATTAGAACTGGCGCACTGTTTTGAAATCTGTTAAATGCTATATATAAACATTACTGAAGTCAATAGGGCTGCACCCATTCATATCACCAGTGAAACTAGCCCTAAAACACTGTCCCGAAAACTAAGGACACTGCTCTTGCCAAGGATGAAAGACAATGGCAAGGGCTCTCTGACTTCCACCTACTGTGACCAAAGATGTCTCGCTTTGTGTTGCAGTATCAAACCACACATCTTTAGAGCCTATTCCCCAAAGAACCTCTACGGAAAACTACCTTTCTATAAATAAGAACCTTTAAGGATTAGGACCAGCACCAGGACAACTGTGCAATAAACTCTGCCTAATGAGAAAATGCTACAATGCATGAAAGAAAAAAAATAATCTGTCAACGAATATAAAACTAGGAGCTCTGTCATTATAAGAGGCATTTGGCTCCAGTCAAAGTACATAATGAAAACTGTCCCAACAAAACGGATTCTGACCTGCAGCAAAGATTTCCTAACAAAACAGAAGTAAACGTAGGCAAAACTAAAGTGAGAAAGGATTTTAATTGCTATAGCACACAACCAATGTGCTGCCAAAGTGATAATCCTATGGATCAAAGTAAAAGCCCTTCTAATGATAAAATGCATCTTTAAAAGGTATGATGTTAACTTGAATGGATAAGGAATGATAAATGATCCAAAACTGATGTAAAACTAATCTGTACACTGACGGAGCATACAAAGTTTGATGAGTGTCAAATATAGTGTCTATAAACGACACAAGCATCTATTGAACATGGACCCTAAATTAACCTAGTAAGGTCCAATGAAATACAGCGTAAGTCTTTAGCTATTACAAGATTCAAGCCAAGTACTTCACAGTCAGGGACTATTCAATAAATCTAGGCAAATTTTTTCCTCCATTTTAAAGGGGTTTTTGTTTTGTTTTTTGGGGGGCCGGGGGGGCGGGAATTGTTGCTTTTTTAAAATTGCTACTTTAAAAGATATTTAACATTGACACGGACATCTAAATGATTGTCTTTGCACCTCACGTACAACTCACAGTACTAAGCATGCATCTAATGGAAGTTATTAGTGCTCAAATGTAGGAGAATGCAGTCCTCCGAAGCCTTCTCTTATTTACTGCTTAGACATTCGTCAATCCATGTTTGCACTTGGAATCAAGGGAAACAAAAGGATTGTGTGCATGCACATAATGTGATGAACATCTGATCTAGGGTCTACATGAGATGAAGCACATGGCAAGGGAATGAACCGGGGGAGAGGGGTGAGACAATAGGTACTACATACAGAGTGTGGTTGGAGTTGAAATACCTACCATCATAATATTCCAAATTCAAAGACTGCTTGTATCAGAACAAAGAAACAACAAATTTAACCAAATGTGGTCATTAAGGAAAAGGAGTGAGAAAAGAGCTAGTTGGTATCCCTCCACCAAGAAAGAAGTACCTACTGAGTTATCCGTGGAATGACAGGTTTGGTTTAAACTGTAGTAGAACATGGGCTGTCGAAATTTGGTGTCTTTCACTTCCTTTTTAAAGCTGAAAACTGGCCTACCAAAGCTGCGATTAGTATTTTTTTTTTTTTCCTCTACAGCTCATGAGTTTACAGCTCACTTGCTGGTCAAATTGCAAGAATTTCTTTCCAGCTTTAGAAAAATGGCATAGGATCATTTCAAAATATGATAGATATGTTACAGAAATAGCTTCAGATTGATCTAGATGCATTTTCAATTCTCCAAATGCGCCAATGGGATGAGTACCACATAAGCTGTAAACACTGGCTTATATACCTCTAATCACAAAGAAAATACCAGTGCTGCAGATCACAGACTCTTTTAGCCCTTTGGAGACAGTGGACACACACACACACAAACAGACGCAGTGTAAATGTCCACCTAAGCATTTCCTTTTTGCTGACAGGTCTGAAAAGTCCCAGCTTTATACACCTCAAGTTTGGCTCGGTCCCATTTCTACCACCAGGGAGAAGTTATTGGTAAAGAAAGATAGGAAATGGCATTAAAAAAATTAGCAAGGTATTTTGAAGATTATTAGCGACTGATGCCATGGGAGAGAGGAAGGTGGAAGGGGTGGGAGAAAAGGTTAAAAAATAAATCACACAAATGCACTAAGAGGACAGACTTCTTTTATTTCCCCAAAGGCCTAATGGGTAGTATACCTGCATGGTTTGCACCATAAACTCTGTCGGTCAAGCCCGAACAATGCCCGACACTTCTTTGGAGTATTTGCATCTGTTAGCATAAGGTAAACACAAAAAATACAACACAATGGTGGATAGAGCTCATTTGGACGTGTCATCTTAGCTACAGCTATGTTTCTCGTTAATCGTCTCAGTTTTATTTGGTAATCTCCCCTGGCACCAATGGTATGAAAGAAAGAGGACTTCCACAATGAGCCAAAACAAAAAAAAATCTCTAAGACCATGACACTGCTGTCCCACACTCAGTGCTGTATTATCAGAGGGCCTTGGTCATGTTCAGAGAGAATGCAACGTTTCTCGAGAGAAGGCTGGGAGGATTGTGTTTGCAGTCACGGATCAGATATGCTTAGGCTGATGCTGTTTTACAGTGGGTTTTTGGCTAGCGGCAGCAAGGAGGAAGGAAATAAAAAGCAGAACCCTTTCAGAGAGAAGATAACTCATGGCAGTGTCCCACTCCCTTGTGTCTCCTAGATCACAACACAGAGCTACAAAGCAACAAGGCAGGAAAAAAAAAAAAAAAAAAAAAAAAGGGGAAAGTACCAAATAAACCAGCTGCAAATCAGCCATAGCGAGTCTGGGAAAACTATACACACCTGCAGGGGCCGCACCAGTTATTCTGTTGATCAAGGCCAAAGCGCGCTCGGCATTTCTTAGGAGCGCTCAGGTCTGAATGAGTTCAAGAAAGAAGCGAGCAGAAAAAGGAGAGAGAGAGAAAAGGGGAAAAAAAAAGAGAAAGATAAAAATAAGAAAAAAAAATAAAAATAAAAAAAAGGGAATAAAATCAATGTCCTTGTTATTAATTGCAAAATATCGACTTGATTTCAAAGTTAAGAAAAAAAATAGTGATAATCACATTTTTATTCAACTCTTGAAATTATCTGTTGCAATTAAAGCTGCAGTATCCCTTTCTCAAGGACTGGCTCTTTCTCATTTAAGAGAGCAGGTAGAGGAAAGTGATTATGATTTCTTTAACGTGGTGTTTCTGGCACGCCTTTTTTTCCCTCTCTTTTATGGTGGGAGGGTAGGGAAGGAAGAAAAGAAGCTAAGTATGGAAGTTAGATCTTGAACATGCTTTTTCCTTCAACTCAGATGCAAACAAAAATAAGAGAAAAGGAAAAAAAAAGAAAATTATATCTACTGGGATAATGCAGCTTTTGGGAAAAAAAATCATTTTTTATTTAAATTTTTCTATTTTCTTTTCTTTTCTTTTTTTTTTTTTTTTAAAGGAATGAATAGGAGTAAGCAGATTGCAGAATGAACATGTTAGCAGCAGCCAGGGGGTGAAGCATGGGAAGAGGGGCTTGTTAGTATAGCTAGTGAACTGCAATGAATAGGCTTAAGCAAGAAAGCAAAACCAAACCAAAACAAAAAACCAAACCAAAAAAAAAAAACAAAACCAAAAACCAAAACTAAAATAATAAAAAAAATTGCGTATGCATGCCAATGTGAGAAGACTTAGTGGGAGCCATGAAAAATGCCATTAGATTAAGGAGGTTCAATACAGAATTGCTTATATTCTTTTTTCAGTCTCTTTAAAGAAATACTGCATATTCAATTTGCACAGTTAGTACAACTCTGAGTTATTTTTTACTGCATTATTGTTTTCATAGCAATTCTTACGAAAAACCAAAAAAAAAAAAACAAATTAAAAAAAATACTACCAAACATGTTATAGATAGATATAAATATATATGTAAATATTATAAAAACTTTCTGGATGGTATTTTTTCATTAAATATTATAAGTATTTAATGTTAACTTCTAAAATGGCAGGAAAAAAAAATTAAAAAGCAGTTCATAAACTATTTTAAATGACTCAAAATGACATTAGCACCTGTAATCGGAGGAAGTGAAAGGCAAGGATTTAGGAAACATTCGCTGTGTTCTGAAAAAAAAGAACAAATTATACAAAGTCTTGAAAAAAATTAAGTCAGGGCTTCTTCAAAATCGACTATCAGATTGCCTATGCAGTATTTCTAATTTCCTATAAAGAATGGCAAACCTCCTTAATTTAAAATGGGCATGATTTACCACTGTAAGGCATGCATCAGAACACACAGGTACAGCCCAATTAATATCAAATGCCTACACACGGACACGTACATGCGCATATTCTCACACACACACACACGCACGTGTACATACACTCACGCACACCCCCATGCACACAATAAGCGGACAACTTGATAACAATGGCATAGGCATTACAGCTATGGCTCTGCAGTTAAAGGCTCTGTGATTATTAAGTTACAAATTCAACTAACATTACAATGCGCTTTCCATGCAATGGTAGTTAACTAAGAGGGCAGTGCTAAGCAATTAAATTAAAATGCATTACAAACAAACAGGCTAACTATGGGAGGAACTGGCTACCCACAAGGCCAGGAGAACCTTGCCTTGGACTTCTCCCCACCTCCCTCCACCTTGGGAATGCGAGGCCAGTCTCCATTGTTCCTCTAAGAATGGCACATTGACTTATTCTACTTACCATTGGTCTCTCCTGGCTGCTTATCCCTTTTCCTCTTCTTCTTCTTTCCCTGCAGGAAACATACATAAATAAAAAGGATTAAAAAAAAAGAAAGACAGACACCCTGTAAGAAGAGACTGAGCGAGAGGAGGGAAGTCTGCCCCGAAAGCTCACGACAGACGATGCTGTCACAGACCCGAGGTCTGGACTAGGTGTGGGGTATCTCGCTCTCTGATCCTGGGGAAATCAGAGAAGTCACAAGAGGCGACGCTGTTCACACCCACATGATGGCCCTGCCTGCCCACCTTGTTCATAGCCCTTTATCCTAGTTGTGGAAGAGCCTTTACCAGAGTCACGCGTGTAAAGGCGGCGTCCACAAAGGGCTCCAAGGGAAGGAACAAGGGATGGAAGTGGAAACCGTGTCAGGAAGAGTTAAGAAAAGAAACATATGAGGGCACCTCAACTCCCCCCACCCACCGCCGCCAGCCATTCTGGTACCCAGAACAGGCCAAAACACTTCACAGCCATCTCCATGTTGATGATGACGGTGGCAGGCAGAGCATGAAAGCTCAGGCTTGGGCATATAGGCGGGGATACTTTACTGCCAAAACTAATAAGGGCTGGGGAGCAATGAGGACAGGGAGAGATGACATGCAGGAGTGTCAAATTCAGGATTTACAGAAATCCCTAAGCAGGCCAGTCAGGGGGGGGAAAAAATCATAAACATGCTATATCCAAGACACCTTCCAGGATACGAATAGTAGAGTTTTACTAAAACCGGGTCCTTTCCCCAAACACTTTCCAAGAAGTACATTTCACGTGCCATCAAAATCCAAGGTGGCGATGTGGGTGTGTTTGTGTCGCGCAAAGCCGGCCATCACCATAAGACTAGGAGGCATCCTCTAATTAACCCGAATCCTGACAGAAGTGAAGACTTTTAAGTGCTGACTATGGGCTAGAAGGAGAAACAGATCTCTCTTCTCTTTTTTTCCCCTAAATTTCCTCCCGGCACACAATGACAGAGCTAACAGAGCAATAAAAAGACTAAGATGGTTTTCAAGTGTCCGTGTCACTTTCTGGGGTCCCTGCATACCTTCTGGACCAGCCGAGTGGGCTATAGGCAGCAGTGATCTCTGCCTATGAAGGAGTGGGAATAAGAGGAATTAGTAAAAAAAGAAAAAGAAAAAAAAAGCAAGAAAGAAAAAAGCATCACAAGGGAGTCACTGAAGCCAGAAAAAAAAACACATCTTGAAAGTAGGCACCTTGCAGTGCCTTTGAATGGTTGGCAGGACCTACAAGGAGGAGGGAAGGTTCTTCTAGATCTCGGACATCTTCTCTTTAATAACTTGGTCTGGCTCCCATCTAAATGGTTCATTTTGGCTTTAGCTCAGCATGTCCACTATGATGTTTATGTTCCCTGGAACGGAGTAATAAGGAGTGCAAGTGAAGATGTGAATGCTCTTTTTGAAGGTGGAGTTCCAAACTCCGGTAGGCCTTCTGGCAAAGAGCCGCCAAACTTGTTTCTCTTCCCTTGTTCAGGTAGCAGACTGCCACCCTGCTGTCTTGGATGTGACAAGTACCGTTTTGTGCGAGGGAACCTTCTGGCGATTGATGGGCTGCGCGTGCAGTTTCAATGGACAGGGCTGTAGTTTTGTGACCAGGTTACTTCTACTGAGAAACTGTCTCCGTCCCCTCGCAGATGATTTTCAGAGGGGAACTGCTACCTCTGGCTATATTTCAGTAAAACGTGGGGGGGAAAGTAAAATTGTAAAAAAACCCAAAAACAAAAAAACCCATACAGTTGCACGAGGAGCCACTTCTCTAACTATTGGCGATGCATAGGGGGTGCACGTGCGCCCCCTGAGATCGGCCGTGCACCCCTGGGAAACTGGAAGTGCCGGTGGATGTGCGTTTCTGGTTCTGGCTGCTGGCTCTGTGAGCAGCAGTCGGGGGACACCCCCCCCGGTCAGCAACTGGCTGCAGGGGGACACCCCCCTCCTACCGGCGATCTGGTGCCTCCCCAGACTCAGGAGGCACCAACCACCCATGTCTCTAACATGGAAAGTCAGATGAAGATCCAGGACACAGGAAGGTGCTGGAGTCACTACCCCTGCAGACCTTGAGAATAAATAAAACAGCACTTGCTGATCGGTAGGGAGACCAAAAAAATATCCGGGGCCTCACACACCGATGTAAATTAAGGGTAAATTCTACTGAGGTCAATGAAGAGGTTCCAGATTGAAAACCTGTCATCTCAGGCCCACTGAATTTTACTTCAAAGACAGCGCTTTGATAAATAACAGTGTGAATTGAGTATACAATAAAGGGATTTGTATTTTTTTGCAGGACACCTGAGAAACTATAGCATTTCCAGACCACGGCCAGCAGAGGCAGAGATGCGAGTACCTCAAAAACGTCCTTTGCAGCCCAACAAAATAAACGTCCGTTGCCATCCCTTGTGCATCCTCTTCAAGTCAGGTGTCAAAGGGTGTTTTTACACATGCTTTGGGCTCTTCCGGGCGGTCCAATTAAGACGCCCGGCACGTTTCATGCATCAGCGCCCGCGTGTTTCAGGATGGCAGTGGGGACACGTTATCTTAAGCTCAAAGTGCCCCTGCCGCCATACTGCAGTGCGGGGATGCCGATACATGAGATGCGAAGGCTGGTTGGAGAACGGTAATTATCATGCTCCAGATTCGATGAATGCAGTCTGTTCTGATGTGCTGCAATTACAGCACATTGGAGCAGCCTCCGGGCTCATGTACAGGCACCAAATGTGTTACGTAAGCTCTTTAGAGAATAATCTACTATAAATGGCTGAAGAAGGGCTTGAATTTACCCCAGGGTTGGTTGGTTTGTTTTGTTTTGGTCCCCTTTCAACATGTGCTTTGGAAACTGCTCCATCTGGATAAATATTGGAAAAAGATGCCAACAAAATCCTTCTGCAGGCTCCTCAGAGACCGAGGGAAAAGCACAATTTTACCAGCCTTTCAAATTCCTGTCTTATGGCGATGAAACAATTATACTGTTTTAAAGGAAGCTGGGCTTGCACTTCATAAGCGTGTTAGCAGATCTGCTGTAACTTTTCTCTGTCCGCTCCTAACTTGCTATAAAGGGAAGCTAAACCCCGAAATGAAAAAGGAGAGGACAGACAAAACAGCTACTGTGGATTCAACTGAGCTGAGGTAATTCCTCTCCCTCTTTAAAAGCGTTACAATCCTTTTACCTGTCCACAGCATCAGAAGAAACCTGATGATATGATAATACAAAGTCATGGATAGGTCCATGTAATCAAGCAGCAGTTCTTGAGGAGTCTTTGCAGTAGACAGATCTTCTTCTTTGTCTCCTACTTGTCCTACTCAAATTAAAATGACAAGGTCCAAAGACTTTTCTGGCACTGCATTATCTAGCAGTGAGAGATCTATATCTGGATATTAACACTTGCTCATGCTTTTGGCAGACTCCCTCTTCTTTTTCTTGTTCAAGTGACTTCTGAGATCTTTGTCCTTTTTCTTTCCTTTTTTTTTTTTAAATACCGATTCTCCAATTAAGAGCAAAGGTGATGTTGCTGAACCCATACACAGGTCTGAGGTCAGTATTCATGGAGAAAAAAGCACCAGTAAGACCCAATAAACCTTACAACCCTGATGTGATCCCATTCAACATACCCTCTTCAACTGACGGGAAGGCTGAGAAGCTGCAGTTTTTAAGGGAAGGCTGAGAAGCTGCAGTAATTAAATGTGCTGTTGCATTTCTTAAGGGAGGAGCTATGGGTACCTGTGTGATGTAAAGACAGACATTGGGCAGACACTGGGATTGCCAAAGGATAGTTAAAACATACCCCCATCACACCTGCCTTTTCGAATCCTGGAAAGCCAGCTGTTCAAAGAAAGCCTCAGAGGAGGGGTAGACTGCAAGAACTGTGAATACAGTGAAGACAAGGGGAAAAAAAAACAGAAAGAAAGAAAAACTCTGTAGATGATGTGGTTGTGCGATGAGAGGCTATTGAGCTCTCATACAGAAAGGAAGGTTCCCCCTGAAGGTCAGCTGGGGATACATCAAGCCGCTAGGAAAGCATCAGCTTTCTCATCCTGCCTTTTTAGCTCGAGAAGAAAGGGTTTCTTGGTGCTCGCATGCTGAGGACAAATGTAAAGGTCCTAAACATTTAAGACACTGTACATGGCCATCTGTCAGAAACACAGTCACTACAGCAGAATGAACATTCCTGGAAAGCTTTTAAGCACACTGTAGGTCCTAGCAGTACTCCCTATTGAACTCCCAAGGGGAAATCAGTCTGCGCAGCACCTAGAACTGCTCAACCCTTCGGTCGGATGGTCTCAGCCCAGCCCATACCGAACAGCAAAGAAAAGTGTGTTTGGTGGGGGAGATGCCTGTGGCTCTCTCTCTAAAGAAGATGCAAGCGTAGAAAGATAAAGGGAGAGAAGAGGAGTTGAAAGAAAGGGGGGAGGGAACAAGAGCATTTTCAGACTAAACACGGTCAGGTAATAAGTGGTAATAACACATTTTTGCAGCATTTGAAACATCTGGAGTTCTACAACTGCAAAACTATCTTATTGCACACTGTGATTCGTCTAACCTGTTCCATATACATTCGAATGCAAACACACATACAGGTATCCAAAACTATATACAAAGCACATAGTTTGTGTGATTTATAGCAGAACAATGTTTATGGCTATGGCATGAACATGTTGGACAAAATACAGATTGAAGCAAAAAGCAAACAACAACAGAAAAGTTTTGCGAAGGGCAATCAACATCAATTTGGTAGATGTGGCCTCTGAGCCTGAAAAGAGCTTTGCATGGAAGGACTTCATTAAAGTCAATGTGATTCTATGAGGATGCATGCTTCATTTCAGGGTCAGAGACTTGGAGGTTTCAAAAAAACAAAACACAAAACCAAAAACCCAAAACTCAACAAAAGAACAAAAAAACAAACAAAAAAGATTCAAGACTGCTCCATGATTGCATTCTGAGATTTTAAAGTTTCTACCAACCCACAAGGTTACAAGTTGGTTAAGGATTTATGGGTTCAAACTTGTAAGCATGTTCTACCAAATGTACCACTTAACTCCTCTTGAAGGAAAAGTGCTACATCTGAGGTAGGTGGTATTAGGATTGGGCATTGAGTTTGTAACCAGATGGCTCCAACAAAAAAAAACAAAAAAACAAAAAAAACTTGCTAAGAAAAGAAAAATGTTCCTCAACCCCCCCCCCCCCAAACTATCATCCTGAAAACAATCTGTTGCAAATGGCAATATCATTTTTGTAAATGGAGCAACACAATAGAAGCACATTAAAATATGGCCATGATAAAGCATAACAGAATTGGAATATACAACAGTAGAGCGTGGAATAATTTATTTAACCCCACTTGAGAGTAAGACTTTCAAACAAGTCACACTTCTGGTTTTGCCAGTCCTCCTCTGAAGCTAGGATAAGTCATTCTTCCACTTTCCACAATACTCTCACACAGATAAGCACAAGACACTAATTATTCATTTCAGTGGGAAAGGAGGGGAGGAACTGTGGGGAATTAATTTTTTTTTTTTTTTTTTAAATGACCACAAGCCAAATAGCATTTGCAGAGGCTGATATACTGAAGGCAAGACACCCTCTGTAAGGTTCCTTCATAGAGCTCTACTGAGACAGAGCCTCAAGTCTAACCTTTTACATCTTTTACTAATCCCAGCCAGGAAGCCTCTTCCGAGTGGAGGGCTGTCAATTGTACCCAATTGTTTTGGTAATGCAGATGATGCGTCCGCTGCGGTTACCGGATTGGGGTCCTGAGACATTCCTTTCCACGTAGTGCTTGTGTGCAATGTGTGGTCGTAGTTCAGCAGGTCACATATACAGTTCTACAAGCTCTACAACTAAAAAAATTTCCACCTACATAGGAACCTACATAGTTATCCCGTGCGGACCAGCCCGGGTAAAGCTGCATATGTAGCTGTCGTTCCTTTCTTGCTAGCTCATAGTATTTCGCTTGTTCTTCTCTGGATAACGCATGCCACTGAAGTAGGGAAGAGAAAAGACCGAATAAAAAGCACACCCTTTTTTTAAAAAAAACAAATAAACCAAAAACCATATGTAAATAGCATGGCATATATTTATATATCAATATATTTGTAGCTGGTGCTCATAAAAATACCGGATAAAAATACGCAATTGGCATGTGGCCCATTCATATTTTATTTATAACTCTGGATTAACCCGGTTAGCTCAAATGAGACTCCATGAATCATTTACAGTCATTCAATTCTCAGTTTTCATGAAGGGACAGAACAGCCCCAGCGAGAATAATTTTTGATGGGGACCAGGATCTGAATCACCTTTGGTTTTAGAAGAGGGTCCTTGGCTCCGTTATGTCCGTAACTATTAAAAGCCTCTCCTAGCCTGTGTAGCTTCCGGTACTTGTATCCCCCAGGTCTTTCACAGGTTTTCTTCTCCACCCAAGCTCCACAGGGAGCTCTCTCAGGCCAACTTACCAAGGAATCAGGGACAACAGTCCCTACCCCAGGAAGCAACTTAAAAAAGTTGTAGCATGTTCTTTCAGTCTTATGTGTGTTCCCAGTGGCAAAATACACCAATGGGAAAAAAGCGCAGAAAGATGCTGGTTTATTCGAAATCTTGTGGACAGAATTTACACCCTGGTATTATCAAACCAGGCAGAGCGGAGCCTATCTAGAACAAGGAGAACGTACTCCCTTGATCTCTACTACAGACCTCACTAACCTCACCATCTGGTTCACCCAGTTACTTACCCTTCGACCAAGGATTTGATTGATGGCGGCACTCTCTTTCAACGTGCATTCTGCTACAACTTTTGCTCTCATTTCCTTCATATACAACATAAATGCATTAAGAGGTTTCTTTATGTGTGGCTTCTTTTTCTCCTCTTCTTTTTTGGAGTCCTGATGTTTTCTATATGATTAAGACAGACAAGACCAAAATTTCATAGTGAGAACCCTTTCGGATCGTTATAGTTTCTTCCCTAGTCCTTCTCTCTCCACGGATCTGCTCATATATAATTTCATCAAGCTAAAATTGCCTTCATCTTATACTTGAATTTTTGCAATTGGCCAATAAAAAAATTAAAGGATTTTTGGGGGGGCAGAATCCCAGTTGCTCAATATGCAAGCGGTATCCATAGCCCTATAAGCAACCAATCTGCTAGGGATGCAACTTAGCCAGATGCATGGTTATCTTTAAAAAGAGAACAAAAAGGATGATAGTGCTTCACAACATGGTACCGATGCCAAGTAATGGGTCTTTTAGATATTACTGCAATAAAAAGAGCATAACTGCAAGCCAACAGCCTGAATCATAGACTCATAGAAGCAGGGTCGGAAGGGACCTTGTAGATCTTCAAGTCCGACCCCTGAATATTGTCTATTTCGGTATATGGGGGAAAGTACTAAGCCTCCTAAATACAATAGGTGTGCTTTTAGCACAAGCTTAGGAAAGAAAAAATGGGATTCTCTTACATTTTATAACCCCATATGTCATACCAAACTTGAGTAGGAATGAGCATGGCTCTTATTTTATGCCTCCACCTCTGGAGGGCCAGTTGGAAGCATGCGTGTGGCTCAAACTGAGCATCCAAAAAGGCACATAACATCATCCAATGGCTTATAAAGGTTGATCTTTTCTAATGAAATTCAGTTTCCCTGGGCGTATGACTGTAATACCTGCTCACCTACCACACAGGAATGCTCTAGGGAACCAAGTATGATTTCTTATTTTCACACTCCCGGCCAATGAAATTAAGGGCAATTACGTTTAACCCGCCCGCCCTCCCCCCTCCCAAACAAACAACGAAACGAACCTGCTATTAGGTAGTGATAAAAACACAATAAAGTAAAGCCTAGGATTCTTTTAAAACAAACAAACAAACAAAACTACTCATGTACATGTAACCGAAGGTTCGTTATTCTCGTGCTACGTTTTCTAAAAAGTAAATTGATGCAAGAAAGAAACTTACGAGCTGTGGAGTGAGCCAACATCGCTCTGGGAAGATTCCTGTTTGACTGTTGGCGTGACTATGGCCGGATGAGGGATTCCAGTTGTATGTAAACTATGATGTGGCGGGACCATGTGTGGAGGGAACCTAGAGGAGAGAAAGCTGTGTAAATCGTCAGAATAAAAATGAATGAATGGGGAGGGATGTGTAAAAAAAAAAAACACACATAAAAAAAAAGAGGCATATAACAAGCACATGACAGCTAGACAAAGCATATGAAACCTGGCAGCATTAATTAGCGATAAATTAAACATAATGATTCTTCTAATGTCATTAAAGGCAATCTTCCCCTTCATTATCATTACTGACATGAGACATTATGATTTTTAACATCTTTAACAAAAGGCAAATTCGACTGACGAACTTGGAGGGAAAAACGGAATTTTAGCTACCTGCAGAAAAATTACCAGCCCGTTTCCTTACTGTGAAATTACCAATGGCAACTAGTAAAGCAACAGTCACAGAACTAATCAGGGGGAGAATTAAGGGTGACATCTTTTGTTGCGTATTGACAGCAAAATAAAATATTTATGTCACCGCAATTTCTATGCATTTTTGACAATCTTTGTACCTGCTTTATTAGCCAACATTTTGTTGATCGAGCAGAAGAATACATACATATTTTTGTTTGGCAAACCTCTGTATTATACTGTGTTATGCATGGGAACATTGCGTACTGAAGTCATTTTTTGAACTAGTAGGTACTTAGGAAGGATTACGCTCATGTCAGAAAACACTTTAGATATTTTTTAAATGAAAAAATCTGGAGAAAATATATATATAAAATTCATGTAGTCATATGCTGCCCCTGATCCCTAAGTTGGACTTGTAGGGACACAAAGTCCACTTGTAGAAACCTAATTGCTGGAGCAGGGCAATAGAATACACACACACTTTTTTTATTCACCCCCCCGCCAATACCCTAGACATATTTCTAGGTAAACTCTATTAACAAGAACAATCAGGTTTTCAAAAGAATAACTGGTTATATTGTTATTCAATGGGCTGAAAGGATTCCACGGATAGCAAGCAAAGCGTAACACAGATAAATGACTTCCCCCTTGTGCAGCCCCACTGAAGTCAACTGGATGTCACAGGACATAATTTGGCCTAGGATTCTGGCCCACGGGTGATTTTATGCTCTTCATTTTCCTCCCCCCTCCCTGCAACAGTTACAATGGGCTAGAAAGCAAAGCTTTGTGTTATCTGAACATTTTCTCCTTGTAGATCCCGTTCTTATTGCAAACTCTTAAGTGCCTCTCCGCCCAGTTAGGGGACTCAGTGAACATATGGCATGGGAATCTGAACTGTGGCTCAGAAATACAGGATACGGAAAGCTTGCTTCTATTGTTCATTTACAGTGACTTTTCTGCTGAAGACCTGGGTTTACCTTTGCGGTGATCTATACCACTCATTTTGCGTGAGATTTGTGCAGAAATCAGAGAAATAATGAAGGGATCTCATTATAAACTCTTGGAACATTTTATAATCTCCTCTAATCCAGTTTTTTACAGCATTTAAACATCCCTAAATATTTCATTCATTGACATGAGGACTTGGAGTTGCCCTTTTTGTAAATAAGACTGGCATGCTTGAAAATAGGCTACAGATACAGGCAGACCTAGAGAGCCTAGCAAGGTGGGCAGATCTGAATCAGATGAAGTTCAACACTGAGAAATGTAAAGTGCTCCACCAGGGGATAAGTAACCCTCACCACACTGATAGGCTTGGTGGTGCTAAACTGACCATCACTGCAAATAAAAGGGATCTGGGGATAATTATGGACCACAGTATGAATATGAGCTGGCGGTGTGTTGCTGTAGCCAACTGGGCAGTAACACCCTGGCATGCATCAATCGATGCATCTCCAGCAAAACTAGGGGAGTGATCCTTCCACTCCACTTGGTGTCGGCGAGACCACAGCTGGAGTACTGCGTCCAGTTCTGGCCACCGCACTTCAACAAGGAAGTGGTAAAGCTCGAGAGAGTCCAGAGAAGGGCCACCCTTAAGGTCATAGATTTGCACGGCAAGCCACACGAGGAAAGGCTGAGAGACCTGGGACTCTTCGGCCTGAAAGAGAGAAGGCTGAGAGGGGACTTGATAGAGGCTTACCACTACATCAGGGGAGTACACCAAAGGCTCGGTGAACAACTGTTCACGAGGGCACCCTTGGGGAAAACCAGGAGCAATGGTCACCGGCTCCTAGAAGACCGTTTCGGGCTCAACTTCTTCACAGCTAGGATCTCCAGACTGCGGAATAAGCTCCCTCCGGAGGTGGTGCAACCACCTACCTTGGACATCTTCAAGAGGAGACTGAACAGTCACCTTGCTGAGGTCACCCAACTCCCAGTTTTCTGCCTGGTGCGGGGGGGCTGGACCCGATGAACTCCCGAGGTCCCTTCCAGCCTCACAATCTACGAATTGCTTATCAACTTTAAATACAACTTTTCTGTTACCTGGTAGAGCTCAGTATCATTACACAGGGGTAGTATTTAGATTTGAAAGGCCGCTGTGAGAAGAGAGTGATCTAATGGATGGGGGGGCTAGCTGTGAAGTTGCTTACTCTCTCAAGAGAGAGTGGTCACACCACAAGAAGAACTACGTGGACAAAAGGAGGAAGGGAAGGGTGTTTCAGTGATGGAAGAAGAGAAGAGCAAGCAGGCAGTACTACTATTCTGCTAAAGGCCCTACACTGAAATGGGCATGAGTCTCCAAGGAGGTTCTGCCTTTCTACTCTTAGGAGGTTAACCAGCGATGCTAAATAATGCAGGCAAGAAGGAGAGTGAACACGAGATGGGGGAGGACTGCCACGTACAGGGCAGTCTAGAAGTTAGGATACAGGTCCGGTAGTCAGGATCCCTGCGTTCTGCCAGCGAACAGCTCTGTGACCTTGGATATCACTTCATCTGATCTCCCTTCTCCCCTATCTATTGTGGCTGCAAGCTCCAGAAACACCCTTCTACTATACGTTTGCAAAGCACAGCTGTGCCTGATCTTGTTTGCAGCCTCTGGGACCCTAACATGATAACAATAAAACCACCACGTGGGAATTGCAGGGAAGGGATTTTTAAATGGATGAGGTGAAAACCTAGGGCAAAATCCTGCCCCCACTGAAGTCAAAGGGAATGGTGAGAGTCTATGCTCAATCTCCTTGCCAAGTGGTTTAAACCTTTTCAGACTCAAGGCACACCTTGGAAAATGCCACCTCTCAGCTTTCATTCATTTTTGGACTACAGAGAAACAACAGAGCAATTCTTTTGTTGCTAACAACTCAGAAAGACCAGAACAGGCCAGAATGGTTTTGCCTCTGGATTCTCATTTGAAATCCCTGGGTTTATTTTGTGAATCATGTACAGGTGTTTTCACATGTTATAGTGCTAATATTGAGGACGACCCTTAAAAAGGAACTCCTGACACCCTGGTTGAGAAACACTCCAAGCAGGTCCCAAAAACTAGAGACAGATAGATTGTACGGTGAATGGCTAAATACATTTTTTAAACAAGTCTAAGTAATGCTAGCTCTGTGAATAAAATCCAACCAAGAACAGATACTTCTTCTCAACAAAAGTGAAAAATATGGTATCGAATTCAGGTCATGCATAGTCAAGTTGAATTTGAAGTGGAACAGGTGCAGTGAAGGGCTACTAAGATGACCAGGGGAATGGAGGGAAGTCTTACAAGAGGAGACTGGACCTCCCACAAAAGAGGATAAGGTCAACCTCTAGCAGAGGGGAAACACCAAGGAGGAAGAAGATAAAAGACAAGTTTGGCAAAAGAATAAATAGCTATTAATTGGGAATGAATAAGTCTGGATATGGGAAGAAGGCTTCTCCTGAGCTGAACAGCAAGGTTGTTGGAGGGGCCTCCTAAAAGAAATGGTTGAGGCAAGAAACCTAACTATTTTTAAGATACAACTTGGCCAGTTTATGAAAGGGGTTATATGATCCAAAAGTCTGTGATCACTGAGTTAAGTGATCCAGTTGGTTGCTTTGAGTTCTCCATTCTGTTAAAAACTCAGGATTGCGGGGGCATTACGATTCGATTTTTTTTTTTAAACATACCCACCCCACCATGTGGGGCAGAATATTTCAAGCGAAGCCAAATTGGACCCGATGATTTTGTGAGGTCCCTTCTAGCCCTAATGTCTGTGAAATTTATGAAATTTCAACAAAAGTATGGGGGGGAAGGGGAAGAGAGGAAATCAATCAATCCAAGATATGTTTTCTGTTTGTGAGCAATTTCTATTTGTGGTTGAATAGGACAAATGGCTTCCTTTGGAGAGGAATTGCAAATACAAAGGAGCAGAAAAAAGTAGCCGACCATTAAAGCGAACTTTGGCCTTAGCGGGCACCTACCTATGTTTTTGGTTTTTAAATATTGTTCAAAGCCTGGTCCACAACCCTGGGTCAATGGGGCACTTCCACTGACTTCAGATCAGACCCATCTTTATTTCTCCAGTCACATGTCTGGAAGTGTGGGGGAGTGTTCCCTAGGAGGTCCTGGCTAAATTCCAGCTTGCGTAATTACATTCAGCAAAGCTAAATTTCCCCCAGAAATTTCAATTACAAAAGGTATTCTTCACTGCCACTGCTTAATTGCTATGCAACGTTGCTGTGTACTGTTAAATCATTGACCAATTTCCCCTCCCTGGCTGCTTCTTTAGAGGTGAATGTATTGTTTGCCCACTAGCATGTTAAGCTGATCACAGTTTTTATTAAGGATATATTTATAAAGTGCTTAAAGGGAGTAATAAATGCTCAGATGATGTCAGAAACTTAGGAGTATTGTGGGTGGTCATCTTATAAGTAGATGAGTAGGAAGAGTTATAGATGGCTAAGAAACCACTAGACACTAGAATGACAGCTGACCTTGTAATAAAATGATTGACCCCGTTTAATAACTATTTATACAGTGTACCATTAATTGCAGACTGGGATCATTAGGCTTGCAAGCTTCTTTGTGAATATGTTGTGGAGAAAACCACTCCTGCATGAAAAGTCAGTATTACAGGGCAGATAACTGCGCGTTTCAACCAGGAATCTTCCACAGCATTTACAGGTGGAGAGAGGGTAGCTAATGAATTTCGCAGCCACTTGCATTACAAATTCAAAACCCCTCTCCATTACTGTGCCTTAGATACTGCAGGGCTTTTGAAAACAGAGCGTGGTTATACATGCCATGCGTCTCTGCAGAAACTTGAGGATACTTGGGTGAGCTCATGAGGAAACACCAGGATTATGTGTGAACTACCCGAGAAGAAAAACTAGACTCACAAAGCTCAAGTACATATGTGTGTGCTTTACATACCTGTGCATACTTGGGATGGTATGCGTGAGAAAACTGTGCAGTTGTGTTGTCGGTTCATGGAGTTTTCCCCATAGAAGGTTAAATGGAAAAGAGGTTTTTAGGCTAAAACTATGAATAAATATTTCTAAATGTGTATCTTGGTGTGTGTGTACATATACTGTCTTTTTTTTTGTATACATATACACGTACACACACACCTTTGCCTAAGACATTCCTTTTTGCAGGCAAGTATTCCACGAATTGCAATAAACACCCTAAAAATTCTAAGCAGCTCATTATATACCCCTGTCTGCTTTTATGGCTCCAAGCCAGAATATAATGATGAGCCTTAACTTGTTAAGGACAACTAATTTTTTGTTCCTGGCTGTCTCAGGGGCTTCTCTCTTACTCACTCTCACTTTACTTCACTGTTGACATGTTTCTGTTAACTGGATGTCATCTGCCTGCCTTGATTTTATGCACAAGCAGTGGGATGCATTTTTCTGTGCAACAATTCTGCTTTGAGTTGCATTAGATTTGTCATTATTCTCTCATTTTCCCCTTGCACTTGTAACATTTCATCTATTCCTGCCTTATTTTTTGAGCCACGGTGCACCCACATTATGGTTTATACATGATCTTGCTCCCTTTGAAGCCGGCAGATTTCAGAGCCAGCCCTCGTCAGGAGAAGTGCCTGCTACCAATTTAGCAGGCTGAGGGCCCCGAGCTCCAACATCTCAATCTAAAGGGGGTCACAGGGTGGCACAAGCGAGTGTCAGCAAGTGCTGTTTAATTGCCAATCTAGGCTTCTCCATGGTGTTTAAAGTATAATGACCCATCACTTAATTCTGAGAAGTCCTGGCCCTGCTGCTGAATGGAATGAATATCAAAGGGTGTGCTGGAACAGGGCAAGGAGCCTACATTTCCTATAACTGCCATAAGTATAATAGACCTGTACTTCTGTCGTCCCATTACCACAATAATGTATTTAATTTGCTGTGTACTCTTTTTAACTAGATACCTTTCATAAGGTCTGTCTTGGGAATACAGACACCTTCCCCCTCCTCCCCTGCCCAAAAGGGAGACTAGCCTAAGTAATAATAATTAGCCTAAAATCCAGCTTCACCCCATGCCTTAAAATCTTTTTTATATCTATATGGTGAGGACTGAAGAGGGGGATTATTTAAATGCTGCAGCTCCCCCCCCCCGACATGGCGACATGGATTTTACTCTACATTGGGTCCTTTTAAACAAAATTTAGATTTTCAGGTCTCCATTTTTACCTTGTTTTAAAAATCTGTGGGAGCCATAGGCTCAGGTCTGCATTTATAACTGCATTTCTTTTTTTAAAAAAAACCCCACATGCGCGCACACACTCTCCCTAGTCACTCACAAGCCCTGGCTACAGGTTTCTACTACTCCAGGAGTTACCTTTGTCTCCTCAAATCTTCTGCTGTACTCTAACCTTCATGTATTAGCTGCAGTGAGGGAAGGGAGGGGCTGAAGGGGGGAGCCGTGGACCCTTGCTATGTAATGCATGCTAATTTAATTATGTGCCATCATCAAAATGGATTAGCTGTTTCAGCCCATCAGGAAAGTCTAAACCTCCACCGATTTAATTAACCAGACTGAAAATCAGATGAACAGAAAATAAAACTATCATTAGGAGCAATTAGTGATTACTTAAACATAGTGCTGCCAACCAGTTTGTAAATAAAACTAGGAGCCCCTGGAAAATTAGCTGGAATTAATTGGAGGTATGGAGGGGGAGAAATATATACTTCTGAAGCTTTTGAGGGTCAGGCAGGTCCTTTTATGTTGACTATCAGCGTTTTGAGCTTTGCAAGGGGGGAAAAAAATAGCACAATAACCTTCCTTCCAACTCTGCTTGAATAACAATAGCACACCCTGCACCCTCCTCTGTCTTGCACAGAGCGCGGCTCTGAATGATAGCCACTGAGGAAGCAAAACGTGTCATGACTTCTCCTCCTCGCTTTTTCAACGTCATATTGTACTCTGTTTCTCTTTTAGTGGCCTTTCAAAATAATACGCTCCCTTCTCCCCCCCCCCTTCCCACCCCCAAACCTTGATGCTGCTGTTACCGAGACTCCCGCATTATCCTCAGGTGAGCAGATACTATTTTACCAAACTAAAAATGACTGCTTAACCAGATGTTTTCAGGAGCTACTTTTTTTCTAGATGAAACATGCTTCTCAACAGAGAACGTTAAGAGGAGTTACATTTGCCCTTGATTCGGGACCTCAGTAGTGTGAACTCACCTTGACATGGAAGCATTGACAGTCAGAGCTGTTGGGTAAGGATGCCGGAATCCCCCTGTCGTGATTGGATAAACTGGTTGACCTTGCCTGGAAAGAAGGAGGGAGGGGAAAAAAAGCGGGAGGGGGGGGGGGGCCGGAAAAAAGAGTGAGAGAAAGAAAAAAGGATTAAAAAAAAAAAAACTTCTCTCTGCACAGTAAGCTTTATTCTCATTTGATCAGAACAAAAATCTTGGGGATTGTACAGCAAGGATCAAAGGAAAGAAACACAGAACAATTTGAATGCCATAAATCTGATAGGAATGGCTAATTAAATTTTATAACCTCTGCTTATGTCAATAGAGACCCTCTCCCCAAGCTGAAACTAGGTGTTTTGTTGTAATAATTAAAGGCGAAGTCTCGCTTGCTTTAATGGAGCCATCACACTAATTGAGGGCTACACATCCAAAGGAAAACAATAATGAATGTAAATTTATACCAAAATAAAGTACAGTGAATCAAAGGACTTCAGTTGCGCTTTGGGCCTCTTTCGGTATTTAGATCTCGGTGAGAAAACATTAAATTAACAGAGCTTAATTTGTAGCCTTTTGTCAGATTAACAAGTGTTGACAAGAGTTACCGGGGGAGAGTCCCCAAGAAGTATTGTGGGTAACCAATAGACAATCACACCTCATTACAATAATTAAAAAATACAGCAACATGCAAAACAGCATCCTCATGAAAGACACACAACTTTTCCTGATAGAGGGTTGTCTGTGCTGGCTAATTCTTTTTATCTGTCCTTCAAATGTATCAGCTGAGTGGGTAGGATACTTTTTTTTGTGTGCGTGTATACTTTGAGGTATCCAGACCAGTTTAGGTGAGCTGGGCCAAAACTTTTTATCACGGGGAAAGGAAGGAAAGGAACCTCACACAGTCTTGGATGACCGTATTATTGCTATAAAAAAATAAAAAAGGACTTGATTTTGAAAGACGGTTTGCATATGCAGGCTGCACAAAGGCTGATGGTATGCACAAAGACTGCAAGTTAAGTTATGGGAAGAACGAGAAGCCCTGCAGAATAAGCTGGTGTTGTAGACCTTCCCAGCACACAGGCAGATACTGCCATACGCCTTAGGAAAAGTGGCCCCGAAGTCCTTCAGCAACATGCATATGAATGCAGTGGATGTCAACTAAGACAAAACGTTATTGTGCCAAGACGTAATAAGGCTCCGCTAGATGGAAGCGTAAAGGCCCACCTAGCAATGGTTGGCACGGAAAGGGATTTTCATCTACCTCCCAGATTTAGCAGTACAGCCTTCTGCCACATGCTGAATAGATTTGTCTTTAAAGGGTTCCTTCTTCCTCATGCAAACTTGAGCCAAGAAGCTACATGAGCGCGCTACGGGTTGGCTGCACTGCAAGTCGGCACTGCGAGCAAAAAAAAAAAAAAAAAAAAAAAAGCAGCCAAGGTGTACCAGTGTGCAGCCTGTCATCCTAGACCTGCTGTGGGCTTACTGCATGACAGACGACCTCAAATGTGCAGGATCTTGATTTAGACAGCACAATGCCTCTGGCTTCGGTTTCTGCTGAAACTCGCCCTTCTGTTGAGCTCTGGGAAATGGGCGATTTTCAAGCCCAATGAGTGAAAAGCCCTTTACTGCCTGATACCCCTCTGCTTCTGAGAAGCAGGCCATTAAGATCCGAGTCCTGGATCTCCTAAATCCACATTTACGCATATTCAGGTCCAGGGATGCCCTTGGCTGGAAGAGAGGCCAGTCATGTTGTCTGCCCACCGGTACATATGAAGTTGATTGCCTTCTGCCATAACGTGCAACTCCCAGTAAAAACCCTATTTCCTCAAGAAGGTGTTGAACTTCATGACTAGCAAAGATATATTTTCAGCACAGTTAGTCAAACAACCTGGAGTACAATGAAGTACTCATGGCCCTGGGCAACCTAGCCCTAAAAGATAAATAGCACTAAGCTTCTCAAAAGCAGTGAGGTCTGCAACACCCTTGTATGTGGGAAAGACACTCTGCGTTAAAAACAAATGAGCATTAATAGTGCAGGAAACTTTCCGTTCAAGGGCATCAATGTGGCTGAAATGCATTTAATCAATTAAACTTCAAAAAAAGCTCTGAGAAAATGAATTAAGCCCATTTTAGAGATAGAAATACTGAGGCACGGGTGACCAAAACCTCATAGCGTTTCACCTGAGGAATTCTTTCTCCCTACAAGACCTGCTATTGCAAAGCAGTGTGTCGAAGAAAAATAAGTGTTACTTTTTGCCACTTTCTTTTTTCTTGGCCAGTTTTTAACATGCACAAATTCATGTTTCTTGGGGCAACGCCCCCCGCCCCCCCTGCACAAGCAAGCCATTGTGCAGCTTCTACTTTTTCAACCACATTTCATCCCAGAATGTTTTTTTTGCCAACTTAAATTAAGGCCCTACCCATTTCCACAGAACCCCCCCCCCCCAAGGGCTCTTATAACAGAGACGGCAATACAGTTATCATTATAACATTATATTATATTAATATGCGTGCTATTAAAATTAAGCTTTGAAAGCCTTCAGAAGCCACCATGGAAACAAAATTTAGGGGCTGCTAAAATTTAGACTAGGCAGCCAAAGGATATCTATAAAGAAGGATCTGCTTCAGCAGAGGGGTTATGATAACCCTTCATGCTTCAAGCCAATAGACAGTTAAGACAATATCTGAAGTGGTGTTTTAATGCCCAATGTTTGCTTAATACCATATGGCTTGGTACTGGAGCCCTTGTTCTTTTTAATCTTTATTGAGCGGTCATTGATTCACTCGCATCATAAAGTGGCAGCTGGCAAATATACTTATCTCTATACATACATACACATACTTTTTTTTTTTTTAAAACATAAGAAATTATGCAGATCAAATAAACCAAAATGGAAATAAAAAAAATGGAACTCCTTACTGTGGTACTAACCATCCTAGCGGATGGGGGATTTGTCCTACAGTGCCTGGCGATAATGGATAATAGGGAGATATATCCGGAGGATGCGGAGGCCTTGGAATTCCTATGGAAGAGGAAAATTTATTATAAATATTGCGTCCAGAAAGGAAGGAAAAAGAGACAGAAACTCTTATACACTTTTATACCATAAAGATGGTAATGACTTGGCTTCTTGTTTGCCATGGCTGGCCCCTCGACTTCACCTACACTACCCCCCTCCTGCCTGGATGTACTTTGTGGTACATAAGTAAATGGGATTCAGAGAGAGTTACAATTTTCTCCCCTCTCCCTGGTACTGAAGCACTGTCTAAGCGATTGTCTAACTCCTTTTGTGCTGGAAAATGTGTAAAACACCCCTAAAAAGGTGGCCTCTGCATTATGGCTCTTCTGGGTTTCCTCCCAAAGTGCTGAAAAGGAGGCAGCCCCAAATGCACTCCCCACGCCCACCTACAAGCACCCCCTTCCTGGTGTCACCAACTTGACCCTTTTCCTTGGGCATCTCCAAAATAAACCCTTTTAGCTGCAATATTCTTCTGTTTCCAAATGGTTCCACTTTGGGGCATCTGCATTTTTTTTTTTTTTTTTTTTTTTTAAAATATTTCCACACTAAAATCCTGAAGGTGAGGAGACAAAGTCCTCAGGGTGTCCGATAAAATGAGGGGGGATAGATACTGTGGTCTCTCTGCTGTGCGGATTCAGAGCACTAAAGGAATTCAGCTCCAAGTTTAAGGCCTGACCTTGCAACCTTTGCTTCTGAGGTCGAGATGACTTACTCAGGTGAGTAAGGGTTACAGGACTGGGTCCTTCAAATTGGCAAGCCAAAGCTCAACGGCATAGCAGAAGCAGAGTTAAAACAGAGAGCGTTAAAAGGAAGGGGCACCGTATTCACTGCTAGAAACTATTTTTTTTTTAAGTCACTCAGGAAGCTTTTAATCTCTAAATTAAATCTCCTTGTGTGACATTTTCATGCAGACACTGCTTTTTCTCCATTACAAAAACCAAACAGATTAACTGGGCTTTACCCATACAGTGAGCTATTTGCACACTTGAAAGACTGTTCACAGAAGAAAAGTAAACAGTCTACAGACGTTAATCATATGTTTTACGATAACCGTTTAAAAGCTATTCCCTGTACTACCATTATTTAAATAAGTGGTTGACTATGCCATTCACTTGCAATACCCAGGGATGGCTTGATGGTCTCCTTTTAAGCCATGCAAAGTTAACATTAAGTACAATTAAAAGGAGGCCTCAATTGTGGTGCGTGGAGTGAAAACCGGCTAATGTCCTGCTTCATTCATGGGCTGGAGTTCAGATAAATTATCTGCACACGTTAGACACAACACAGAGCAATTCTTTTGACAAACTCGGATGTGAATTCAGTTTCAAATTTACTTTTTAATTAAGGAGCCGGGCTCTGGAGTAACAAAAAACAAAACCACTGTCGCGGAGAACTCAATGCAGCTTGGAGCAGGAAGACTGACACTATTTGACTTCTCCAGGGCCCCCCTGTGAAACAGAGACTTTTTACAGAGCTGGAATAGCATGTAAATTCTATTTTGCAACACCAGTAAATCCAGGCAGGGTTTTACATGGCTCTGTATTCAAGAAGATTGCCCTTCAAGTTGAACCGAGGCTTGGACAGACTTACGTTTGGGAAAAGAGTTGCAAGTCTGTGGCTGGAACGCCGTGGGGAGGGCGGATGGAAATTCAACGTTGTAAGAGAAAAAATGGCTGAACTCCTGACACAGAAACGATGGGATTTGGGGAATTAAAGAGATTCATTTTGAAATTGGCCGCAACCATCACCTTTAAAATTCCAGCTGCAACTCAGTAAGTGCAGATCACAGGATGTACATGTTTAACTCCCTGGGTCACTCATTCAAATCGAGTATGAGTTATAAGAGCTAACTACCACCGAGGGGGTGTGCTCACACAGAAATGCACTTGCAAATGACCCCAAGTGCAGGAGTCCAGGTGCTTTATGGCATTGAGCTCAACATGTTTCTATCAGCAGGCTCACCGGTTTAGGAATCCGTCGAATCCTCTCTTGGGTTCCCTCCAAAGCCTGTTGGCTTGCCACCACATCGCATTTCCCCCACCAAGAAACAACATGAAGACCACCCCACCACTTCCCACCTACCTGTTTTTGGATCTACGTCAGCTGGTAAGTGTGGAGGAGGGTTTCCTGGTGTGAAGTGCTCATTGCTGTATGTGATAAGCGGTGTAAGAGGGTGTACATGGTGTGGGTGCTGCACAACTGGCACTTTGTTAGACTGTCAAGAGACACAAAAAAAAAAAGGGTGGGGGTGGGGAACACCCTGTGTTAACAATGCTGTCCAGTCAGCCACCAAAATCTTGGAAACAAAATGGCATTAATCTATTGTCCAGAGGTGTAACATGACAATGACATTTCCCTTTTGTGATGCATATAAACGCTTCGATCAGATGCAGGTAGTCCCCGACTTTAATAAAGCAAGAGACCTGAATGTTCAGTGACTATTATGTCTTTCCCTTCTCTCCCCACTTCAAATCGGCAATTCTTTGTAAAACGCCCTGGACCACAAAAAAAATAAAAAATAAAAAATTCCTTGTATTTTTGAAATATTGCTTTCTCTCATACGCGCTACACATCATGCCTGCATGTTTTTACATAGGTAGGAGACTTGATCAATTATCAATTTGGAGAAAACTGATTAAATTAATTGGATATAGATGCCTTGTGTTACTATGATCTGAGGTATACAATCCATAGCAAATATGTAGATAAAGATACTGAAATCAAAACTTTGCTGGAGAGAAAAAAAACCCTTGCAGATATTAGGAGGGGGTGTTTTGCCTTGTCATATTTTCAGTCCTGGAAAATTATGTGCATCTCAAAAAGCATAAAAGAAATCATATTAATAAAAAAGGATGAATGAATGAATGAAAGGGAAAAAAAAGCAGGGTGAACTGTAACTTACCCTTACAAGATCACAAAGAAAAAATTAAGCTGAAACAAGCAAACTGCTGGACCATTTACTGCGAGTAATCCAATTGCAAAAAACCCTATTCCCCATAGAGGATTTTCACTAAAATCCTACAACAGGGACATTTAACCAGATTAGGTACCAGCAAAGATAAAGAGGCTAGTATTAGATGATGAATGGATTAGAGTCAAGTTTCATTTTAGAATGTGTCTTCATTTCCTTTTATTACTTTAAGTAAGGAACAAGTTGCATTAACATCAAGTAAAAGGAACCACATTAAAAGAAAGTTGTGATACTTCAGTGGTGCCCACTAGCGCCACTACCGTTCAGGGTCCGCCAGCATTTCTACTGTAATCCCCACTCCTAAGCATGACCACAGATGCAAACCCAAGTTAGCAAACTGCAGTCATTTTTTCAGTGTTATTTAAAACTAAATACTATCTCATCTAAGTGTGAACACTTTGGGCTTCTCTTTTTTATTTTTATTTCAATTTGTTATTTCTGGTTTTTGTTAGTGATAAATTCTACAGAAAAGGACCCAAGTAAAAAAAAAAAAAAAAAAAAAAAAAAGCCATATTGATATTTCGAAACCAAACCATTAGGTTAACATCAGACACATCTTCTATTTGGGAGTAGACTCGAGTATCTTGAAGAGATCCCCATAAGCACTGGGAACCTCACCTACAATCCATCACCTGGCAAACATATGTCTTTCAAGCAGCCTCATTCATTTGTCAAACGGCAAAGCCGCACGCATGTCAAAGAAGAAAGAGAGAGAAAGTGTTGGGCATGTGCTACTATGCATGACTATTTAATTATTTTAAAAATCTCTGCATAAACTATCCCAGGTCAAATAGTAGCTGCACAGCAAGGATGACGGCCATAACATGGTACCTTATACTGTGGGCTTCACACCAGAAAACAAATTTTCTCTAAGTGAAAACTTCTGTAATCCCCTGAAAGCAATATTTGACCATAATCCACTTGCATCAGGGTGACTTGATTTGGTTCCTTATCCAAAAGGGCAACAAAAACTTCCTAGCAAATTCTTCACAGTGAATCTTCCTGGGAAAGTCTGACACAGGACTGAAATTTTTGCCACGAGTTTCACATGACAAGTCACGTTACAAGTCATCCAGACATTGTCCAAAGCACCAGGCCCCAGGTCATCACCATGGAACATTTCATGGAAAACGGCTGTATGAAAACTCCAGATCACAACGGCTTCTCACTCCTGACGAGAGGGAGCTACTGCTCAAGAGGTCTGTGCATCTTTGTTGGACGACACATGGTGGGTGCATCTACACGTTCATTAACGCACCTTAGACACTGACCATTTAGTTTAGTACTTCCTTAATAAAATACTAACTGAATGTGCAGTAACTAGCGTTACTGCTCAGTGGTGCAGATGCACCGTCTTTTAGCGATGCTAACTGCACATCAGCCTACCAACACTGCACAGTAGGCTATTAGCAGGGTTTTTGCCGTGACACACTACTGTGCAGTGTCATTAGGCTAATGCGTAGTAAGCATCTTGGGTAGATGCACCCAGCATGGCTAGGCAGGGCACAGTTGGGAAGGCACAGATCACCAGCTGAAATAGCAGTTATTTACAACCCAACAGGCAACCAAGTAAGCGTTATATTTTGAGATTAATTCTGAAGAAAAAAAAATCAAAATGAGGAACCAACTTGGAAAAGGTTGGACCTAAGCTGACAGAAGCAACAAAACTTGGAACAAAGGTGGCGTCCCAAACTTAGCACCCCCTGTGGTCTCGGCTTTGGTAGCACACACAAACTTGTAGGGCAACATCCCCCTACCCCTCACTCTCACTCTCCAAAGCCTTCTGCAAAAAAAATGGAGTAAGTCAAGGACAAAGAGGCAAATTATTATTCAATTGATTAACACCCATCTGATAAAAAGCAGGACTTTGAGCCTGGCCCTGCAAACTTTCCTTCAGCTGAGCAGGTTTTATTTGTGACAGCTGTTCCCACCCATAGGAATTACTCATGTGATTATTGATTGATAGGATTGGAATTCAGTTCTTGCCCAGACCAGGGATCATGCTTGGGGGTGAATTACAGTTACAGCCCTCTGCTAAAAATAAATAAAGAGCCCACAACAACAATATATAAAAATCAAAAAGTATCCTCCCGGTTTGCAAGCTGCACTGCAATTGCACCTCACTACACTGCAGCCAATTTAGGTTCCTCTGCATTTGTGTTATATTTGTTGTTCTTCATAAAAAAAAAAAAAAAAAAGTGTGGGGGAGGGAGGAGTCTTAGCGGAGCTAAAAATAGCCTTAATTTACAAGGAAAAGGTACAGCTGGAAAGCACTGCCAGTTATACTGTAAACACAGTAAATAAGCTCGTCTTTACAAGTAGCAGTATGGTCCTCTTAAACAGGTTTATTTGAAAAACAGCAAAAGGAAGGCCAAGCAGCAATACCGTGGTTGAGAGCAGAATTAATTCTTCATTTGTATCTCTGTTGGATGTCAACAGGTGCTTCGCCTGAGTAACAAGTGCAACCCCTAACACTATCCAGTGGCTAGAAGAAGAGGTTAATCATAGAAATCACAGCTAGGAAACGCTTATTAAACTATTTCGGCCCATCCCCTCTCACCAGTATAGAACTGGTCTCTAAAGTATATTTTGCAGAGCTTTATCTATGGTAGTTGTAAAAGCAAAGCCACCGAGACGGTGGAATTTCTTCTCTGGTAGCCTTAAATGTTCCATGCATAAATATGCTCGAAGTGGAAGGTGAAGCTATATTGACGTGGATAGATTAATTAGCATCAGTGCACGTGGTAGCGGGATGGGAACACAACAACATCCCTCATTTACAGAACACCAAGCAAGCTGCTAGTAGACACCCACCCACTTTGGATGCACTTTAGATGGAAAGTGAAGGAAGGGGCAAAGACTAACAATGACAAGGAGTTAGTTTTCCTTGATTATTCCTGCCTGAAATGAGCCAAATGAAACTATATCAATGGGGAATCAACAATCCAGCCTCTAAATAAGAATCTGACATCACTTTGGAAACTCGTAAATAAATATGACTCGGGCAATAATGAATAAAAATCAATGCTGAATTTTGGACTGAATGAGCTATCAGGAGGAGGGGCAAGGGGAGAGCAGTTAGGATGTGTCTCAATTAAGTTCAGACAGGTGTTCCCTGGACACAATCTGAAGCTCTGTGGTGGAAATGGTTGACATACAGGTACGCAAGTCACCATGCATTAATCCGCTGCATGGGAAAAACTCGTCATTAACTAAATGAAAGCTAGTTCCACGTACATCCAAGTCAAGTCTGGTAGGAAAGTAACACATCCCTCCAACGAAGATTCTGAGGTTAACAAAAAAAAGTTTATACGAACTGAATATTGATTAGTAGCTGCAAAGTCACTACAGGCGTGGAAGAAACCTCAAAATGCTAACCTCCCCGCCACCCCCCACCACTTCCCCAGCACTACTGGAAGAGGAAGTACGTTATTTTGACCTGGCTCCCAGCGTCTATATAAATCGGGTGCTTCATTGTTTTTTTTGGCACTTGTCTCTAATAGTCGATTCAATCAGCTATTACGTAAAAGCACCAAAAAGCTTCACTGAAGCACCTGACCTATACAGATCTTGGGCAAGCCGGGTCAGATTCACGTGATGCCTCTTCTGGGCATGCGCTGTGCTTGGTGTGGTGGCGCACCGAGCTAAAAGTAAAGCGCTACTTTTTTTCTTCACAACTGGAAGCAGTCTAAAAGCACATCATCCTTTCATGGTGAGTGGCAAAATCATAATTTCAAGGAGGAGGACCAGGGAGATTCTACTTGGTTTTGCTGAATATGCAAAAAAGAAATAAAAGCTTTCAATAAAAATGTTTCTGTTGCTTCAAAAGTCCTGTATGTCAACTCATAGCGTGGCCCTACTGATAAAAACGTTGCACACACACACAAAGCTACGGTCAGGAAAAATCCCGCCATATGAAACAAGTGCATCCATTCTGGACATAGCAATAGGGCACCTGTTAAAAACAAACACGCAGGTGTTACAAAAAGAACAAAGGACAAAAATACTGGGGCAGCAGCTTCTGTTGGCTTTACCACCTCGCCAACCAGCCCAACCTTGAATCTCCCTTTCATTCGTCAATACCTATAGTTATAGGTTGAATAGTTCACTATGGAGGGGAAGGGGCCCTACCGCGAGAAGCAGGGCTTACAATCTTCTTGTCCGTACACATAGTTCACGTGACCACAGCCGGAGGAAAGGCCTCCTTGGCTAACCTGTGACCTTTCGAGTGTACTTCAAGCATCAAGTTCTGCTGGCTCGCAGGACAGGTCCTGCCACCGTCCAAGACCCCCTGGCACTGTTCATAATTTGGAACGTGGCAAGTGAAAGATTGATTAGGCACTTGTATCCCGGACCCCCCACCCTTCCTCCACTATGGGTAACCTAAGAGGAATGAAAGCTTGCCATTCACCTCTAAACCTATTAATCAAGAGACAGTGAAAACAAATGGAGCTATAGCTCCGCCTGCCTTTTTTGCCATGTCCTCCTCTTCAATACTCCCCTATTGCTTTCCCTTTCTGCAGAAGAAAGATGGGGCCTGAAAGTGCCTTTATGAGCCTCGTACAATAAAACAAAAGCAGCACAGAAGAGGGTTTGTCAGCCTTTTCCCCTCCTCCAGGGTGGATGCAGAAGGTCTACAGTGGTCTTGAATTACTAGGCCCTCCCGGGGACTGCTCCCTGTGCTAGCAAAGAGGACTATTCAATACAAGTTTACATTAAAAATAGGTTTACAACTCATCCCCATGCGTTTTCCAGATGCTGCTATTAAAGCTCTGCTGATTGCGAGCAGTGAAATATTAACAGGCATTAACATCCTTGGGACACAGCTGAACGCCAGCTAAGGAGGCAAGAACTTGCTTTCCAAAGGGCTGATTGATGGCTCTTCAGTTTTGTCTAGCAGGAAAACTTTTTAATCAGCACACTAGATCACTGGAAAGGCTAACAAATATCATTAAAATTTCTCTCTCGATTTCTTACAACGGCATCTAAGTGCTCCACATGCCAGCACACCTGTAGCCCACTGCTTCCCTGCCATCAGAGTCACAATCATCAGTAACAGGTCTTGCTGGGAACGGTTAACTTTAACAAGGTAATATACCAAAACCAATGGGCTTTAACTTTAGGAATTCAGACTAATTTAATTTTTTTTCCTTTTAAAAATGGGGCTTGAAAAAAAAGGATGCAGATGCAGAATTTCCTTTGGGAATGAAGACTGAATTCTATTCATCTTTGCTAGCCGACTTGCAGTTAATTTTTGTAAAAAGACTGTTTTCACACCTGACTAAGCATTTTCTCCTGAAATCTACTTCCCCTTGCCCCATTATAGCCGATACAGTGGCCTGAGCCCTTTCACAGTTTAATGTAGCTCATTTCTGCCTAAGGTCCTGCCCTAAGCTAACTGCCTATTGTAAAAGAGGACAAGGCCTCCATTGATAACCAGAACTCTCCCTGCTAAAGAAGGCTCATTTTCTTCCTTCACACAAATGATGACAGGAGCACTGACAACCATGTGCGGGGACAATACCCCCCCTAGATGGAGCCTGACAAAAACCAACCCCCCACCAAAATAGGAAAAAAAAAGGAGGAAGGGGGGGGGAAACCAACAAAAAAAGCCCCAACCCCACAACCTCTCTGCATACTTCGAACTGCTTCCCTTCTCTTTATTTCAATGGCAACTTCCTGGCTGCAGAACGGCTCCAACAAAACAAGGGCCTACCTGCTAGAGCAAAAAACAGCCAGCTTTCCAAAATCTGCTCTACAGCGAGTTTCTTAAAGGGAGAGGCAGCTTCCTGGCTTCCAAGGCTGAGCATTTCATTTAAGAAAAGATTAAGTGCCCTCTGAGATTTGGAGCATCACATGTTCTCTCACCCACCCGCACTTGACATTCTCCGTATTATTCCTATAAAACGGGGGATGGAGGAATTGGGGGGCGGGGGGAGAGGACAGGAGGGCAGGGGAGGGCAGTGGGACAGGAGCCTTTTAAAGATGCACAGGAAACTTCCACTTAAATTAATCAAAAAGGCAAGGAAATAAAATGATCTGGTGACAATTAGCATGACAGACTGGCCAGCATAAAAGAAAAGGAAACAGGATTTTCACTAATTGTCACACTAGGAATATTCCTTTATTGGGTGCTAAATAACAGCGGCTCAAGGCTGCACTCCCCATCTTACTTTGATGAAAGCTGGGACAGTAGTCTTCTTTAAAATATAAACAGTGCTACACTTCTTGGCCTGAGCAGAGCTACAGCAATGCCAGGTCAGGCACAGACAAGTGCCCATTCAGACACAGTTGAGTCTTTAGAGGGCCTTCAAAAATTGCTTCTAGTTAAGTTCATCACGGTACATTTTTTGCCCCGCTCATTCTTAACCCGCTATCACCCCCCCCAAAAAGGCAACGGTTGAATTGCTTTTGGTTAATCTGCAGGACACGTGAATAAGCAAGCTGGCCCTGCCTCGGTGGGTTGCGGCCTGCCCTAACCCAGCCTGGTCCTACAACGATTTCACCCCATCACAACATTATAACCCATTAGATCAACAGGTGGATTTCCCAGATGGAAAACAACCGGTTGGCTTCCTGAAATTGCAGGCACTGGAGCATAAAAGGAGCATTATTTTATATTTTACCAGAAACAGAAAAAGAGAAGAAATGTCATTCCTTTCTCAATCTGGCAAAGGCACATGTACAAATACAATACATAGGGAGGGATGTGCACGCGCGTGTGTCGTATACATGCACACGCATACATATCTGGAGAAAGAAATACGTACACATATGTTTTAGGTGCTTACCAAATAGATACAATCCACTTTAATGGCAAGCAAGGTAAAAGGGACGACCCGAGGGGCTGGCATCAGAAGGCACGTATTGGAGAAATAAGATATAAAAATCCTGGTCTCTAAGATAGTTTTCTGAAACATATCTTGTATTCTAAATCCCAATCACAGAGACTAACTACATGGAAAATACAGATGCAATTTTCAGGCTGAGAAAGTGAGAACGAGGAAAAAAAGAATTACACTTCGAATTTAGAAAAGAAGGGAAGGAGGTAAAAGTGATTCTGAGCAAATGAGTGACTCCGAAAGTGTCCCGATACAGCTAGCCTCAATTTAGTCTGCATGGATAAGTATTAATGTAACAGTTCTGACAGGACAGAAGTTAATCATTTATCCTGCATAGCATGGTGTTCCTGTAAATACAACATTGTATCATTTCAGCTTCTGCGTATGAATTTCACATATTTCAGCACCAGCCATGATCTGCAGGAGAAATAGCCCTGTGGATTTTGTAGAGGTCGGCTGCCTTCAGCTACGCTCACAGGCTTTATTTTCTAAAATCTGGTAGCCTCTTCAAAAACAGAAAAGTTGTATATACCCCATGCCTGCATTTTGCCTATTTCCATAATAGCTACTGCATATATAGTTGGAGTATAACGGGACACCATATTCCCACTTTTTCAGATGAGGAATTCACAGAGTGCAATGCACTGTGCTGTGCATCAGTGTCCAATGTTATTTTTGATCCTGCGTATGTCCAAGTAACAAAGCCTCCTTCCAGAACGCTTCCGTTTTCAGAAATGTTCATTGTTCCCGGGCTGACACGGTTATGCAACGCAAGGCAACACTGGAGTCATAAAAATGAACAAAGTCCTGATAAATATTAAAAAAAACAAACCCTAAAAGTTTTCCTGTGTTGTATCGTGTACTGTGGAACTTAAAACACACCCTTCAAGGCATCTTACAAGAAGAAAAATGAATGTAGACAGAAAAACCAGGCCTTTCAACTATACCTCCAAGACAGGTTTCCTTAAAATAAAACGTCAAACGATTTTGTCATTAATATTGTGGAAATTACGTGCCGTTAACGGTCCGTGAAACGAGAAAAGATTTGAATTCCTGGGCTATTTTAAATAGTGAATGATACTAATATACATCTTCACAGTACTTTACGACGTCAATTCTTTAGAAAGAAAAAGGCAATAAATTAACTATCTGGCAAAGGTATCCACTCTGCTCCAAAGTAACATCAGATCCTCCTCGAAACAATACAATAAACTGAAGAAAGAAAAACAGTTAAACTGAGATGCTTCTAAAAATCCCCAAATGCTTATTTTCTTCCCTCTCTTTTGTATAATTAAGAGCACTGTACATATTTCGTTAAATTGATAGGTGTCCTTTTTATCACATATATTAATGTGAGGGGAGGAAAATGTTGTAATCTAATTATGAATACTGAAGCAAGACCCTTTCTGCTTTGTAGTTATTACAGTTTAGTCAAAACAAAAAAGAGTCTTTGCCTTTATCACTTAATTAAAAAAAAAAATCATTTTTACAGTGGCTACCTACAATGATGCTCCTATAAGCCAGGACCATGCTTTTGAAGAATCCTGTCCCATAATATTAAATACTCGACAGTGAGGACTATTTAACAAAACATAACGAAAACAACAAGTAAGCAACCTTACATAGATAGATATTTTGGATCATCTCCAAAGAAATTTAGGCTCCTTCTCATTCTGTTCGAGCTAAATAATGTCATTTTCAAAACCCATAATAGTTATATACAAGCCAAGCTACAAATCAACATTTCCTCCTAAAACAAAGAATTTTAACATCGATGAGTTCACAGCAAAAAAACAAACAAGCCACCCCAAAAAACCACAACAGGATTGAAATAGTGAAAGCTTGCAAAGTTAAAATACCAAAAAGCAAAAGAAAGCCAGAGTGACGTGATGTTTTCTGTGCAAATAATTTTACCATGTACGTTACACAGACATAATACACATGCACACGTTCTCCCCTTTGCTGTTAAACACTGTTCAACAGCTAGAAATCAGAACCTGAAACCTGCTGCATACGAGCCTAAGAAATCTACCCCCCCGCACAAC